>NC_080426.1:55075804-55760574 GCF_029873635.1 Malania oleifera
GCACTACCCACGAGAGATCCGCGAGGTCAATTTGTGGTAGTATAGTCCATACTCTAATAATCTACTTAAGACTACTCTTCTGTCTTGATTATCGTGTCATCATAATAATGCATACTAATTGTCTGGATTTTGAAAACACTGCCAAGTCCATGGAGAGTGTTCAAAGGATCTCATTGAGATGCGTGAATCCTAAAACATTCTGAGTTATAGTGTATCTCTGTCTAAGAGAATCATATTCCATAGTAAAATACATAGCCTAAATACCCATTCCCAAGAGTTTCTGAACTTTGCCGCTTGCATTTGCTTCTCGTAGACGCTTTAAGTTCCAAAGATGCTTTCCACGATGTATAGATTTACTTGAAGGCATCCATAACTTGTTTCTTTCTCGTGCATGGTTAATTATAGGTTCCTATACCACAAAACTCAATGCACAAAATCAAAATACCAAGTGTATGTTGTCATTTAATCAAAACAAGATTGGATCTGTAGAATTCAAGCAAATAGCGTCACCCCTATTATTGATGCTGACAAATCGCACGAGAAGCAAAAACTATATAATGGGTATGCACCCAACTAAGGCTGCCCGCACCCTTAATTACTGCACCATCACAAATATTCAATGATATATAGCTCATGTTACAATAACAATCACATGTAATGTGCTAGATTTCTATTTCTGGGTTGCTCCCATTTGAAGGTAGTGCAGTCATTAGGAGTCTCAGGCGCCTTTGCTCATTATGTTTACGCACCAAGGGACTCTTTGCTTCCATTTATTATTTTGGCT
Organism: Malania oleifera; assembly: GCF_029873635.1. Lineage (NCBI taxonomy): Eukaryota > Viridiplantae > Streptophyta > Magnoliopsida > Santalales > Ximeniaceae > Malania > Malania oleifera. Next base: position 55,076,589 of record NC_080426.1, read on the forward strand.
TTTAAGCCATGATTTTTGCCAATTTGCACAAAGCATTTTGAACGTCTGCTTCACGATGGTTTGACATCAACAAAAGTGTAAAACCCAGCTCAAGAGGGCAGAGTAGAGGTGCAAGCCACGTTACGTTCTTTACCCCCTTTAAGCGAGTCTTAGTTTGAATCAGTTCCAAACAGTTTGATTACCACATCTAATCATCTGCGGTCAAGTGAAATTAAGAATCATAAGAGAGTGTTGCCATCTCGCTTCAGGGAGATTATACGGTGCATTTCATCATGGGGATATCAAACATCCTCAGGTGCGTATGCATAGAGACCTCATTCACGTCTAAGTTAGTAAATAACGTCTTATCCTCGCTGGCAAGAGCCACATCGTTATGTAGTAAGATAATTGGCTCTGCATTGTTCATCTGTGCATAGCAAACTCAAGTCTTACACTCGACGCGCAATATTTGACTTGACTCCATATGTCACGAAGAAAAGTGATGTCGTATTTTCTACTGTGCTCTTGATATAGGTAGATTCAGTGAAGGTAATCGATGGGAGTTCGTTGAGATTTATAGTTGCTCCCGTATTATCTCACATCTTATGTGGAAAATTGTTCTCGATAGTTTTTACAGCCAAAATCTTTTCGGATTGTTGCTTCATGTAAAGCGTTTTAGCCAACACTACCAACAAAATGCCGCTATGATATTTTAGGCTTACAAGACATGGTTGGCAAAGCGACTGAATTATTGTTTCTATGGCAAAGACACTATTTGACTATAATCATTTCCTTACGGAGTGATCCTAAAAGTGACTCAGTACACACAGAGTCTCTTCCTATCCACTTTACTACACATACCGCATAATCGAGCATCTAATAAGCTAAGAATCATCAATGAGATTGTGTCTTGGCGGGATCCCAGTAACCCACATGTACCACGTTAATCCTATCATAAGTAACACTCTACAGTAATAACAAGTTACGTTTAACAATGCACTTAGAGACTCTTTGTGTATGCATCTGTGATTATCTGTGTGGAATCGCACAAACACATATTGTACTAAATACATTATATTTCTAGTACGTAACTGGAACTCAGTATAATAACTCACCTATGCATTATAACATCGCTACAGGTAGTAATATGAGCCATCTACGGGTATACCATTGTTCATCGTTTATATTTTAATTTCAATTAGATCATCATACAGGGTACGCGACATCTACTTTTTCTATTTCGTTCATCCCAATGTCTACATGTTAAATTTTATTGAGTGTAGTATCTAATATATCTTGATAGGCAACTTGATTATTATGAAATTCGCCTATGATTTCTTGTTTCAATTAGATATGTCCTAGTATAGTAGTTTCAGTATCACCCATACTATGCTTCATACTCAACTTCATCTTTGCAATATGCTATTCGCAAATTCATTACTAGAAGTATCATAATCTCTATGAATATAAGCGTTTAGCGCCAAAGATTATGTCATCTACATTACTTGCATAGGAAATATCATTCATTCTGGTCTCTTATTGCTTATATGAACAGGGTATGTATCTATTCACTTTCCCTGACTATAACACATCTCCATTTTCTACTATAATTCCTCTTAGCTTCGTAAATCATATCACCAAGCTCTAGGACGCATTTAAATAGTACCTCAAAGGCCTGAATTATTTGTAAACCTGATGCTGAAGTTCGGATGGCGTTTCAAACTTCATGATCACCTGGGGGGTGGGGTTTGCAATCACTCACAGACACTTCCCAATACATTTAATTGTAGCTTCTTTAAAATGAGGCACTATTTCACAGTCGGCGAGTAAAAAATTGATATATGCTTTGAAATCCTTTAAATGCTGGCGAGTATGCTATGAACATCTCGTGATATTAGGCTCCATACTCTGCTACAAGGGACAAATGTTTCATAGTCATAGATCTATACCCTTCTTCTGTCCTTATATCACCTGAGCAAATACTAATCATATATTATAGACTCTTATTTCTCACACTATTCCACCTTTGCATTCTTTCTTATTTCTTATATATCCATTTGTGTGTCCCGTATGATTGACTTATCCTCCTCTGGTTATTGGGAACTAACGTACTTACTCTATTTCATTTCACAATTTGATTACAATATTTCTAATTCCTCTTGCATGGTGGAAAATGGAATAGCACAAATCCAAGATTCATCCTCGTATAGCCTTCAACTCACGTTCTAGGTTCTTCACTTCTTCTTGTGATAAGAATGCACAAATGACTCATCATATGCCTAAGAGCGGCAAGCGAGTGGATATCTCCACGTAATGGTTTCTCTCTATTAACCACTTTGTGATCTATGGGATGCATTCTGTATTAGGGGTATTTCCACCTCCGTAGGTGGTGGCATTTAGCCTCAGTTTGTAGTTCATTCATACTTCAATTTCAATGGATGGTTTCTCTAAGTTTTCAATGTTTTCTTTTCTAAATCATTCTCATTGATATAGTTCTTTTAGTTCCTTGTTTTTAATTCAGGTTCAATTCTTCATCAATTCTTTTGAAAAGGGGATTTGTCTCATCAAACATACTACATGATATAATAGATTCTATGACCATCAATGTTCTCTTATTATACCCAGCGCATTTGAAAAGCTTTAGCATATCTAAGGGGTATACACTAGGAAGTATACCTTCACTATCATACTTTTTTTACATTGAATTTTCTAAATGCTCATTGTCTCTAAGCACAAACACGTATAGCCAAAAACACCGTGAAAAATATGATATGTTTGGTCTATGGCATGCATTCCATAGACCACTCGTAATAGAGTCTTATTAAGTGATGGTCAGATAGAGAATTACTTTAAACTCTATTTAGTTACATAGCAAGATGCATTCATAGCCTCGGCCTAGAAGTTTTTGGGTAATCTAGTTAGTTAGGCATAGTTTTCTATGTCCATTTCTTATATAGATATCGTATTCTTGTTCTTCAACTACTGCCATTTTGTTGTGGTGTTCTATGTGGAGCTGAAAAGTTATAGGTCAATTCCTAATGAGCATTGCATACTCTTCTTCCATTGCCCTTGATTTTTAAACTCTCTACCCCCTATCACTCTCTTCAGAATTTTGGTAATTGTGTACTCTCCCTTTTTCATTTTGTACTTGTCTCTCTTGCACAGATTGCCATAAGCGAATGCTTCACATGCTTCATCTTTAGTGACCTAAAAATAGTACCGCCCATGTGTATCTTGAGATGTCATCAACTATGACAAAAGCATATGATTTACCTCTCCTAAACTCTGAATTTTGGTTGGGGTCCAAATAAGTCTAAGTGCAAGCATTTGAAGTGGGCCTAGTAGTGGAGATCTCTTTCTTCTTCTTAAAGCTTGTTCTTGCTTGTTTTCCTAGTTGGCATGCATCACAGATTTTATCCTTTCACAAATTTTGTCTTGGGCAGTCCCTTAACTAATTCTTTCTTAACTATTTGAAATTAAATCATGTTTGCGTGTCCTAGTCTCCTATGCCAAATCCAACTTATTTCATTCATAGCAGAATAAGCATGTTACACTTTGTAAAGTAGTTATCAAAACTTGTGGTGTATACGTTTTCATGTTGTTTGCAACGAACAGTATCTTTATTATTAGTTTTGTGTTCAACTATGCCACGTGTCATGTTCAAATGATACTTTGTACCCTTTATCACATAGTTGACTTATGCTCAATAAATTGTGCTTTAGACCTTCAACTAATAAAACATCATCAATAATGAGTGTGGAATCATACCGACTTTACCGACACCTGTGATCCTTCCCTTAGCATTATCTCCAAAGGTAAAAAACCCTTCATCCTTGAGTGTGTGAAGGATGTGAATTTTGATTTGTCTCCGGTCATGTGACTTGAGCATCCGCTGTCCATATACCATCTATCTTTGAAGAAGTGGTTCTTAAGAAAATCTGCAAGATACAATTAAACCAACTAGCTTGGTACCCAGTTTGTCTTGGGTCCAGGAGGGTTAGTGCTAGGTTCACCATTAATCTTCCATACTTTCCCTAATTTTTACATCTTTGTTTTTGAAAGGGCAGTCCAATTGTATGTGACCCAACCTTCTACATTTGAAGCATGTAGTATATCTATAATGATTCTTAGTTGGAACAAATGACTTTGATTCTTTTGTGAAATACCCCATATAAAGTTGTCTTTTCATTATATTTTCTTTACCATTAAAACCGAGCCCTTCTTTTTCTAGAGAATTTCTTTGAGATCCTAAGAGCTTTTCAAAGTTGTTTTGTCCTTTGGTAAATTTACAAATACTTTCAAATTTGTCTTTCAAGTCCTTTCCTAATTCCTCAATTTTCACCTCTTTATCCTTCATGGAATATGCATGGGATTCAGTTTGGTGTTCAACAAGATTTGAAAGTTCTTTGACTTGGCTTCTTAACTCAGAAATTTTCTTTGTTTTCTTCTCAAGTATTTTAATAGTGTATAGGTATTCTTGTTTCAGTTCATCATATAACATCATATCATTTTCAGATTCACTAGAGTAGTATGAAGATGATGAACGAGATGATAGTACCTCAAAGTCATCATGTGCCATTAGACATAGATTGGCAACCTCGTCGTCACTGGATTCATATTCTGAACTGCTAGTGCTATGTGTATCCCAGCCGACTTTCAGCGCCTTCTTCTTTTTCCTTGAATCTTCATGAGTTTGGGGCACTCGGGCTTGATGTGTCCAACTTCTCGGCAATTGTAGCATTTGGTGGATCCTCCTTCTTTTTCTTCATGCTTGCTCTCCTCTTTCTGATTTAGAGTTCCGAAATTTTCTGTTGAACTTTTTGTTCTTCTTTAAGAACTTTCCGAACTTCTTTGTTAGTAGGGCCATGTCATCATCCGTTTCAGAATCGTTTCCTTCACTTGAGTAGCTTGATGATGTCTTAAGTGCAGTGACCTTCTTAGCTTTGCTTTGTTCATTTTTCCTCTCGTTTATCGCCAGCTCATAGGTGATAAGTGAGCCAATGAGTTCGTCCACCGACATCTCCTTGAGGTTTCTCCCTTCTCCTATTGCAGTAGCTTTAGCTTCCCACACTAGAGGTAATCCCCTGAGTATTTTCTTGATCAACTCATAAGAAGGGGAAGTTTTTCCAAGAGCATTTAAAGAGTTAATGATGTATGTGAATCTAGTGTACATAGATTGTATGGATTCATCAACCGTCATTTTAAATGCTTCATATTCACTAGTAAGCATGTCTATCCTGCTATCCTTTACTTCCTTAGTGCCTTCATATGTAACTTCTAATTTTTCTCAAATTTCTTTAGCTGAGTTACATGCCATTACCCTATTAAATTCATTAACATCTAGTGCACAGAAGAGTATATTCATGGCAGTGGCATTACTTTGAACTGACTTCCAATCCTCTTCAGTATATTCATCTTCACTTTTAGGTACATTAATCTTATCAATTACTTTCATGGGTATGTGATTTCCCTTAGTCACAATTTTCCAAACTTTCCAATCTACATTCAGTAAATATATGCTCATCCTACGTTTCCAATAGGTGTAATTTACACCACAGAAAATGGGGGGTCTAGTGGATGAGTGTCCCTCACCAAATGGAGTTACACCAATGTGTGCCATGTGATCGTTTTACAAATTAACTATCAAGTCTAAGTAAAACTGCTCTGATACCAAATGTTGAATAAGGTGTAATCAAAAGAGGGGGGCGAATTGGATATTTAAAAAAAAATTAATTCACTTAATTTTCTTTTACGCACTCCTTATAAGTTTACCAACTACTTCTAGTTGCTCAATTATGTGTAAGTGTGGCAATCCTATCTATGCATGCAATATACTCAACTTAAATACAATGCGGAAAATAAAGAGTAAAAGGAAGAGAGTTGACAAACGTGATTTTACGAGGTTTAGCAGACTTGGCCTACGTCCTTGCCTTAAGCAACCACTCAAGGATTCACTAATAACCCTGCTCCTTAAAGTGGGACGGAGCTTCCCTTACAAACCGCTGCTTACAAGAGGTACAACTCCCTCCTTATCCCCTACTCACAAGAGGTACAGCTTCCTCCTCACACCCGGTTCACAACCCGAACCATGTTTACAATGAAATCTGAAAAATAACACTCAAAACAATACTTCCAACAAAAGCTTGGGAGTACAATTCAATTTCCTAGTACATTATCATATGATATAACTTGAAGCTCAAGAATTTATGAAAAATGATACAATTGTTTGATGTATGAAATGTGTCAACACACAAATTCGTATTTAATCAAAAACTCCCAAGTGAAAATATATTTGGAATCCTTTGGAGTCCACTAGGGTTCTTGATTCACTTTGTAAAGATGCTCAAGTATATTTGAAGTGAGCTATTTAACAAAAATTTGACTTGAATACAACTCAATCAAAAATCACAAAGTTTTCCTTCAAGTTCCAATATTTTAATCAAAGTAGGTTTTTCAATAAGAAACCCAATGAACAATTTATATGAATATGTGTTTATGTACTTCTTGAATTTCAAATCAATCAACCAAGCTAACAAGTTTTTCTCAAAACATGATCTTCCTAAAAATTAGTTTTTATATGTGAATACACACTCAAGATCAAAACGTCTTTCTAACGATAAACACGTAAAAATATGAGAGGTTCTTGAAAAATAATAACTTGACAGATCAAACCTTAATACTGGATCAAATTTTAGTTGGATGAATGAATGTCTTTTTGATTTCAGTAGAGATTTTTCCAAACGAAGATGGAAGAAGATTGAAGTGCAGAAAAATTGGCTCTAGGGTTCAAATCTTGCAATGAGAAGTATATCTTTCTTGGTTTTTCCTTGTGCATATCTTCTAGGGTTTAGATATTCATAATATATATTATATTACCCTTAGAATTAATCTCAGCCGTTGGATCAATAAGATACTTCGCGTGTCTTTTTAATAAAGAGCTTATTTTAGGCTTTCCCGCGAGTTCAGGCAATCGAACTCGACTTCAGGCTCCTGAAGTGTCAACTTCAGGCGCCTAAGGTTCCAAGGTCAGGTGACTGAAGAGCTTTGGCCAAGTTCTGTCTTCTTCATTTAATTCTTTAGGCGTCTGAACTTAATCTTCAGGCAATCGAAGAAATTCTTCAGGCTACTGAGGTTTGTGTTCAGGCGACCGAACTACCCATTCTCTCAAATTTTTATTTCTAACTAAAAATCTACTTGGATTCTTTTCTTGGATCTTTTATAAAATATATTTTTCATGATTTTGAAAACATTTCAAGGTCCATGAGAGTTTCCTAATGATGTACATGAAATGCATGAATCCTAAAACCATTCTAAGTTATAATGAGCTTCAAAATAAATCATATGCCAATGTAAATACATAAGCTCTAAATACCCATTCCCAAGAGTTTCTTGAACTTTGCTGCTTGCATCTTGATTCTCGTACTCTTTAAGTTCCAAGATGCTTTCCAGGATTTGTAGGCTTTACTTGAAGGCATCCATAACTTGTTATCTTTTCGTGCATGGTTAATATAGGTCCTGTACACAAACTCAATGCACAGATCAAATACCCAGTGATTTGTCATTCTCAAAACAAGATTGGACTCGTAGAGTCAACAACCTATCTTTCTTACTGAGAGGTGTCTCACCCCAATATATTCTAACATTTCAAGATCATGAGAAGATCGAGCCTAGCGCTCCAGAGCAGGGCCTAGAGAGAGAGAAAGAAAGAGAGAGAGAGAGAGAAAGAGAGAGAGAGAGAGAGAGAGAGAGAGAGAGAGAGAGAGAGAGAGAGAAAGAAAGAAAGAAAGAAAGAAAGAGGGAGAGAGAGAGAGAGAGAGTATTGAAATTAAGTACTGGAGAGTAAATTTTTGTATGTTGAGATGTTTCTGTACACCTGGGATTATAGTTGTATTTTTGGGAGATGGTCTGTGTATATATATATATATATATATATAGAGGATGACACTAGAACTCTGGTATATTGTATTCTGGCTTGATATTGATAGTTCCACTGCATATATGCATGTTTGGGATATACAGATATGGTATCAGAGGTGGAAATAATAATAATAATAATAATAATAATAATAATAATAATAATAATAATAATAATAATAATAATAATAATAATAATAATAATAATAATAATGGTAGTAATTACAATACGTGCAAGGGGTACATGATAAAAATAGAGTTCGCGCATCCTCATGTTGAAAAAGCTAGTAGAATAAGATGTACATGAACCAATTAAATAACATGAAAGGTCAAACTTCAAGGTATAAACTTTGTGTGCCTTGAAAATCAATAACTGTGTAGTGGGGCGTCGTGATAATTTGTTGGTGACGGAAAACTAACATGTTCACTTCCCCCATCTTATGTACTTGGAGAGTCATAGAGAGATGCTACTGAAATTTACAATGTCTATGACAAAGGAATTTGAGCAATTGTGTAGATACCTGAACTCGTGAATAAGGAAAATAAATAAGAAAAGGGTAAAAGGGGGATTTCAGCAGGGTTCATCGACGAAGCTAGTATATTCGTCGATGAAGTCCCTTAAGTTCTTCGTCACTGAAATTCAAAGTGTTGTTGACAAAGAAATACCGAGCAAAGCAAAGAAATATCCAGATGAGGTCTATCAATGAAGGAAGAGCTTCGTCCACTTATAGTCCAGTGGTTTGTCAATGAAGGCACCGCTTCGTCGATGAATTTGACTCGATCAAAGGCTCTATAAATATCATCTTTGGTTGCTTAAAGGGTAAGAAAACCCAAAAGTTCTCTCTCACTCTCCCTTTCTCTCTCTCTCTCTCTCTCTCTCTCTCTCTCCTCTCTCTACGATCCTTCGTCGTTCGTCATTTGTTTCTATGATCGGAAGTTTTTACGTAGATCAAAGGAGGAAACTCTACAGTTATAGCAGATCAGATCGTTGTTTTGAAGATTTTTGGGATTGTCCCTAAAATCGAGGTAAGGATTTGAATTCATTTTCATTTCAATAGATCTGGAGTAGATTGAATAATAGAAGTATTGTTCTTCGGTTTTTAGGTTTTTAGGATCCTGTGTCGTAGTTTTGCATCAATAAGCTCATGTTTCAGTTTTCGGGATAAAGGTAAGGGATTTGTTTACATCATTATTTATAAAAAGAAACCACAGGATATGTAGCTTATGTTTATATGTACTTATGGACTACTTATTTGCAAAGTTTTACCAGGTATAAATGTCGATTCTTACGATTTTTCATGATTCCACGGTTTTGGCAAAAAATGAGGGTTTTGGCATATGATCTCCAAATTTCTTAAACTACTTTGTTTGCACTAATACTAAAGTAGGAGATGCTTGAAACTCTTAAAAGCAACAGAAATGATATTTTACGAACCAGTCTATATGAAATGTATATTTGACCAAATAAGTGTGACGTATGATATGAATTGATTTTATACTGATTTGAGATGCATGTAAATGAACTATGGGGGCTAGGGCTCGTAGTAGTTATCAGAATTAGCAGAAAACAAGTGCCGGTTAGGTACCGTGCCAAGTATGAGAAAAGGGTAAAACCGAGAGGTTACGAGCCTATTTTCACCACAGTATGAATGAAAGTATACATGAATGAGATTGTGAAAATATAGGAATTGCACAAGTGAATATTTTATAACGTAAATTATATAAATGGTATTGGGACTGCAACTTGTCTCAATAGTATATGAATCCTTAAAAAGCTTATATTATGTAGGCTCAGTACCGTTGCCAAAATAGAGGTACAGTGCAACCACACGTAGTTATTGTTCAGTGTGGGTACCTAGTAGTAGGCTTGGTAAGAAGGGCCAATGGTCAAAAGGGATCAAGGTGGTGAAGGCCAAGTTGGACTGCAGTATGTTATGATGCCTGATGATGCATGTACGTTCAGGGCTCGATCAGTGTTTTCTTATCGCATAAGCCTTACCACGGGGAGTTACTAGCATAGTTATGATAGTTTCGAATTAGACGGTGGTCTAAATATGCATATACATGATTTAAAAACTTTGTTGAGCAGAGTCACAGGTCTAAGTACTAGGCAGAGGGATTGTACAATGTATGGGCCTGTACCCTACCCTAACCTTAGGAACTCTCACTTGTAATGATGCAGAGTTATCTATTATCAGGTGATTACGCGCTTAAACTACTTAATTAGGCATTTTAATCCGAGTATTAGAGCCTATATTTTTAATTAAATACCTAATTACTCTCAATATTTTAACAAGGTGTTCTATTTATAATATTTGGGCTTTATTGAGCAATTTATTAATTTTTGGCATTATTTTATCGTAGGAAAATTTTCGAGAGCTAAAACCAGCATAAGTTCGTAATTCGTGCATAACTTTTCCGTCTAAGCTCCAATCAAGACAATTTGAAATTCTGGAGAAATACGAGAAGATTATATACAACTTCCATGTTTTGATCTTCAAGAAAAATGGGCTCTAGGAGAGTCAAAACGGGCCTCGTTCGCAGAGAGAAAAATGAAAAAAAAAATTAAAAAAATAATAATATTGATGTGACTCGGCCATACAGACCGGGTCGGTCCTCTAGGTGGGTCTTGCAGCATAGTTGCTATGTGCTAGGGCCAGCTCCCCCCTTCCTATTTATTTCCTGGTTTTCTCCTATTCTAGTTGTGCCCCCGCACCACCCTTCTCCTTACTCTCTCGTTCCCCTTCCCTCTCAATGCTTTCATTATCTCCCTCTTCTCTCCTCCTTCCCTAAACTCCCCCTAACTCTCATCCTTCAGTTTCTCTGTTCTCAGTCTCTCTTTCTCTCCCTTAGCCTTTGATTTCCCTCTCTTACTCTCCTTCACTGCTGCACAGCCCCACCACTAGGTTCCCTCCAGTTCGTGCACTAGCAGCCCCATCTCCCTCTGCAACTCTTGCCCACCTGCCAAACCCAGCATAGCCACCAGCCGAAGATCTTTAGCCAGCTCCACCACAGTTACAGCCAAGGACCTCCTACTGCACCAGCCACAACACCACCCGAGAGTCCTTCCTAGCCACCACTAGAGCAACCAGTAGCCACAACTCTGTTGAGAGCACCCAGCACAGCTCCTCTACCCCATGGCCAAGTCACCAACTTTAGACCTTCCAGACAACCACACGGCTCTCTCTCTCTCTCTCTCTCTCTCTCTCTCTCTCTCTCTCTCTCCCTCTCTCATTTTTCTTTTCTTTATTTTATTTTAGTATTAGTTATTCTCTTCCTCTCTCTCTCTCTCTTGTTTAATATTTTTTTTTTTATGGTTGTTTCAATACATTATTTAGTTTAATATTAGATTGGGTATTTTTCTTCACTTTATTATTTGAGTAGTCCATGGATTAATTAGATTTTTGTTCTTTTTAGTTTGTTATTTTGAATGCTTCAAGGCTACTTTAAGTTGTTTAATTTAGTATACATTTAAGTTAATGTTGGGCATGATTATAGGGTGGATTAGTTTTCTCTTAGTATTAGTATACATCTAGTTTATTGTTTTTTAAGTTGTTGTCTTTTATTTTATTATTGCGATGGTTTATTGTGGAATTAATTTGACCTAAAAAATTGGGATTGCAAGCATGAGGGGCTAAGTTTAGTAACTCGGGTTGCGGGTCAATATCGTTTGCTTTCCATGGTTTGTTAGTTCTCTTATGATATTATTGATACACTTTTATTTGGTTAAAACCGAAAATTGAAGGCATCGTTGATAAATCACTGACTCTTTTTTCTTGTTTTGTTGTTAACGTTAGGCACATCAAAACCTTGATTTAATATAGGATTTTCATTAACTAATTTTTACATGAAATTCGGTTTATGCTTAATGAGAGTTTTTATTTTCTTCCGTTCGGATGTGAAAAATTTACTCAAGCTTTCATAATAAAATTTCATCTTATTAATATCTTGATTGGATTAACAAGAAGAGGACTAAGGCCTAGGAAATTAGTAAACAGTGGAAGCAAACAGACGTTGAACCCGTAACCCGAGTGTTCGGTAAATTGTTTCAGTTAATATGTTTAGTTTGGTTGCGTTAGTAGGTTTATATTTTTGGAAATTCGATAAAAGTTCAGTCACATTTTTGCATTTTTCTCAAATACCTCCCATTTTGTTTATTATTTTCAAAATCATAAAAGACCAAAAAGATATCACTAAGCTTTCATAAATACTTTGATACTTAGTAGTCCCTATGGAATATGATCCTTGACTCATCCTTGATACAATTGACACTTCAGCACTTGGAAGCACAACTTAGAACAAGTCATTAGGAATATATATTACAGTATTGAGAATGTGCAATCTACGTAACTGTTTTTAAACAAGGATATAACTGTACAGTCACACACTGATGTAATATCTTCCTCCTTATTGAGAAGTGTCTCACCCCAATCTTACAACCTTTGTTTCAGGGGTTACAAGAAATTGGTCCTAGTCTCCTAGAAGGACTTTGGAGAGTAGCGTCCGGTTAGCTGACATAAGTTTTGTATAAGTTCTGGGTTGTTTGGCTAGGATGGGTTTTCTTTTTGGGAATGCAATACAATTTATGTTTTACGTACGGATGAATGTAGATATGGAACAGTTAGATACTCTGGTATGTCTAGTAGAATCCATATGAATGTTTATGTTTTTCACAATATATGTGAGTACAGATCATTATGAAATACCCATATGTCCCTATTTAGGGCGAGTAGTTATGGTTTCCAGAGGATTTGTACAGGATATATATCTATAGTAGCACTCTAGGGCCATACTAAGGACTAGGGTGCTACAGTTTGGTATCAGAGCCCATAGCTAGCCGGAAGTGTGATGTGAATTGCACTACCTGGTTATGGATATGCTCAGAGCTTAGGTTTCTAGGTTCTATAGATTAGACTATACCAGAGTTTAGAATGTGAGTATGATTTTCGAGTTTAACTTAGTATACCTGGGGATAGAAATCCATTGACAGACTTCTATGTTTTTCTGGATCATTCAAAGGGTTCAGAAAATAACAGCAATCTATTGGCGATTTCGTTTCTAAGTGGAAGGGCGGAACCCGAGTTAGAATGAGAATGTGAGTCATTAGGGTACGTTGGTACTAGGAATGTCATTATGGGAAGTGAGTTTATAGTATTGCAATATTAGTTGGTTAAGCTTTTAATTGATTTTATCAATTGCTTTTCAGGATGGAATCCAGGGATATTACTGCCAACGTTGGAGGCAGTAGTAGTAAGGGTGTTGGCCATGAGGCTAGCAGTGACTCTACTAGTTTGTTATGGGACTTCGCTCGGTAGCTTATGGATGAGGTTGTCCGGATGAATAAGGGTCAGGATTGTCCCCTTGTTGAGTTAGGATGCTCCATTTACTAGTTCACACGACTGAAACCTCCTGTCTTTGTGGGGAGTGTGGATCCGATTTTGGCTGAGAATTGGATCAGGGAGATTGAGAAGATTCTAGACATCCTGAACTGCACTGAGAAGCATAAGGTAGCCTTTGCAACGTTCAATCTAACGAGTGAATCAGAGAGGTGGTGGAAGATAGTTAAAATGCTTGAAGAGCATCGAACTACTCATATGGTTTTGACGTGGGCTCAGTTCAAAGATTTATTCTTTGAACGGTACTTTCCAGCCACAGTCAGAAATGCCAAGATGGAGGAATTCATGAGTCTGGAGCAGGGGCAGCTGTCGATTTAGTAGTATGCTTCCAGGTTTCAGGAGCTATCTCGATTTGATCCATTCATGATTTTAGAGGAGGCAAAGAAGGCTTGGAAGTTTTAGAGGGGCTTGAAGAAGGAGATTAAGAAGCAGACTGCAATATGGCAGATGCAAGACTTTGTTACTCTAGTTGAAAAAGACACTATAGTAGAGAAGAGTTTACAGGAGGACCTTGAGGTTCAGGTTCCGAAGAAGAGACTTGCGCCTTCCAATTCTTATGGAAAGGCAAAGCAGGGCAACTGGAAGAAGAGCAGTGGTGGTGTTTCTCAGAGTACTGCAACTACTCCAACTTGTTCCAAGTGTGGGAGATCTCACTCAGGAAAGTGTTTATGGGGTTATGGAGCTTGTTTTCGTTGTCGTAGGATGGGACATAAGAAGAAAGATTGTTGCATGCCGATGAATAGTGGAGCTCCACAACAGTCATATGGAGGAGGTGTTCAGGCACAGTCAGGGTGGTCAACAAAGGGGGACAGCCTAGGCTAGGGTGTACTCCCTGACTCCTGGTGACGTAGAGAATGTAGGAGATGTTGTCACAGGTACCATTTACATACTTTCCAATAAAGTTATTATAATATTTGACTCGGGGGCAATGCATTCCTTTATCTCTTAAGGATTTGTTAAACTGTGTGGGATTGAGACTCAACAGTTAGATTATATATTGGTGGTGGCTACGCCTTTAGGGTCGGTAGTCGTATGTAGTAGGGTAATCCATGACTTTCCAGTAGAAATTTAAGAGAGGGTACTACCAGTTAGTCTCATTATGTTTGATATGCATGGCTTTGATATTATTCTGGTATGGACTGGTTGTTTTCCAGTTACGCCAATATTGATTGCCACAAGAGAGAAGTGGTGTTTAGACCTTCGGGGAAGTAGGAATTCAGACTCTTTGGTTCGTGTGTGTGCTCTACGCCACGGATCCTCTCAACTTTGTAGGTTAAGAGATTACTTTTGGAGGGATGCTAAGGGTATCTGGAATTTGTGAAAGAAACACCAGCAGGGGAACGTGAACTGGAGGAGATTCCTGTTGTGTGCGAGTTCCCATATGTGTTCCTAGAGGACTTGCCAAGATTATCTCCAGATCGTGAGGTGGAATTCGATATAGATTTAGCTCCAGGTATGGCGCTGATATCAAAAGCTTCGTATTGTATGGCTTCAGCTGAACTGGGAGAGTTGAAAGAACAGCTTCAGGAGCTGTTAGATAAAGGATACATTCAACCGAGTGTTTCTGCTTGGGGAGCACCTATGCTACTTGTAAAGAAGAAGGATGGGTCGAAGAGAATGTGCATCAACTACTGAGAGCTTAATAAGGTAACGATAAAGAGCAAATACCTACTACCCAGGATCGATGATCTATTTGACCAGCTACAAGGCACGCAGATCTTCTCTAAGATCGATCCACGGTCTGGGTATCACCAGCTAAAGGTGAAAACAAAGGATGTTCTGAAAACATCTTTCTGAACTCAATATGGCCATTACGAATTCATGGTTATGCCATTCAGTCTAACAAATGTACCTGCAACATTTATGGATCTGATGAAGAGGGTCTTTCATGAATACTTGGACCAGTTCGTCATGGTATTTATTGATGACATCCTATTGTATTCTAAAGGTGCTGCAAAGCATAAAGTTCATCTGAGACTAGTACTGCAAATGCTTGGGGAGAAGAAGTTATATGCTAAACTGAAGAAGTACAAATTCTGGCAAGAACAAATTGCATTTCTAAGGCTCGTAGTGTCCAAAGAAGGAGTATTAGTGGATCCAAGTAAGATAGAAGCAATAGTGGATTGGGTGAGACCGAATAATGTTCAAAAGGTCAAAAGTTTTCTAGGTATTGCAAGTTACTACCGCCGTTTTGTATAAGGGTCCTTCAGTTTAGCAGGTCCTTTGATGTGACTCACGAGGAAGAAGATGAGGTATGATTGGATTGATGAGTGTGAACTGAGTTTCCACGAGCTGAAACGGCGACTGGTTACTACTCCAATTCTAACCATTCCATTTGGGGATGGCGGATTTGTTATTTACAGTGACACCTCTAAGAAGGGTCTTGGTTGTATTCTAATGCAGCAAAGCAGGGTGGTTGCTTACACTTCTCGTCAACTTAAGGAGTACGAGAAAAACTACCCGACCATTGTATGGAATTGGAAACTATAGTGTTTGCATTGAAAATCTAGAGGCACTACCTATATGGTGAAAGGTGCGAGATTTTTACTGATCACAAGAGTCTTAAGTACATTTTCACTCAAAAATAACTAAACATGAGATAGCGTAGGTGGCTCGAGTTGATAAAGGATAACAACTGTACTATTAGGAAAAGCAAATGTGGTAGCTAATACTCTGAGTCGGAAGTCTGTGGATGCATTGCTCTCTGCAATGAGAGTTTAGCATCAGATTTGTATGGACCTGGAAAGGTTAGGCTTGGAGGTTGTGGAAGGAAATCATCAAGCTGTTCTTGCTAGCTTAGTGGTACAACTGACCTTACAAGATAAAATCCGAACAGCTCAGAAGGAAGATCCAAAGTTTGTTGAGGTTATGAAAGGAGTTCAGAGTGGGTTAAAGCCAGATTCAGTATTTCTGGTGATGGGATTTTGAGATTCTATAACAGGGTATGTGTACCAAATGACACCGAAATTAAACGGGTCATTCTGGAGAAGGCACACCGTTGCTATACATCGTACATCCTGCTAATACAAAGATGTACCAAAATATGAGGGAATCATTTTGGTGGTTCAACACGAAAAAAGAGATCACCCGATTCGTAGAGCAGTGTCTAACGTGTCAGCTTGTCAAGGCAGAGCACCAGGGGCCAACAGGACCACTTCAGCCACTTGACATCCTCAAGTGGAAGTGGGAGCACATCTCGATGGATTTCGTAATGGGGTTACCTACAGTGGTGCATGGGCAGAATGTTATATGGGTTGTAGTTGATCAACTAACAAAGACTGCACATTTCATTCCAATCAAAATCAGTTATTCTCTGAATCGGCTGGCTAAGTGGTATGTGCAAGAGATTGTACAATTCCATGGTATCCCTGTTTCTATTATTTCAGATCGAGGTCCACGTTTTATGTCTCATTTCTAGAAGAGTCTACAAGATGCCTTGGGATAAAAAATGACATTCAATATGTATTTCCACTCGCAAACAAATGGGCAGTCTGAGAAGACTATTCAAACGTTAGAGGATATGTTTCGGGTTTGTGTACTGGACTTTGGTGGTAGTTGGATACGATATCTACCACTTGTTGAGTTTGCATATAACGAAAGCTACCAGCCTAGCATAGATATGGTACCATACGAGGCATTGTATGGTCGTCATGTCGATCTCTATTATACTGGGATCAGGTAGGCGAGCGGCAGATACTGGGTCCAGAACTGATTCAGTAGGCCTCTGCAAAGGTCGAGTTGATCAGGGAGATAATTAAGGTAGCTCAGAGTTGGCAGAAGAGTTATGCTGATACTCGCCAATGAGAGCTAGAGTTTGAGGTAGGAAGTATGGTATTCCTGAGGATCGCTTTGATGAAAGGGGTGTGAGGTTCAAGAAGAAGGGCAAGCTAACTTCTCGGTATATTGGGCCTTTCGAGATCCTGGAAATGATAGGTTCGGTTGCTTATCGAGTGGCTTTACCCCCAACACTATCCAAAGTCCATGACGTGTTTCATGTGTCAGTGCTAAGGAAGTACGTGTCAGATCCATCACACATGCTGAGTTACGAACCTCTAGAGATCAATGATGCTTTGTCATATGAGGACGTACTAGTACAGTTCTTATATCGGGAAGTTCAGCATTAAGGACTAAGGAAATACTACTAGTGAAAGTATTATGGCATAACCATTTAGTGGAGGAAGCTTCATGGGAGTTAGAGTCTGAGATACACCAAAAGTACCCTCACTTATTCAGAGATAGTTAGAGTTATATAGGTAAGAAAAAGGATATGTAAGTAAATGTATGTGTGTTTAGTAAAGTATATAAGAATTTGGGGGAGTTTGCATGTATATTATGATCTCCCGAAGTATTATGTTGTAACCATGGTATTCCTCTGCCATATGTGAGGGCATGTAATAAACTTCGGCTGGAGCCACTATGTGGGTGGCTACCGCCTTTTCGGTAGGACTGAGCTGTAAGTGTAGAATATACGTAGTATCAATTAGCAAATTTCGAGGAAAAAATTTTTATAAGGAGGGGAGATATTAGAGACCCGAACCCATAAATAAGAAAAAGGTAAAAAGGGGATTTCAGCAGGGTTCATCGACGAAGCCAGTATATTTGTCGATGAAATCCCTTCAGTTCTTCATCTGTAAATTCAAAGCATCATCAATGAAGAAATACTAAGCAAACCAAAGAAATATCTGGATGGGGTTCGTCGACGAAGGAAGAGCTTCGTCCACAAACAGTCCAGGTGGTTCATCGACGAAGGCACCGTTTCGTTGACGAATTTGACTCGATCAAAGGCTCTATAAATATCATCTTTGGTTGCTTAAAGGGGTAAGAAAACCTGAAAGCTATCTCTCAATGATCATTCGTCATTCATCGTCTGTTCCTATGATAGGAAGTTTCTACATGGATCAAGGGAGGAAACTTTACAGTTATAGCGGATCAGATCGTCGTTTTGAAGTTTTTCGGGATTGTCCCTAAAATTGAGGAAAGGATCTAAATTCGTTTATGTTTCTGTAGATCTATAGTAGATTGAATAATATTGAAGTATTATTCTTCGCTTTTTAGGTTTTGAGGATTCTGTGTCGTGGTTTTGGATCAATAAGCTCGTGTTTCAATTTTCGGGATAAAGGTAAGGGGATTTGTTTACATCAGTATTTTTAGAAAAAAAAAACCACAGGATATGTAGCTTATGTTTATATGTACTTATGGACTGCTTATTTGCAAAGTTTTATCGGGTATAAATGTTGATTCTTACGGTTTTTCACGATTCTACGATTTTGGCAAAAAATGGGGTTTTTAGCATATGATCTCTAAATTTCTTAAACTAGTTTATTTGCACTAATACTAAAGTAGGAGATGCTTGAAACGCTTAATAGCAGCAAAAATGATATTTTACTAACTAGTCTATATGAAATGTATATTTGACCAAATAAGTGTGACGTATGATATGAATTGATTTTATACTGATTTGAGATGCATGTAAATGAACTATGGGGGCTAAGGTTCCTAGGAGTTATCAGAATTAGCAGAAAACATGTGCCGGTTAGATACCATGCCAAATATGAGAAAAGAGTAAAACCGAGAGGTTACGAGCCGGTTTTTACCACAGTATGAATGAAAGTATGCATGAATGAGATTGTGAAAATACTAGAATTGCACAGGTGAATATTTTTTAATGTAAATTATATATATGATATTGGGACCGCAGCTTGTCTCAATAGTATATGAAGCCTTAAAAAGCTTATATTATGTAGGCTCGGTACCGTTTCAAAAATAGAGGTACAGTGCAACCACACGTAGTTATTGTTTAGTGCGAGGACCTAGTAGTAGGCTTGGTAAGAAAGGTCACTAGTTAAAAGGGATTAGGGTGGTGATGGCCAAGTTGAACTGCAGTATGTTATGATGTCTGACGATGATTGTACGTACAGGGCTCGATCATTGTCTTCTTATCGCACAACCCTTGCCACGGGGAGTTACTAGCATAGTTATGATAGTTTCAAGCTGGACGATGTTCTAAATATGCATATACATGATTTAAAAGCTTTACTGAATAGAGTCACATGTCTGACTACTAGGTAGAGGGATAGTGTAGTGTATGGGCCTATACCCTACCCTAACCTCGGGAACTCTCTCTGGTAATAATGCTAAGTTATCTATTATCAGGAATATATATATATATATATATATATATATATATATATATATTACGTAGATTGTACATTCTCAATATTGTAATACATATATGTATTACAATATTGAGAATGTGCAATCTACGTAACTATTTTCAAACAAGGATGTAACTGCACAGTCACACACTGATGTAATATCTTCCTCTGTACTAAGAAGTGTCTCACCCCAATCTTACAACCTTTTTTTTAAGGATTACAGGAAATCGGTCCTAGTCTCCTAGAAAGACTTTGGAGAGTAGCGTCCGGTTAGATGACGTAAGTTTTGTATGAGTTCTAGGTTGTTTAGCCAGGATGGGTTTTCTTTTTGGGAATGTAATACAATTTATGTTTTACGTACGGATGAATGTAGATAAGGAACAGTTAGATACTTTGCTATGTCTATTAGAATCCATATGAATGTTTATGTTTTCTGCAATATATGTGAGTACAGATCCTTATAAATACCCGTATGTCCTTGTTTAGGGTGGGTAGTTATGATTTCCGAGGATTTGTACAAGATATGTATGTATAGTAGCACTCTGGGGCTATACTAAGGGTTAGGGCATTGCAGATTGACTGCAATATAAATGCAACATTCCTGTATAGGATTGGATCCGTACCTTTTAGACGGAAGATGGTTGATTTTAGGATTAACGACGCATTCCTCACAAACATAATGAGGGAATAATCAACACCATTGTTGACCTTATAGGTCGCACCCGATTTTGATAATGACAAATACTGATATTTGATGATTGTCGAGTGCTTATGTAGGTTCAAATAAATATCCCAAGGAAGGACACTTAAAGAAACAAGAAGACCACGAAGACTTGTATTTGTAACTGTAATTCATATTAGTCTGTAATAATTCATATGGGTCTGTAATAGTAACCTAGGTTGTGGTTGTATGTTTATCACCTGCACATCATGCATACAAGATATAGTGTGAGCTCAATTATGCCATAGCAAAGACCTTAGGCTCCAACACTCACACACACATAGCATAGAATATATGGGTGTGTTATAACTGTGCTTAAAATTAGACAAATATAAGCAAGCTAAGAGGAGTCGGGCGATTAAACCCTTGGAGTACAAAACTCCTCGGGCGCCCGAACTTTGAAAGTCAAAATGTTGACCAGCCTTCGGGTGACCGAACCTCAAATGCACATATCTTCCCCAAGTGCCCAAACCATTCGAAAGGGACTATTCACCAACTCGGGGGCCCTATGGTTTTAGTTCAAATATATCCCCGGGCGACCAAACACCTGCCTTCAGGCCACTGAAAATTTAACCAGGCACCCGAAGTCACGAAGCTTGGCTACTGACTTTCATTCGGATTGCCAAACCTTTATCTGGGAAACCGAACTTAATTGAAAAACTTTTTGAACTTTGTCTTATCGGGTGACCGAACCAAGGTTCAGCCACCCGAACCTCGCCCGGTTAAAATTATTTTAACCATGGTAAAACAAGCTTATTTAAAGCTAATTGGATCTTAATAATTTGAGATTTTTTTAATAATACCCATCCTGTCCCAAACGGTTATATTTTTTCACTTGGCTATAAATATGCTCTCATTTGCATGATTAGAAGAGGATTAGCAAAAAGTGATTAGCAAAAATTCTCTCTCTCTTGAAAATCAAATTTTTGCCCTAATGCTCTCAAACTTGTATCTTCTTGATCAAATCCAAGATTGTGAGAGTTTCATTCGTGTTTACTTGATTGTTGCTCAAAGCTAATATCCCATTGTTGTGTGTGCTTGAGACTTATTTAGTTGGGAGCATAACTTAGGTTTATCCCATGGATTTCTCATTTATAAGTCTAGTGTGGAATTAAACCAAGGAAGCTTAGGATATTTGCATTTCATTGCAAGTGTCCAATAGCTTTGCTTTTGGTGTACAAAGATTTTTTTTAAACAAGCAAGCAACCTTTTCAAACTAGCTTTGTGCTTATTTCAATGAAGAAAATCATTTAGAAACTAGTTTGATTATCTTGGAATATTGATGTGTTATTGAAATATTTTATTTAGGTTCCAAGTCATTGCTTGTGTGTTGATTATTCTTGAGCATCATATTGATTGTATTGTGTTGGACACTCTTGAGCTTCATATTGACTATACTGTGCTGAGTATTGATAGAACAAACCTTGCATCACTGAGCTTACACTATATCCTTACTTTTGATGCGTATGCGATTGAACATATTATTTGGGTACAAATCTGCTTTACATGAAAGCACTATTTCATTGTACCATTTGATTGTAAATTTGAGTGATTCGAGGCATGGCCTAAGGGGGTGGTAATCTAGTTCGGTAAGGATTGGTGTAAAGGTTGAGGTCAGCCCTATGCTAATTGACCTGGTTTGTATAGGTACCGCTCCACCCGGTTAAGTGAGCAAGTGATAGTGGTAATCCTTGTGCTTGTTAGCCAAGGCGGGGACGTAGGCAATTGGCCGAACCTCGATAACATTTCTGTGTGTCACTCTTACTTTATTGTTCTTCTAGTACATGTGCTATTAATTAAATTGCTTCATTTAATTTCTGATATATTTATATTACTCACACTAGATTGACCATAGGGTTGTGAACATACTACTGTTAGGAGGAAGACCTAGGGGTTGAATTTTAAAAATACCAATTCACCCCCCCCCCCCCTCTTGGGTTCACGGTAAAGCTAACAATTGGTATCAGAGCCACACAACACAGACTAGTTGTTATTTTGCAAAAAGATCACATATGGCTCATAGCTCCGTGACCCTTTTCCCTAAGGTACCATCTTCAACACGACCTCTTGTTTTCAGTGGTGTTAATTACACCTTCTAGAAACAGAGGATGCGCATCTACCTTTAGAATACTAATTGGAAAGTGTGGAGTATTGTCTCTAAGGGAAACTATATCCCTATGAAAACTGAGGGTGCACCTAGGATTCCTAAGACTGAGGATGAATATGATGATGATGATGATGATATGAAAGTTGTTAGTCTTAATGCCATTGTCATAAATATTTTATATTGTAGTCTTGATTTAAATGAATTTAGCAGTATTATGGCATGTTCTCCTGCAAAAGAAATATGGGACAAGTTAGAGGTCACATATGAGGGTACTAGAGATGTGAAAGACAGTAGGATAGATATGTTGACCAGTGAGTATGAGGCTTTTAGGAGGAATGTAGGTGAGTCCATTTAGAGCATGTACACTAGATTCACACACATCATAAACTCACTACATGCATTAGGAAAGACCTATCTCGCATATGAGATGATTAGGAAGATCCTTAGAGGCTTACCTCCTATTTGGGAAGCCAAGGCTACGGCCATTGCTGAGGGTCGAGACCTTAAGGCCATGACCTTAGATGAATTGATAGGTTCCTTGATTACTTATGAATTGTCCATAAATGAAAGGCTTAATGAGCACAACAAGCCTAAGAAAGTTACTGCATTAAAAACCTCCACGAACATATCTAGTGAGTGCAGTGGATCTGAAACTGATAAGGATATGGCAATGCTAACCAAAAAGTTTAGCAGATTTTTCAGGAAAAACAGAAAGCCATTCAAAAATTACAGGGAATCCATTACTGAAAAGGGAGAGCCTAGCAGAAGAAAAGAAAAGTCAAATGCTCCCACATGTTATAATTGCAATAAAATTGGGCATATCAAACTAGACTACCCATTGTTGAAAAAGGAAATCATGAAAAAGAAGAAAGCTAGGAAGGCGAGCACTTCATGGGACCAATACAGCAGTAGTGACTTGGATACAGATCATAGTGACTCGAAGGTCGCTAATCTGTGCTTAATCGCACACGAAGATGAGGTATGCCTAAGATTGTCATCCTCCAAGGATAGATGGTACATGGATAGTGGGTGCTCACTACACATGACCGACAACAAGGGCAAATTCACATCATATGCCCCTAAGGATGGAGGCTATGTAACATTTGGGGACAATGCCAAAGGACCTATCATCGGGGTAGGTAGGGTTGGTAAGGATTCGTCTCTTACTATTGATAATGTTTTGCTGGTTGATAGACTAAAACATAATCTACTTAGCATAAGTCAGTTGTGTGACATAGGATATAAAGTATCTTTTGAAAATGACAAATGCATAGTAGAAAATAAAACAGATCACAAAGTTCTTTTACTACTGATAGACATGAAAATGTTTATACTACCTCTATTGATAATCTAGCTTCACAACAAGTAACATTCTTTTCTGCTATAAATGAAGCTAGTTGGTTATGGCATAGGCGTTTAGGACATGCTAGCATGAATTTATTGTCTAAACTTGTTAGAAAAGAATTAGTTAAAGGCTTGCCTAAGATGTCTTTTGTAAAGGATAAAATATGTGATGCGTGTCAAATGGGTAAGCAAACAAAATCTAGTTTAAAGAAAAAGAAATTTATATCTACTACTAGACCTTTGGAGATGCTTCACCTAGATCTATTTGGACCTAATTCTGTGTAAAGCCTTGGTGGTAAATCTTATGCTTTTGTAATTGTGGATGACTTTTCTAGATTCACATGGGTATTGTTTCTTGCACATAAAAATGAATCATGTGAAAAATTCACCAAACTTTGTAGGAGAATTCAGAATAAAAAAGGATATAAAATCACTCACATAAGAAGTGATAGAGGCACAGAATTCAAAAATGAAAGCATAGAAAAATATTATGACTTAGAAGGTGTATCACATAACTTCTCTACACCTAGGACACCTCAACAAAATGGTGTAGTAGAAAGAAAGAAGAGGTCACTGCAATAAATGGGTAAAACTATGTTGAGTGAGCATAACTTACCTAAATACTTTTGGGTTGAGGCCATTAATACTGCATGCTATGTTATAAATAGGGTGTTAATTAGACCATCAATTAATAAACCCCTTATGAATTATGGAACAACCATAAACCTAATATTTCCTATTTTCATGTGTTTGGTTGTAAATGCTTTGTACTTAGAGATAATGAACAACTAGGAAAGTTTGACTCCAAATCTGATGAAGGTATTTTCCTAGGATATGCATTAAATAGCAAAGCATATAGGGTTTTCAATAAAAGAACTTTAACTATCATTGAATCTATTCATGTTGTGTTTGATGAGTCTAATCCATTTTCTAATAAAGATGATGAAGATGATATTGATATTAGAAAATTCTTAGAGAAAATGTCTATTGAAAACAATGCAAGTGAAAATCAAGAAGCAAATGAAAAATCACTTAAAGATAATGAAAATGGAAATCAGCAGTTGCCTAGAGATTGGAAATTCATTAGAAGTCATCCTATAGATCAAATCATAGACGAACCATCCCACGGTGTAGCCACAAGATCCTCCTTGAGAAATATAGTGAATTATTCTGCTTTCTTATCCCAAAAAGAACCTAAAAATATTAAAGAAGCCATAAAAGATGAGTCTTGGGTGATGTCCATGCAAGAAGAGCTTCATTAATTTTAAAGAAGCAAAGTGTGGACCTTAGTTCCTAGGCCTAATGAGCATACGATCATTGGAACTAAATGGGTATATAGAAACAAGAAAGATGAGAATGGGGTAGTGACTAGGAATAAAGCTAGACTAGTTGCCCAAGGGTATAACCAACAGGAAGGGATTGACTTTAATGAAACATATGCCCCTGTTGCTAGATTAGAAACCATTCGTATGCTATTTGCCTTTGCCGCTTTTAAAAATTTTAAATTGTTTCAAATTGATGTTAAAAGCGCTTTTCTAAATGACTACATTAATGAAGAGGTATACGTAAAACAACCACCCGGTTTTGAAAATCATAAATATCCTGATCATGTTTACCGGTTATCTAAGGCCTTGTATGGATTGAAATAAGCTCCTAGAGCTTGGTATGAGAGATTTAGTGGTTTTCTACTAGAAAATGGGTTTACCCATGGCAAGATTGACACTACACTTTTTATCAAATCCAAAAATGATGATATGCTCCTTGTTCAAATTTAAGTGGACAATATCATTTTTGGGCTAACTAATGATGAGCTGTGTAATGAGTTTCCTAAATGCATGCAAAGTGAATTTGAAATGAGCATAATGGGTGAACTTAGTTTCTTCTTAGGGCTACAAATTAAGCAAGCTAATCATGGAACTTTCATATGTCAATCTAAATATATCAAGGATTTGCTAAAGAAATTTTATATGGAAGATTGCAAAATTCTTGGTACACCTATGAACCCTTCCATTAAACTTGATAAAGATGAGCAAGGAATCCCTATTGACATAAAATTGTATCATGGCATGATTGGGAGTCTCCTACATCTCACTGCTAGTAAGCTTGATATTATGTTTAGTGTATGTATGTGTGCTAGGTTTCAGGCTGCTCCTAAGGAATCTCATCTAAAAGTTGTTAAACGAATCCTTAGGTATCTAGTTGGGACTATTGAATTAGGATTGTGGTATCCTAAGCATACTACCTTTGAGATTGTTAGTTACACTGATGCTGACTTTGCCCGGTAGTAAGGTTGATAGAAAAAACACTAGAGAAACTTGTCATTACTTAGGACAATCTCTTGTTTCTTGGTTCTCTAAGAAACAAAACTCAGTTGCCTTATCCACAGCCGAAGTTGAATATATTGCAGCTAGAAGTTGTTGTGCCCAAACTCTTTATATGAAACAACAACTTGTGGATTTTGGATTGCACTATGAAACAATACCGATTAAATGTGATAATACTAGTGCAATCAACATCTCTAAAATTCCTATCTCACATAAGCACATTGAGATTAGACATCATTTCCTTTGTGATCATGTGCAAAAAGGAGATGTGGCTCTTGAGTTTGTATGCACTAATGAACAATGGGCCGATATATTCACTAAACCACTACTCGAGGATAGGTTTACACAAATTAGACATGAATTAGGCTTAATGCATAGTAGAGAAGCTTCCTAAACTTAGATGTCTCATAAATTGCATAAATTTAAGGGGAGCACTCAAATGAGAACATTTTGTAAGTCTTAGCAACTAATATTATTGTTCACTTGCTTTCTTGCTTTAGACTTAGTGAAAGCTGATTATTGATTGTGTGCACAATTCATATTTCTATCGCATGCCTAAATTGATTATCATTTGTGATGCACAACTTGTCCACTTCATGATCGTATTGACACTTTATTTGCTTGATTGGACCATACTGAACTGTTGAGTAGTTATGGATAAAATGCTAGGACATATTTAGACTTAAACAGGTTACAATTATACAGGATGTATTTTGGAAAGTCTAATTTACAAACGGCACTCTGCCGAAATTTTTATAAATCTTTCCAACTTTTCCTATATTTTTGTAACATTTACCCATTGCTTAGTTTACTTTAATTGGCCCTTTTTGCTATTTCCAAAAGGGGGAGACGGAAAACGGGGTAAAAATAATGGGTAACGTAAAATAGTTTGTTTAGAATGCATATTGAAAGGGTGAGCCTTCTTAGGCTTAACCCACATTTTTGCTTGGTGTATTTGTCATCATCAAAAAGGGGGAGAATGTTGACCTTATAGGTCGCACCCGGTTTTGATAATGACAACTACTGATATTTGATGATTGTCAAGTGCTTATGCAGGTTCAAATAAATATCCCAAGGAAGGACACTTAAAGAAACAAGAAGACCACGAAGACTTGTATTTGTAACTATAATTCATATCGGTCTGTAATAATTCATATGGGTCTGTAATAGTAACCTAGGTTGTGGTTGTATGTTTATCACCTGCACATCATGCATACAGGATATAGTGTGAGCTCAATTAGAACATAGCAAAGACCTTAGGCTCCAACACTCACACACACATAGCATAGAATATATGGGTGTGTTATAACTGTGCTTAAAATTAGACAAATCTAAGCAAGCTAAGAGGAGTTGGGCAACCGAACCCTTGGAGTACAAAACTCCTCGGGTACTCGAACTTTGAAAGTCAAAATGTTGACTAGCCCTCGGGTGACCAAACCTCAAATGCACACATCTTTCTCAGGTGCCCAAACCCTTCGAAAGGGACTGTTACCCAACTCGGGCGCCCTATGGTTTTAGTTCAAATATATCCCCGGGCGATCGAACACCTGCCTTCGAGCCACCAAAAATTTGACCGGGTACCCAAACTCACGAAGCTTAGCTACTGACTTTAATTCAGGCTACCGAACCTTTATCCGGGTGACCGAACTTAATTGAAAAACTTTTTGAACTGTATCTTATCGGGCAATCGAACCAAGGTTCAGGCACCTGAACCTCGCCCGATTAAAATTATTTTAACCACGGTAAAACAAGGTTATTTCAAGCTAATTGGATCTTAATCCTTTGGGACTTTTTTAATAATATCCATCCTGTTCCAAACGGTTATATTTTTTCACCTAGCTATAAATATGCTCTCATTTGCATGATTAGAAGAGGATTAGCAAAAAGTGATTAGCTAAAATTCTCTCTCTCTCTGTAAATCAAATTTTTGCCCTAATACTCTCAAACTTGTATCTTCTTGATCAAATCCAAGATTGTGAGAGTTTCATTCGTGTTTACTTGATTGTTGCTCAAAGCTAATACTCCCATTGTTGTGTGTGCTTGAGACTTATTTAGTTGGGAGCATAGCTTAAGTTTATCCTACGGATTTCTCATTTACAAATCTAGTGTGGGATTAAACCAAGGAAGCTTAGGATATTTGCATTTCATTGCAAGTGTCCAATAGCTTTGCTTTTGGTGTACAAAGATTTTTTTTAAACAGGCAAACAACCTTTTCAAACTAGCTTTGTGCTCATTTCAATGAAAAAAATCATTTAGAAACTAGTTTAATTATCTTGGAATATTGATGTGTTGTTGAAATATTTTGTTTAGATTCCAAGTCATTGCTTGTGTTGATTATTCTTGAGCATCATACTGATTGTATTGTGTTGAAAACTCTTGAGCTTCATATTGACTATACTGTGTTGAGTATTGATAGAACAAACCTTGCATCACTGAGCTTACACTATATCCTTGCTTTTGATGCGTATATGATTGAGCGTATTATTTGGGTACAAATATGCTTTACATGAAAGCACTATTTCATTATACCATTTGATTGTAAATTTGAGTGATTCCAAACATGGCCTGAGGGGGCGGTAATCCAGCCCGATAAGGATTGGTGTAAAGGTTGAGATCAGCCCTGTGCTAATTGACCTGGTTTGTATAGGTGCCGCTCCACCCGGTTAAGTGAGTAAGTGATCGTGGTAATCCTTGTGCTTATTAGCCAAGGCGGGGACGTAGGCATATGGTCGAACCTCGATAACATTTCTGTGTGTCACTCTTACTTTATTGTTCTTCTGGTGGATGTGCTGTTATCTAAATTGCTTCATTTAATTTCTGATATATTTATATTACTCGCACTAGATTGACCATGGGGTTGTGAACATATTGCTGTTAGGAGGAATACCTAGGGGTTAAATTTTAAAAATTCCAATTCACCCCCTCTTTTGGGTTCACGGTAAAGCTAACAACCATCTACTTGAACATGTTATAGGGTAATTAATAAACATGGATAAGAGTTGGATGAAGGCTCGGGGTAGGTTTTTTTCAAAATACGTTAAAGAGGTACATTATTTCATAGAGTCTACACCTCTTTGTGTAGACAAAGCCTGTAGAATAATACTTATATCCTTTCTTTGTCCGCGCTGATTACATTTCAGCATGGTTAATAGGAGACTATCTTCGTAGCAATGGATAGGTAAAAACGAATGCTGATATTATCCATGGAGCAAAACTAGATATATATCTGGTGATGTTGTGACTAACCTTGCTAGTGTGCTTGACACCACAAATGAGAATCATTTGTGAGTTAAAGATAAAATAGAACAAGCAACTCATGTCCTTTTAAGTAGAATGCTTTATAAGTCAACTCAAGATCCCCCTAAGGGTTGTATTATTATTGTCGGTTTTAAAAATCGTCGGTAATATAGTGGATTATTAGGGATGGTTTTCTTTAATCATCACTAATAGTGTAAGTATTCGTGAGGGTTTTTTAAAACCATTGCTAATAATGCACGTTAACAAAAGAACAATCTACGTTTGATTGGTTGAGTTTAGATGACGAGCTACTATCTTTCGTTAAGTGCTTGGGTGCTTGTGAGCTAGCTGGAATAGGTTGTGTAGCGAAGTATCTGCCACATCGGGTGGCTATGCAATTTAGAATGGATTAATAATTTCCGGGCAAGGTTGACTTCTTGCTCGTCCCACAAAGATCATTCCAAGCAAGGGTTTCCATTAGACACTACAACTGATGGAAGAATCATATGTTGACTCGAGGAAATTGTAGTGAAGTATGTGTTTTTGAAGATAAGTAAGCCTAAGACTTCACCATTTGATCAAGCAATAATGCACAGGGAGATGTTGCGATTCCTCCACATCGAGGAATCCTAACAATCATAGTGAAGGACCTTCCAAGATGAAGGTAGAGATGGTAAATGAATAGAGCAATGAGGAGGAAGATTTCTCTCTGGATACAAAGGGAAAACCCATTGATGCAAGTGAAACTAATGTCAAATCGAAAGTGGCACCAATTGTTTTACCAAGTGACCTAGCCGTGTGGTGGCCAACCTATAAAATTTTGAACAAATCCCTTTAAGATACAATAGTATAACATTTCAAAAGAAAACAGGCTTCATACCCACCATTGGATCATCATCATGTGAAATTAGAAGATGATGATCAAAGTCAAGAAAAGGATAAAAGTTTGAAACCAAGCCCTGTGATAGATTTCAGAGGTAAGTAATATTTTATATTATGGTTTCTTCCTTAACTGGCCAGTGCTTCTCGGTACTACTGCTTTTCAAGCAGCTTGTCATTACACCATGGTAATGGTTTTAGAGTACTCCTTTATGCGATTGGGTCATGACAACTATTTTCACCCTTTTCGTGTGGAACTATTGGTGCTGCATTCGATTTGACATTACTTTCACTTGCATCAATGGGTTTTCCCTCCGTATCCGAAGGGAAATCTTCCTCATTGCTCCATTCACTTACCGTCTCTACCTTCATCTTGGAAGGTTTTTCACTACGATTGTTAGGATTCCTTGATGCAAGGGAATCGCAATCTTCCTTATACATTCTTGCTTAATCAGATGATAAAGTCTTAGGATTACTTATCTTCATAAACACATACTTTATTACAATTTTCTCGATTCAACATATGACTCTTCCACCAGTTGTAAAACCTAATGGAAACCCCTGCTTGGAATGATCTTTGCAGGATGAGCAAGAAGTTAACCTTGCTCGGAAGTTATTGATCCATTATGAATTGCATAGCCACCCGATGTGGTAGATACTTTGCTACACAACCTATTCCAACTAGCTCACAAGCATCAAAACACCTAACGAAAGACTGTAACTCGTTGTCTAAACTCAACCAAAAAAACACAGACTATTCTTTCGTTAACGTGCATTATTAGTTACGGTTTTAAAAAACCATCATGAATACTTACACTATTAGTGATGGTTAAATAAAATCGTCCCTAATAATCCACTATATTAGTGATGGTTTTTAAAACCGACACTAATAATGCAACCCTTAAGGGGATCTTGAGTCGACTTATAAAGTATTCTACTTAAAAGAACTTAGGTTGCTTGTTCTATTTTATCTTTAACTCACAAATGATTCTCATTTGTGGTGTCAAGCACACTAGTAAGGTTAGCCACAACATCACCAGATACATATCCGGTTTTGCTCCGTGGATAATATCAGCATTCGTTTTTACCTTTCTACTACTACGAAGATGCAAAGAAAGGGTATAAGTATTATTCTACTAGCTTTGTCTGCATGAAGACGCGCAGACTCTATGAAATCATATACCCCTTTAACGTATTCTGAAAAAAAAATACATACCCCGAGCCTTCATCCAACTCTTATCCATGTTCATTAATTACCTTATAACATGTTCAAGTATATGGTTTTGATTATTCCCTCATAATGTTTATAAGGCATGCATCGTGAATCCTAAAATCAACCATCTTCAGTCTAAAAGGTACAGATCCTATCCACTTGACCAAACACATAACTAATTTTTCCCCTTATCTTTCCTTCGTTGGCTCTCAAATTTGGTTTTCTATTTGGTTTGAGAGTTGTTTAGGGACACTCTTCCTCTCAGTTAGGCTATGCAACATCCTTAGTTGAATGCTGTGTGTGTTTTTCATTTTATGCTAATATGAAGCTCTTGTACACTCATAAAATTCATCACAGGCTGGATTATTGTGAACTGTTTATTGTAAACAACCAGGTCTGGAGCATATCTCTATGGAAAGTTTCCTATTTATAGACGAAATGCTGCCAAAGTTTTTCTAAACTTCTATAATTTTGGAAAACGTAATCTTATGGACTTTAATGCATATCATTGTCTTTATTTTTGAGTCCTAAGGTCGTTTTGAGCACATTGAGCATCTGTATGATGCAATAGTCTTGTGATTTGCATGCTTTTATGACTTGCAGGTTTGGGAAATGGTCTATTTACATATGACATGCTGTCGAAAATTTGTTAAATTTTTCCTAAAAATAATCAAAGTCATATATTGTTGGAATTGGTGTATTCCCAATAGGGGGTGAATTGGGTATTTAAAACTTTCTACCTAGGTTAAATCCTCAACCAGTATTTTGCAACCTAGAGTCTTTATAAGCAAATGCCAATTACCCACTAATATAAAACTTAGCAAATGATCAAGACAGATGTGCTTCTAAACTAAGCATAAGATATACAACAATATGCTCAATACACTCACGTATGATGGGATATTAAGCTTAAGTGAGATTTTGTTAACCAATGCGTTAACTCTCAACAATATGTGTATTAATATGTATATGTGAGAGTGAGACCTTTGATTTTAAGATAATATATTTGCAATATGAATATTCAACGAGTCTCCACAACCCTAAGCAAATATCACAATAGTATTTTTCAAATACTAAGCACAATGGATATTAGGGGGTAAGCTTGCTCAAAATATTTTTATCAAAACACAAAGCAAGCTTATGAAACTTGCAATAGGGATGCAAGTTCTTAAGCAAATGAAGAGTTTTTCCCAATTCAATATTTATATGAAAAGTACAATGGGAAAAACTTTAAGCTACTCTCCAAAATCAATAATCAACAAATGCAAGTATGGGAGAGAGTTCATGTAACGCCCCAACCTGGGTCTGCCAAGGATCACTGCATCTCTCCTCCTCCACCTGGACCAGACAACAAGGGGGCGGGTTTTATCAGACTAATGACTGGTCCCACAAACCAACATGTGTCATTTTCAGTGTGTTTTGTCCTCACGAACACACTTCCTAAGAAAACTTCCTAGAAGGTCACCCATCCTAAGATTACTCCAAGCCAAGCACGCTTAACCATGGAGTTCTTATGGAAAGGCTCTCAAAAATAAAGGTGTACCTTATTGATATGGATAGTAACATCTAATCCTTTTAAGCCTTTCTTCCATGGGGTATCACATTCTCCCCCACTTACAGAACACAATATCCTCGTTGCGAACCCACATTTCCGAACCTAGGTGATCTGAATCTTATCACACTTACAGCTAGATAATTGTTCTGATACCATTTGTAACGCCTCAACCTGGGTCTGTTAGGAAGCACTGCGTCTCTCTTCCTCCACCTGGACTAGACAACAAGGGGGCGGGCCTTATCAGACAAATGACTAGCCCCATAGACCAACATGTGTCATTTTCAGTATGTTTTTTCCTCACTCACACACTTCTTGAGAAAACTTTTCAGAAGGTCACCCATCCCAAATTACTTCAAGCCAAGCACGCTTGACCGTGGAGTTTTTATGGAAAAGGCTCTCAAAAAGAAATGTGCCCCTTTTTGATATGGGTAGTAACATCTAATCTATTTAAGCTTTTCTTCCACAGGGTATCATAGTTTAAGCTTCTGAATGGTATGAAATTTTCTCACAAAAATAACACTCAACCTAGCTTCTAAATGCAATCAATATGCAAGTGAAGAAGATGAGAAAATATGCTCTTTCTAAGGATTTATGATCAAATGTGTATGAGAAAGAGTTTTAAAATAATATGCTTACGAAGATGTGAGAGTATATGAAATTTTAGCATAATGAAATTTTTAGAGAAAAATATGCTAATCAATATGCTAATATCTTCCTAATCTTAGCAAATGAGGAGGTATATATAGTTTTGGGCAAAAATATAACCGTTGGGGATATCAAGGATATTTTGGAAAAAAGTTAATTATGTTTAATGAAAATTAACCTTGTTTACGTACGGTAAAAATGTTGCCAACCCCAGAGGTTTGGTCGACCATTTTTAAGGTTCGGTCGACCATATTGCTAAGTTCGGTCGACCGTGGCGATTTTGAACTACAGAAATGATCGAGTGTCTCAAGGCAATTTTGAACCCTTCGTAGGTACGGTCGACCATTGCTAAGGTTCAGTTGACCGTTCATGTGGTTCGGTCGACCATGGTAAATTTGAACTATACAAATGGTCAATCGAATAGTTGGGGGTCAGACATGTTCCGGTTCAGTCGACCAAGGACGATATGTTCATTTTAGAATAGTCGATTGTGAGAAGTCAACTTGTTGACTTTTGACCGGTTCGATCAACCGAGGCTTTTACACTATCAAGGATTCGGTCGTCCGAGGTTTAGTATTTTCAGCCAACAATGTATTCGGTCGATCAAGCTAGTTATTACCAGAATGGTTCAGTCGATCGGGGCTACTCAGAGGTACAATTTTAGCCCTCAATTTGACCCTAAAAATCCAACATCGGTCGATCGAAGTCTGTTTTGGTTCCCTATGGTCAGTGTATAGTCATATTGAGCTTTTCATCCCATCATGCATGCAATGCAATTATTACAGTCCATAATATTACAGACCCAAAATATAAAACAAAACGCATTTACAATATAGAACAAATGTCTTCTCCTTCTTCTTTTAATCCTCTTATTTGTCATGGAATACGCCGGATGATATGGTCTATATGTTCCTCCTAGCTTCCATATCTTCCTTATGTGTGCTCTAAAATATTAAGCCTACTCAAGCACTGAATACACACATGAGTAACTTACGATTTGTCATTATCAAAACTAGGGATCAGACTCAAAAAGTCAACATATACCATATTTGTGAGAATGATTATAATGTGCTGAATGTTAAAACATTTTTGAAATGATGAGTGAAGTTCAAATGAATTTTGAACTTCATCTCTAAATTTACTTTTGCATATGCTAAGTGAAAATTCTATCAATCATGAACTCATTTGCATTATTTTATTATTATAAATGTTTTTGAGTCCTA
Organism: Malania oleifera; assembly: GCF_029873635.1. Lineage (NCBI taxonomy): Eukaryota > Viridiplantae > Streptophyta > Magnoliopsida > Santalales > Ximeniaceae > Malania > Malania oleifera. The sequence goes on from NC_080426.1 coordinate 55,111,281, forward strand.
AGAAAGTCATGTAAACGATGAACATCATATTCTATTTTTTCGTAGAACTATATTCTGATATAGATTGTTTGTGGGATACATGAACACATTACATTATATAATGTTGATTATATGAAGGTCTTGTGCACTCATAAAATTTATTGCCGGTTGGATTATTGTGAACTGTTTAATCAGTGTAAACAACCAAGTCTAAAGCATATCTCTATGGAAAATGTCCTATTTACAGAGGAAATGCTGTCAAAATTTTTCTAAACTTTTATAATTTTGGAAAACACAATCCTATGAACTTTCGTCTTTATTTTTGAGTCCTAAGGTTGTCTTGAGTACATTAAGCATCTATATGATGTCATAATCTTGTGATTTGCATGCTCTTGTGACTTGTAGGTTTGGGAAATAGTTTATTTACAGACGGCATGCTGCCAAACTTTGTTTATTTTTTCCTAAAAATAATCAAAGACATATACCATATTTGTGAGAATGATTATAGCGTGCTGAATGTTAAAATATTTTTAAAAGGATGAGTGAAGTTCAAATGAACTTTGAACTTCATCTCTAAATTTACTTTTGCATATATTAAGTGAAAATTCTATCAACTATAGACTCATTTGCATTATTTGATTATTATAGTTATTTTTAAGTCCTAAAGAAGTCATGTAGACCATGAACATCACATTCTATTTTTTTCATAAAACTATATTCTAATATAGATTGTTTGTGGGATGCATGAACACATTACATTATGTAATGCTGATTATATGAAGGTCTTGTGCACTCATAAAAGTTATTATTGGTTGGATTATTGTGAACTGTTTAGTGTAAACAACCAGGTTTGAAGCATATTTTTATGGAAAATGTTCTATTTACAGAGAAAATGCTGCCAAAATTTTTCCAAACTAATAAAACTATATTTAAAATTGTATCATTTTTTTAACTATGTCCAATTATTTTGTTAGCAGATCTACTTAATAGTACGTATACATACATGTTCAAGAATTGTATACTAATTTTTTTTTTTAATTCTTGATTTGCAGGGTTTGTGGATGGCACAACATCAGCACAATGTCATGCACTATAGTCGGATGTAGCTTTTGATTTTTTTTGGTATTTTTCTTGTTATCTGAACAGATGGAATTTCTATATTTCAATTTGAATTTGTATAATGTATTTGTATTTGAATTTGAATTTGAATTTTTTTTTTTTTTTTGTTAGATGAATAGAGGGAATTTCTGTATTTTAATTGAATTTGTATTGTGATGACCCAAAAATATATATATAATTAAAGTACAATAATAATAAAATAATAAAAATGGTCATTAAGTTAATATCAATACAAAAGTGTTTTTCTATAGGATCCTGAATTTCATGTTTGATGCCTAAGAAAAACCTTATCTTAGCGAGTGCTCAAAGACCATTGCGGCTCAGTCGCTCCCTAGAGGTCGGCCTGGTTAAAATGGAATTTCATAGGATAAACAGGATAGACACTGTTTGTACACGTAAATAAATATATATATATATATATATATATATATACATAAAATAGTTTTTTGACAGACATAATTTGTAAAAATACATAATAAGATGATAATAATATATTTATCACATGTGGGGCCCACAAGACTATGTGGGGTCCACATGAGTCCCGAAACCACAAGACACTATTTATATACGTAAATAAGTACATAAAATAATGTTTTGACTGATATAATTTGGAGAAATATGATAAAATAATAATAATATAGGTATCCTATGCGGGGCCCGTAAGACTGTGTGGGACCCACATGAGTCCCGAAACTGTATGGAGGTTTACACGAGTCTCAAAGCTATGTAGGATGCATAAAATCGAATAAGAGTTATTCGAGTTACGTAAGATCCATTCGGGTCTCGAAGTTGTATGGGGCCCACATGAGTTTTCAAAATTTAAATTTAATTCTTGTTCAAAAATAAATAATAAAATAAATAAATACTAAAAATAGTTTAAAAGTAATAACAATGATAATAATAATGATAATAATGATTAAGAAAAATAATAAAATAATTAATTAACTAATTGATTAATTAATTAGGTAAGTGATTAATTAAAATTTTATTTAATGGGAATGGTGGCAAGCACTCCCACATGGCCTCCATCCCCATCCCATCCTCAACCCATACCTTGTCCATCCCTTACCCATTCTTTAATTTAAAAAAAATTATAATTTCACTCATCTCCCCACACTTTTATAAAATTTCATTTCTTTCCCAAAATTTTCCTATAAATAGGGAGCTCTCAACCTTCATTTTCACAACATTTTTCAAGGAAGAGAAGGATTAGTGAGTGAAAGAATTTGTGGTGGAGAGAGAATTTTTAAATAAATTCTCAATCACCCACTCTTTCCGATCTCATTTCTTAAAGATAGTTACAGTGTTCGTAAGGAAGAAGGTAAATAAATTTTGATTATGTTAGTTTTTTTTATTTAAAATTTATACCCGAGTTTAATTTATAAATAAATTTTAATTATGTTAATTAGTTCCACAAAATTTCCATGAGTTTATTTTTACGCATATTTAATTATACCAGTTCTGTTTTTAATATACTTGCATTTATTTTTGGGTTAAGAAATGTTATAATCCCCTCGAGTGAATTTTCAGCAGTTTTTTCTATTCAAAAATAAAATTATATATATTTTTAACACAAAAAATGTGTGGCATGAGTTTATTTCTACATTATATTTTTTTATGAAAATATGAGTAAAGATGAGATTTTTACGATATTATTTTAAATTGCATAAATTATAATAAGATGATTTTAAAACCCCTTATGGCAAGGAAAGTTCAAAGTTACAAATGCTCAGTACCGTAGCTTAAAGTTTATACGGATCAAAGTGCACCCATACTGTTTACAGAGTGGTTATTTATGTTAGTGGATTTCTCCTAAGTGCACACTTGGTTCCGGATCAGGACTTAATAAGGAAAATCTCACTTAAAATTTACGTACGTTGATTTAGTTTGGTCGGCCAGCCAGCTAAGTCTAGTTTTCGGACCGCACAACCCAGTCATGGGGGTAAACATGACTTACGAAAAACAGGCCTAAGGGTGATTTTTTTTTTTATAATATATGTTTATACATATTTAATTATGTGTACAAAGTTACTGATGATTTGAAGGAAAAGTGTAAGTTTACGTGAAAATGATCATTCTGGTACTTAAATGACGATCTAAGGAAAACGTATAAGGAAAAGTATATGTATATTTATCATTAAATATTTTTATAGTTTTAAAGTTAAAAATTTAATTTAACAGTTATAGTATATGATTATAAAATTTTACTATTGAAATTGATGACAAAAGTTTTATGCAGAAATTTTTAAATTTATATTTATTCTAAAAGCAGTCTTGAAGTTATAGTATTAAATATTATTTTACGAAATTCTTTAAAAACTCATTTTGGCTACACACTAATAATAATCTTATTTACTTACTGAGCGTCGTCTCACTCCAATCATATTTTATTTCAGATAACTTTAAAGGACATGTCGGAAATCAGGCTTAGCAAGCATGCGGGTGGGGATTAGAAAAATAAAGATTGATTAGAAATATTAGTATGGTTTCAGATATTTATATTTGTGTAATTTTTCTTCTTTTGAAATAAATGATTGTAATATGGATAATTAGCACTCTGGTTTAATAAAAATTGAGTTTATTTTGCTTCCGCTGTAAATCAATAGTAAAAAGTTAATATCCCAGACCCCTCAGGGTTGGGGTGTTACATGTATAATGTACATATTTGTATTTTAATTTGAATTAGAATTTTGAATAATTTATGAATTTTTTAGTAATTATGGTTTAAAGTTATGTATGCAAAAATGTAATTACAAATTTTTACAGAAATTAATGATTAAAAATTATTTATTCTAAATTATTAGTGAAGGTTTCAAAACTGTAACTAATAGTACAGTATTAGTGACTAATTTTAAAAGCGTCAATAATAGTAAAGTATTAGTGAAGGTTTTAAATTCGTCACTAATAGTATGTTATTAGTGACGGTTTTGAAATTCATCACCAATACTCTACTATTAGTAACGATTTTGAGTCGAGCCAATGTAAAATATATAGTGATGGTATTAGGGTTTTAGTGACGGTCATAATCCGTCACTAATACTCTATTATTAGTGACGCTTCTAAAATTCATCACTAATAGTTATTAGTAACGATAGGTGTAACAACTAATTCAAAACTGTCACTAATACCTATAAAACTGTCACTAATACTATTAGTGACGGTTTTGTGATTATTAGTACCTATAAAACTGTCATTAATACTATTAGTGACAGTTTTGTAATTATTAGTGACAGTTTTGATCCTTCATTAATAACCTTATTTTTTGTAGTGATTATAAATGAATGATATTAAATACTAGTTGTTAAATTCCAATAACAAATATCAATCTCAGAACTTCAATATTCAGAATCAGAATTGTTCTTCAACAATGAATATTAACAATATCAAGAATAATTTCAAAGGTTTGATTTTATAAAGCCTGCAACTTTCCTTTAATGGAATAATTAATTTAGCAAAATTAACTTTAGCAGTGATATTCAAAATTTAGTATTCAATTTTACTCTTAGTTTTTTAAACCAATCAATGATAAACAATATAGCTTCTTGATTTCAAGTAAGAACCAAAATCAGTATTTCAGTAACTTCCAATATGCAACAAGTTCTCAATAAACATACACATAGATTATAAACTTGCAATAAAGTAAAGAGAATAGGGAAGAAGAGAGGAACACCAATTTTTTACAAGGCTCGGCCAGCAGCCTACGTCCTTACCCCAAGCAACAAGATGTGGGGTTTTTCCTTTCCAACTTTTTTCCTAGCAAAGTTACAACCTCTCTCTGAATGAGGTGGAGACCCCTTTCTAACAAGAATACCCCTTCTTGCTAGGCAACGATCCAATAACCCTGAATCGTTAAAAATAGAAACAAGAAACAATTTATGTTCATATAAGTAGAACTCTCAGTTGCAGCAGATTTGTACAATTAAAATCAATATACTTCAATCAATAAACAGTAAAGAAGATGAAACTCAGTAGAATATCACAAGATTTTTGATTTAGAGTTGAGAATTGCGGTAGAGAGATTCAAAATTTCGTGAATTAAATCAAAAAGAGCACAGCAATTCTTCAGAAAACTTTCGGCAATATAACTATGAATATTTGATTTTTATGTACTTGATCTTGTATTTAATTTTGTGAAATTAACAAGTATTTATAGAGTAGTGAAGTTACTCGACATTTTCCCCAAGTTTCTTGCAGAATTTCCCAAGTATTCATTAAGTTTGAAACCCAAGAAATCAAATTTGGAAACTTTTCAAACGCTGTTTAAAAGTTAAAACACAAACTTTCGTCGACTGTGACACGAGGGTCAATTGCCTGAGCTTTATAAATTCAACGTATTTTGGAACACAGTACTGGGTCAATTGACTGTACTTTAATAAGTCAGTCACCTATCTCGATTCTATTTGCTTCTTAAAAAGCATATAAAAATGTCAGTCGCCTGATGATATTACATTAGTCTCTTGTCTTGCTTTCACCTTTTTATATTTTCATAAATTTGATTTCAATTCTTAACTTTGATATTGGAAAAACGTATGTAAGACTTTAAAAACATTTTCCATAATTTTGAAATAAGGTCTCTAAGTCAAAGATATTTCCTAAGAGTTTTATGCATCAATATTGAATTGTTTAAATACTTAGATGAGACTTGTATATGATAAAACTATCTTAAATACTAAGTATTCATGCTTCAGCTTCCATGCTATGTCCAAACTTGAACTTCTTCCTTCAATATGCTTTAACATCCATCATAGCTCATTGTCTTGAGTATAAACTTCATTCATCTTCTTCAAACACATGAACTTGATCTCATAAGCTCCTTTGAAGTCCAGTACACCCTTAATTTGTTATCATCAAAATGAGATTAAACCTTATAAGGCCAAGAAGTAGTTTGATTGAAAGTCATTAAAATTCTTTCACATCAAGAATCTTTAGGAGGGTGCCACTAAACCAATTTGGGAATTCATCGGACAATTGATTCAATATGAGTTTTCGCAGTCTAAATGGATCAAAAGAAAGAATAGAACTTATTAATTACGCCAAAAAAAAAATAAAAAAAGAACCCTAGGCTCTAAAATAGGAACACGATCAATCAACTAATATAAGTAACATTAAGGTTTCATTCACTACTATTAAGAGGATCATATTAAAAAGGCAAGCAGGATACTTGGATGTGACCCTAAACAGATTGCTCTGCCCATGAGTATGACATTTTAATCTATAGTGCTCAAGTGAAAACAAATTAAAGTTGAATAAAGAAATAGAACTGAGTACAAAATTCAGTGACTAGCCGTGCAATTATTTGCGACACCATATGCAACTCACAAGAAAGCTGCGTAGGAGACCAAGGGTCCACTATCCCAATTCTTGATACGCTTAAAGCAGTTGCTACAACATGATCGCTCAAGACTGAGCCTTCCCTACAGATATATTTACAGAATATCGACTGCAGTTCCATACGCGCCACCAGAGTTAACAGTCAAGAAACCAAGGCCCGAAACTCCAGCATCATTGGAGAAAGAGATAAAAAAAAAACTTCCAGCAGCACAACATCCAAAACTTACGATAAAACAAAACAGCTCCAACCAGTCTCTCAAACATTCTGGGATTCATAAGCCTCAAATGGTCTGAGTGTATACATTGGATTGGTTCTCCATACCCCCAAACTCACCTACTCCGACTCAGTTGGGGTCTTCATTCTGGCCCTGCATGGCCATCCTCTCTGAGACATCCGCCAAAGATTTGAGGTTGAAGTTGATCAAAGCATGAACAAAACAGCATGTCTCATCCTTGGTGTTGCCCTCGGGCACATCCACTACAAATGACTCAATTACCAAAGTCCCAGGTCTCCCTTCAATCACCTCTGGATGAACAGTGATGATGGAAGAGTAGTTCTGCAAAATTTAGGAACAGAAATCAATAGGATCAGAATGCTTCACTCACAATCTGATTAGAATCAAAAAGACCTCAACTAAACTAATCCAAGTGCAGATTGTAATAGCAGATACAAGGCCTCGCTGGTCACAAGGTCAGCAGCATCCACATTAGGCATATCATTACAAGTTGTAGCCCATAGGATCCATTTAGACCATTCTGAGGCCCTTTGACCCGACCGTTGTGGTGATAAACCCTCTGTGAAGAAGCAAGATTGCATGTGCAGCTGGCTACTTTATGGTTCCGCAAATTAGCATTGGATTTATGAATTCAAGAATTATATGAGTTGTGAAGTCAAAATAGAACTGCTTTAGTGTTCTTCAATTTCAATTTTTAGGGTCTTAAGAAATGTAGAAGGGAGCTAGGTAAATGGGTTTCAGACCTTCAAGAAATACATCCTATGGATGCGCAAGTTAATACTTCATGGAGCAGCTATACATCAATTCAGAAGAAAATCAAGAATTTTCTCATGGATCTGTTACCTAGTTCAGATTTCAGAGAAGCCAAACAACTAGTAAGATGCAGTACCATAGTACACCAGAATCCAAAAGAAGGGCAATATCCAGAACTGAAGTAATAATGTTTTTCGGCAGTACAAGAAGAGCAGCACATTCCCAAGGCAATATAAGCACAAAATCTACAATATTCTGGAGTTCAACTATGCATGGCTTGTTAATGTAAAATCCAAAAGCCATATTCTTTGAAGCAGCAAAAAATATTTTGCAGAGTTCCCCAGCAGATAAACTCAGCCTAATTTTTGAGAATACAATCATATTAATTCGAAGCAGTAGCCAAAAAAAAAAAAAAAGATTCTGCTATCTTAGAATTAACTTCTGAGATAACCTCAGCCTGATTTTTGAAGGCATACAACTTAAAGAAAGAGATGAAGAACACAAAATATTAGACCTTTAGCCGGTGATCACCACCAAGGATTCTGATGCTGAGGATGTGCTCTTCGTCGTCAAGAAGTTCCAGCCTCTCAGTACTGGTTGTGGCTGGAAGGCCACTCTTGACATTTACTTCTCTAACACTCCCAATCTTGAAGTCACCCTGCACGCTGCACCTGCTAACAAAGGGCTTGTACTTCTGGGGTTGATCAAAGCTCCTCACCAGTGACCAAACCTAATAGACGAATCCAAGCAGGGGCACAGGTCACATAACCACAATGGAATTCAAATAAATCTATGTTTGGTTGCTTGGAAACTGGAAGAAAACAAAAGAAAATGGAGAAAATGGCATTTCGGGCTCTGTTTGTGCTGCATTGGTTTTTAATATTTGGGCTTCGTTCACTGAGGTGAGGCATCAACCAAAGAAACATACAAGATTCGATACTAGGGTGTCCCTTCTTTTGCTACATAATTTCTCAGCAACCAAACGGAGTATAAATTGGAAGACTAAGTCAAATTTTAAAAATAAATAAACAAACTAAGGCTCAAATGTGTCAAATGTTCTAAAGCAGAGCAATTTAACACCATCCCTGTCAAAATTACAAAGAGAATACAAAACTGATTCCAAGTTATACTATAAAAAGTAACCAAAATAATCTCTTCAAAAGACTTCTGATTAACAAGTTCCTCGAGAGAGAGTGAGAGAGACGCCCGAACGGTTGAAAACTAGCTAAAAATCATCAAATTTGAGACACAGAGTTTACGTCCAACTAAAATTTTTTTTACACAAATCTGCACCCCCCAAACAGAACCGATACATCGAGACCCACAGGAGAACAGCTGACAAATAAGGAAGATATATGAGATCACAATATCAATTATACCACAAAAAGAGAAAAAAAATCAAATAAACACGCACATAAAATTTATCAATTAAACTGAGAAAATGAAACAGAAAATAGATTCATGAAGTTACAAGATTAATAGGAGCTTTGATGTGCTTGACGATGGCGGAAGTGCACTGGTTGTCGGAGGGATGGTGGCGGTGGTGGCTGAGGACGTACTGCGCCTCCATCATCATCTGTGCCTCCACCATTATCCAAAAGCTTCTCGAAAGCACTTTTGTGGCAACAATCCTCCCTGCTCCTCGGCACACCTTATATAAAAGTCACTAAAGACCCCGTCTGGCCCACTCACCCCCCGCCGGAAAACCCCACTGCCTTTCATTTGCCCTTTGCCCACTTGAGTCAGTATGACTATGTTCCCCTCACCGAAAAAAAAATTTGAGATTTAAAATGGTTATTTTTAAAAAATAAATTAATTTTATTAGGTTAGTTATATAAGTTGTATAAAAATTATGTTATTATTATAAAATAAATAATATTGCGAAATGTTTTATGAAGTCGTGACAAGGAATAGATAAGAGTTTAGATATTGTAAATGCAAAAAAATTTAAGAAAAGTTTTAAGATTTTATACTAGCTTTTGATATTTTTGTGGAAGTTATAGAAGTGTATTTTTTCCTTTTATTTTGAGTAAAAAATATCGATTTTTCTTAGAATTCAATAAAAAGACAGATAATTTTCCCAAAATTTTAAAAATATCAAACTTTTCTTTAGATTTACTCAAAAGACATAATTTTTTCCAAAAAAAAAAATTATCTTTTTTGTAAAATACGAAGACATCGCTAGATTGGGCACGGGAGAGTCTCATGTAAGTTTAAACATGATAAACATTATTCATACATCATAATTTTAAGATCTTCGAAACTCATAATTTTACAATCATTACTGTTAAGATAAAGCATTCCTTAATCCATAACCTCCAAATTTATATATATATATATTTCAAACTGTATTTTTATCTCATAGCCCTTACTTTTCCCTATGCTTCAACTTAATTTGATGGGTATATTTAGCATAAACATCATAGGTTGAGATAGGATCAGCCTCTAACCTCTCTTTTATAATCACTTCCATTAATAATGTATAATAATTATATCATAATAATAAACTTCTCATATTCTGAGATGTCATTATAATTTTACAAAATTATGAGATCATTAATCAGAAAACATAATTACAATTATAATAACAATATTTTATTTAAAGACCTTTCATATTACCTCAACAAATATGATTATAATTTCATTTGAGGTAATCAGGTTCTTACATTCTCCCACTTGGTTTAAGTGAAATTACTTAACGTAGTTGATCATAATGCGCATACATTAGTTATCATTAATATGTAGAAAACTTATAAGAGTTATGGCGGTTCCATATCATCTTTATTAACATAGTTCCTTCCATGCACTACAATACAAGTTTCACTATACATAATGATCTTTTAGTTGAGAGGCATACATTAGGTCCAAATTAAATCATGTTATCATTATTCCATAACAATTATGTATACAAAATAAAAAATAGCCGAGCTCAAATATCAATTGAACAATATACATTATGTAATAACTTGAAAAAAAATAATTAAAATTATTAATCATTTAATTAATTAAACATTAGTAAATTAATTAATTAAATTGACAAGTAAAATAAATAGTAAAAAATAATAATATTATTAATCAATCAATTAATTAAATATTATTAAATTAATTATTGAAATAAACAAATAAAAGTAATAGTAAAAAAAACTAATTGGAATATATATATATATATATATATATATATATACACACACACACATAAGTAATGTTGTTATTATTATTATTATTATTATTATTATTATTATTATTATTATATAAGAATATAATAAAACAATATTTTAATAGTTAAAGTATTCTTATCATCTCCTGAAGCTTAAAGAAGCTTCTGGAGAATTTGGAATTCAATTGGCAACCGTCTCTTATCTCTCTCTCTACATCTCTCTCAGTCTCCCACTCTCCATCACTCTCCTCGGTCTCCGTCTCTCTTTTTCCTCATTTCTTGGTGGATATTCGATCGATCAAAAAATGAAAGGTACTGTTGGGTTCTTAACTCCGCCACCGACATTTCTACTAGATCGGATTTATCGTGCGAGCGGCGTAGGCACCACTCTTAGGAAAATGTACATTTTCTATAAATCTTTAATTTCTCCTTAAATCAGTCGTTAAATCAACGATTAGACACCACCATGGGATCCTAGTCGTGATCGTCATCATTTTGGCACAAGTAAATTTTCAATTGAAATTTTTTAGGTCCCACTCCAAAGCGAGAGTGAAATTTAGGGAATTAGTTGAATTGGTTATATTTGAGGGTATAACTATTTATTTGAAATTTATGACCCTACGAAATATTAAAATGGTATTTTAGTTGATTTAATGAAACTAGAATTTTTATTTTAGGGTCTAGGTGAGCGCTACAGGCATCTTTTTTAGGATCCCTGTTGGCGTAATTCAAAAAACCAGGTAAGGGAAAAATATATATATTAAACCAGAATTTTTATGAATTTAATAAAAAATGAATTGTATTATATATACATGTATATGTTTCGGTATGAGTTTAAAATGTCAACCATTCAAATTATGTTTTTTGAGCTTAGGGTTGCTTATTAGATACGTATATATGAAAATGAACTGATGAAAGTAAAAGATATTTTCAGAATAATTATGTAAGAAATAAAAGGTATTTTTAGTATATCAATGTTAAATTCTGATTGGCTTATTTTACAAGTAATGTATGAATTTTATTACTAAATTGTGTGGCATTAGTAAATATAAGTTTTGTACAAATATATATTAAATATATGAGATGTAGGCTAAGTAAGTAATGCATTAAGAATGAAATATGATATGAACCATGCTACTTGTGTATGTTAATGTAACCATGTAAATGTATGACAGTTGAAAGTCGTGTTAGCAAATTCTAGCACATTTTTATGTGGACTAACTGATGACAGCTAAAAGGAACTGTATTAGCAGATTTTAGCGCATTTCTATGTGGACTAACTGATGACAGCTAAAGAGCGGCTATAGTACGAATGAATGAAATGACAATGGAATGAAATGTAAAATGTGAACGATGTAAATGGAAAAGAGACACTTAAAGTATAATGCAATGTAATGTTTAAGCTATGAACATGAACAGATATAAATGGTTGAATAATGACATAAAAAATAATTTATTATGATATTAAAAGTATTTATGCTAGTAGAACATATTACGATTGGGCGGGCATACTCTTCGCCTGAGGGCTTGCTGAGAAAGGCGAGTGCGCTAGTAACTTCAGATGTGACAGTAGTTGCATAACGTACTAGGGCAGAGGAAACTTACTTGTATGGGCAAGTAGATTTCCCTATCCTTAGGACCTTCGTTGGTAAACTTTTGTTTGAACTATGTGAGTACGAAATCAATCTAATACTTGAGGGCTTACTCAGTAAGGTAAGTGCCCTAGTATGTTTCAACAACGGCCCTAGAGTTGTTTAAGTATCATAGCAGAGAGGTGCTACTTGTATGGGTGGGCAATCACCCCTATCCTTGGGTAATCTCGTGGGTTAAATCTTTTGCATGTGATTGATTAGGTTCAAAGAATGATTTCAGAAATTATGTTAACAATTTTCAAATGTTAAATATTATGTTATTATATAAACTCATGTTAGCCACACGCTGTTTTAATATATTGTTTCTTCCCTTACTGAGATGTGTCTCACTCGAATATGAATTTATCTTTTTCAGAATTTTCTCGAGATTGAACTTAGAGAGCTCAAGGTTTTATAGCATTTTTGGGAAATAAAAAGAGAAAATGGTATATTTTTATGTTAATTTTGAGATGTATAAATTTATATTTTATGTTGTATGTTCTAAGTTTTCTGAGATATTGATGATTGAGAATACTGGTATTTGGAGATTATGTTTTGGAGACGTGTATATATGTGATTACAGGTGGTGAATAGTTAATTTGGATTATGGATAGGAACAGTAAACTCTGGTATTATATGATTGAGGATTATAATTATGTTTTCTGCTGCGTACATGATATTAGAATGTAATATATCAAATAAATGAATGGATTAGTAGCACTCCGAGCCCACATAGAGGGTCGAAGCGTTACACATTATGATTCAATAATGCCCATCTTTTCAACATGACCAATAAATGTTTTGAGCGACAATCCTTTCGTCAAAGGATCAACTATCATACAATCAGTGTTAATATGTTTAATTGACACTTTTTCTTTCTATACGTCTTCTTTAATAGCAAAGTATTTCAATTCCATATGCTTAACACCCTAGGAAGACTTATCATTCTTAGAGAAGAAGACTGCTGCAAAATTATCACAATAAATTTTTAGCGGCTTGGCGATACTGTTGACTATTCCAAGTCTTGAAATAAAGTTCCACAACCAATTAGCCTGAACTGTGACCTCAAAGCAGGCTACAAATTCAGCTTCCATAGTGGATGCAACAACTATTGACTGCTTTGCACTCTTCCATGATAAACATTATTCATACATTATAATGTTAAGACCTTCAAAACTTATACTTTTACAATCATTAACGTTAAGATAAAACATACCTTGATCCATAGCCTCCAAATATATATATATTTCAGACTGTATTTCTATCCCACAACCCTTACTCTTTCTTATGCTTCAACTTAATTTGATGGGTATATTTAGCATAAGCATCATAGGTTGAGATAGAACCAGCCCTTAACCTCTCTTTTATAATGACTTGCATCAAGTAATTAATAATGTATCATAATTATATCATAATTATAGACTTCTCATATTCTGATATGTCATTATAGTTTCACAAAATTTTGATATCATTAATTAGAAAGCATAATTACAATTATAATAACAATATTTTATTTAAAAACCTTTCATATTACCCCAACAAAAATGATTATAATTTCATTTGAGACAATTAATGTCTTACATCTCATGCCAAGCACCTAAGAAGGTAGGCAGGGTGACACACCAAGCACCCAAGAGGAATAGGCTGGGCGTCTCATCAAGTGTCAAAGGGGGTAAACATGATACTTATGTTCCACATCAAAAATGGTTGAAAGATTTTGAGGGCTTATAAGTGTGAGCGTTACACACGCTAATAAGGTACCTTTTTGGAGAAAGGGTAATGGTCCCGTCTTATTATATAGGGGAAGTGTCTGAAAATTTTAAAACCTCACAAAAGGTTTTTCACATCTTAGAAGAAGCTAGTATTATTCTTTTTTTTTTGGAATACGCACCGAATATCCACGCGTCCGTTTTACGGTCCATGTGACTAATCTTGCGCCCCTTGAAGTTGACCCCACAACTCTAAAGGGAGGGTAAATTCAAGAGTTTAGGAACGGAAACGAGTCCGGAAGGGTTTGAATACCTGATCTCGTGAAAGGTACTCCCACAACCCGCACTACCACCTGAACCACACTCTGAGGGTAAGCTAGTATTATTCTTTATCAAACCTAAAGTTGTAACTATATTTTCTCTTTTTAATTTTAATTTTTATGTTGCGAGGTATTTTGAAAAACGTGGAGTAATTGGGTGTGGTGACAGTCCACTCATTGGATGGTAGGGGTGTGAGGAAAAGACAAAAGTGAAAAGTGGGGAGCCCACAAAAATTGGAAATAAGTGGTGGGTCCCACCAGGGGTGACCTGCACCGACCATATGAATATTTTTGTAGGGATAATGGACCTTTGGCTGGAAATTGGAACCTAGTCAAATTAATATTAATGGGATTGAAGTAGATTTGTGTTTTTAATTAATTAATACTTAAAAAGTCATTGGGAATATCAACGCTATATATTTATCTGAAGATAAATATTTATTTTGGAAGACTTTATCGGTTTTATAAAAATTATCGCTTAGATTTTATTATTTTTCTCTCCTTATAAAAAAATAAATTTTTTTTTCTTTTCTTTTCACTTATAAAATAAAAATTAAAAAATAAAAATTATTATTTAACAAATAGAAGTGTTAATAATATCTTTTGAACAAAAAATGGTATATTTTTTATGCAAATATTTAAAGAATTTAAGGACAAAAGATACTTTTCTTTAACTTTTTAAAATATCATAGATGAAAATATTTTTTTAAAAAACTTATCCTTTCACAAAATATAAGAAAAAAATATATATTTTTAAGCAAATCTCAGAAAAGATTTCAGAAATTTTTTCAAACTTCAAAGAAGGTAAAAGTTTTTTTTCTCTAAATTTAATTATACTTTATATTATATAAAAATATTAAAAATAATTAAAATTACTTTTTTTTCTACCTTTACATAATTTTAAATGAAATATGTTTGATTCTATTTACAAATAATTAAAATACTATTGATTAATTGTGATCCGTCTCTCTTTCGGACTTCATATATATATATATATATATATGTATATATATATATATATATATATATATATATATAAACGTGAGTGTTTGTGCGCGTATGCTAAAAGCTTTGAGATTCCCAAAATCTTGGGTTTGTATTCTCACATACAAGACACAATGTTTGTGAGCATATAAATTTGCATGGATACCAAAAAATATATATATAATTATTATTATACTTTTAATTTTCATGCAGTTTTAATTCATTTTCTTATCATTTTATTAATAAAAAAGTTAATTTATTTAATGGAAAATGACAAGAACGGTAGATAAAGTAGCACGTGTCAAATTCAAGTGCATTGGATTAAAGTTGGGGGCGATGGTGGTGGTGGATTCCGGAGGGACCACATATAGTCAAAAGCAAAGCATATTATGCATACCCAATATAGAATACAACATATAGGAATCATTCCACGTGTAAAAGAATGCCTCATTCATTGGCTCCAACCAACATAATACTTGAAATATACGTACAACATAAATGTCCGCACGGGCATGGCACGGTGAAAAGACATCAGCACGTAAGAAAGAGTATCGATAATTTAATTTCAGGTAGATACACTTACGGAATCAGTGGTACCTGTGGATGGTGAGAATTTACTCTGTGAGCCAACGGAGACCGTGGATGGTGAGAGTTCGCTCTGTGAGCCAACGGGAACCATAGATGGTGAGAGTTTTTTGTGAGCCAACGGAGACTGTGAATAGTAATGGAGATGTATCCCGAAAGTCGAGTTGGCCGAACGTCCAACTGATGTACGGAAATCGTCTCCGCATTCCGGATTTTACCTGATCAGTGAGACTTAGGGGGAGGACGCTGATCCGTAGGTTTGGTGCTGTACCAGGGGGTCCGAAGGGCTTGTTAATTGTTAGAGTTCCTATGTAATGAACAAAAAAAATAGAGGTACAAGAAAATTAGTTTTGTTCTCATTTTTTTTTCCTACCAAAAGTCTTGAGTCAAAAGCAGAGCTGAAATAATAAAGAAAAAGCAAGAATTCAATACCGAACAACTAAGAAGAAAAACAACTGTTCTCACAATCCCCCTCCTGCAAGCAAGCTAAAGCTACGTCCCCCACCCACCATTCAAATCACAACTTGTATTTCTTCTTTACTAGAAAATTTGGTTGAACTAAAATTATGTTAGAAGAATACTTTGATATGACAATTTTTCAACATTTTGAAAAATAAATTATGAGATGGTGTCATAAATAAATTTATCTTGAGTCGAGAATATAAAATACAAACGTTTGGTTTGAATTTTTATGGATTTGAGCTAAATTATAGTAAAAATTTGGTTGAATTTTTTTAAGCTTATATAAATTCAAAGCTAAACGCAAAATTTATACTCCTAAACACTACTATATCATATTTAGTCATTGTAATATCATTTAAAATTTATTTTTTAAGATCTTAATAAATTTTTTTATTAAAATTTAGGCACATATAGCATCACAATAAAAAACTTTATTACTTATTTCAAAATTATATGTGTTATACATATATATATATATATATATATATATATATTATATGAGCCTCAAAGATTTGTACTTGCATATGCTTTAATGTACAATAATTCCTTTACTCACTAGATATTAATGGTGCATGTGATCTTCCATTATATGATCTATATACTAGTACGACTTCTTGTCATACATCAACTTTGAAGCTTATCCATTTGGAAGAGGATGAATCCCCACTCAACCCACTACTCATCAAAGCAGTTGTTGACTTGGGGCACTAGCCAAACTTTCCAAGTCATGAAAGAGGGCACCCAAAAGGAGAAAAAATTTGTAAGAAACTTACCATTTCAACTATTTATGACTTACTTCTGTAACACTTTTTCACTTACCTTTAGATTCTTGCCAAATTAAAGATGGTCTTTTCTTATGCATATTATTGAGTTATGGCTCCTCTACTTTGCAAGGACTAATAAACTGTCATCTTTGCTCAGGTGACTGAAGTCCTACTGGTAGTGTAAAAAGAAATCAGAACAGGGTCAGGTGACTAAACTCATGAGTTCAAGCGACTGAGCTACTACCAGTTCTGGAGCGCTTATTAATAGTTCAAGTGACTAAAAATATGGTTTAGGCCACTAAAGTATGTGTTTTAAACTTTCGAATAACGTTAATTTTTTTCCAAAATTGAAATATATGGTTTCCAAACTTGGGGAAAATAGTAAGATTTCTTCCTAAACTATATATAAGGGTTGTAGGCACCCCAATTTTAATCAGGCACTCCTAAGAAGACCTGGCAAGATTGAACTAACCTTAAGTCTAATCAAATCCTAGTCATTCTATTTTGAATTGGAGTCCCGATTTATTTTCAATTGAGTCTTTTTCAAAATCCGAGTACCGTGTTAGAGTCTCAGTTGTTCCAAAATAGGGTCTTTCTAATTCAAGTTTGAGTCCCAATATTCTAGGAAAAATTTTAAGTCCTTTTAATTTTTATTCGAGTTTTAGCAGATGTCCTGTAATTTCAAAATTTATCTCTTTTATTAGGTCAATTTTTTGTGAAATAAGTCTTATGTTTTCAAAAATTAAGTCATTTTAGTTTTAACCTTAAAATTGAATTCTTCTAACCCTTTAAGTTCCCTAAATTGAGCCCTTCTATCCTTTTCATTTTGGAAACTGAGTTTCTTAATTTCAAATTTGAGTCTTAAAATCCCAAAAATTGAGTCCTTAAACTAAGGCTCTCTAACTTTAGTTAATTAGTTTCTTTTATTAGGTTTTCAAAAATTGAGTCATCATAATTAAGTTCTTCAAACTTCCAGCCAAATCCTTTTAAGTTTCAAACTTTAGTCCTTTTATTTTGAAAAATCGAGCCTTTCAATTCTTAATTCGAGTCCTAGAATTTTTAATTAAGTTTGTCTAATTCTTGATTAAGCCTTTTAGTTTTTAATTTGAGTCTGGAAACCCATTTTCAAATTGAGCCTTTACAATTTCAGAACCGGGTATTTGTTTAAGTCTTAAGGTCATATTTTAATTACCGGGTATCCTTTGGGGTTCCTTGGGTCAAATTTGGTCTATGGGAATTTTGTTCTTGGTGAAAATTGAATCGTACAACTTGTAGGCACATTTTATTAAAAATAAGAGAAGCACGTGCCCCAAGTGTAGTGCGGATACATGCAGGAAATAACATACAGGGAGATAAAACTAGAAAATATAAAGAAAAGAGAAGTGCAAAGTGATGTTGCAGAAATAAAAAACACGAGGGTACATCCAATACAAGGAAATAAAAGAATACTACATATAGGGAAATAAAAAGGAAAGGTTATAGTACAAACAAATGTTGCAGTACAAGGGCGTGGGGGGTACATCAGAATATAGCAAACACATGCGCAACGCGTAAGCCCTCCACTCCTAGACTAGCAACTAGACCTCCCCTTTCACCTGCACACAAAAGAGTAGTGGAATCAGTTGGTTAGCTGAAAATTCAGAAAATAAAATGGAAAGGCAAAGAAATAAATTCATATGTGCATAGAATAAGAAATATTCCCTACCAGGCTTGTTAGAGGGGAATTCTATTAGAGGGGGAAATCTGGCGCCAAATTGAACCCCCAGACTCCCTATAAATAGGGAGTTCTCGCACTGTGAATGGACACAATAGGAGCAATAGAGAAACTCTGTGGAAATTGAGGGGAAAAGAGGACAGGAAAGAGGGCAGTAGAGAAACTCTGTGGAAATTGAGAAGAGAAACAAGAAGGAAGCATTAGAGAAATCCTGTAGAAATTGAGAGAAAAATAGAGAAAAGACAAGAAAGCAAGGGAAGCCCTGCAAAAATTGAGAGAAGAGAAAATTAGAGAAGAGAAGATTTTGCAGAAAATAGAGAAAAAAAATCAGAGGGGCAGAGAAGTTCTAGAGAGAAAACTAGAAATAAGAGAAAGCTCTGTAAAATTCAGAGCATAGAGCAATAATTCGAATTCAACACAAGGCAAAATTCAAAGCACAGAGCAGCAATTCAAATTCAGAGCACCAAGCAACATTCAGTAACAGAAGCAGCGGGTAACATTCAGAAACAAAAGTAGCAGAATACCCAGATTTCCAGAGCAAACACACTCAGACAAATAAGAAGACTGGAGGAGTGAGAGGCTTCAGGTAAATCCCGTCTCTTTTCCCTAATTAAAAAATGTGAAATATGCTATATGTGAACTATGAGTGCAGCTACGCTCCCTTCCCTGAGTCTCAGGTTCTAACCTGAACCCCGAATATGAATTCAGGTTCAAACATGTTTTAAGAAACCAGACCTGAGCCTCGAATTGAAACCCGGTCCCGGACCCTAGGTTTGGACTTCCCTCAACTCTTTCTTTTAAAAAAACCCAAGCCCATTTCCTTCTTAAATAAACTCGAAGCTCATTTTGAAATTTTAACCCTTAGCCCATTTTCAAAGTTAACCCAAGGCCCAACTGTTTTTAGAAAAAAAAAAAACACCCTAAAGCCCACTTTTAAAAAGTTAACCTGAGGCCCAACATTTTTTTCTTTTTAACCTCAAAACCCATTTCTTAAAACACGAGGCCCAATCTTTTTAACTACAAAACCCAACTTCTTTTAAAACCCAAGGCCACTCGAAGCCCATTTTAAAATTTTAACCTGAAGCCCAAAAAAATCAAGCCCAATACCCAGCCCTTTTTCAACTTTAACCCCCGAAGCCCATTTCTAAAATACCAACCGAGGCCCAATTCAAGAAAACACACATCACAAGCCCACTCGGGCTCACTCGAGGTCAGACAACTCACCAGATTGACTCTTGCTAGTCAACCCTGGTGTCACTCGCTTAGAGATGAGTTGACTCGTCTCCCACCTTCAACCTCACTGTACTGACTAGAAACCCTAACCCTGCAACTTGAAACCCGAACCAACAACATTCACAAATTCCACACATACATATCAGATTTCAAAACAAGAATCACACACCAAAAAAAAAACATAAAACAAAACAAGACAAAAAGAAAGAGTCTTATCTTTCGGGTAGCTTTGAAAGAACATTCTCATCGAGTCCTAGCTCGCTCATCTGAAATACCCCTTGGGTGCATGTCGTCAACCACTTTGACAAAAACTGAAGTTTTTGCTTAGTGTACAGAGAAAAGATTGCATGGGAGAGTCTTAGAGAGCTACAGAGACAGGGAGAAAAGGGTTCATGGGTCTCTGGGTGATCGAACAACAGAGCATTCGAGAGAGGTTTTTAGGAGGAAGCAAGGGATCTAGGGCTTCGATAGGTAGCTTGCAGAGAGGAAGGAAACCCTAGGGCTTCGATAGGTAGCTTGCAGAGAGGAAGGAAACCCTAGGGTTTCGATAAGGAACTTGTAGAAAGAAAGGAGAGCGTTTGAAGAAACAGAAGGAGGAGATTAGGGTTTTTGATCTGCAAAGAGAGAAGAAAGAGAGAGGTCATCCACTCGCAAAGTGCCACATGCCCTGGCTTTTAGCCGGAAGGCCCTGACCAGGCCTAAAACTGGTTGACCACCACCCTTTGACAAGTTCTAAAAAATATTTCAAGATTAGAACATTTTTTTTTTGTACTTGAAAAAAATCATAAAAATTAGAAGAAAGCCACAAAAATCCTAAAAAAACATTTCTAAGTTAGAAAATTGTCTTTTGTACTCGGAGAAATCATAAAATTGTTTTTAGAAAACTACATAAAATTCAGAAAGCTCTAGAGAAAATTATAAAAAATATTTTTTGGGACTTTATTTTCTTTATTTTTCTTTAATTGCCCTTTTTTTTATTTCAAACTTTGGGGAAAAATATATATATAAAAAACTTATTATAAAAAATCCAATATATATATATATATATATATATATATATATATAAATGCTTTTGAGGTTGGAAATTCATCTTTGCAAAATTTTCATCCCTCAAATGATTTTCAAAAACCTCAGGGAATATTATTTTCATACTTAGAAAACATCCTACAAAATTTCAAAAAGTTGGGAGTTTATTTTGTACCATATTTTCTCGATTTTCCATCCCTATGATTTTAAAGGAAGGCATGAGCTCTTCAAAGTACGGTATGCCCCAGTTCTGAGGGAATACTTATATAATATTTACATTGTGCATTTCTTTACAATTTTTGAAAGGGATTAATTTCAAAGGCTTATTAAATTTAATTTGTAAGATAATTTTCTATTAATTAAGTACCGTTTGTAGAACGGGCATGTAGGAGGTGCTAATACCTTTCCCTCGCGTAACCAAACCCCTGATCTTTGTTTTGGTAACGGAGACCGATCTACCCTTAATTGGGTAGTAATCAAGTGTTCTAACCACACTTCAAAAGGTTAGTGGCAACTCCATTACACCATATTTTTTCACGAAAAAATATTAAAACCACCTTGTCCAGTTCACCCTGGGAACGTCGCGACAAGGGTTATTATGTGAGCATTAGGGAAAACAACACTATTAATCATCCCACCCAGAAGTATATAGAGTCAAAGGCGGGGTGAATGGACTCTTTTCGCGTATTTTAATTTTATCCACAAAATAAAACTCTTGATAAGATTCAAGCAATTATATCATAATAAATCAAGTGTAAATCATGCACAAGACAAGTAAAATAAAGAGAAGGGTGGAGAAAGAACAACATTGGTATTTTTTCGTGGTTTGGCACCAAGCCTACATCCACGTGTTAGCACCAAGTCAAGGATTCCACAATCCACTATAATCTCCTTCACTGATGGAGAAAGCCTTACAACTCGAGAACAAATCCCTACACTCGGGAACAAATCCCTACCACCCTCACAAAGATCTTCAAGGATCACCAAGATACCTTGCATGTTTGGTTCACCAAGAACCTTTACCAAATGGTTCACAAAGAAACTTACAAAGAGATGGATAATACAAGACAAAGGTCCTAAAATGAGCTAATATCAATTACAAACCAATCTCACACTACTCTCTCAAGGAATGATTCAAACAAGATAAATGAACAAGAGAGATTGAGCACTAGCTTGTGGTTGAATAACTACAATGCAAGGTGCTAGGTTTTGTGTTGAAAAGATGTTTATGACCCAACTTGTGTAAAATAAATCTGTTGACCTTATATGTCATATCCCGTTTTGATTATAATAAATACCTTGGTATTTAATGTTTGCCGAGTTTGTGTGTAGGATCATTCTTGCATGTATTGGCAAAATCATATGGCGTCGTATGGAGTGAAGGGAAATAAAGACCCAAAATGTTTAACACTTGTATTTTATATTCATTTTTATTCAGGTATGTAATATTTATTAAGCCAAGGTTTGTAATAATTGATGCATATCATGCATATAGGAACCATAAGCTCAAAAAGGCCTTAGAAAAGACCCTAGGTCCTTACACTTGCACTTAGGAAAGTCCCCATTATCATATATGTTGTCAGGGGAAATCAATTTTCAAAAACAAGACTTAGGTGTTAAAATATTAAAGATTTGGGTGACCAAACCTTGGTGTTGAAAATGCCTTGGTCGACCGAACATAGGAAAAGTTAGAATGTTGACTTGACTTCGGGCATCTGAACTGAAATGTACTTAGTGTTCATAGTCAACCAAACTCCTATTAAGGACTTTTCCAACAACTCAAGTGCCCGAACATTTACGTTCAAAATACCCTTGGGCGACCAAAAGTGCAAGTTCGGCAGATTGAACTTGAGACCAGGCAACCAAACCTCGACTAGGTTGGAAAATTGCCTTGGCCAGCAGACCGAACATATTTTCAGGGACCCAAACATGAAAACTTCACTTTTTCTCATGTGTCTGTTCGGGCGACCAAACCTAAGGCTCGGTCGACCGAAACTCTGTAGGCTTAATTTTACCGTAGGTTATTAAGGGTGAAACAAGGTTAATTAGTTTAAACTCATTTTAAAACAAATTTAATTATTAGCCTTAGGTCCCAAACGGTTATTTTTTGAGTGCGCCTATATATATATATATATGCTCATTTTCTCAGATTAAGAATGGATTAGTATTTTTTATTAAGAGAAAATTCTCTAAAATTTCCAAAGCTTACTCTTCCAAAAACACAGCCTATACACTCACTATTTTTTTTTCCTTTGCAAAATCTAGCTTCGTGAGAGTGCCTTGAGTGATTCTACATAGATTCATGCTTACTTAAACTCTCATTGATTTAGTTGATTGATTGATTTTATATTCAGAGTTTTAGCGCCAAAATTTTCCTCCCCGGTTTATTTAATAACTTCATTGTGTGGGGAAAACTTAGAAGCTTATAAGTCTTGAGCTTTGTATTGCAAGAATCTGAGACTTGTATTTTGATTATGCAAAAATTATTTTTGAAAAGCTTATACTTCAAATATCTCTTGAGCTAATATTTTTTAGATAATCATTTTTGAAATATCTTCAATACTCTTATTGGAACTCTTTTAAACCCTAGTTGTGGTTGATTAATATTGATATATTTTTTTTCAAAGATAGATTGTCTATACACTCTTACACTTGATTGATATTTGATATTAGATTGAGTGTTATTACACATTGTTGCACCGAGCTTATAGTTCCTATCTTTTTGAGGTGCATTGATTGATATTGGTACAAATATGCTTATTGGAGAAACATTTATCTTGTACAAAAAATTTGTGCTTACTGATTATATTCCAAGTGTGGCCTGAGGGGTTGTTGATTTAGCCCGTAAGGATCGGTAGGGCCTTCTCCGCCCCACAAGGAGAGTTTGTAAAGGTTGAGGCCAACGCTGAAAATTTGACCTGGTTGTAACCAGTGCCGCTCCATCCATTAAATGAGCAATAGTGGTAATCCTCAGGCTTGCGAGTTAAGGCGGGGACGTAGGCAGTATTGGCCGAACCCCGATAATATTTCTTATACTTGCTTTTGATTTCCACACTTAAATTTATGCACTCGAATGTTGTTATTTTAATTACAGTGTTTGGATGAGAAATACGGAGATTGCTTTAATTGATTTACATTTCATCTCAATTTGATTTTTGCTAAGTTGGATACTGCATAGAAAGACTGAGGTTGGGAAACACTATTTTTGGAATTGAAATCTATTGGAATTGGTATATTCTCAAGAGGGGGGTGAATTGGGTAATTACAATTTCCTAGGTTGATTTCAATTCTACAATTAGTAATTCCCAACCTGGGGTCTCTCTAAGCACATACCAATACCCCAACAGAATAATACTGAGCAGATATATAAAACAAATGCAGCAAATTCAGTATTTCCCAATCATTCACAGTATTTAAAACATACACAACATTCATATAACAATTCAAATATAAACACACATGTGCATAAATTAAATTGCATAAATATAAAGAGTATAGGGAAAGAGAGAGCCGACACAGGATATGTTATCGAGGTTTGGCCAATTCAACCTACGTCCCCGCTACTAGCTCGCAAGCCCTAGGATTCCACTAAAGTTTCTTACTTGCGAGTGGAGCGGCACCGAATACAACACCTTACAGGATGGTGCACCTAGTTCTCTTAACCGGGATTGAACCAGTCCGGGACTATTCATAGGGCTAGTCTCCCTCTTTCGATCATATGTTGGGAATACAAAAGATATGAAAATATTTGTACAAGTAGATGCTTCTAATACAAGCAAATGTGTACAACAATTAAAGCACAATGCCTTCAAATATGACATGAAATGAAGTTCAATGTGAGTGTGGATAATTTCCCAAAATATATTTGCAATCTTTGAAAATGATGTATATGATAATTGCTTCAAAGATTCAACCCCTAATAAAAATGTTCTCTGAAAATTATTTTTCAAATGAAGTAAGGAGAACTTAAGGTTTTCGGTTTCAAACAAATTTTCACAAATATATATATATAATCTTTAATTTAACATTGGAGTAAACAATAAGTACTTCAAAGATCTTAACACAAAGAAATATCTCCAAATGAAAATTTATGTAAAAGATAAAGCACGGTAAAGTCTTTTTGGTTGACCGAGTAGTTGAAAAAAGTCAAGGTAAATGTTCGGTTGACCGAAGACAGTAAAGTTTTTTTGATTTGATTACCCAAAGTCAGGTCAACATGCTGACTATTCAACGGTTCAATCGACCGAGGTGTTTTGAACACCATGGTTCGGTCGCCTGAATCCCTTTTTCAATTTAGAACTTTAGCCATATTTTTACCCTTGATTGCATAGATGATAGTAAGGATTTTTCCTAAGTGATTTGTGCAAAGACCTAGGGTCTATCTAAGGTCTTTTTAGCCTACAAAAAAAATCTGGCGTCGGTCGACTGCCCTAAGGTCATTCAGTTCCCTATGGTTAATCTATGGTCTTGTTGAGTTTATTCATATCATGCATGCCGATGCAAATATTAGAGACCCAAAATAATAAAACCAAATGCATTTACATTTAAAATAAGTATCTTCTTCTTCTTCTTCCTTTGCTCCTCATATCATGGAATACGCTAGATGGTATGATCGTTATGTCCCTCAAGCTTCCATCAATCCTCTCTCATGTGGGTGCTGTATTGTAAACTTGTTCCTAGGCTAGATGCACACATAATATCCTTGAATTTTGTCAGCATCAAAACCTGAGATTGGACTAAAAAATTCAACAATCTCCCCCTTTTTGATGATGACAAACACGCATGAGCAAAATGGGATAAGCCAAAAAAGGCTCTCCCTAACAATATGCATTTCCTAAAAGCAAGCAGTACACAGCTCAGATATATTTGCAAAAGAAGATGTTTCAGATAATATGCATTTAGTTTTGAACATAAGGCACAAACATGTAGCACGTAATATATAGCTTATAATTGTATCATTTTTCTCTCACTCTCCCCCTTTTGGCATTAGCAAAAGGGTTAGACTAAGTATACAAATTTGATCATTTACAATAATTGTTGGCCCGGATATGTGTCTAGAGGGGGTTGAATAGACGTCTTTCATGAATATGCAAATTTTTCTACAATCACACAGATTTCTTGGCAAGAACAAGAGTGTTATATCACAGTAAGTTTACTGTCTATTAAAAAATTTTGTCTATTCAAAATTTGGCAAGAAATGATCTTTAAGTTATTTTAAGATGTCTTGGGTTCAATAAAATATGTTTGAGGGTTATGGACATCTTGTGTAGTTTACTTGACTTATTATGTATGTGTGAGACTATGCGTGTGTTCTAGTGATCTAAATGCATATGTGATTTGCCCATCTCTTGCTTGTACTTTTGAGTCGCACCATACACAAAGGATTACAATATCAATCTCTTTTACTCACACACATAACCCAGAGCCTGTGCTTGCTATGCAGGATCCATAAATGCTTTGGTTGAGTGGCAAAGTTCGGGTATGTCATATGTTGGACTTTGTTGATGGTCATCTACTCTTTGCTGGTTTGAGACTTGTTTAACTCTTATGCTTGCTTTGAAACTATCATGTGCATCTGAACAAGGCTAGAGGAAAACTATTAGTAACCTTAAAGAACTGCTAATGGGTTGTTGTCATCAAAACAAGGCTAGAATGAAAGCCCTTAGCCACTAGATCTAACATTCTCCCCCTTTTTGATGATGGCAATCCATTAGTGTTCTTTTGAAAAGATGCCCCCCCTCACTATATGTAAACGTTGTAATTTTAACAATTCCTCCCCCTTAATGTATGCTCTTTGTGATAATCATTTTTAGTTTTTGAAAAGAGACTCAATTGAATTTTCGGCAGCATGCCGTCTGTAAATGAAGCATTTTCCATGTTTTTAAACTTGCATGAATTTAATATCCTATACTTGGTAGTTCAGTGTATAAGCATCTCAGTATTCCACACAAGCATATTTATCACAAACATTTCAGCATTTCACACAAACGTATTTATCATAAGTATTTCAGTACTTTGCATTCAACACAAGTCCAACTATGATTAATGTACGACAATTTGCCTCGGAAAAATCAAAATAAATGCAAATTCATAATGAGCCAAATCATCATCATCACTACATCACTACATCATCATTATATGTCTAACGACATCAGACCAGAAACATCATTACTACATCCGAAACTAACATCCTACAAATGGCCTTCATCTCCCCCTTTGCCATTATAAAAAATAAGGGAGTGTGTCACTGAGCACTAATCCTGTGGGTGATCAAATTTTGCTAGGAGAGCGGTGACGGAATCGACGATGGAGTCGAAGCGGGTGTGATTGCTATTCTCCTGAAGTGCGAGGGTTGCATCGATGGACAAAGCGGGAACGAGTACGCAAATTCGACTACGTCATGGCGAGTTGAATACCATCTAATCGCTCCAGTATAGGGTCAGTCGCAGGGTCTTCATCCTCGTCATCCTCATCCATGACTGCCTCGACCTCTTCAACTAGGGCCCGACCCTACTCATGGATTTTGACCCACGTGTTGGTGTCGTCATCCTTTTCAAAGTGTATACGACGCAGGGTGGCCTCTGTATAGGTATCATCAGGCGTAGGTCGAATACAAGGCATCTCGGCATGAATAAGGCCGAAATGATCAAACAAGGTAGTGGGGGAGGAAACCCATTGCCATTTTAGACTTTCTTCCATGTTGTGAACAATAATCGTGGGCAAGTAGATGCCTATGCCAACCCACAGGCAAAACATGCTGAAAATGTCATCAAGGGTCACCTAATCTCGTCCACCAGTCTAAGGGCAGAAATTATAAGTGATCATGTGGTGGAGGACACGAAACTCAACTATGAGGTCCTTAGATTTTGGTCGGGTGATAGGACGAATACGAGGGTTATCGGTTATCATTTTAAGGGCTTCGTGAGTCGGAAGTTAGAACCAACGGTTGTATCTGTAGTTGTAACTCAGTATCACATCAGACAGGATCTGGAGAACTCAGGTATAGAGTTAGTGCGGGGTGATCATCAGGCTCATTTTGCTAGTTTGGTGGTCAAGCCAACTTTGTTTAAGTGTATAAAGGCCGCGCAGGCTAGTGATGCAGAGTTGATAGAGGTTATGGAAAAGGTACAGCAGGGACTGGCTACAGAGTTTAACATCTCTAAGAGAGGTGTATTGAGGTTTGAGACCAGGCTATGTGTTCCAAACGATGATGAGGTCAGAAGGACGATTCTAGAAGAAGCACATCGCTCTTTGTATACGGTACATCCTAGTGGTACAAAGATGTATTGGGACTTGCACGAGACCTTCTAGTGGTCTGGTATAAAGAGGCAGATTGCTCAGTTCGTGGATCAGTGTTTGACGTGTCAACAGGTGAAAGCTGAGCATAAGAGGTCGGCAGGGCCGTTGCAGCCTTTTCCTATTCCGGTGTGGAAATGGGAGTATATTTCCATGAATTTTGTGATTGGATTGCCACCTAAACTTCACGGGCAGAATGCTATTTGGGTGATCGTGGATAGATTGACAAAATCTGCTCATTTCATACCGATGAAGGTTGGCTATCCTTTGAGTAGGCTAGAAGATATGTATATGCATGAGATTGTGAGAATGCACGGGGTACCAGTATCCATTGTGTCAAATTGAGATTGAGGTTTACTTCTCGATTCTGGACGAGTTTACAAGAGGCACTGAAGATGAAGCTTACTTTCAGTACAACGTTCCACCCCTAGACGGATAGACAGTCAAAGAGGACGATACAGATCTTGGAAGATATGTTGCGAGCTTATGTGTTAGACTTCGGTGGTAGCTGGATACAGTTTATGCCACTAGTAGAGTTCACTTATAATACTAGCTTCCAGGCTAGTATCGGGATGGCACCGTTCGAGGCGTTGTATGGTCAGAGGTGTCGATTTTTTTATGTTGGGATGAGGTTGGTGAATGTCAAGTGTTAGGACTTGAACTTGTGCAGTAAGCGTCTGAGAAGGTGGGTTTGATCCAAGAAAGGATTAAATCAGCTCAGAGTCGGCAGAAGAGTTACGCAGATGTTCGTTGCCGTGAGTTAGAGTTCGAGGTGGGGGTAAGGTATTTCTGCGTATCGCTCCGATGAAAGGGGTGATGAGATTCGAGAGAAAGGGAAAGATAAGCCTAAGGTATATCAGACCATTCGAGGTTCTTGAGCGAGTGGGTCCGGTAGCCTACAAGATTGCACTACCCCCAACACTCTAGAGGGTCCACGATGTGTTTCACGTATCCATGTTTAGGAGGTACGTATTGGATCCTTCACATGTTATCAGTTATGATGAGTTGAAAATTGGGAATACTTTAGCGTATAAAGAGATACCTGTTCAGGTTCTGGACCGTAAAGTTCAGAAGTTTCATACCATAAAGATACCATTAGTAAAGGTATTGTGGCAAAACCACGAGGTTGAAGAAACTTCTTGGGAACTGGAAACAGAAATACGCCGGCAGTATCCATAGTTGTTTTGAATATGTGTATATTACTCTACTTTGGGTTAGGAAAGGTGGTTAGTCATCAGGAGTGTATGTGTATTGTGAACTCCAAAGACAGTTGTATATGTAACCACGATATTCCTTTGCCATAAGTGACGGTGTGTATGTATGTGTATGATGGGGCTGCCCTGTAGTAGTCGCTAGTTTTTCTTTAGAGTTGCGTGTATGTATTCAGTTGTACGTATGAGTTTGTGAATGAGAGATGACAAATTTCGAAGACAAAATTTTTGTAAGGAGGAGAGATTGTAAGAACCTGAACCATGATATATGGGTTTAAATAAATAAGAGAGGGGCAAATTGGAAATTTAGCAGATTTCGTCGACGAAGTCCATGTAAGTCTCGTCGATGAAGTTCTAAGGCTCGTCGACAAGGAGAAGCTGAGAGGTTTTAGGAAAATGGTGATATCAGGATTCATAGACGAATCCATCATCTTGTCGACGAGCTGTCTATGTGACCTTATCGACGAGAACACCATTTCGTCGACGAGGACGATCGGGTCAAAGGGCTATAAATATCTTTTCTCTTTACTTCCAAGCTAAGAAAACTAAATTCTCTCTCTCTATCTCTCTAGAACTCTCTCTATTCTCCATCTCTCTAAATTTCTTTGTTGTTCGTTGTTGGAATCGTTAATCCGAAGTTACCACAAGGATCATGGAAGGATTCTCTACAAGTTCTACGGATCGAATTTTTGACTTGGCTCTTTTCGGGTTTTGGCGTAAAATCGAGGTAAGGCTCGGTTTTCTTTTCTGATCTGGTAGTTTGGTAGAGGACGGGGTTATGAGTATCTTCTGTACTGTTAATTGTAGGTTTTGGAACTCGGTTCGCTGTTTAGGGGCCTTAGAGTTTGTGATTTGCTATTTGGGGGAAGGGTAAGGGAAATTGTGTTTATATCGGTTATTTTTGAAATCAGACTTGGTAGAATTGTGGTTCACGGTCCTGTGTGTGTTTTGGCTACTCATTTGGGGGGATCTAATGGGGGAAACTATGGGTTTTTTCATGATTACAGTTTTGGGAAAAAGGGGGCGATAGGCTGCATCCCTAGTTTTGTTGAAAACCGAATGTATATGTTGATTTATACTATGTTATAGGGATGGTTGTGCCTTGACTTGTTTAAACTATATGTTTTTGGAAAACCATGATTTGAGATTACCAAATGGGTGTGGTTTGTTTGGTTATATGAGCATGCATATGTGTAAGGGTGTACAAAATTTATCGAAAAATCGAGAACCGGACCGAAATCGAACCGTTTGAAGCTTCAATTCAATTTTTTGGTTTCAATCATCGGTTTCAGTTTCTGTTTCACTCAAAAACTGAATCGTAAAAACCAAAAATTGATTATAATTTTAAAATAATTATTTTTAATACTACATATATATGTCCCGTGGAATATATTATTTTTTTAATTTGAATCGTTGTCTTGTACGTACTCAGGGAGGGGGGAAGGATTTTATACAGGAGGCATGAGATTCATGCCTCCCATTTTGGCCATGTGGGATGAGTGCTATACTGCTATGAAAGAAGACTGAAGCCTGAAGAGACGCTCAATCCTCCTGGCTCCTGGTCTTAGAATCCTGGTAAGTGGTAACCTGCGAGTTTGTGACTGCCATGCCCTCCGACGCTCACGCCCACACCAACGCCGAGTCGCCCAAACCTTTCGTCCTCGACTCCTCATAGCACCTTGCCACCTCCCGCTTCCTCCCAAGTCCCGCCCCATGCCGATTCAGCGACACTCACGCCCACACCAGTCGCCAACGCCCACATCTCCATGCCAACGCAGTCACACACAGCAACGCAGCTCACACCCACTAGTGCAAAATGTGTTTCTAGCTGTCCCACATTGGTTGGAAATGGGAAGAAAAAAATTTCCCCACCCTATTTATTGAAGTTGGATCTGCTCATCCTCTTTCGTGCTGGGCTTTGTTGTCAAAGCCTTGGCCCAGTTAAAATAATATAGGAGGTTGTGGGCTATGGCCTGACTTTAAATAATGTTTTTTTAGTTTAAAATTTGGTAAAATCGAAATAACCGAATCGAACCGACAAATAAACGGTTTGGTTTGGTTTTAAATCGATGAAATACGGTTTGGTTGCGGTTCAGTAGTTTTAAAAACTGAGAGGTTTGGTTCGGTTGATAGTTTTGGCAATAATCGAACCAAACCGAACCGTGTACACCCCTACATGTGTGTGTGATTGGTTGAAATGCTAGTAGGAACGTGGTTCCCAATTTGTTCCAAGTACTAAGAGTGTCCGGCTCTATATCTGAGGGCGTATGAAATCGTTGGCCATAGGTTGGTAGAGTGTCCTACTTTATATCCGAGGGCGTGAACCTATCCTGGCAGATTTGGCCGAAGGGTGTGGATCCACCAGTTAGCTCCGGTACAATGGCATGGGAGTCGGGGACTAGCCATGTGCTGGTGGCGCCGTGTTTCGCGGGTTGGCTATGGGCCAAGGCCGTATATTGTAGGCCAGCTTCGGGCCAAAGGATGTGATGACACCAGGATTGCTAATCATGTGTGTGTGTGTGTGCGTGTATGCACTATTGTGAAATTAGTACTGGAACTGCATTTAACTGCGTGTATGTTGCATCATGATAACACTCAAATGCCACACACCGATATAACATGTATTCTTCCTTACTGAGAGGTGTCTCACCCCTACTATACATACATATTTTTACAGGTCCTTCGAGTAACCGGAACTAGTATCCTTGTGTCAAGAGCGTAGTGGCCGGTGTACTACGGGTAGCACTTGGGTGAGTGCTAGGACTTGTATTTTGTGGGTTGCCATTTTGAGATATGTTGGGCACCCATTTGTACGTTATTTGATGGAACCTTGTTTCTATCCTTATATAGACTCATGTATGGTACTGCATGTATATAGTATGAATATTTCCGTTGCGTATATTCTGTTATGTTTGGATGTGTATAGGGTGTCTGGGAACCCCACGGTGTCCGGCCCTCATCCATAGTCCTATATCTTTGGATGTTTTGTGTGATACAGGGACTAGTTGGTTTACCTTTTCACCCTTGGGTCCCATTTTCGGGTTCGAGGCGGGACACGAGGACCTGAGAGAAAGTGTCATTGGAGAGGCGAATGAGGGTTCCACATACGGTGGAGTATGTTGCAAAGCCATGATGGGATGGAACAAAATTAGCATAAAACTCATGGACTAGTTCCTCATAAATGAGCTCCCTTGGATCAAAGAGGGCATCCTAACCAACGGCTTGGATTTTGGATAACAAGGTGGGGAAGTGAAGTTAAGGGAACGTGGATGGCACACTCTTAGCATGGACAATGTGCCGCTTGGAGATATCGTTGTAAAGCGACAGGCAGCCTCTATGGACACAAAACGTGGATCACTGTCAGTGGGGGTCTGCCGGGGTTGGTCGTTGAGTGGACGGTGAGAAGACCCTTCACCGGTCTCAGTTTGAAGAACTCGTCGTTTGGGGCAGGGAGCCATTTGAAGGAGAGAGGTAAACTCTGAGACGGCGGGCGGACTTGGTGTCAGTGGTGGAGTACGTGCAATTGCATGTGGGTGCAAGGGAAGGAAGAAGGTGGGTAGGGCGAGCGGGACGGCGGGTGAGAGTTTGGTGTGAGGGAGGAAGATAGAGGGCTTCAGAGGGGCGATAGGATGGTGAGGGGTCGAAGGCTTAGGCTTAGGGTTTGAAAAGGGTTGCGGTTGTCTAGCTAATACTTGAAGTGTCCCGGCAGTTTTTCTCGACGAGGACCCTGTGTTCGTCGACGAGGTTATCAGAAATTTCGACGACGAAACCCCTATATTCATCGACAAAGACCTTATACTTCTCGGTGTTGAATCCCCTGTGTTCGTCGATGAGGAGCCTTGTACTTCTTGGTGACAAAGCCCTTGTACTCGTCGACGAGGCCAGTGAGAAAAGTTGAGGTTTACCTAGTTTAAGCTTTAGAGCGGAGGAAGAGGGACAACTAGAAGATCCTAAGATAGATCCGTGGGAGTACACATGCCTAAGGCATGCCAGATTTTGTTGAGTTTTTCTTCATTGAGAAGTTTTGTTAAGATATCAGTTAGCTGATTTTCAGTAGGAACATAAACTAACTCAACATCCCCTTTTTGGACATGATCTCGGATAAAATGGTGTTGTATCTCAATATGTTTGGTCCTAGAGTGCAAGCACGGGCTTTTTGAGATGTTGATGGTATTAGTGTTATCACAATGAATTGGAGTACCCTTGATTAAAACTTTGAAATCCTCAAGCTATTTCTTCATGTATAAGGCTTGAGCACAGCAACTCCCAACTGCAACGTATTTAGCCTCGGTGATTGAGAGAGCAACATAAGTTTGCTTTTTGTAAAACCATGACACAAGTGAATGTCCTAGGAAGTGACATGTTCCACTAGTGCTTTTTCTATCAGTTTTGCAACCTCCATAGTCAGTATCCGAGTAGCAAATGAGATCAAAGGGAACATTCTTACGGTAAAAGTGTCCTAAGTCATGTGTTCCTACTAAGTACCTAAAAATTCTCTTGACGGCATGAAGATGTGACTCTTTGAGACATGATTGGAATCTAGCGCATAAATAGACACTGAACATAATATCGGGTCTGCTAGAAGTGAGATACAATAGACTGCCAATCATCCCGCGATAGAGCTTTTGGTCAACATTCTTCCCTTTTTCATCGGTGTCAAGTTTCGTTGTGATGCTCATAGTGGTTACTTTAGATTTTCCCATTTCAAGACTGAACTTCCTAAGCATATCCTTAACATATTTTGCTTGATTAATAAAAATTTCATGTTTCATTTGTTTTATTTGCAACCCTAGGAAGAAGATTAATTCACCCATCATACTCATCTCGAATGTTTTCTGCATGGTTTGGGCAAATTCTTGACACAAAGTCTCATTCGTAGCACCAAAAATGATATCATCTACATAAATTTGTATGACTAGCATATCCTTTTCTTTATATTTTACGAATAATGTAGTATCAAATTTACCTCTTGTGGACCCATCTTCTAGGAGAAATTTGCTTAAACATTCATACCATGCTCTTGGTGCTTGCTTAAGTCCATAAAGGGTTTTTAAGAGTTTGTATACATATTCGGGATGTGTGTGGTTCTCAAATCCTGGAGGTTGCTCGACATAGACTTCTTCATTTATGTATCCATTTAGAAACGCACTTTTTACATCCATTTGAAATAGTTTAAAGTATTTATAGGAAGCAAATGCAAGTAACATCCTAATAGCTTGTAATCTTTCCACAGGGGCATAAGTTTCATCATAGTCAATACCCTCGTGTTGGTTATACCCTTGAGCCACTAATTTAGCTTTGTTTCTAATAATATTGCCATCTTCATCTTTCTTATTCTTAAACACCCATTTTGTGCCTATTATTGTAGTGTTTTTGGGTTTAGGAACTAAGTCCAGTACTTTGTTTCTTTCAAACTGGTCTAGTTCTTCTTGCATGACATTTATCCAATTTTCATCATTTTTAGCTTCCTCAAAGTTCTTTGGTTCTAGATGGGATACGAAAGCTATATGATTACATCCACTTCTTAAGTGAGATCTAGTACTAACTCCTTGGGATGGACTACTTATGATAAGGTCAGTTGGGTGATTCCTAACAAATTTCCAAGTTCTAGGGAGTTCGTAATTTTCTTCTTCTGGTTCCCAAGACTTTTCATGAAGCGATGATTCTTGATGATCAATTTTTGTGTCTTGACAATTTTTATCTTGATAATTATTTATCTTAAGTCGCTCAAGTTCCTTTTCAGTTCTAATAGTGGTGACTTGATCATCTTCTTCCATGTCAACAGTTGTTTTGGATGTGTTAGGGCCAGTTTCATAAAAAACAATGTATGTTGATTCTTGAACAGTTTGAGTTCTTTTGTTGAACACCCTATACACTTTGCTATTCATGGCATATCGTATAAAGATTCCCTCATTGGATTTTGAATCAAATTTTGCCAGATGATCTCTATCATTTAATATGAAACATTTGCATCCGAAAACCTTAAAGTGTGAAATGTTTGGTTTTCTACCCTTCCATATCTCGTATGGGGTTTTTCCTATTTTGGATCTAATGATGACGTGATTGCTAACATAGCAAGTTGTTCTAACTGCTTTGGCCTAGAAATATTTTGGAAGATTATGTTCGTTAAGCATTGTCCTAGCCATTTCTTGGAGTGTTTGATTTTTTCTTTTAACTAAGTTTTTTTGTGGAGTTTTTAGTGTGGAGAAATTATGTGAATAGTCATTTTCGTTACAAAAGTCTTCTAGTTCTTTGCTCCTAATTTCTCTTCCTCTATCACTCCTAATGTGAACAATTGACATTCCCTCTTCATTTTGAATTTTTTCACAAAAATGGATGAAAACATTGCAAGTATCACTTTTTTTTTTGCAAGAAAGATTACCCATGAGAATCTAGAGAAACCATCAACTATTACAAAACCATACAATTTTCCACTAATACTTGCAATATCATTTGGTTTGAACAAATCAAGATGGATCAATTCTAAAGGTCTTGAAGTGGATATCATTTCATTGGTTTTAAAAGATGATTTAACTTGTTTTCCATATTGACATGCATCACATACTTTGTCTTTTACATAATTATCTTTCGGTAAGCCATTTACTAGTTCCTTAGATGATAGCTTATGCAATAAATCCATGCTAGCATGACCTAGTCTTCTATGTCATAACCAACAATTTTCATTAGTTGCAGCCAAACATCTAACGTCCCAAGTTTTAATGTCATCAAACTCAATTGTGTAGATGTTGGATTCACATTTTCCTACTAGTATGGTATTTCCATTTAAATCATTTATTAAACATTTGGTGGATTGGAATGTAATGTTTAACCCTTTATCACATAACTGACTAATACTTAATAGGTTATGTTTAAGTGTATCTACAAGAGCAACATTTTCAATAGCCAATGATGAATTACCTATTTTACCTTTACCGATGATTCTTCCTTTGATATTGTCTCCAAAAGTGACCAATCCTTCCTTCTTGTAGGTGAGTGAGAGGAATTTCCTTGCATCTCCCGTCATGTGTCTTGAGCAGCTGCTATCAAGGAACCATTTATTTCTTGTGGAGTTGGTTTTTAGGCATACCTGCACACAACATTAAGTAATTTGTTTTGGTACCCATATTGTCTTGGGTCCAATGGAGTTAGAGTTCTTAATCAACCATTTTTATTTCATGTTATTTCCTCTATTTCCCCTGAAGGGGCAAGTAAAGCGTACATGACCTTTTCTTTCACAATATAAGCAAACTTTATTAGCATGTAAGGGGTTTGGTTTAGGTGCAGGGATTTTCTTTGACAAGGAGCTTCTTTTAGCACAAAGATTCGCAAAACCGATTGATTTGGATGACGATAAGCCATACCCTAATCCTTCTTTGAAAATTCCAAATCATTGGACTCCAAGTAGCTTATAAAAATTTTCTTTACCATTTGTAAATTTGTAAATTGTATTATTTTGATCTTCCACATTCTTTTTCAATTTTGAATTTTCTTGAAGAATTCCCATAATCTATTTTTTCAAACTTCCAACTTCTTTTTAAGAGGACTCCTTGTAATTTTTACACTTGTAAATAAGTTTTTCGTTTTCAAAACTGAGAGGTGCATTTTCCTCTTTTAAAGTAACACATGAGCAGATTTGTTTTTGCTTACATCTTGCATGAGTTTTTTCTAAAAGTTTGTTTTTCTTTTTTACAGCTATCAATTCAATGTGAAGCTACCTATAGTTTTCTTCTAATTCTTCATATGATGGAAGGTATTCGTCGTCAAAATTTACCTCATTTTGTTCGTCCACCATAAAGTAGAAGTTGGCAACTTCTTCTTCGATTTCTTCATCGATTGAGGTTCCATCTAGCTCATCCCATCCAGTTGCGTTCATGGCTTTAAACTTCTTTTTGTCTCCTTGCTGATTGTTACCTTTGTTTTTGAAGAGAGGGCAGTCACCCATGCAGTGCCTGATCTTTTTGCAGTTGTAGCACCTTATGCTTGATTCTCCTTTCTCCTTTTGTTTGCCACCTCATTTGTTCATCAAAAAATTTATGAATCTTCTTTTAAGGAGAGCAACTTCATCCTCGTTGTCATTTTCTTCTTCCTCCATGAGCTCCTTTTGTTTTCCAGCTTTTAGAGCAATTCTGGTAGCCTTCTTTGGTGCTTCAGCTTCTGTGGTGGCGTTTTCCTTTTTGATTTCATAGGTCATGAGAGACCCAATAAGTTCGTCAAGAGTGACCTTTGATAGGTCCTTTGCCTCCTCAACTGCTGTGGACTTTACGTGCCAAGATTCCGGTAGAGAGCGAAGGACTTTCTACACATTGTCTTCCATAGAATATTCTCTACCAAAAGCTTTTAGTCCATTTGTAATATGTGAAAACTGAGTAAACATAGCAGTAATTAACTCACCCTCTTCCATTTTAAACATTTTGTATTCTTTGACTAATATATACATTTTTGACTTATTTACTTGGGTTGTTCTTTTATACGTTACTTGAAGCTTTTCCCACATCTCCTTTGCCGTGTTACATCCACAAATTCAATTGTATTCTTCATCATTTACAACACAATAGAGGAAGTTTTTAGTCTTGAAATATAGTTATGCTAGCTTTGCATCAGCCTCGGGAAGTTTCCCAATCGATATGTCATCGCCTTCCTCATTCTTGAAAACATAGTCTCCTTTCGTGATGACATTCCATATTCGGTAGTCATAAGCTTGGATGAAAATTGACATCCGATCTTTCCATGCCGAGTAGTTAATTCTGTAAAACTTGGTAGGACGATCCACGGATTGACCTTGGCCAAACATATCAGCCATTTTAATCTTTGTGCCTAGAAGTTACTCCGAACGTCTAGCGACTGGCACTCTGATACCACTGGTTAGTCTAGATATATGTCTAGAGGGGGGTGAATAGACGTCTTTCATGGATATGCAACTTTTTCTACAATCACACAGATTTCTTGGCAAGAACAAGAGTATTATATCACAGTATATAAATAAAGCAAATAGCAATGACTGAGCAAAACAAGAGAGAAAAGAGAAGAGAAGCTTAACACAGCGATGTTAACGTGGTTCGGCACCAGGCCTACATCCACGCCTTGAGACCAACTCAAGGATTCCCCAAATCCACTATGTGATCCTCCTTCCAGCGGAGAAGCCTATACAAGCAACTGCTCACAACGAGCTCTTACAACGGTGCTCACCTAGAGTCACCTTACAATGGCTCATAAAGAGCCTTACAATACAGGGAATTTGAAGAGAAGTAGATACAATGTGAAATGATCCTCTTTGAGCTGAATATCCTAATACAAATCTCACACTATTCCCTCTTTGTCAATGGATTGTAAACAAAAGCAAGAGCAAGAGGGCAAGAAGGCACACAATGAAACCCTAGAATGAATGCACAATAAGTGTTCTCAACAACCAATATGCTTAACTTGTAACGACCCAAAGAATAATGGTATTTAAGTAATAAAGAGGGAGAGAAATGGAAATAGAAACAGAAGGAGGCAGCCAACTTCATCGATGAACCATTCCCGTTCGTCGACGACGTTGCATTTTGAATGTGATAATCCCAAGAAATTTTCCAAGCCTCGTTGACGAACACAAGGGTTTTGTCGACAAGGGTTCTTCAGGATCTCGTTGATGAGTCCCATCTTATCAACGAGAAGATATTGAGAGAGGAATTTTGGGAAGTTTGAAATTCGTTGATGAGGGTGCAGGTTCATCGACAAACTTTCTACAGGACTCGTCGACGAGATGACGTGTCTCGTCGACAAATCCCACAATATAAATAGCCTAAATCCGGGTTAAATGCATAATTTTAAATAGAATTCTCACATTTTCTCTCTCTTACGGCCTCTCCCTTCTCTCTCTTCGATTTCAGCCCCATTAATCGTCAGATCGACGATCTGAGGCCACCACGATGCTCGTGGGGAAGTTCTTTCCAAGTCTGCTAGAGCGGATTGTCAGAGGGACGAAGTTGGATTTCATCCCAGATTCAGGGTAAGACCTTTTGTTGAAATTTGGCTTTCCAGCAGTGGTAAGAAATGCAGTAGATGTAGAAATAATGATCTTTCGTTCTGGGATATTTGATTTTCAGGGTGTTGAGTGGAGAACCCTATGGGTGTAGAACCTATCATAGTAGGGGACTTTTAGCAGAAAACAAGTAAGGGAAATATGCTATGCTAGGTAGTTTTAAAATGATTTTCGGTATGAAATGTATATTTTTACCAGATTAATATTCATAGCAGAACTTTATACAGTTTATCAATTATGAATAATATATTTTAAATTACTTTGTCGCTTGAGAATATGGATATAGTACAGAAACATGCTTTATAGTATTTTTTAGAGATATATTATACAGAATATATAGATAGTGGATATGTTTTATAGCAATTACAGAATACCATGATTATACAGTTTACAGTACCATGACATATAGTTTTACAATTCATATTAGAAACATAGTTGATACAGATACATTTTATCACAGTGTCATGGTTAATATAGTTATTACAGAATCATGGTAAAACAGATAGTTATATACAAAAATGTATAATATAGTATCAGACCCTATTGGACCATTACAGTTTACAGAGCACGGTACCATAGTTACATATAGTATAGAGTGCAACCACCTATTCAGACAATACATGGTATATAAGTCGATCATATAAAGCCTACGAGTGGACAGGCTCCCCATCAGATATGGGTTGAGGAG
The DNA here is from genome assembly GCF_029873635.1 of Malania oleifera. NCBI lineage: Eukaryota > Viridiplantae > Streptophyta > Magnoliopsida > Santalales > Ximeniaceae > Malania > Malania oleifera. The sequence continues at coordinate 55,151,500 of NC_080426.1, forward strand.
GGCTAATCAGATTGATGGAGTATAGTGGTTTATCTTGGTCGGCTAGTCAAGATAGATCTCGCCTACGGGCCGCACAACCCTATCATGAGGGGTTAAATCATGACATACAGTTATTCATAGGGAAGTTTTCAGTTATTATTATGTATATACAGATTTACAGAGACAGAAAATATATATATATATATATATATATATATATATATATATATATTAGAAGTATTTTGAGTAGAAACCTAAAGTACAGATATGTTAAGCAACAAGGAAAAGGTGATGGTTTATATTACTAGTATTATATTTACAGATTCGGTGATACATGATTATATAGTAATAGATTTTCACGGTATTGAAACTCATTTGCCACATACTAGCAATAACATATTTCGTCTTACTGATCGTTGGCTCATCCCATTACTTTAATATTTTTTAGGTGATCCAGCCAGGTGAGTAGATCAGGTTTGCAAATAGAAAGATTTCTTGATAGCCCTGGTTTTAGGGTGAGTTTGTGACTGAGTTTTGTATTTTTAGGATAGGTGATACTGGAGGGAGTTGTTATATATGACTATGGTCTGAATGTATTGAACTCTGGTATTGTATAGTATGTATGAATGTATAGTTTATGTTTCCGAGGTATGAATATTGTATACAGGCCTGTGTTTCATAGCAGAGGGTATCAGAACAGTTTATATATATATATATATATATATATATATATATATATAATACAAAGAAAGGAAAAAAATGATATAAATTTTGAGGTCGTTACATAAATAGTTTGAAATGAATGCATAAGACCTATTTTAAAGGCTAAAGGGACGAGTTGAACGCTGGAGAGCCGTTGGACATTTATTGATACGAAAAAAATTGAAAACTAGTCGTTCTGGCGCATTAAATGTTATCTGCAGCTCGACATTCGTCGATGAGCCCCATCAATCCCTACGTCGACGAAGCCCTGTGTTCGTCGACAAGTCATTGGTTTTGAATTTAGATAGGTCTCGGTTTCTTTTCTTCGATGAGTAACCTATGTATGTCGAAGAACCTTACACAGACTTCATCACCGAGTCCCCTGTATTTGTCGACGAACCCTTTACTTACCTTCTGAATTCTTTCAAACTTTGGTTTTTGTTGAAGTAAAATGTTTTCATCTTTGTTTTAGAAATGATCTTTAAGCTATTTTAAGATGTCTTGGGTTTAATAAAATATGTTTGAGGGTTATGGACATCTTGTGTAGTTTACTTGACTTGTTATGTATGTGTGAGATTGTGCCTGTGTTCTAGTGATCTAAATCCATATGTGATTTGCCCATCTCTTGCTTGTACTTTTGAGTCGCACCATACACAAAGGATAAAAATATCAATCTCTCTTACTCACACACACAACCCAGAGCTTGTGCTTGCTATGCAGGAACCATAAACGCTTTGGTTGAGTGGCAAAGTTCCGAATATGTCATATGTTGGACTTTGTTGATGGTCATCTGCTCTTTGCTGGTTTGAGACTTGTTTAACTCTTATGCTTGCTTTGGAACTTTCATGTGCATCTAAACTGGACTAGAAGAAAATTGTTAGTAACCTTAAAGAACTGCTAATGGGTTATTGTCATCAAAACAAGGCTGGAATGAAAGCCTTAGCCACTAGGTCTAACAATAATCTTAGCTAACAGCGTCACTCCCCCTTTCTAAAATAATTTTCATTTAGCTTAGAAAAAAAAAATTCTCTCCTTTTAAAAATATTCGGGCATAAAAACATTAAAATTGATTTAAAGATATTACATTTAAGCACATAAGCAAGAAACTAAATATATTTGACTTAAAACCATTTCTTGCTAAATAAAAATATAAACATGTATATATAATTATATATGTGTATATAAATATATATCCCCCTTTGATGTTTGCAAAAAGGCACTGAGGGTTCCTTGCTGAAGAAAATATTAAAGATCATGCAAGCAAGCAGACGTTATTCTAGTTTAGCATTTAAGTACAATCCTGTTAGTTTTGGTGTATTCCAAAGAGGGGAGGTGAATTGGGTATTTAAAAATTATCGCTTAGGTTAAACCAGATCAATAGTATTACTCAACTTAGGGTCTATCTATGCAATAATAAACCCAATCATTCATAATAAAACATACATGTGCAGTAAATAAATTGCAAAAATGTAAAGAACATGCACGATATGTTATCGGGGTTTGGCCAACTATGCCTACGTCCTCGCCTCTAGCTCGTAAGCCTAAGGATTCCACTAATACTCACTTAACGGGTGGAGCGGCACCGATTACAACTAGGTCAATTAGCACAGGGCTGACCTCAAGCTTTACAAATTTTCCTTGTGTGGTGGAGAAGGCCTGATCCTTCTGGGCTAGATCAAGCCCCCTCAGGCCACACCTGGAAATATAACAGTATTTTTCACAACATAACTGGTACAGTGATTATGCTTCTCAAGTAAAGCAGATATGTACCCCAATACGCACAATATACTCAATCAATCACACATCAACAATATAGGTAATGTAAGCTCAGTGATGTGATTTTGTGCAAGCAACACTTAACAAGGTATTATCACTAATATGCTCAAGAGTGTTCTAATCAAGCTATTTCTTTGAAACAATAAATATCAAATCTCAATAATAAATTAGGGTTTCAAAGATGCTTAGTCAAATATTCAAACTAACTCAAAATATTTTCCTTCAATGTAATGAGCTTAAGAGTAGTTTAAAAAATATTATATCTTGTAGAAAATGTTTTTGCACAACAAAATCAAAGCTAAGGGAATCTTGCAATGACAATGCAAAGATCCCTAAAGCCTGTTAGTTTATCTCAACTCATGATTTATAATATTGAAATTTGTGGGATGAACCTTAGCTAAACTCCCCAAAAATAATATCAAAAATTAATCAAGCAAATGGGAGTTTCAGCAATACCTAATATACACTAACACAACTAATATGCTCTCGCAATGCTAAAATGTATCAAGTGAATAAGTTTTTAAGAGTATTGTGGGCAATATGAGTTTTTGAAAAAGAGTGGATTTTCCACTAATGATTTTTGCTAATCACCTCTTAATTTTGCAAATAAGCTCCTATATATAGAGAATGTCAAAATTATAACCGTTGGGGGACACATAGGGCATTCTTAAATTTGTTAAAAATGTTTAGAAAAATTAACCCTATTTAACTATTTTTAACTTCAATAAAAATTAATTTAACTCACGTGGTTTGGGTGCCCGACTTAAGGTTCGGTCGCCCGAATAGACTCAACAAAAAAAGTTCTTTTTCAAAGTTCAAGTGCCCGAGTCTGGGGTCGGTTGGCTGAACAAAAGATAGAAAATTTCTGTTTGCAGTTCGGGTGTCTAAAGCTAGGTTTGGTAGCCCAAACATGCCAATTCGGTCACCCGAGGCATATTTGAACGTAATGTTTGGGCGCCCGAGCTGGTGAGAAGGTGTCAGGTCAGGGATTCAGTTGCTTGGAGAACGTATGGTCAAAATGTGTTCGGTTGCCCGAAGCATGGTCAAATTGTTGACTTCTCAACAGTTTAGGCACCTGAGGTGAAATGAACCCCTGGGGTTTGGTCGCCCGAGCTTTCTCAATTTTCCCTATATTATTCAATTTTATTCATTTTTGACACTCCTCAAATTTGTATGATATATGTGCATGAGTGTTGGGACCTAAAGTCTCACAAAGGTCTTTTCAAGGGCCATTTTGAGATAGTCCCAAAAATCCGGTGTTGGTCGACTGGTGCCCTAAGGTCATTCCGTCCCTATGGTTAGTCTGTGACATTTTTGAACTTACAAACCTACATGCATAACATGCAGATATTATTATAGACCATTTCCCTAGTTACTGTTACAGACACATATTACATTAATTGACTTTAAAATATAAAATAGAATCTTCAGGGTCTTTAGGCTACACTTTAGGTTGCCGCATGCCGTTATATGAGTATTTGCCAATAAGAATCTGCACACAAACTTGGCAACCATTAAATACCCGAGTATTTGTCATAATCAAAATAGGGTATGACCCATGGGGTCAACAAATCCTAATATAACCAGAATAAACAACCATATGGATCTAAAATATATCAGAAGATTAAGATAGGATCATATGGCAAAGAAAATAATTGTGGGTAATCAACATGTTTCAAATTATGATTTTCAATAAAATTTTCACATTTAATCACAAGAGCCATAGAGAATTCAAGAACTTATCTAAGCAAAAGTTTGTGAGCATTATATGATAGGCATTTTAATTTTGGATGCTCCCCTTATCAATTTGAATTGTAGCTTAGTTATAGTGAACTACTTATATTACCCCAAAGATAAAATTCATTTTATATGCCAATCAGTATAAGCTTTCATTTTTAAGTCTTTTTAAAAACGAATATACTTGATTAGGATTTATTCATTTTACCATTCGACCAATATAATCATCCCTATGGGTCACACATGCATCAGAAAATATATATTAAGGCATAAAATAAAGCACATAATCGAGAACAATCCATATCAAAACATTTTTAAAACGGGATATGATGTTCAGGGTTCTTAGGAGAGCCTCAATATTCAAAAAGTAAAGCATAATGTGTATGAATCCATTATGCTCTTTTCCTAGGGATGAAGCTGAGCTCCTCTAAATATTCAATGATTATGCTAGGATGAAATTTAATATTCAATTAGTTTTCACTCATCCTTTCAAAAATGTTTTAACTTTTATTTTAACATAATCATTTTGTACAAGGTTTTAGTTTGAGAAATTTTTTAAAAATTTCAGCAACATGCCGTCTATAAATTAGAAATTTTCCCATAAAACCTGTACCTAATAGGTTCAATCAAACAATTTATAATTCTGTTCAAGGCACACGAGAACCTAAGACCACTACCAGCATGCAATACACATTAACTGTATCCGCCATGCAAGAGACATTCAACACAAGCATGTAATCAGGTAGCTCAAAAACAAATCATGTAATATACAAATCATCCATAAAAGAGATTCAATCATTTAACGCATTATGGATAGAAATTTACAATGTTGTTCCGAAAGATATATGAGCATAAAAGATATGATATCAAGAGAGCATTTCAATTTATAGCCATGAAAGATAAATGCTCCACTTGAGTTATGCACTCGATTCATTTTATGCCTTTCTTTCATCTTCAAGTTCAATAACCAAGAGTTATAATATTTTCAATGATTTTAGCTTGGCTTTGAGTTCTTAGGCTTATCGGACCAAAAAGACATACACAATACTTTTTAGGGTCATAAGCCAGCACATGCCTCTTTTCTTTTATGAACTTTAGGGCGTGAGAGGCACAAGATGGAATGGCTTTTAATTTAAATTGCATATGCATAGGTCTACTTGAATTTTATGCATTCATTTAGATTGAGACCTAGTGCAATCATATTAGCCATTCAACATAAACAAGGAATATAGAGCTCTAAAGGGTTTGATTTAAAAGTTGAGATCCTATGAAGCAAATTTGGATAAATACTCTTATCAATTTAAATTTCTGTTAGTTTTAGAAGAGTATTCATAAAGAAGAAGGACATTATTTATGAAAAACAAGTAAAAGATTATGTCCTAACAATTTTAGCAAAGAGCATTTAGGAGTATGAATTTTTAAACAATGCTATTCGGAGAATGGAAAGTATCCTTATAAAAATAATCATAATTCAAAGCAAGGATACGAACCAAGGGATAGGCAAAAACTTTACCTGATGTGATCATGGTTGGTAAAGAATTCCTATTGAAAAGAAGAACCAAAATTAGAGTATTTTTATTTTGAACTCAAAGGAAGCAATCCTTTAGTGGATGCCTCTAATTTTGATTACAAGAAGGATGACCTTTTATAGCACTAGATAGATATGGAATTTATGATTACTGGTGCTTATACCTAGAAAGATGACTCAATTTTGATTGATGAGTTTAGGGTAAAATGATATAAGGTAAGACGAATTCCCTAAAGCTCAATTCTTTGCAACGGGCAAAAGTATGCTTAAACTCGTGAATTTCATATTAGCATGGGTTAAGCATTTAGAATTAAATACCAGGCATAGATGTCATGTCCATTTGGAAGTGGATAAAAATTCTTAGTATAACAAGATAGTGTTTAGTGAGTGCCTATACTAAGATTTTCATTTTAAGCAACAACCACTTCCCAAACCTACAATCATCACAACCCCCTAAACCTAGGAACTAAGGATGGATTAAATGATTATGTGATTCCAAATGGAATCCATTTTTCCTAAGGTCCTAGAGGTTTGCTTTGCCGATTATCCATTTCATTTCCTTTTCTAGTCTCTAGCACTTCTTAGTAAACAATTAAATCATGCGTGCCACATAGTTTTGCAAAATAAGCAAGTATTGAATATATATAATATTATGCTTATTTATTCTAATTTTACTCATTGAGGCATTTTTATGACTGTGGGACGTAAAGTATGAATCCTTTTTGAATTTTTTTTTTCTTTTGGCTCTTGAGGGTTTAATATGATTATTCTTTTCATATTCTACTTTGAGTGAGACTCTAGAATAATGATTTACTTCTTTCCCTAAGCAGATAATTTTCAATATATTTTCAATATTTTTCTTTTCGAGGATGACATGATATTCTTTTAATTTGTCTAATTGTTTTTCCATCCTTTTAGTTTCATTTTTCAAAAGCATTTTCTTCTTAGATAATCTAACCATAAATCTATGCATTTTCATTAGAGCATTTTCTAGTTTTTCATTACAAACCATGCTTTCATCATTGAATTCAACACATGATTCATCACAAAATTCAACACAATCATTATATGAATCATTGCATGTGTCATCAACAGGATTATCACAAGGAATATTAGATGATTCATCATAAGATACAATACAACATCCAGCTTAATAATCATCATATGCATCATTAACAGAATTATCATGATATTCAATAGATGATTCAGCATTTGACATATCACAGCATTTAATGTAAGAATCATCAATTGAGTTTGAGTTAGAATCATATACCTATTTTTCTGTTAATGCAATTTCCCTATCATTTACCACTTCCTAATCATCTGAACATGACACCTCTAGAGTGGTAGTCTCCTTTTCCTAGGTCCTTTCATATCTCTTTTCCAGCTCAACCCAGATCTCCCTTGCATTTGTACTTGCCATAATCTCACGAAAGATATTAGAACTTAAAGCGTAATATAGTAAATCCATGACATGTGAATTTGCATGTAATATCCTAATATTGTTTTCATCCAAATCGAATTCCATTAACAATCACCTTCCGGGCCATCCAATCCATTAATTTTATAAAAATGCTCATTCTAATTTTCCAAGTAGTTTAATCGACACTACAAAACAATGGAGGATTGGAAGGTGATCGTCCCTCTCCGAATGGGGATACAACACTGTGAGTCATCTCGATCTTTAGCAAAAATGATTAAGTCAATGCCATAAGGCTTTGATACCAATTTTTGGAAATGGTGTATTACCAAGAAGGGGGTGAATTGGGTAATTACAATTTCCTAGGTTGATCTCAATTCCACAATCAGTAATTCCCAACCTATGGTCTCTCTAAGCACATAACAATACCCTAATAGAATAATACTGAGTAGATATATAAAATAGATGCAAAAGACTCAGTATTTCCCAATCATTCGTAGTATTTAAAACATGCACAACATTCATATAAAAATTCAAATATAAACACACATGTGCATAAATTAAATTGCATAAATATAAAGAGTATAGGGAAAAAGAGAGCTAACATAGGATATGTTATCGAGGTTCGGCCAATTCAACCTACATCCTCGCCTCTAGCTCGCAAGCCCTAGGATTCCACTAAAGTTGCTTACTTGCGGGTGGAGTGGCACTGAATACAACACCTTACAGGATGGTGCACCTAGTTCTCTTCACCGGGTTTGAACCAGTCTGGGACTATTCATAGAGCTAGTCTCCCTTTTTCAATCATATGTCGAGAATACAACAGATATGAAAATATTTGTACAAGTAGATGCTTCTAATACAAGCAAATATGTACAACAATTAAAGCACAATGCCCTCACATATGATATAAAATGAAGTTCAATGTGAGTGCGGATAATTTCCCAAAATATATTTGCAATCTTTGAAAATGATGTATATGATAATTGCTTCAAAGATTCAACCCCTAATAAAAATGTTCTCCGAAAATTATTTTTCAAATGAAGTAAGGAGAACTTAAGGTTTTCGGTTTCAAACAATTTTTCACAAATATATATATATATATATATATATATATATATATTATCTTTGATTTAACATTGGAGTAAACAATAAGTACTTCAAAGATCTTAACCCAAAGAAATATCTCCAAATGAAAATTTATGTAAAAGATAAAGCATAAGAGATCTCAGGGGTTAATGCTCGAAAAGGTTTTTTGTAATATAGCACAAATAAGCTTTTGAACACTTACAATAAATGCGCAAGATTCACAAGCTATTCAAACTAAGCTCCCAAAGATATTTATCAAATGAAATATAAGGGAGAGATCTTGGATTTACTCTTTAAAGATGATGTGAAAAATTTACAAACAATTGAGAGTAAATAATTTATGAAATCAAAGATATGAAATATATGCCCTAACTAAATGGCCTCTTACAAGATGATTTGGAAAAAAGAATGATGAAGAGAGTAAGAGATTTTTGCTTGAAAGTGTAAAAATGGGAGAAAAATTTGAGAGAAATTTTATGCTAATCTCACTCTTAATTTTGAGTAATGAGGGGGTATTTATAGACTTTGGGAGAAAAATAACCATTGGGGACATAGTGGGTATTTTGAAAAAGTTTAATTAAAAATTTAATCCTGATTACCCCTAATTACCGAAGTAAAATTTGGTCAACCTGAGAGTTTCGGTTGACCCAACCATAGGTTCGGTCGCTCGAACAAACACATGAGAAAAAGAAAGTTTTTCATGTTCGGGTGCCTGAATAAATATTCGATCTGTTGACCAAGGCGATTTTCCAACTTGCTCAAGGTTTGCTCGCCCGGTCTCAAGTTTGGTTTATCGAACTCACATGTTCGATCGCCCAAGGGTGATTTGAACGCTAATATTTGGGCGCCCGAGTAGTTGGAAAAAGTTAGGGTAAAGGTTCATTTGACCGAAGATGGTAAAATATTTCTGGTTTGGTCGCTCGAAGTCAGGCCAACACGTTGACTATTCAACGGTTCGGTCGACCAAGATGTTTTGAATGCCAAGGTTCGGTTGCCCGCATCCCTTTTTCAATTTAGAACCTAAGCCATATTTTAGCCCCTAATTGCATATATGACGGTGGGGATTTTTCCTAAGTGATTTGTGCAAGGACCTAGGGTCTATCTAAGGTCCTTTTAGCCAACCAAAAAAATTCGACGTTGATCAACTCCCTACGGTTATTCAGTTCCCTATGGTCAATCTATGGTCTTGTTGAGCTTATTTATATCATGCATGCCGATGCAAATATTGCAAACCAAAAATACAAAAACCAAAAGCATTTACATTTAAAATAAGTATCTTCTTCTTCTTCCTTTACTCCTCAGATCATGGAATACGCCAGGCAGTATGATCGTTATGTCCCTCAAGCTTCCATCAATCATCTCTCATGTGTGTGTTGTATTGTAAACCTATTCACAAACTAGATGCACACATAAGATCCGTGTGTTTTGTTAGCATCAAAACCGGAGATGGGACTCAAAAAGTCAACAAAATCAACCGTTTTAATTTTCCAATTCGCCCCCCTCTTGGAATTGCACCAAAGTCAACAATTGGTATCAGAGCCCCGTCACTTAGACTTAAACATTATTTTGTAAAAAGATCATGACGGCTTATGTTGGTGCATCCCCATCTTGTGAGGGAAGGTTATCTACAAACCCTCTAGTGTTTTGTGGTGAAAATTTCGCCGATTGGAGATTTAGAATGATCATATTAAAGGCATAAGTTGAACATGTATTTAATTCAGGGGGAGCATTACACCTTTATGACTATACAAATTAAAATCCTCTCTACTACTATTTATGCTAGAATATGTATATAAGCACTGCACTAAAGTCAAATCTATCCTTTGTTCTCTACTATTTATATTCTTTGATGGATAGATTATATTTTAAGAATTATTGATTGCTACTTGATTGCATGCTTGTATTGAAAGCCTCTTGCATGGTGGATGTAGTGGATGTGAATTGCACGCTAGTAGTGGAATTTAGGTTGTTGTGTGCTTTATATGAATATTTGTTGAGAACAACCATCTATCAGGTATAGGTTTTATGGGAAAATGTTCAATTTACATACGGCATGCTGCCAAAATTTCGGCAGAATTTTCCCGGAAGTAAAACCTTGTACATAGATGATTATGATAAAATTAATGTTAAAATCTTTTTGAAAGGATGAGTGAAAATAAATTGAATAATCAAATTTCATCTTAGCATAATCATTAAATAGTTAAAGCAACTTAGCTCCATCCCTATAGAAAGAACAAAATGGATTCAAGTGCATTACTTCGTTTTTTAAAATTTTGAGGCTCTTGTGGATACCCTGAGCATAATATCCAGCTTTCATAGTTATGATTGAGTTATGGATTGCTCTTGGTAATGAGCATGATAGAATGTCTTAATATCTATTTCCATTGCACTGATTGCCTATAGACACAACTATATTGATCATAGATGAATATAATTAATACATATCCAGTATAGTTGTTGAAGAATTGTTTGTGTGCTCACTTGTACTTTGACATATTTCATGAAATCATCTCCTTGCAAAGTATAAGTAATTTATTTCATCTAAGCTGTGATTCAAATCGATAGGGGGATCATCTAAAATTAAATCCTACCATGTTATGCTCACCGACACTTTTTAGCTTAAATATGTTTTGAATCAAGTGTGGCATGTGCGTAACTGAAATGATATTATTGAAAATCTTTGTTTATATTTTCCACTGTCATTTGATTTGCCATATGATCTTGTATGTGACTGTTAATTTTTTTTTATCTATATGGTTGTCCTATTCTGGTTATATTATGAAGTTGTACTAAAATGTTTAACGAGAATAATGTTGCTTCCTTGTTTTAAATTAAAGTTTCTTTTTTAACAAACACCCTCAGCACTTTTTGAAAATATCAAAGGGGGATATATATATATATATATATATATATATATTAATACTTTATGGCAAGAACTAATTTCAAAACTAATACTTTTTTTCTTGTTTAATTATTATTATTATTATATCCATATATGTTTTTAAAATTGCATAACTGGTTCGACAACTTCACATAAAAATGCATGTGAACTAGTTAGATTGTGTTTGTGCTCAAACCAACTATTTGCTATCATATGTCGTGTGCTTTAAACACAAATCTTTCATGATTTTTATGATATGTTTCAATTGCAATGGTGTTTGTTTTGGTGCAACCCCAAGAGAGGGGGGGGGGGTGAATTGGGTATTTAAAATTTATCGCCTACATTTACTGGTTTTATCAACAATGTAGTGCAACCTAGGGTAGTCTACGCAATCAACAAATAAACATAAACATGCAGTAAAAGTAAGGTGCGAGAAATAAACAATACACGCAATATGTTATCGAAGTTCAGTCAATTGCCTATGTCCCCGCCTTGGCTACATCAGCACAAGGATTCCACTAAAACTCCCTTAATGGGTGGAGCGGCACCAGTTACAACCATGTCAATTCAGGGGGCTGATCTCAACCAACACGCCTTACCAGAATGGCGCACCTAACTTTCCTAACCGGGTCTAAACCAGTCCGAAAATATTCAATAGGGCTAGTCTCCCTCTTCAGACCCGTGCCTAGAATACAACCAATGTGTATAAAATTTGTACATGGAAATATGCTTCTACACAAGCAGATATGTGCACCAGTACAACTCAATCAATATTGTAAGCACGAATGATATGTAAATATGCTCAGTGCTCTAATGTGTGCTAAACACTTAATCAAGTATAGTTTATCAGTCTAAATCTAGAGTGTATATCAAAACAAGATTTAAAACACAACACGTGAATAATACAAAATCAGATCAGGGTTTTAAATATGCTAAGCAAGTTTATTCAAACAAACTCAATAAGATATTTCAATATACAAAGTACAATGGAATTGTTTGAAAAACTAGCTTGTGAAAAGGATTTTTGCACACAAAAATATAGGTTTAGGTGTCTTGCAATGATAATGCAAGAACCACAACCTTCTAAGTCTTCCCACACAAGATTTATCAAGTAAAATCGGTAGAAGAACGTAAGGCTATACTCTCAAATAAAATCAATCAATCAATATACCAAATGAGAGTATTAGCTAGTAAGACTAGGCACGATCAGTATAGAAATACTCACAACACTTGAAAGATCAAGAAATGTGGAGTGTATGAGTGTTTTGGAGTAATATAGGCTAAGATAGTGTTTTTGAAGTTAAGAGAATTTTTGCCTTAATCAAAATGCTAATCCATGCTAATTATGACAAATGAACGTATTTATAGGCAAGGAGGATTTTTTGACCGTTGGGGACACAATGGGAATAATTAAATTTGTTTCAAAAGCCATTAAGAAAATTAACCCACTTTACCCCATTAAAAAATCAGTAAAAATATTTTAACCCGCGAGGTTCAGGTGCTCGAATAGACTCACTTAGAAAATCGATTTTTAATGGTTTGGGTGCTCAAAGAAATAGTCGGTCGGCTAAACAAAAGTCAGTAGTATTTTGTTCGTAAATTTGGGTGCTCGGTTCCAAGTTCGGTTAACTCAACTAACCGATTCGGTTGCCCGAGCCTAATTTGAACGTGATCATTCGATTTCCCGAGTAATTGAAAAGTGCTCTGACATGGATTTGCGTGCGCGAGGGAGGTACGCTCAAATCAGGTTCAGGTGCCTGAACACAAAGTCAATATTTTGACTTGTTCGGTCACCCGAGCCATTTTACACGGCTTGGATTCAGTTGCTCGAACCCTCTCAACATTTTCAGTTAAGTTCATTTTTAGCCAATTTAATTCCCCTAATATGAAGAGTGATGTTGGGACTTTGTGTACTAAAAGTAGGTACCTAAGGTCCAACTAGGGTCTCTTATGAGCATACCTACCTACCATGCATGACGCAAATTATTACAAGCCGCAGGGTGTACAGTCCATAATAAGTATTACATCCCAAAATGAAGAAATGAAACAATAAATACAAATACAACACAAAATTCTTCATTCTTTGGCATGAACACCGCAAGCCATGACAATATGTCTTTTAGTCCGAATACACGTGCACAGTGAACCTGCATGCAAGCCTTAGTACAACCATTAGTACCAAGAGTATTTGTCATGATCAAAACTGGGTGTGACATATCAAGTCGACAATCTCTCCCTTTTTGATGATGACAAATACTTTGTGCAAAAGTGGATATAGCCAAGAAAGGCTCCCCCTGATTTTATGCATAAAGATAATTAAAGCAATGGGTAATTATAGATTAAGCATTGTTTTACCCACCTTTTCCACTTCTCCCCCTTTTGGCAACAGCAAAAAGGGTTAAGTAATATAATGCGAAGGTAAAAGATGTTATTTAGATACAGAAGGTACATTGGGAGGAATTAAAAAAATTCAGCAGCATACAGTTTGAAAATGAAACATTCCCAAGATAACCTTGTACCTAAGTGACCTGTTTGGAGTTTCAATAAATAATATATAGCATGTTTCAATCAATTAACTCAAACAGAATGTGCATCAAAGGAGTAAAAGTAGCATGCAACACATTAACAATCTTAATGTTTTATACTCCCCCAAAGGATGATTATGCAAAATATTTTAATATTAATTTTATCATAATCATCTTTGGTTGCCAAAACAAACATGTATTCCTATAAGGTATAGTATAATGAAAACATTGTGGCCCTGATACCAATTGTTATAACTACGTGGTAGAGGAGATACTAACTGTTAAAATACCACTAGTTATAAAGACATGTTGTTTTGAAATGAACATGATATCAAACAAAGATTTATCAAAATGTGCACATTGATACCACATTGTTAATGTATTTTCCAAAAGATATGAAAGCAAAATACATATTTATTTTCTTAGAGCCTAATGATTTTAAGGTTAAGTGACTCCCCCTAAGAATATACACTTTCTTTATATATCAACTTGAGCATAATTCAAAAATTATTTTAAAAGCACAACTCAAGTTTTAAGAAGTTTAGCATTTAGAAAAATTTTGAAAAATTTTAGCAGCATTTTGTTTGAAAATGTGATCTATTCATGAGAACATGCCAGTTTCAAAGCACTTTAAATATGTACGCATAACCAGCTCCAGAAAATTCAAAAAATTTTAAAGTAAATGAGCTAAGTGTAAGTATTTAAAATCTAAGATTAAATTTCTTATCAACGGACAGTTTTCAATTTCAAATTTTTGGGCAAATGTCTATAGAAAATTCGGAAGCATGCTGGCTATAAATAGGACATTTCCCAAAATTAACCTGCACAAAAATGATCCTCAAACAAGGAGTATCTCAAGAGTATAAGGCATGTGAGAACCTAAATCTACCAAAAGGCAATTCTCAATCACTACATCCGCCATGCAGGAGGCTTTCAACACAAACATGCTTTCAGTAGTATAGTCATGTAAGCACAAAAATCATGCAAGTCTGAATACTATTAGATATATAAACATAAGAAAAAAAAATATAATCACCACAAGATAGTATCTACGTGTGTATGTGGTAAGTGTGTTAGACAAAAAAAGAAAAGAAATAAAAGCTGTTTTAAAATTATTACAGACCAGATGAAAGTGTATGTAAATAGAGCATAAAATAGATCAGATAAAAGCAGGGATATGAAGTAACTGATCCTCACGGTGCACTACTAGGTCTCCCCATCATCGTGATCATCATCTTCCTCACCACTCGTCTCCATCTGATCCTCTCAAAATCCTTGTCATTCATCTCTCTCAACCGCTCACCGAGAATATGAAAGTTAGCTCGCATATCGGACTGGAACTCGGAGAACTCGCTATTAAGTGAGTCAAGTCTTGCATGAGAGGAGGATGCTTGCTCTATCATGGAGGTCCTGAATTCTTGAAATGATGCAGAGAGGTCGATGATGGCCGCCATGATCTCGACGTTGGACGGCGCATGGGGCAGCTCCTGCAGGATCTCCTCAGCTCCTAAGCCTCTCTTAGGAGTAGTGGGCAATCACATGTTGCCAGTAAGCTCGTATCCCATTAATTTTAGAGTGGTGGAGTTGAAATGTCAGAAGGCCTAACTTTCTTGATGGTGGCAAATGTAGTTCTGGTAACCCTCTACCTAACAAATAGTCTAGACAAGATACCACTGTAGGGAAGTATGATCCTCTTTCGAACGGTCTTGAGAAACATCCATCATAGGATCAGCGTGGGGAGATCTAACTTCTTTAATGTGAATAGGTACCACATCACAAAGCAGTCAAAATAAGATACGTGATCCCTAGATCCTAATTTTGGCAGTATATTATATGAAATCAGGTGGTGTACCACCTTTGCCTCCAAAGTCAGTGATTTGTAGCTGGGTGTGTGTGCCAGGTCAGCTATAGGATTTGCCATAACAAGATTAACGAAGGTGCTCACCATGAAATCCTACACTAATCCAAGTGGAGGATGAATCAAGACAAATAAAGCCACCACGCTGGATTTGAAACGTCTCCGCCAGATAAGCGTCATCAAAGTGGAGGTCAGTCTCGAGTACCCTAGAATAGTAGCCTTGGTCATCTTGTGCAAGATTGGCGTAGAATAGCCAGATAAGCGGAGGATACAACCCCATGGGCTATAAGGTGATGAACTCGTACCACCCCTGGTACCAAAACATGTCCAGGACGTTATTGAAATGGGCTTGCATAAACTCTATGTCTAGATATTTTCCTAAGATGGGATCTTTAAGAAGAAAACCCCTATCATATTTAATTTGCATGTCGGGTGTAGGGAACCACTGCTCAAGTGGAATGCCTACAGCAGCACGTCTATGATCCCTAGCCATGATACAAAAATTTCTTAAAGGGTACTAGGCTGATAAGTGGGAAAATGCAAGGGGGCTCTCAAGAATGGATGTAAAATGAGCTATTTTTCGCAAAATCCCATATATCACAGTGCAGTTCGAGCGCCTGAGAAGAAGTTCGGTCACCCGAACAACTATAATTGCACAACCCCGCTGAGTCTATTCAGTTGACCGAGAAACGGTTCGGTCGGATGAATTTTAGGCACCATTTTGCAAAACCGAGGATCAGACGTCCAAACTTAAGATGAACTACATCGGTCGGTCGCCCGAAGTCCACGTTTGGTTACTCAAAAAAAAATTCATTTACTGAACCATATTTAGCAACCCGAATAAATTTGAACATCAATGTTCAACCGTTAGAAGAATGGTCAACGCCCTGGTCAAACTTCCAAGTTCAGTCACCCGAGCTTGGTCAACTTCTTTTGTTTTGACCAGTTTTCCCAAGCTAAGACTCCTATGATTTATCTACAAGACTTAGGGCTTTATGAGGACTCCTAATTAGTTCTATGAATGCAAGAGAACACCTACAGGTCAAGAAGAAATGGGATGGGATTTGACTCTCCAAATTTGTCTCATTTTAACTCCCTTTCTCTTAAGCACACAATCAAACTTGGTATGACCCTTCTTCTTACACAAAGCACAATAGTTGTTGGTGTAATGACCTACTTATCTTATCATATAATAAAACATACTTAATAACAAAGTCAACCCAAACCCATGGATAACGGGGACACATCTGACATTCACAACGGAAACCTAAGCAGCAGTAAATATAAATCACATTCCCATAGCCATAAAATATAAATACTAGAGTCAACTACATTCTCAAATATCTGTATTTATGTACAATATCCAAAAATAAAAAATACATATAAATATATCTGGGAACCCACAACACACATCTACTATTCCTAGATCAAAACTTACCCTCCTAGCGGGGTAGTACTAGTGACTCGACGGCAACCTCGCTCTACCGGTCTTTCTAGGTTTCCTGAAAATTATTTAAGTTCAGGGGCGAGACACTTCTCAGTAAGGAAAAATAAACTAAATACAACCGTGTGGTAATATGAATATTTGATGCAATTATACATATATAGTACATTTCATATACCTGAGAACATTCATCATATCATACTGAATAATCATATACTTTCATATTTTTTAGTAAATCATACAGTTCATAAAATGTCTATTATAACCAATAATACTAAAATTTACCCAGAATGTATAACTAACTGATGTCATGTATTACACCCCATGGCGAGTTATGCAGCTCGAAGGCCAGACCCGATAATGGCTAGCCGACCACTGCCGAGTCAAAAATGTCTGTAAGTACTATGGGCCCGCCACACCCTGGTCTAGACTTCCAGGTGGACGTCTACAACTCTACACTAAAAGCCACATCGACTATCCGTCTCCTAATGGGGTGGTTAGCACAAGTATGAACATAGATATCTGATCTGTATAGCAATGGTACCGTGCCTCTGTAACTAAACTGAACTATCATCCGGGTTCTAATAATACATAATACATGATAATATACAGTTTAATGTAAATAGATTCATAGCATGTTCTGTAACAATGTAAAAACATATGGCCTTGCTCCGTTTACTTTCATATCTGTGGTCTTGTGCCAAAATCATACATACGGTCTTGCGCCGAAATCATATATCATACACAGCCTTGCACCGACTATCAATCACGATTTTGCGCCGAACATTTCATAAATATAGTTCTGAATGAATAATTCATTTATCATGTATTTGAAACCATAATGTACTGCATTATCTCATAATCTGTAAAAAAAACATATTTTATTCGTGAAATTTCCAAAACATAATACTTTTCAGGTAAAATAATATTCATGCCACACAATGTTGAATAAACCGTACATTCCATTCTAAAAATTATATTTCCTGGCATATCATACTAATATATATACTTTTCAACATAATAATAGTATTTTCCCAAACATGCATCATTACCAATCTTTTCATATATATTATACATGCATCCTGAAAATAAACTTGCCGATAAATAATAATAATATAGTTTGCATGGAAAATAACTACTTTAGTTTATTCCTTTACCTGAAATTGAAAAGAAACCCCCTAAATGCACTAGTCTCGCACCCGCAAGGTTCCCCATTCAACACCCTGAAAATGACAACTCTCAAAACTAAATTTCAGTACTTTTCCGTGAATATCATTTTCTATAACTATGGTAAGACCAAATTTGGCATAAAAAGTTTTACCTTATACCAGGGATGAATTCCAACTCAGCTCCACCAACGATCTGCTCTAGCAGACTTGGAGAGAATTTCTCCAGGAGTGTAATGGTGGCCTCAAATCGTCGATCCAAAGAACGATGGAGCCGAAATCGAAAAGAGAGGAGAGAGAAATCAAAAAGAGGAGAGAAAGAGGGTTTGAACATTGAAATTCTGCTGAAAAAATGAAGTTTGGATTTTTATACACTGGCCTTCGTCGACGAGCCATGTCACCTCGTCGACAAGGTCAATAAGGCTTCTCGTCGATGAACTCTCCCCCTTGTCGATGAAATTCATATTTGCCAAAATCAACCTCTTGATATCTTCTCGTCGACGAAGCGTACCCTCATCGACGAAGCCCACTGCCGCTTTTTATTTATATTTTTCTCTCTTTTATTATTTAAAAACCATAATTCTTTGGGTCTTTACATTCTCCCCTCCTTATAAAATTTCGTCCTCAAAATTTACTATTCATATAATTCATCCCTTAAGGCAAAACGGTCTACTTATTTTATTACTTACCCTCACTTATGGCGGAGGAATACCGTGGTTACATTCCAAGTCTTAGGAGATTACATATACAAAAGAAAATTTCCCCCAAAACTAAAATACCACTTACTAAAGTATTACATGTACCTGCAAAAGAAATACTACATATTTACTTACATTTTCTAATTACATCTGAACTTCTTGGAACAATTGTGGGTACTTTTGTCTGATCTGTTCCTCGAGCTCCCAAGAAGCCTCTTCTATTGCATGATTCCTCCATAGAACCTTTACCGGAGGAATCTTCTTATTACGCAATTCCTATTTTTTTCTATCCAGTATCTGCACTGGTACCTCCTCTTAGGCTAGCGATTCACTGAGCTCTAATTCACTATAACTAATAATATGAGAAGGGTCCAGGACGTATTTCCTCAGTATGGAAACATGGAATACGTCATGCATCCTGGATAACACAAGTGGTAAAGCTAACTTATAGGCATTCGGTCCCACTTTCTCTAAAATCTCAAACGGACAGATAAACCTAGGGCTAAGTTTACCCATCCTTCCAAACCTCATAACCCCTTTTAACGGAGCTATCTTCAAAAAAACATGATCACCAATATTGAATTCTAAATTCCTGCGGTGATTATCGGCATAACTCTTCTGTCAACTCTGAGCTACACTGATTCTATCTCTGATGAGCCGAGCCTTATCGTACGCCTGCTACACAAGCTCCACAACTTGCCGCTCTCCCATCTTGTGCCAATATAGAGGAGATCAACATCTTCTACCATATAAAGCCTCAAATGGTGTCATGCCAATGCTGGCCTGATAACTGTTATTATACGCGAACTCTACAAGTGGCATGAACTGAGTCCAACTACCCCCAAAATCTAATACGCATGCTCAGAGCATATCCTTTAGTATCTGTATCATCCTCTCAGTATGTCCATCTGACTGTGGATGGAATGTCGTACTAAATGATAACTGAGACCCTAAAGCTTCCTGCAAGCTTCTCCAAAAAGATAACGTGAAACACGGGTCTCGATCTGACACTATGAACATAGGCACTCCGTGAGAATGAACTATCTCCTAAATGTAAATCTCCACCAAATGGCTTAGGGAATAGTTGATCTTGATAAGAAGGAAATGGGCAGTCTTGGTCAACCAATCTACTATCACCCAAATCACATTCTGGCCATGTGATGTTGACAACAGCCCTGAGACAAAATCCATAGATATATGATACCACTTCCACTTTGGGATAAATAATGGCTACAAATGACCCGCTGGCCTCTAGTGCTCAGCTTTTACCTGCTAGCACATCAAACACTGCGCTACATACTTGGCGATTTCCTTCTTCATGCCACTCCACCAATAATACTCTCGCAGATCTCTATACATTTTCGTACTGCTGGGATGAACTGTATATAAATATCTGTAAGCCTCCTCTAAGATAGCCTTCCTAATGTCAGCATCAGCAGAAACACACAATCTAGAATGGAACCGTAAAGTTCCATCATCTGAAATACAGAATTCCTTCCCCTGACCATCCAACACTCTGACTTATACCTCTACTAATTCTGGATCTTCATTCTGAGTAGCTTTAATTCTCTCCTAAAGAGAAGGTTGTACTACTAAACTAGCAATACATGCTGAAGGATTACTCTCGATCAATTCAATGCCAAGTCTCTCTAGATCCATTATGATCGGATACTAGATCCCCATAGCTGCCAATGCTGATTCCCCAGACTTCCTGCTTAGTGCATCAGCTACCACATTTTCTTTTCCTGGGTGATAACTGATAGTACAATCAAAATCCTTAATAAGCTCTAACCACCTTCTTTGTCTCATATTTAGTTCCTTCTGAGTGAAGAAATACTTCAAACCCTTATGGTCGGAGAAAATTTCACACCGCTCGCCGTACAGGTAATGCCTCCAAGTCTTCAACGCTTGTACCACTCTAGCTAATTCAAGATCATGGGTAGGGTAGTTCTTCTCATATTTTTTCAACTATCTAGATGCATACGCCACCACCCTGCCATGCTGCATCAATACACAGCCAAGTCCCTTCAAGGACGCATCACTGTAAATAACGTAACCCTCACCCCCTGACGGGATGATCAGTACTGGTGCTGTGACTAGCCTCTACTTCAATTCCTGAAAACTCTCCTTACGGCTGTCGTCCCATTCAAATCTAGCATTCTTCCTCGTTAGTCGTGTCAGAGGCCTTGATAAAGCTAAGAACCCCTCGACAAAACAACGGTAGTAACCAACTAACCCCAAGAAACTCCTAATCTCCTTGACATTCCTCGGTCTAGCCCAATTCACTACTACATCAATTTTACTGGGATCCACAAAAATTCCATCTCCTGAGATAACATGCCCCAAAAACATAACTTTCTCGAGCAGAAGTTGCATTTACTAAACTTGGCATACAACTTCTTTTCTCTGAGCGTCTGCAAGACCTGCCTCAAATGTATTTTGTGCTCCTCATAGCTCCTAAAATAGACCAGTACATCATCTATAAAAACAACAACAAACTTATCTAGATATGGATGAAAAATCTTATTTATCAAATCCATAAATATCGTAGGAGCATTCGTCAAACTAAATGGCATAACAAGGAACTCGTAATTCCCATACCTGGTCTTAAAAGCCGTCTTCGATACATCTTCTGCTTTTACCTTTACTTGATGGTAGCCTGACCTGAGGTCAGTCTTAGAATACACCCGTGTACCTTGGAGCTAGTCAAATAAATCATCGATACGGGGTAGATGATACTTGTTCTTGATGGTCACTTTATTAATCTCCCTGTAATCTATGCACATGCTCATAGACCCGTCCTTCTTCTTCACAAATAATACTAGAGCTCCCTATGGAGATACACTAGGTCGTATGAAGCCCTTATCAAGTAAATCCTGCAACTGATCTTTCAATTCTACCGGTGTCATTCGATACAGTGCTTTAGAGATCGGCATTGTACCTAGAAATAGATCAATAGGAAAATCTACCTTACGATCAGGTGGCAGACCTGATAATTCATCTAAAAACACATCTATAAATTCTTTCGCCACAGGTGAATTGATAAGCTTCAATTCATTTTCTAACATTTCCTTCAAAAAAAAGTCACGAACCCCTGACGGCCATTCATAAGCAGTCTCCTCACCTGAATAGCTGAAACCATCTGAGGTAGAGATTCCACTTGTGACCCTGTAAATCTGAATTCTGGTTTCCCTGGTGGTCTAAATATCACTTCTCTTGCATGGCAATTTATGTTGGCAAAGTTAGCTACTAGCCAATCCATGCCAAAAATGATATCAAACCCATGCATGTCCAGCACTACCAAATTAGCAGATAAAATCCTCCCCTGAATATCAACTGGACAACCCCGGAGCATCCTACTACACCTCACCGCTGACCTAGTTGGTGTAATCACTAATAATTCAATATCTAATAATTGTGTGTCTACCCCATATAATTTAACACATTCCACATATACAAATGAGTGCGTGGCCCCTGAGTCAAATAATGCAATAACTTTAAATGAAAACATATTAAATGTACCTGTCACCATGTTGCTGGCCACCTCAGCATCACTCGGCGTCAGAGCAAAAACCTTGACTGGAGCCATATTCCTCTGCTGGCCTCCACATGGCGCTTGGTAGCCTTCTTGAGCAGGTCTAGGAGCAGGAGCAGTACCAATCTAAGCCTGACAATCCCTCATCACATGCCATGGCTCCTCACACAGGTAGTAAACACCTCGCCCGGCCCAACACTCCCCTGAGTGTCTCTTCCAACAAGCCGGGCAAGCTGGAAGTGGCTGCGTACCCTGAAAACCTCGAGTCCCTGCCTCCTGCCTCCGATCTCTGTAGTAGCCACCTCTCTTCCATGAACCATGGCCGACTCCCTACTAGGAACTAGAAGGTGCGGATCTCTTCTTTTGCCTCTGCTCCTCAGCCTCCAATCGCTCTCCAATCTCTACTGTAGTGGCCCTATCAACCACCTCAGCAAAATCCTGCAACTTCAATATCGACACCTGATTATATATTTCTCTCCTCATGCCTCTTTCAAACTTCTATACCTTTTCCACCTCATTTGGAATAATGTACGGGGCGAAGCGAGACCGTTCGATAACCTCGCCGCATACTGCTGCACAGTTTGTTGTCCCTGTTTTAGATTTAGGAACTCCTCAATCTTAGCTTCCCTAGACGAAGCTGAAAAATACCTATCGAATAATATCTCTTTAAATTGGTCCCATGTCATCTCCACAGGTACTGTCCTCTGCTGCTCTAGGAGTTTCACTATCGTCCACCATCTCTCGGCCTCTCCAATCAATCTGTAGGTAGCAAACAACACTCTCTGCTCCTCTGAACACTACAACACTGCAAATATTTCTCAATCTCCTACACCAAGTTTTCAGTGACTGCAGGGTCAGTTCCTCTTGATAAAGCCAGAGGATTCATCTTAATGAACTTCTCGATCGAGCTACCGTGGCCTGCCGATGGACCACCTTGTTCCCTTGAACTCCTAGCAATTTCGGCCATGACTTTCTGTGCCACGCTACGCAAAACTGCATCTGAATCTCCACCCACAGTGCCTGAGGGTCTAGCACCCTCATTCCCACTAGCGTGGGCACTACTACCACTAGGGTCCATCTTGAAAAACAAATAACTTAACTTAGAACCCCTTCACTATACATATCATCTACCCACTATAGCACACTCCCAATTAATTCATCTCTCATAATCTCAACTCAAGGTTCAATCCTGCAACCTAGATACCCAACCCGTCCATAGTTTACCATGACTTTCCTAAAATTGTCACCCCAGGAAAATCACACAAACCACCACGAAAGTCCTGCATCTAGATCACAAAAACAGACCTCAAATTCCCTTACCCTATGCTCTCGTATTATTGCTGCTGCATTCTAGAGTCTACAAAACCTAGTATCCTAGGCTCTGATACCAAACTATAACGATGTGCTTATCTTATCATATAATAAAACATACTTAATAACAAAGTCAACTCGAACCCATGGGTAATGGGGACACATCTGACATTCACAACAGAAACCTAGGCAGTAGTAAATATAAATCACATTCCCATAGCCATAAAATATAAATACCAGAGTCAACTACATTCCCAAATATTTGTGTTTATGTACAATCTCCAAAAATACAAAATACATATAAACATATCTGGGAACCCACAACACACATCTAGTGTTCATAGTTCAAAACTTACCCTCCTAGTGGGGTAGTACTACTGACTCAATGGTGGCCTCGCTCCGCCGATCTTTCTGGGTTTCCTGAAAATTATTTAAGTTCGGGGTAAGACACTTCTCAGTAACGGAAAATAAACTAAATACAGTCATATGACAACATGAATATTTGATGCAATTATACATATACAGTACATTTCATATACCTAAGAACATTCATCATATCATACTGAATAATTATATACTTTCATATTTTCTAGTAAATCATACAATTCATAAAATGTCTGATATAACTGATAATACCGAAAATTTACCCAGGATAAATAGTTAGTTGATGTCATGTATTAGCCCCCCATGACAGGTTGTGCAGCTCGAAGGTTGGGCCCGACAATAGCTGGTCGACCACTGCCAAGTCACAAACATCTATAAGTACGATGGGTCCGCCACACCCTGGTCTGAACTACCAGGTGGACATCTACAACTCTACACTGAAAGTTACATCGACTATCCATCTCCCACCCCTTTGTGGGGTGGTTAGCACAAGTCTGAACATAGATATCTAATATGTATAGCAATGGTACCGTGCCTCTGTAAATTGACTGAACTATCATCCGGGTTCTGATAATACATAATACATGATAATATATAGTTTAATGTAAATAGATTGATAGCATGTTCTGTAATAACGTAAAAACATACGGCCTTGCGCCGTTTACTTTCATATCTGTGGTCTTGAGCCAAAATCATACATACGGCCTTGTGCCAAAATCATATATCATACACAGCTATGCGCCGACTATCAATCACAGCCTTGCGCTAAACATTTCATAAATATCGTTATGAATGAATAATTCATTTATCATATATTTGAAACCATAATGTACTGCATTATTTTATAATATGTAAAAAAAAAATGTGCTTTATTCGTAAAATTTCCATAACATAATACTTTTCAGGTAAAATAATATTCATGCCACACAATGCTGAATAAACTGTACATTCCATTCTAAAAATCATATTTCCTGTCATATCATACTAATATATATACTTTTCAACATAATAGCAGTATTTTCCCAAACATGCATTATTACCAATCTCTTCATATATATTATACATGCTTCCTAAAATAAATTTGCTAATAAATAATAATAATAATAATAATAATATAGCTTGCATAGAAAATAACTGTTTTAGTTTATTCCCTTACCTGAAACGAAAAAGAAACCCCCTAAATGCACTGGTCTTACACCCGCAGGGATCCCCATTCAACACCCTGAAAATGACAACTCTCTGAACTAAACTTTAGTATTTTTCTGTGAATATCATTTCCTATAACTACAGTAATATCAAATTTGGCATAAAAAGTCTTACCTTATACCAAGGATGAATTCCAACTCAGCTCCACCAACGATCCGCTCCGGCAGACTTGGAGAGAACTTCTCCACGACTGTCGTGGTGGCCTCAAATCGTCGATCCGGCGAACAACGAAACCAAAATCGAAGAGAGAGGAGAGAAAAACCATAGGGAGGAGAGAAAGAAAGAGGGTTTGAGTGTCGAAATTCTGTTAAAAAAATGAAGTTTGGCCTTTTTATACACTGGCCTTCGTCAACGAGCCACGTCACCTTGTCGACGAGGTCAAGAAGGCTTCTTGTCGACAAACTCTCCCCCTCGTTGATGAAATTCAAATTTGCCAAAATCATCCTCTCGGTATCTTCTCATCGACGAAGCGTACTCTCGTCGACGAACCCCACTGCCACTTCTTATATATATTTTTCTTTCACTTATTATTTAAACACCATAATTCTTCGGGTCATTACAGTTGGTGTATAGACTTGAGGAGGTACTAGAAAAATCTTTGGACTCTCTTACAAAGTACCCCATGTATAGACTTTTCTTCTTCCTATTTCTTACTCCATTGTAGCCTATACCTTCCCTATCTAAGGTCATTTTCTACGATACTAACTTATTGAAGTTGTGCTTACCTCTAGTGAGTGTGTAAATGATCCTAGATTGGTCATATATTTTCCTTTCAAGCTCTTTCATTTTCAAATTTTTAAAACCCTTGCAATCATCATGAAGTTTAATGAATTCTCTGGTTAAATTATTTGCCTTTTGTTCAAGTTCAGCAATCAAGTGGTCCTTTTTTATTATCATTAGAAACTTGAGATTTCAAAACAGTCAATTCCTTTTCTAATGACTCATTTTTGCTTTCTAGTCTTTTAATTTTGATATTATTTTCTCTTTCAAAAATAACTTTTGAGTCACATTCTTTAATGCATGAATTATACTTTTTTTTCGGCATATAATATTTCTTATTCATTTAACAAGTAACTTATGAGTCCTAATTTATTCAATTTGCAGTTCTTCATAAGTAGGCATGCTCTCACTATCACTACTATCATATGATTCACATTCAGACACATCCTTCAAATCAGCATATGAATCATTTTCAGATTTGTCTACTAAAGCAAAAGGAATAGAGATAACCTCAACATTAGTTAAAGCAAAAAAAAAAAAACCCCAGTTACCTCCTTCAAGATCAGTGGAGCTTGATTCATACAGAGAGATGACTTCCTTTTGCGTGGACGCACCATATCTCCTCTCAAGTTCATCCCAGATCTGCTTAGTATTACTACATGCCATAAACTCATATAAAACATTAGAATCTAAAGCATGCAGTAAGGTATTCATGGCATCAAAATTTACCTGTACTAAGTTCCTATCATGATCATTCAGTTCACACTCAGATTTAGGAACATCAGTACACCCAGTAGATTTAATAGGCACACAATCACCCTGATAAATGACTCTCCCAAATTTTCAGCTTAAGGCTTTCACATACACAGTCATTTTGAATTTCCATATAGCATAGTTATCATGATAGAATACTAGTGGGTGTGTGACCAATATTCCCTCACTTGAAGGGGATGCACTAACACGAGCCATCATGATCTTTTACTAAATGATGTTTAAGTCTAAGTTACAAGGCTCTGATACCAATTGATAGTTTTGGTGCAACCCCAAGAGGGGGATGAATTGGGTATTTAAAATTTATCACCTAAGTTTACCGGTTTTATCAGCAGTGTAGTACAGCCTAGGGTCAGTGTACGCAATCAACAAATAAACATGCATGTGTAGTAAAATTAAGGTGCGAGAAATAAACAATACACGCAATATGTTATCGAGGTTTGGCCAAATTGTCTACATCCCCGCCTTGGCTACACCAGCACAAGGCTTCCACTAAAGCTCACTTAACGGGTGGAGCAGCATCGGTTACAACCAGGTCAATTCAAGGGGCTGACCTCAACCAGCACGCCTTACCAGTATAGCGCACTTAGCTTTCCTAACCGGGTCTAAGCCAGTCCAGGACTATTCAACAGGGCTAGTCTCCCTCTTCAGGCTCGTGCCTGAAATACAACCAATGTGTATAAAATTTGTACACGGAAATACGCTTCCACACAAGCAGATATGTGCACCAGTATAGCTCAATCAATATTGCAAACACGAATGATATGTAAATATGCTCAGTGCTCTAATGTGTGCTTAACACTCAATCAAGTATAGATTATCAATCTAGATCTAGAGTGTATATCAAAGCAAGATTTGAAACAGAACACATCAATAATACAAAATCATATCAGGGTTTCCAATATGCTAAGCAAGTTGATTCGAACAAACTCAACAAGATATTTCAATATACAAAGCACAATGGAGTTGTTTGAAAAACTAGCTTTTGAAAAGGATTTTTGCACAAAAAAATATAGGTTTAGGTGTCTTGCAATGACAATGCAAGAACCACGACCATCTAAGTCTTCCCACACAAGATTTATCAAGTAAAATTGGTTGAAGAACTCAAGGCTACACTCTCAAATAAAATCAATCAATCAATATACCAAATGAGAGTATTAGCTAGTAAGACTAGGTATAATCAGTTTAGAAATACTCACAACACTTGAAAGATCAAGAAATATGGAGTGTATAAGTGTTTTGGAGTAGTATAGGCTAAGATAGTGTTTTTGAAGTTGAGAGAATTTTTGCCTTAATCAAAATGCTAATCCTTGCTAATTATGACAAATGAACATGTATTTATAGGCAAGGAGGCTTTTTTGACCGTTAGGGACACAATGGGAATAATTAAATTTGTTTCAAAAGCCATTAAGAAAATTAACCCAGTTTACCCCATTAAAAAATCAGTAAAAAATATTTTAACCCGCGAGGTTCGGGTGCCCGGCTTGAGGTTCGGGTGCCTGAATAGACTCAGTCAAAAAATCGATTTTTAATGGTTTGGGTGCCCGAAGAAACAGTCAGTCAGCTGAACAAAAGTCAGTAGCATTTTATTCGTAAATTCGGGTGTCCGGTTCCAAGTTCGGTTAACCGAACTAATCGATTCGGTCACCCAAGCCCAATTTGAACAAGATCATTCAGTTGCCCAAGTAGTTGAAAAGTGCTCTAACACGGATTCGGTTGCCTGAAGGAGATACGCTCAAATCAGGTTTGGGTGCCCAAACACAAAGTCAATATTTTGACTTGTTCGGTTTCCCAAGCCGTTACACGGCTTGGATTCAGTCGCCCGAACCCTCTCAACATTTTCAGTTAAGTTCATTTTTAGCCAATTTAATTCCCCTAATATGAAGAGTGATGTTGGGGACTCTGTGTACTAAAAGTAGGTACCTAAGGTCCAACTAGGGTCTGTTATGAGCATACCTACCTACCATGCATGATGCAAATTATTACAAGCCATGGGGTGTACAGTCCATAATAAATATTATATCCCAGAATGAAGAAATGAGTGCCAAAATTCACTAAGTTTGCTAAGCTTGTTTGTATTCTAACTTTGCTTCAAAGTGCATAAAAAGCTCCCGAGGAGGAGTTTTTTGGCACTGTTAACTCCGGCATGTCCAGCTCAATGTGATGGACATCTCGGGACTTACCCCACTCAGTTTGGATCTCGTATGCCTAAATTGGATACCTGAGTTCTTAAAATCAACTAAGTTTACTAAGTTCGCCTCTAAGTGCATAATTTTCAATCGGGGAGGATTTTTTGGGCTCTGTAAACTTCAGCATGTCGAGCTCAATGTGACGAACGCTTTGAGACTGACCCCACTCAGTTTAGATCTTGTATGCCCGATTTGGGTACCTAAGTGCTAAAATCCACTAAGTTTTTTAAGTTTTTTGTATTCTAACTTTGCTTCTAAGTACGCAAAAAGCTCTCGGGGAGGATTTTTTCGGCACCATTACCTCCAACATGTCTATATCAATGTGATAGATGTGTTGGGACTAACCACACTCAGTTTGGACCTCGTATGCCTGAATTGGAAACTTGAGTGCTTAAAATCAACTAAGTTTACTAAGTTCGCCTCTATTCCTTATTATGAACTCATAAAATATTCATTATGTGTATTCTCATACATATCCAAGGTCTTGCCTTGACTCAAAATTAAGTAAAATTAATATTAAAAAAATGAAGTACTTAATTTATCAGAATATTCATTCACAATGTGTTGTTTAATAATATATAACATAAAAGCACAAAGTGGATCAGGACATAAGAAGAAAAATGAAGAAGACATAGATTATGCACAACGGTACTTTAGGAAAGCACCATGTTAAGAGATACACTTACTTAATCTGCTCTGGTGATCGTCAAGAAGAAGAAGAATGCATGTAAATGGTAATGACGCAATACAAACCAATGGTAGGGTCCTAGGAAAATGGGATGACTTTTACATGGCCCAAAAGTTGGGGTTTTGGCAACTACTAGTATTGCAATCATTTGCACACTCCAATCATCAACACAAACTCATCCAACATTAAACTATTTCTTAAATATAACAATGGAGAAGATTTAAACCACCGTACTTACTTCTGATTGAGATTCAAAACCACCTTATTTTGAATCTGAACCAGAAGTAAGTAGGGTGGTTATAATCTTCTCCATTATTATATTTAGGAAAGAGTTTAAAGTTGGATGAATTTGTGCAGAAGCTAACACGATTAGGGTTAGCTATAAATAGCTAGGTTTGAATTTTTCTCATTTATGCAAGTTTTGGTAACTTCAAAATTGGAAAGACTTTACACCATTTGTGAAATTTATTGTGTGCTTCAGTCGACTGAACTGGGAGTTTAGTCACCCGAACCAATTTAAATTATGAATTTCAAATTAGCCGCATCCTTTTGGTCGACCGAACTCTAAGTTCGGTCGCCCAAACCAACACTGTCTGAAACTTTAGCAACGGCAGTAGCCATTCGGTCACCCGAACTCTCTAACGCCAGACCAATTTGTTCAGCTTTTTGTCTTCAGTCAACTGAGCACTTGCCTCAGGCGCCCTAATATATTTAAATTCAATATTTATTTATCTTTTTTATTCCAAAACAGATTCTAATCCTTTTTAAATGATATTTGGACTCTATAAAAATATTTTCCAAGTCTTTGAAAAGGTGCTTAAGTCAACGTAATTTTCCTAAGAGTTTCAAAACAAAGACCAATTGAGAAGTACTTACACAAAGCCTAATTTACAAAAGACATTATAAACTAACTAGGTCTTCATATCCTTAAGCTTGATCTTCATCCAAGATTTTCTTCATTAACCATCTATGATATACTTGTGTCCTTCATGGCTTCTTCATTATTCATCTTTCATAGTTCTTTTAAATTATAATACCTATAAATACGCTTGATAGCACAATTAGATGCCTTAGTTTGTCATTATCGAAATGAGATCAAGCCTTGTTAAACCAACAAGGTGTTGGACATTTAGTATTGTTAATGTTAAACCGGTCAACGGTACACCATCAACAAATTAAAGTAAACAGTATACCGCTTAGTACTCAAGGATGGATGGTGATATTCAAGGCGTGTCAAAGGTTTCCTACGTTAGTGTAGTGGGGTACTTTTGGAGGCAATAGAGTGACCCGTCAGTTGTGAGGTTCGCAGATGCAAACTACACAAGGGACTTGGATGACAAGAGGCCTATAACAGTGTGTGTTGTGGGAAGGCCTCATTTTTGGAAGTTCAGGGTACAGTCTCAAGCCACTAGTTACAACTAGATCGGAGTACTTGGCAATGACTAAGGCTGCCCAGGAAGCATTGTGGTTTAAAGGATTGTTTAAGGAGCCGGGTGTTCAGTTAGGTGGAGTTCATGTTACCCCTGAAAATTTCAAGCATGGCTTAGACTTGGTTTACATCTCTAGGTGTTAGACAGGAGGTGGTCCCAATCTATTAACCCAGGTGGAGCAGCGTGGTTATGCTTTCGAATTTCTCCTAAGTGGTGAATATTCGCCAAGGTGGATATTGTTGGGGATGTGGCTCATATTTTGAGTGGAATGCATGCACCGGGAAAGCATCGTGAAGCGAGGAACAAGAGAGAGGTTTGCAAAATGGCAGGTTTGAGGGCAAACCATCTATGATTTGGGTGTAACCATCGATGGTTCGAACAATGTTGCAGGGTATTATTCTCGGCTTCAAACCGTTGACGGTTTTGCCTAAACTGTCCACAGTTACGCTCACAAACGTCATGGATTTTTGAATTAGAGTGTGGATTGGGAGTTTTTGGAGGATTTTCCTTTAGGGGATCGCTACAGAGGTGTTTTAGATATAGTAGAAGTCTTTTATATGCATAGGATTAGTATTTAATCATGTTATATAACCCTAGTTTGATAAGCTTTGTAAGCTTCACATTGCGATAGTGAAAAACAACCGCTACTCCTGTGGACATAGGTAAATTGCCAAACCACGTAAATTCTTGTGTCATTGATTGTTTTTTTCGCGTATTCTCATTGTTGAGTGATTGCTTGTTTAGTATAGTTCATCACTGAGTGCTTGCCTTGCTTGTTTCATTGATTGTTTTGTGAGTTTGTGTGAGGTCTTCCGCTGCGCACACTCGACATCTACAATTGGTATCAGAGTGCCAATTGTGCACAACATTCGACTTAAGTTATGCAACAAAAAGTAACTCATATCTCATTCCACACATTTTTTGATCTGTTTACTAATAATTTCATCTCATAAAATGTTTCAATAGAGTTTCTTTGAGTTTTTAGAAAATATTAGATTAAAAATTACTAATTCCTTTCATAAATATAATTGAATATTTTCTATTTTCTCCTTTTTTTTTTATATTTACATATGTTTAAAGAACTAGTATTGACTTAGAAATCTTGACTATTATAGAACAATAACACTTCATTCGATGAAAGTGAAAAGAAGGTGAATGAAATTAAAAATAAAAATAAAAGATAAATTTGTTTGTCAATTTTTCAAGAGGAAAGAAAAAATAGAAAAATTAAATAAATAAAAACAATTTCCTTTTCATATCATTGCTTTAAAACTCAAACTAGTTGGCCAACTTAATAAAATCATTAAGCATGGATTAAAGATGTAGTAATTTGAATGTCAAAAATCAACTGCATGAATATTTTGTGTGTGTGTGTGTGTGTGTGTCTAAAAGGAAAGGAGATTGTCAATCCATAACCATTAATTTCTTTTCAATTGTCACATCAAAGTCTTCCTACTTTTCTAATAAAGTAATTACTTGTCAAAGACTTGATTAAATTTTTGTTTTAGAAATTTTTAATTTGTAAGATGTATAAAAAAAAGAAAATAACTGAAGAATAAATCATAAAGAAGGAAAACCATACCCAAATCAAACGTCATAACTTGACCATTTGTAGGGCTTATTTATAATATAAAGTACAAAATAATAACTATAAATTAATCTTCATCATCTTCAACCATATATGAAAATCAATCTTTGACAAACTATGGGGCTAAACTCTATTAATCCTAATAACCTACTAGTATAACTTACCCTTGTTATAGAGAGAGAGAGAGAGAGAGAGAGAGAGAGAGAGAGAGAGAGCACTAATGAGAAGGTTACTAGCTAGTGTTGGATGGACACTATTAGAGGTTATGTGTGTGTGTGTGTGTGTGAGAGAGAGAGAGAGAGAGAGAGAGAGAGAGAGAGAGAGAGAGAGAGCACTAATAAGAAGATTGCTAGCTATTCTTGGATAGTCGTTGTACGTTAGAGAAGTTTTAGGTGCAATTAATGAAGGTGGCTATGGTTTTAAGGGGCGGGGGGGGGGGAGGGGGGAGAGGACTCGCATTACTAAGAAGGCTACTAGCTAGTGTTGAATGGTCGCTAGTGGAACTATTCTAAATGTAATTTGTAAATATGGATTAGGGATTGGGAGAGAGGGGGGTCAAGAGCTCACATTAATTAGAAGGCTACTAGTATTAGTATTGAATGGTAGTATACTTGATCTTCATCCAACATTTTCTTCATTAGCCATCTGTAATATACTTGTGTTCTTCATGGCTTCTTCATTATTCATCTTTCATTGTGCTTTTAAACTATAATACTAGTCAAAACACTTGATAGCACAATTAGATGTCTTGGTTTGTCATTATCAAAATGAGATCAAACCTTGTTAGGCCAACAAGGTGTTGGAGTTTTAGCATTGTTAATGTTAAATCGGTCACTAGTACACCATTGGCGAATCAAAGTAAATAGTCTACCTCTTAAGTTGTAGAGACCCAAAAAAATAATAATGATAAAAAAATAGCAATAAAAAGGGGAAATTTGGTTTGGTGTAGACCAAACCCTTGACGATTTTGTGGAACTCAAGAAAATCGTCGACGATTTGAGTTACCGAGACTCAGTAAAGGTAAAACAATAAAAAGGGTTTGGTTACATGTCTAATATGATTATCTAACTAAGAAAATAGGTTAACATCCACATTCTCAATATAAGTCGTAACACACAACTCAGACACAAAACCGTCAACGATTTTTCTGAGACCTCTGAAACTATCGATGGAAAACCTGAGATCCTATTAGCCTGTTTTGAGGAAACCGTGACGCCCAACTGTGACGCCCTGTAAAATTCTACTATAAGTATGCTCTGATACCATATATGTAACTCCCCAAACCTAGTGGGGCCCGAAGTGCAATACTCAATACATAATCTCTGATACCCTACACTATAGTATCATGATACCCCAAAATGGGGCACCAAGTACACCTAGTCATAATCCATATAATGCAACACATCATAACAAACATATACACTCCAAAAACAATACTAGAGTACTAACGTCTTCCAAAATACATACATGAATCCCCAAATAATCCATAATACATCCCAAAGATACACAAAGTATATTCATATACATCACTATGTCTCACCAAAACTCACCCTAAACAGTGCTAACTAGCCTTGCCTTGGAGCACTCTAAGCTTGGTTTCCTGGATTCCCTAAAACGTTAAAGATTATAAGAGTGAGACACATCTCAGTAAGATGGAACAAATTATTATCAGTGTGTGGCAACATGAGTTTTACTGTAGTAAAAACACATTAATTAACTTAACTTTAATTGAGAAAATCATGTAAAATTGTACTCATACCTTTATATATATTTCAAAATACTTAGTTTCTTTCCAAAACATACTCTGGCATATAAATTTCTCTATATACGTAAATACACATATATGCATAAAAAAAACTTCCTTGGATGGATAATGTAAGAATTGGTGTGATCCAAAGAGGGGTGGTGAATTGGACATTTAAGACTTTTTGGCTAATTTAAACAATTATGCAGATTCACCACATCTCATATCTCATTCGAAATAAAACATGTACGTAAAGTAAGTGAGCAATGTGTGTATACATACATGTGTGCTACATATCTTATTTAAATTAATTTTGTGTGCATGCAAGATGATTATAACAAAGCATGAACAGGCATACACATACTGAAATTAAAGTGCAGAAAATAAATGAGATAAGGAGAGAGAGCTTGCTCACTTAAACGGGTGGAGCAAAATTCGTACATCCTCTCCTTACGGGGCGAGGAAAACCCCAATTCAATTACAAGGCTAAGCCCAACTTATCTCACTTATGGGGTTGAGACTCCCCAATTCAATTTACCGGACTGAATTGAACCAGTATCACTTATAGGACTGAGACTCCCCAATTCAATTAATAGGATGAATTCAAGTGGTACAATATAAATCATTTTTTTGCATATAACATGCTTCTCAAAACATAAGCAGAGATGTGCACATTAAGCTCTAATACATACACTCTAATAGGATATGAAATATATGTTCAATAGAGTAAGGATGTTTTTCAAAATAAATATTCTAATCTTTGAAGAAAGATATATATGATAAAATGTGTTAGCTTTGGTGTATTCCCAAAAGGGGGGTTGAATTGGGTATTTAAAACATCCTAGATTGATTTCAATTTCACAAGCAGTAATACTCAACCTAGGGTCTGTCTATATACTCATAAACCCAAATGTGTAGATAAATGTAAGATGCAGAAATTAAATCATGCGCAACATTCATAATATAACACACAAGTGCAGTAAATAAATTGTGGAAATGTAAAGTGCACATACAATATATTATCGAGGTTCGGCCAATACTGCCTATGTCCCTGTCTTGGCTCACCAGCACAAGAATTCCACTAATGCACACTCAACGGGTGGAGCGGCACCAGTTACAACCAGGTCAATTAATGGGGTTGACCTCAACCTGCAACCACACTTTACCAAGATGGTGCACGTAGCTTTCCTAACCGGGTCTAAGTCAATCCGGGACTATTCAACAGGGCTAGTCTCCCTCTTTAGGCTCACACCTGGAATACAACAAATGTAAAACTTTGCGTACACGAAAATATGCTTCTACACAAGCATATATGTACTACAATACGCATAGGATAATCAATGCACACCAAATGATATAAGAACTATAAGCTCAATGGTGTATATGTGCAAACAACACTCAGTATAATGTATAATTCTCAAATATGCACAAGAGATTTCAAACAAGCTATTCTTTAAAACAAGATATACTAAATCTTAATGTCAGATTAGGGTTTCAAAGATGTTAGCAATAATATTCAAACAAACTCAAAAATATTTTCTCAATGTAGCAAGCATGAGAGTTGTTTGAAATCAAGCTTGTAAAAATATTTTTGCACACAAAAATATGGGCTAAGGTATCTTACAATATCAATGCAAAGACACACAAGCCACTAAATTTTTCCCACACAAGATTTATTACATTAAATCAATGGGAAAAATGTAAGCTTAACTCTTAATATCAAAATCAATCAACAAATAACACAATGAGAGTTTTAAGAAAATTGGAGTGGAATATAAACACTCAAAGCACTCTCACAAAGCTTGGATGATCAAGGAATAGGTGTATGAAAGTGTATGGGAGTAGTATGAGCAAAATAGGATTTGAAAATTTGAGAGAGTTTTCGCTTAATTATTTTTTTAATCACCCCTAATTTGTGCAAATGAACTCATATATATAGGCAAGGCACAAATTATGGCTGTTGGGGGACACTAGGGGAATTATTAAATTGTTTTAATTCTGTTTTAGAAAATTAACCCCATTTAACCTCTTAACCGCAATGAAAAATTGTGCAACCTGAGAGTTTCAGACGCCTGACCTAAAGTTGGATCGCCCGAACACATACAATAGAAAAAGTCATTTTTGAGCATCCAGGTGCCTGAAAAAGGGTTTGATTTGCTAAACCGAAGGTGATTTTGAAAGACCGCGATTCGGTAGCCCAGTCCTAAGTTCGGTCTGCCGAACTCATGTGTTCGGTAGCCCGAGGCAAACTTGAACGTGATGTTCGGGCTGCCGAGTTGGTGGGAAAATTCAGAATAGCAGTTTGGTCGCCTGAGAATGCTATGGTCAAATTGGTTCAGTCGCCCAAAACCAAGTCAACCTTCTGACTAGTCAAGGGTTTGGTCGCTCAAGGTGTTTTGAACAGCAGGAGTTCGGTCTCGCTCGAATCCTCAAAATTTTACCCTCTAGGTCATGTTTTACTTCAATTAATTCCCTTAATAATATATGTGATATTGGGGACTATTTTACGTGTAAGTACAAGGACCTAAGGTCTTTCTAAGATCTTTGAGTTAGTCCCAAAAACTTGGTGTCGGTCGACCGAAGGTCAACTAAAGTCTTGTCTAAGGTCATTTGAGCTTGTAGTTCTTACCATGCATAAAGTTCCATCCTCCAAAGAGCATCAATTCAAATTGTTTTTATGCCCTTTAATACTCTCTGCCAAAATAGTTTGGACAATATCTTTAGATTGCTAATCCTAAAAAATATCCTGCTTATCCTAAACACTCTTTTGTACCCATTAGTGATTTAAATTATCAAAGAGTATTTATTCTTCTTTGCTTCATAAGCTCTCAAACTTTAAGTCAAACCCATTAGAGCTTTATATACTTAGAGATGAGTTGCATGGCTAATATGATCGCCTAGGTCTCAATCTAGATGAATGTATAAAATTCAAGTAGACCTATACATGTGCATTTTTAAATTCAAAGTCATTCTAACTTGTACCTCTCATATTTTTGAAAATCATAAGAAAATAGGAAAATGTAGGCTTAGTTCACTTAAAGAAATATCTATTGTGTCTTTTTGGTCCTTTAAGCTGAAAGCATTTAAAGCCAAGATATAATCCTTGACAACTTGAAACACCTGACTAAAGAACTTGAATAATAAGAAAAGGCATAAGATGGATAAGTGCATAACTCAGGGGGAGCATTACTCTTTCATGACTATATAAATTAAATGATCTTATTATCTTATAACGTCTATGCCCATATGCCTTTATGAATTATAGCATTGCACTAAATACAAACTTATCCATTGCTTTTTACTTTTTATATTATTTGATGGATATATATATATATATATATATATATATTTTATAGTTACTACTGGATTGCATGCTTGTATTAAAAGCCTCCTGCATTGCGGGTGCAGTGATGTGTATTGCATGCTAGTAGTGGATATAGGTTCGTGTGTGCCTTGAAATGAATTATAAATTGCTTATTTGAACCTATCAGGTACATGTTTTATGGGAAAACGTCCAATTTATAGACGGCATGCAGTCGAAATGAGGTTCTTCTAAGAACCCTGAACACCATATCCAACTTTTAAAGCTATATATTTAGATATGGATTGTTCTTGGTTGTGAACAACAAATCATGCTTTAATATATGTTTTCTAATGCATATGTAATCCATATGGATAGTTATACTGGTTGCATAAAAGAGTAAATTAATCTTTACCAGCATATTTATTGTAAAGATTTAAATTGATGACTTATACTATTAAGCATATTGAAAATGGTCTTTAACTGGTATAAGTAGCTTATTACATCTAAGCCTAAACTCAAATTGATTAGGGGAGCATCCAAAAATTAAAATGCCTATCATATTATGCTCACAAACTTTTCTACTTAAATCTGTGTTGGAACACCTGTGGCATGTGCTTAAATGAAATGATCTTTGTGAAAATCTTTAGTTGATATGTATTGCTTTGCCACGTGTTCTTTGTGCTACCATATGATCTTGCATGTGACTGACAAATTTTTAGGATCATTGTGATTGTGTTTTTCAGGTTATATTTTAGTAGGTGCTTATTAACAAACCAAAAAATTTGTGCTTGCTTGCTTTAAATTAAAATTTCCTTTTCAGCAAGCAACCCCCAGTACCTTTTTGCAAACATCTTAAGGGGTATATATATTTATTATATACATATATATTTTTTAAAATTGCATAACTAGTTCGGTAACTTCATATGAAAATGCATGCGAACTAGTTAGATTGTGTTTGTTTTCAAACCAACTATTTGCTATCATATGTCGTGTGCTTTAAACTCATATCCTTCATGAGTCTTATGATATGTTTTAATTGCGATGGTTTTTTGCATATTTATAGTCTAATTTTGTTTTCATGTCATTTAAATCTTTAAATGACCAGTTATACTGTTTGTGTGCTTAATTCCTATACTTCATGCTTTGTAAGATTGTTTGTGTTACTCACTTTGCCCTGCATGATTATTATATCTCTTGGTTGTTGAAAGATTGTACTTATGTTTATTGATTATGCTGGACTGTTTGAGTTAGTCATTTTGGATATTTGTAAATTTGAACTCAATCAGGTCATTTTTATACAGACATGTTTTTAGGAAATGCTTCAGTTTCAAACGGCATGCTGCCGAATTTGCTTAAAATTTTCCCAAACCATATCTTGTATACGAATGATATTTTCCTCTCATTTGCCTATATATACTTAAATATTTATCTAGGTCCTTTTTTCTATTGCTAAAAGGGGGAGAAGTAGGCAAGTATTTGTCATCATCAAAAAAGGAGATTGTTGACCCTACGGGTCATACCCAATTTTGATTATGGCAAATACTCCGGTATTTAATGTCCATTAAGTTCATGTGCAGACTCACATTAGCAAGATCACTTGATAGCATGTGAAGATTTAAAGACTAAAGAACCTAAAGACTCATTTATTGTAATTTACATTATGTTCATTTCAGGTCTATAATAGTAAAATAGGAAAAGTCTGTAATATTAATGCATATCATCCATAGTAAGAACTACAAGTTCTGATATGAATTGTTAGTTTTGGTGTATTCCCAAGAGCAGGGCCGGCTCTTGACAATATGGGGCCCTAAGCGAATAATTTATTCAAGGACCCTTAATATTTTGTTTAATTTTTATTTTTATTTAAAATTAATTTTTCTAACTTTTTGAGATGCAAAATCACTAATTAAAGTTTTGTATTCAAGATTTTCAAGTATTAGCTAGTTGTTAGTTATTTAATTTTTGGTCAAATAACTTACAACAAAAACAAAATACTTTATCTAAATCTTTAGAATATAGAAGCCATTTTCTATCATGTTTCTCTCCATTTGATAATTTTCGAATATAATATATATTTGAAAAATGTCTTGAATTTTCATTTTTTGAAAAAATTAAATCATTATCCCTAATAGGACCTTTTTCAACTAGTAAATTTCGTAATTTGGTATCTATATTTTCCCAATATTTTGGATCATAAATATTATCATCATTATTATTATTATTTTTCTTCTATATTGTTAAAATGTCTTTCAAAAGAAATATCATTAGTGAACATTTCCTGTATATCAATGTTATCTTTATCACTATTATTATTATTATTATTATTATTATTATTATTATTATTATTATATTCTAATTCCATCTCTGGAATTGATTGCTCGTTTTTTGGAGGATTTTCATCTTACTCATTTATATTTTGCTTAGAACTAAAAATAAATTTATCAAGAGCTCCCTTTTGAGATGACACTAATTTTTATATTTTTTTTTCTTCGTTTTTCATATCCGGAGTCATATTTTCTTGTTGACATAATTAAATTTCAAAATTAACATTAACTATAAATTGACAAATTATGTAAACAAATAAAAATAAATTTAATAAATCTATAGAAATAGTAGATTGAAACAATATAACCTAATTACTATTATTATTGCAAATCGATCGGCGAGCAAGACTTTAGAGATATCGGATTCTTGCCGAATACAACGCTATAATCTCAAAGCTTCCAAAATCTAAGAAAAAATAGAAAAAAAAAATTCAAAGTGAAAATAATAGAAAAATAATATACAAACATTGAAATAAAAATTAGAGTTGATGAAAAGAATTGGAGGCCTGAAGATGATGAACACAATAGTTGGAGCAAAAATCATAGAGAAACCAAGAGATGAGAGTATGAGAGTGTGAGAGATGAAAAAAAAATTTTAGATAGACTAAGAGAGAGAGATGGGAGTAATAGATAATTTGAAATACAATAAAGTTGTTAGCTGAGAAATATACGACTTGAAAAAAAAAGAATTAAATTGTATTTATTTTATATTTTAAAATATAATTTATTTATTTATTAATTAATTAGGAAGTCAATTATGGGAATAGAGGATAATAAATAATATTAATATTATTTAATTAAAAAAATTTTGGAACTCAAAAATAATATTATTATATTAAAAAAATTGAGGGGCCCCAAAAATTTGGGGGCCCTAGGCACCTACCTCAATTGCCTAAAGGCAAGGCCGCCCCTGCCCAAGAGGGGGATGAATTGGGTATTTAA
The DNA here is from genome assembly GCF_029873635.1 of Malania oleifera. Taxonomy (NCBI): domain Eukaryota; kingdom Viridiplantae; phylum Streptophyta; class Magnoliopsida; order Santalales; family Ximeniaceae; genus Malania; species Malania oleifera. The sequence goes on from NC_080426.1 coordinate 55,192,439, forward strand.
AACTTTTTAGGTTGATTTCAATTTCACAAGCAGTAATACTCAACCTAGGGTCAGTTTATATATTCATAAACCCAAATGCACAGATAAATGTAAGATGCAGAAATTAAATCATGTGCAACATTCATAATATAACATACATGTGACAACCCGAATAATAATAATAGTATTTAAATAAAGAAGAAGGGAAATGGAAATAGTAACAGAAGGAATAACTGAAGGAAATTACCAGGGCCTTGTTGACGAACACAGGGGATTCGTTGATGAGAGTATAAGAGGACCTCGTCGTCGAAGGCAAGATTCGTCGACGAGGAAATACCGAGAGAGGTTTTGAGCAGTTTGAATTTCGTCGACGAGGAGTGGGTTTCGTCGACGAAATTATTAAAGGACTCGTCAATGAAATGACGTGGTTCGTCGACGAATCCAGTCTTATAAATATCGAAAACCCAAATTTTTACTTCAAAATTAAAAAATCGATCACTCTCTCTCTCTCCCTTCAGCTCCCTCCTCTTCTCCCTTCGATTTTGGGTCGGATTTTCATCGGATCGACCATCTGAAGCCACCACGACGCTCCTGGAGAATTTCTCTACATATCTGCTCAAGCGGATCGTCCCTTTAGCTCCCTCCTCTTCTCCCTTCGATTTTGGGTCGAATTTTCGTCTGATCAACCATCTGAAGCCACCACGACACTCCTGGAGAATTTCTCTACATATCTGCTCAAGCGGATCGTTGGTGGAACTCCGTTGAAAATCGTCCCTAAGTTGAGGTAAGGCTTTTTACGCCAAATCTAGTCCTTCTGTAGTTATAGGAAATGATATTCGCATGAAAATACTAAAGTTTAGTACTGAGAGTTTTTATTTTTAGGGTATTGATTAGGAAACCCTACGGGTGTGAGACCAGAATTTATAGGGGCTTTCTCAGTAGTCAGGTAAGGGAATAAACTAAAGCAGTTATTTTTCCACACGTATTATTATTATTATTATCAGCAAAGAAATGTTCAGCGAATAAGCATGATATTTGAATATTATTGAGAAAATGTATGTTATTGGGAATATACTGCTATTGTACGGAGTATGAGATTTTAGAATGAAAAGCACGGAATTACTTAACTTAGTGTGGCATGAACGTTATTTTCATGAAAGGTAATGATGTGACAAATTTTACAAGTAAAGCATGTTTTTAGGTATTATGAAAAGATACAGTATGTTATGATAATTTTGACAAATATATGATAATTGATTTATTTTCAGAATGTGATGTATGAAATGATTTCAGTGCGAGGCCGTATATACCTGAAATGATACCGGTGCGAGGCCGTGTATATATATGAAATTATTTCAGCGCGAGGCCGTATTTATCAAATATTCGGCAGGAGGCTGTATTTATAAAATGATTTCGGTGCAAGGTCGTATTTATGAAATTATAAAAAATGCTATAATATCATGTATTATATGTTATCAGAACCCAGATGTTAGTTTAGTTCAGTTTCAGGAGCTCGGTACCGTAGCTTATAGATCAGATATCTATGATCAAATTGGTGCTAACCACCCCACGAGGGGTGGGAGATGGATAATTGATGTGGTTTTCAGTAGAGTGTGGATGTCCACCTAGCAGTTCGGACCAGGGTGTGGCGGCCCATCGTACTTACAGACATTTTTGACTCGGCAGTGGTCGGCCAGCCATTGTCGGGTCCTGCCTTCAGGCTGCACAACCCGTCATGGGGGGTAATACATGACATCAACTAGCTATTTATCCTAGGTATGTTTTCAATATTATCAGTTATAACAGATGTTTTATGTATGATATGATTTATTAGCAAATATGAAAGTATGTGATTATTCAGTACGATATGATGAACGTTTATAGAATTATGAAATGTACTGTATATGTATAATTGCCTTAAATGTTGATGTTGCCACAAGTTGTATTTAGTTTATTTTCCCTTACTGAGAAGGGTCTCACCCCCGAACATTAAATGATTTTTACGAAACCCAGAAAGACCGGCGGAGCGTGACCACTGTTGAGTTTATCTAGTTACCCTGTTATGAGGGTAAGTTTTGTACTAGGATCAGGAGATGTTTGTTGTATGATCCTAGGGTTATTTTAGCATATTTGGAGATTGTATACAAATACTGTATTTTGGGAATGTAGTAGACTCTGGTATTATGTAATTAATGGCTTGATAGATGTGATTTATATTTACTACTTCTTAGGTTTCCTATAAGAACCTGAACCATGATAACTGGGTTTAAATATTTAAAGAGAGGGACAAATTGGGAATTTGGCATATTTCGTCGACGAAGCCAAAATTCGTTGACAATGCCTTTGTTCTTCTCGTCAACGAAATTCAGGGGCTCATCGATGAGAGAAGCCAAGGGGTCTCGGAAAAACTGAACATCCTGGATTCTTCGACGAGGCCACCGATATGTCGACGAAGTCACTGAAAGATTCGTCAACGAGAACACCATTTCGTCGACGAATTGGGTCGAGTCAAAGGTGCTATAAATAGAAATTTCATTGCTCAACCATTAAGAAACTCAAATATCTTCTCTCTCTCTCTCTCTCTCTCTCTCTCTCTCTCTCTCTCTCTCTCTCTCTCTCTCTCTCTTTCTAAACCTCTCCCTGCTCTCTCTCTCTCTAGATTTCCTCGCCGATCATTGATGGAATCAAAAATCTGAAGTTACCACGAGGATCGTGGAAGGATTTTCTACGATTTCTACGGATCGAAATCTCATTTCAAAGATTTTTTGGTTTCGGAGAAAAATCGAGGTAAGGCTCAGTTTTCAATTCTGATCCGGTAGTTTTTTAGGCAACTATGTTGTGAGTATATTCTGTACTGTGATTTGTAGGTTTTGGAACTCGGTTCGCTGTTTAGGAGCCTTAGAGTTCGGTATTTGGTATTCGAGGAAAAGGTAAGGGGAACTATGTTTATATTGGTTATTTTTTAAATCGGACTCGGTAGAACTGTGGTTCACGGTCCTGTGTGTGTTTTGGCTACTTATTTGGGGGGATCTAACAGGGGGAAACAATAGGTTATTCATTATTACAGTTTTGGGAAAAAGGGGGTGACGAGCTGCATCCCAGGTTTTGTTGAAAACCGTGGGTATATGTTGATTTATACTGTGATATTGGGATGGCCGTACCTTGACTTATTTAAATTGTATTTTTTTGAAAAACCATGATTTAGATTACCAAATGGGTGTGGTTTGTTCGGTTATATGAGCATGCATGTTTGTGTGATATGCAAAAATGCTAGTAGGAACTGGGTTTCGAAAATGTTCCAGGTACTAAGAGTGTCCGGCTCTATATCCGAGGGCATATGTTTATCGCCTGCTACATAGGCAAGAGTGTTGAGCTCTATATCCAAGGGCGTGAGCCTATACCGGCAGATCAGGCCGAGGGGTGTGGATCCACCAGTTAGCACCAGTAGGATGCCATGGGAGTCGGGGACTAGCCATGTGCCGGTGGCACCGTGCTTCACGGGTTGGCTGGGCCAATACTGGATTGTCGCAGAATGGCTTCAGGCCAAAGAGTGTGACAACACTGAGTTTGCTGATCATGTGTTGTGTGTGCATGTATGCACTATGTAAATTAGTACTGGATTGCATTCAAATGTGTGTATGTTGCATCATGATAACACTCAAATGCCACACACCAATATAACTTGTGTAGGGAGCGTAGTGGCTAGCGTAACGTGTTTAGCCCTAGGTAATTGCTAGGACTGTAATTTTGATGGGTTGCCATTTTGGGATGTGTTGGGCACCCGTTTGTACATTTTGATAGAGCATTGTGTCTGCTCTTGTATAGACTCTGGTATGGTACTGCATATGTATGTATGGTTTTTCCACTGCGTATATGATTGTGTTCGGATGTGTTTAGGGTGCCTGCAAACCCCACGGGGTTGGACCCTCATCCTTTGTACTATATCTATGATGATTTGTATGATACAGGGACAGGTTAGGTTACATTTTCACCCCTGGGTCCCATATCGGGGTTCGGAGCGTGACAGCTTGTTATCAGAGCCATGTTGGTTACTAGATCTTGTAGACTTGGTTAGGCTTAGTTATGAGTACATACCAGAGTATAGGATGTGGATATGGGTAGAGTCGGTTAAGGGTTGTTCGGTTGTAGACCGGGATTTGTCGATGGTATTCCATGTTTTTCCTAGGATGACGATTCTAGTAAAAGCAAAGCAGATCATTGATGACTTTCGTTTCGGTGTGATAGGACAGACCTAGACCTGGAAGGGAGTAGTTAACACGATTAGTGTAGATCATTGTGTTAACTGTACGTGTTGTAGGGATACTGATAGATTCCTATTGTGTTACAGAATGGAGCCCAAGGATAATGACCTGGGAAGTGGCTCTGAGGAGACTGCGAGTGATGAGTTTCCTTCTGTGCCTCGAGGTTTGACGACGCAACTATTATGGGAGATTGGGCGAAGTGTGAGGAGACACGAGCACTCTCCTACTGCTGCGGGGTGCACCATTGAGAGGTTCACACGCATGCATCCTCTGACGTTCTCTAGAGGACCTGACCCGGCGATAGCCGAGGAGTGGATGGAGAAGACTGAAAGGATCTTGGAGGTCCTGCATTACACGGATAGGCAGTAAGTCCTCTATGCTACTTTCCAGCTGTCTGGAGAGGCGGGTCGATTGTGGACTGCGGTGAATCTATTGGAGAAGCAGAGAGCCGGTCCTAAGGAGATGATGTGGAGCCTATTCAAGGAGGTGTTCTTTGACAGATACTTCCTGGCTTCCATACGTGATGCGAAGGCAGACGAGTTTCCATGCTGACTCCGGGGAGTTTGACGGTGCAGGGGTATGCGACTCAATACATAAAGTTGTCTCGCTTTTCACCATGTATGATCTCGAGCAAGTATGAATAGACTCGAAGGTTTGAGAAGTGTTTGAGGAAGGATATCCGCAAATTGGTGGGTATGCTTCAGATCTGTGAGTTCTCGGTGTTGGTGGATAAAGCCACGATGATTGATACTGGTATCCGAGAGGACGAGGCGGATCAAAATCAAAGAAGAGGACAGTACCTTCTGGTTCTCAGACAGGATCTCATCAAGTATCATGGAAGAAAAGAAACAAGGGCTCTTGCTACCGTCAGAATACCGAGCGCTAGGATTCTCAGGGAAGCCAGACTTGTGGTCATTGTACCAGGTGCCACAAGCGGCACGAGGGTGAGTGCTGGTCATTTAAGGGTAACTGCTACAACTTTGGCCAACCAGGTCACACAAGGCTCGTGATTAATGAGCACCGAGGCGAGATGTACCTACATTCAGTGGGAACCGAGGGAGCAATCAGATACCTCGGGGGACCATTCAAGCGGATACAGCTCCGGCCAGAGTATACTCTCTTACTCCAGTGGACGCTGAGCATGCAGGTAACGTGGTGACAAGTACCTTATTATTGCTTTCAAATAAAGCTTCTGTTTTGTTTGATTCGAGTGAGACCCATTCCTTTGTATCTGTGAATTTTGTGGGACGGTGTGGGGTTGAGACCCGAGACATGAATGAGGTGTTATCTGTTACGACGCCATCTAGGAGTGTATCTTTCTGTAGGAAGATGTTGGTAGATTGCCCAGTGGAAATTCAAGGAAAGCTACTACCAGCGAATCTGGTGGTATACGACATGTCGAGGTTTGATATCATTCTGGAGATGGATTGGTTGTTCTCCAGTTATGCTGTGATCGACTGTCGTAGGAAGGTGGTAGTTTTCAAACCTCCTGGGGAGCAGGAGTACGAATTCGTGGGATCATATGTGCGTTCAGCACCATAGATTTTGTCGGCTCTACAAGCGAGGAGGCTACTCTTGGACGGATGTCAAGGGTACCTAGCTTGTATGAAGGAACCACCGCGGGATGAGTTGAGACTCGAAGACATTCGGGTAGTCTGCAAGTTCTCGAATGTGTTTCCAGATGATTCACCCGGTTTACCTCCTGATCGTGAGGTGGAGTTTGCGATAGAGTTGCTGCTCAGTAAAGCACCGATCTCTAAAACTCCGTACCGAATGGCTCCAGCGAAACTTCAGGAGTTAAAGGAGCAGTTATAGGAATTACAGGATAGGGAATTCATTCGACCTAGTGTTTCGCCCTATGGAGCTCCAGTATTGTTTGTGAAGAAGAAGGACGGGTTGATGCGGATGTGCATTGATTACCATGAGATTAACAAGGTAACTGTGAAGAATCGCTATCCTTTATCTCGTATAGATGATCTCTTTGGCCAGTTGCAGGGACCGCGGGTCTTTTCAAAGATCGACTTGCTGTCAGGATATCATCAGGTGAGGGTTAGAACGGAGGATGTAGCGAAGACTGCTTTCTGAACCAAATATGGCCACTACGAGTTCTTGGTCATGCCTTTGGGGTTGACAAATGCTTCGGCGGTGTTCATGTATCTGATGAACAGGGTTTTCCATTAGTACCTGGATCGATTCATAGTGGTATTCATTGATGACATTCTGGTATACTCGAGGAGTACGAAAGAGCATGTGGAACATTTGAGTTTAGTGTTACAGATTCTACGAGAGAAGAAGTTGTATGCTAAACTGAAGAAATGTGAATTTTGGTTGAGTCAAATTGCGTTCTTAGGCCATGTGGTTACTGGGGATGGTATATCAGTTGATCCTAGCAAGATTGAGGTTGTGGTCGACTAGGTAAGGCTGAAGAATGTGCAGGAGGTTCAAAGTTTTTTAGGACTGGCGGGTTATTATCGTCGGTTTAGAGGGTTTCTCTAAACTATTTGGACCTCTTACACGATTGACCAGGAAGGGAGTTCAGTTTGAGTGGACCAGTGATTGCGAGCTGTGCTTTCAGGAGTTGAAGCACCGGCTAGTTACTGCTCCAGTGTTGACCATTCCTACGGGGGATGGTGGATTTCTGATTTATAGCGATGCGTCTCTGAAGGGTTTGGGATGTGTGCTTATGCAGCAGGGTAAAGTAGTAGCATATGCTTCTCGGAAATTGAAAGAGCATGAGAAGAATTACCCTACGCATGATCTAGAATTAGCTGTTGTGGTATATGCACTGAAGATCTGGTGACATTACCTGTACGGGGTGCAGTGTGAGATCTTCACTGACCATAAAAGCCTTAGGTATTTCTTCACACAGAAGGAGTTGAACATGAGGCAAAGGCGTTGGCTAAAGTTGATTAAGGACTACGATTGCACGATCAGTTATCACCCAGGGAAAGCTAATGTGGTAGCTGATGCATTGAGTCGAAAGTTAAGGCCTACGGCTGTATCTGCGATTGTAACCCATTTTCACATCAGACGGGATTTGGAGAGCTCAGGTATAGAATTGGTGGTTGGTAATCATCAGGCTTATCTTGCTGGTTTGGTGGTCCAACCGACTATGTTTAAGTGTATAAAATTCACGCAGGCTAGTGATGCAGATTTAGCAGAGATTATGGAAAAGGTACAGCAGGGACTAGCTACAAAGTTTAACATCTCTAAGGGAGGTGTGTTGAGGTTTGGGACTAGACTGTGTGTTCCAAACGATGATAAGATCAGAAGGATGATTCTAGAGGAGGCGCATCATTCTATGTATATGGTACATCCTGGTAGTATAAAGATGTATCGAGACTTGCACAAGACCTTCTGGTGGTCTGGTATGAAGAGGTAGATTGCTCAATTCCTGGAGCAGTGTCTGACGTGTCAACAAGTGAAAACTGAACATCAGAGGTTGGCGGGGCCATTGCATCCTTTGCCTATTTCGGTGTGGAAATGGGAGCATATTTCCATGGATTTTGTGACCGGATTGCCACCAACAATGCACAGGCAGAATGCTATCTGGGTGATCGTAGATAGATTAATGAAATCTACTCATTTTATACCGATGAAAGTTGGCTATCCTTTGAGTAGGCTAGCAGATTTGTACGTGCATGAGATTTTGAGAATGCATGGAGTACTGGTGTCCATACTATCGAATCAGAATTCGAGGTTTACTTCTCGATTTTGGATGAGCTTGCAGAAGGCATTGGGGACGAAGCTTACTTTCAGTACAGCGTTCCACCCCAAACTGATGGACAGTCGAAGAGGACGATACAGATATTGGAAGATATGTTGCGAGCGTGTGTGTTAGACTTTGGTGGTAGTTGGATACGATTTATGCCACTTGTAGAGTTCGCTTATAATAACAGCTTCCATTCTAGTATTGGGATCGCACCGTTCGAGGCTTTGTATGGTCGAAGGTGTCGAACTCCTTTGTGTTGGGATGAGGTTGGTGAATGTCAGGTGTTAGGACTTGAACTCGTGCAGCAGGCGTCTGAGAAGGTGGGTTTGATCCGGGAGAGGATTAGATCAGTTCAGAGTCAGCAAAAGAGTTATGCAGATGTTCGCCACCGTGAGTTAGAGTTTGAAGTGGGAGGTAAGGTATTTCTGCGTATTGCTCCGATGAAAGGGGTGATGAGATTTGGGAGGAAGGGCAAGCTGAGCCTGAGGTATATCGGACCATTCGAGGTACTTGAGCGAGTGGGTCCAGTAGCCTACAAAGTTGCATTACCTCCAGCACTTTCAAAGGTCCATGATGTGTTTCACGTATCCACGTTGAGGAGGTACGTGTTGGATCCTTCACATGTTATTAGTTATGATGGGTTGGAAATTGGGGATACTTTAGCATATGAGGAGATATGTGTTCAGGTTCTAGACCGTAAAGTTTAGAAGCTTTCATACGAAAGAGATACCGTTAGTGAAGGTATTGTGGCGAAACCACGAGGTTGAGGAAGCTTCTTTGGAACTGGAAACAGAAATACACTGGAAGTATCCACAGTTGTTTTGAGCACTTGTACATGATCCTACTATGGGTTGGGAAAGGTGGTTAGTCGTCGGGAGTGTGTGGGTATTTTGAACTCCTAAGATTGTTGTATATGTAACCACAGTATTCCTCCGCCATAAGTGAGGGTATGTATGTGTATGTATATGATGGGGCTAGGCTGTCGTGGTCGCCAGTTTTCTCTAGAGTTGTGTCTACGTATTCGATTGTATGTATAAGTTTGTGGATGAGAGATGGCAAATTTCGAGGACAAAATTTTTGTAAGGATGGGAGATTGTAAGAACCTGAACCGTGATAATTGGGTTTAAATATTTAAAGAGATGGACAAATTGGGAATTTGGCATATTTCGTCGACGAAGCCAGAATTCATCGACGCGGCCTTCGTTCTTCTCGTCAACGAAATTCAGGGGCTCATCGATGAGGAGAAGCCGAGGGGTCTCGGAAAAACCGGAGATCCTAAATTCGTCGACGAGGCCACCAATTCGCCGACGAAGTTAGTGAAAGATTCGTCGATGAGAACACCATTTAGTCGACGAATTGGGCCGGGTCAAAGGTGCTATAAATAGAAATTTCACTGCTTAACCATTAAAAAACTCAAATATATTCTCTCTCTCTTTCTAAACCTCTCCCTACTCTCTCTCTTAATATTTTTTCACCGATCGTTGATGGAATCAGAAATTTGAAGTTACCACAAGGATCGTGGAAGGATTCTCTACGATTTCTATGGATCAGAATCTCGTTTCGAAGATTTTCGGGTTTCAGCGAAAAATCGAAGTAAGGCTTGGTTTTCAATTTTGATCTGGTAGTTTTGTAGGCAACTGTGTTGTGAATATATTTTGTAGTGTGATTTGTAGGTTTTGGAACTCGATTCGCTGTTCAGGAGCCTTGGAGTTTTGGATTTGGTAATTGGGGAAAAGGTAAGGGGACCTATGTTTATATTGGTTATTTTTGAAATCAAACTCGGTAGAACTGTGGTTCACGGTCCTGTGTGTGTTTTGGCTACTCATTTGGGGGGATCTAAGGGGAGAAAACTATGAGTTTTTCATTATTACAGTTTTGGGAAAAAGGGGGCGACAGGCTGCATCTCGTGTTTTGTTGAAAACCGTGGGTATATGTTGATTTATACTATGATATTGGGATGGTCGTGCCTTGACTTATTTAAACTGTATTTGTTTGAAAAATCATGATTTAGATTACCAAATAGGTGTGGTTTGTTTGGTTATATGAGCATGCATGTGTGTGTGATATGTTGAAATGCTAGTAGGAACTGGGTTCCGAAATTGTTCCAGGTACTGAGAGTGTCCGGCTCTATATCCAAGGGAGTGTGTTTATCGCCTGCCACATAAGCAAGAGTGTCCGGCTCTATATTCGAGGGCATGATCCTATACCGGCAAATCAGGCCAAAGGGTGTGGATCCACCAGTTAGCGTCGGTACGATGCCATGGGAGTCGGGGACTAGCCATGTGTCGGTGGTGCCATGCTTCGCAGGTTGATTGGGCCTACGCCGGATTGTCGCGGACTGGCTTCAGGCCGAAGGGTATGATGACACCGGGTTTGCTGATCATGTGTTATGTGTGCGTGTATGCACTATGTAAATTAGTACTGGATTGCATTCAACTGCGTATATGTTGTATCATGATAACACTCAAATGCCACACACCGATATAACCTGTGTTCTTCCTTACTGAGAGGTGTCTTACCCCTGCTGTACGTACATTTTTATAGGTCTTTCGGGTAACCGAAACTAGCGTCCTGGTGTAGGGAGCGTAGTGGTCGGTGTACCGTGTTTAGCGCTAGGTAAGTGCTAGGACTGTAATTTTGGTGGGTGGCCATTTTGGGATGTGTTGGGCACCCGTTTGTACGTTTTGATAAAGCATTGTGCCTGCTCTTGTATAGACTCTGGTATGGTATTGCATATGTATGTATGGTTTTTCCGTTGCGTATATGATTGTGTTCAGATGTGTTTAGGGTACCTGGGAACCTCACAGGGTCGGACCCTCTTCCTTTGTACTGTATCTATGATGATTTGTATGATACAGGGACAGGTTAGGTTACGTTTTCACCCCTAGGTCCCATCTCGGGGTTTGGGGCGTGACATTTCTGCTGTGATTGACAGGTGTCCCCGTTACCCATGGGTTCGGGTTGACTTTTCTATTTATTATGTTTCATTTTATATTAATATTTTTTAGGACGTTACAATTTTGTATCAGAGCCTAGGATACTAGGTTCTATAGACTTTAGAGTGCAGCAGTAATGCTACCAGAGTATAGGATAAGGGAATTTGAGGTCTGGTTTTGTAGTCTAGACACAAGACTTCTGTGGTGGTTTGTGTGATTTTCCTGGGGTGACAATTTCAGGAAATTCATGGTAAACTATCGTCCAGTTGGGTATCTAGGTTGCAGGATTGAACCTTGAATTAAGATCAAGAGTAAGGAATTAATTAGGAGAAAATATTATATGAGCTGGATGATATGTATAGAGAAGGGGGTTCTGAGTTAAGTTACTTGTTTTTCATGATGGACCCTGGTGGCAACAGTGCCCATGCTAGTGGGAATGAGGGTGCTAGACCCTCAGGCACTGTGGGTAGTGATTCGGACGCCGTCTTACGCAGTGTGGCACAACAGGTTATGGCAGAAATTGTCAGGAATTCGAGGGAACAGGGTGGTCCATCGGCAGGCCATGGTAGCTCGATAGAGAAGTTCATTAAGATGAATCCTCTGAATGTCACGCCCCAAAAATGGCGTAAAAATATACATATGCAGTTCCATACCAGATTCTACACAAGAGCAGACACAATGCTCTATCAAAACGTACAAATGGGTGCCCAACACATCTCAAAATGGCAACCCACCAAAATTACAGTCCTAGCATTTACTTAACGCTAAATGTAGTACATTGGCCACTACACTCCCTGCACTAGGACGCTAGTTCCGGTTACCCGAAAATCTGTAAAAATGTACGTACAGGTAGGGTGAGACACCTCTCAGTAAGGAAGAACACAAGTTATATCGGTGTGTAGCATTTGAGTGTTGTCATGATACAACATACACGCAGTTAAATGCATTCCAGTACGAATTTCCACAGTGCGCACACACACCCATACACATACACATGATCAATAATCTCGGTGTCATCACAATCCGGCATTGGCCCGTAGCCAACCCACGAAGCACGGCGCCACCAGCATATGGCTAGTCCTCAACTCCTATAGCATCGTACCGGTGCATAACTAGTGGATCCACACCCTTCGGCCTGATCTGCCGAAATAGGCTCACGCCTTCGGATATAGAGTCGGACACTCTTGCCTACATGGCAGGCAATGAACACACGCCCTCGGATATAGAACCGGACACTCTTGCCCACATGGCAGGCGGTAAAAATACACGCCCTCAAATATAGAGCCAAACACTCTCAATACCTAGAATCATTTCGAAACCGCGTTCCTATTAGCATTTCAACATATCACACACACACATGCATGCTCATATAACCAAACAAACCACACCCATTTGGTTATCTAAATCATGGTTTTTCAAACAAATACAGTTCAAATAAGTCAAGGCACGGCCATCCCAATATCACAGTATAAATCACACATATACTCAGTTTTCAACAAAACCAGGGATGCAGCCCGTCGCCCCCTTTTTTCCAAAACTGTAATAATGAAAAACCCATAGTTTTTCTCCGTTAGATCCCCTCAAATGAGTATCCAAAACACACACAGAACCGTAAACCACAGTTCTACCGAGTCTGATTTCAAAAATAACCAATATAAACATAGTTCCCCTTACCTTTTCCCTAAATAACAAATCCCGAACTCCAAGGCCCCTAAGCAACGAACCGAATTCCAAAACCTACAAATCACAGTACAGAATATGCTCAGAAGATAGTTACCTACAAAACTACTGAATCAAAAATGGAAACCGAGCCTTACCTCAATTTTTTACCAAAACCTGAAAATCTCCGAAACAAGATTCCGATCCGTAGAAGTTGTAGAGAATCCTTTCACGATCCTCGTGGTAACTTCAGATTTCTGATTCCATCAATAATCATCGAAGAAATCTAAAGAGAGAGAGAGAGAGAGAGAGAGAGAGAGAGAGATAAGATTGAAGTTTCTTAGCTTAGAAGAAATGAAAAATCCTATTTATAGCCCTTTGACCCGGCCTAACTCGTCGACGAAATGGTGCCTTCGTCGACGAATCTTTCACTACCTTTGTCGACGAATCGATGACCTCGTCGACAAATCTGAGATCATGGGTTTTTTCGAGACTCCTCGGCTTCTCCTCGTCAACGAGTCTCTGAATTACGTCGATGAGAAGAACAAAGGCTTCGTCGACGAAATCTGGCTTCGTCAACAAAATATGCCAAATTCCTATTTTGCCCCTCTCTTATTTATTTAAACCCAATTATCACGATTCGGGTTCTTACAATCTCCCCTCCTTACAAAAATTTCTTCCTCGAAATTTATCATCTCTCATTCACAAAGTCATACCTGGAATACTCATATACGAACTACCAATAAGAAACTGGCGACTACTACAGCACAGTCCCATCATACACATACACATACATACCCTCACTTATGGCAAAGGAATACCGTGGTTACATATAGAACTGTCTCAGGAGTTCACAATACACACACTCCCGATGACTAACCACCTATCCCAACCCATAGTAGGATCATGTGCAAGTGCTCAAAACAACTGTGGATACTTCCGGCGTATTTCCGTTTTCAGTTCCCAAGAAGCCTCCTCAACGTCGTGGTTTCGCCACAATACCTTCACTAACGGTATCTCTTTGGTACGAAACTTCTGAACTTTACATCCAAAACCTAAACAGGTATCTCCTCTTACGCTAAAGCATCCCCAATATCCAACTCATCATAACTAATAACATATGAAGGATCCAACACGTACCTCCTCAACATGGATACGTGAAACACATCGTGAACCCTCGAAAGTGCTGGAGGCAATGCAACCCTATAGGCTACTGGACCCACTCACTCAAGTACCTCGAATGGTCTGATATACCTTGGGCTCAACTTGCCCTTCCTCCCAAACCTCATCACCCCTTTCATCAGAGCAATATGCAGAAATACCTTACCTCCTACTTCGAACTCTAACTTACAGTGGCAAACATTTGCATAACTCTTCTGCCGACTTTGAGCTGATTTAATCCTCTCCCGAATCAAACCCACTTTCTCAGACACCTGCTGCACAAGTTCAGGTCCTAACACCTGATGTTCACCAACCTCATCCCAACACAAAGGAGATCGACACCTCTGACCATATAAAGCCTTGAACGGTGCCATCCTGATACTAGATTGGAAGTTGTTATTATAAGCGAACTCTACAAGTGGCATAAATTGTATCTAGCTACCACCAAAGTCTAACACACAAGCTCGCAACATATCTTCCAATATCTGTATCGTCCTCTCCGACTGTCCATCAGTCTGGGGATGGAACGTTGTACTAAAAGTAAGTTTCGTCCCCAATGCTTCCTGCAAACTCGTCCAAAATCGAGAAGTAAACCTCAGATCCCAATTTGACACAATGGACACCGGTACCCTGTGCATTCTCACAATCTCATGCACATACAACTCCGCCAGCCTACTTAAAGGATAGCTAACTTTCATCGGTACGAAATGTGTAGATTTCGTCAATCTATCCACAATCACCCAAATAGCATTCTGCCTGTGAAGTACTAGTGGCAAACCGATCACAAAATCCATGGAAATATGCTCCCATTTCCATACCAGAATAGGCAAAGGCAGCAACGGCCCTGCCGGCCTTTGATGTTCAGCTTTCACCTGCTCCACGAACTGAGTAATTTGCCTTTTCATACCAGACCACCAAAAGGTTTCGCGCAAGTCCCGATACATCTTTGTATTACCAGGATATACCATATACAAAGAACGATGCGCTTCTTCCAGAATCGTCTTTCTGATCTCATCATCATTCGGAACACATAGTCTGGTCCCAAACCTCAACACACCTCCCTCAAAGATGTTAAACTCTATAGCCAATCCCTACTGTACCTTTTCCACAACCTCTGTCAACTCTGCATCCCTAGCCTGCGCGGCTTTTATACACTCAAATAAGGTCGATTGGACCACCAAACTAGCAAGATAAGCCTGATGATCACCACCCACCAACTCTATACCTGAGCTTTCCAAATCCCGTATGATGTGACACTGAGTTACAACCGCAGATACAGCCGTTGGCCCTGACTTTCGACTCAGCGCATCAGCCACCACATTAGCCTTCCCCGAGTGATAACTGAACCTGCAATCATAGTCCTTGATCAACTCTAGCCACCGTCTCTGCCTCATATTCAACTCCTTCTGCGTGAAGAAATACCTGAGGCTCTTATGGTCTGTGAAGATTTCACATTGCACACCATACAAATAGTGTCGCCAAATCTTCAGTGAATATACCACAGCAGCCAACTTCAAATCATGCGTAGGGTAATTCTTCTCATATTCCTTCAGTTTCCGAAAGGCATAAGCTATTACTTTACCTTGCTGCATAAGCACACATCCCAAGCCTTTCAGAGACACGTCGCTATAAACCACAAACCCACCATCCCCCGAAGGAATGGTCAATACTGGAGCAGTAACCAGCCGGTGCTTCAACTCCTGAAAGCACTGCTCGCAATCACTAGTCCACTCAAACTGCACTCCTTTCCTGGTCAATCTTGTTAGAGGTCCAGTCAGTTCAGAGAAACCCTCTACGAACCGATGATAGTAACCTGCTAGTCCCAGAAAACTTCGAACCTCCTGCACATTCTTCGGCCTTACCCAGTCGACCATAGCTTCAATCTTATTAGGATCAACTGATATACCATCCCCAATAACCACATGGCCTAAGAATGCAATCTGACTCAACCAGAACTCACACTTCTTCAGCTTAGCATACAGCTTCTTCTCTCGCAGAATCTATAGCACTAACCTCAAATGTTCCACGTGCTCTTCCGTACTTCTCGAGTATACCAGAATGTCATCAATGAACACCACCACAAACCGATCCAAGTACTTATGAAATACCCTGTTCATCAAATCCATGAACACCGTCAGAGCATTCGTTAACCCAAAAGGCACGACTAAGAACTCATAGTGGCCATATATAGTTCGGAAAGCTGTCTTCGCTACATCATCCGCTCTAACCCTCACCTGATGATATCCTGACCGCAAGTCGATCTTCGAAAAGACTCGTGTCCCCTGCAACTGGTCAAAAAGATCATCTATACGAGGTAAAGGATAGCGATTCTTCACAGTCACCTTGTTAATCTCATGGTAATCAATGCACATCCGCATCGACCCGTCCTTCTTCTTCACAAATAGTACTGGAGCTCTCCAGGGTGAAATACTAGGTCGAATGAATCCCCTGTCTAGTAGTTCCTGTAACTGCTCTTTCAACTCCCAAAGTTCTATTGGAGCCATCTGGTATGGAGCTTTAGAGATCGGTGCCTTACCGGGCAGCAATTCTATCGTAAACTCCACCTCACGATCCGGAGGTAAACTGGGTAATTCATCTGGAAACACATCTGGGAATTCACTCACTACCCGAACGTTCTCAAGTCTCAACTTATCCCGTGGCGGTTCCTTCACACAAGCTAGGTACCTCTGACATCTATCCAAAGTAGCCTCCTCGCCTATAGAGTCAACAGAATTTGTGGCGCTGGACGCACACACAATCCCACAAATTCATACTCCTGCTCCCCAGGAGATCTAAAAACTACCACCTTGCTACGACAGTCGATCACAGCATAACTGGAGAACAACCAATCCATCCCCAAAATGACATCAAACCCCGACATGTCATATACAATAAGATTTACCGATAGCAGCTTTCCCTGAATTTCCACTGGACAATCTACCAACATCTTCCTACAGAAAGATACACTCCCAGATGGCGTAGTAACAGATAACACCTCATTCATATCTCGGGTCTTAAACCCTCACCATCCCATAAAATTTACAGACACAAAAGAATGGGTTGCACCCGAATCAAACAACACAGAAGCTTTATTCGAAAGCAAAAATAAGGTACCTGTCACCATGTTACCCGCATGCTCAACATCCGCTGGAGTAAGAGAGTATACTCTGGCCGGAGCTGTATTCGTTTGAATGGTTCCCTGAGGTATCTGATTGCTCCCTCGGTCCCCACTAACTGCAGGCACGTCTCGCCTCGGTGCACGACAATCACGAGACATGTGGCCCGGCCAACCACAATTATAGCAGTTACCCCCAAATGACTAGCATTCACCCTCGTGCCACCTATGACGTCTGGTACAACGACCACTAGTCTGGCTCATCTGAGAATCGTGGCGCTCAGTATTCTAACGGTAACCCGAGCCCTTTCTCCTTTTCTTCCATGATCCCTGACGAGATCCTGTCTGAGAACTAGAAGGTCTTGTCCTCTTCCTTGATTCCTGATCCACCTCGTCCTCTCCGATACCGGTCTCAATCACTGTAGCTTTATCCACAACACCGAGAACTCACGGATCTAAAGCATACCCACTAGTCTGCAGATATCCTTCCTCAAACCCTTCTCGAACCTCCGAATCTTCTCATACTCTCTTAAGATCATACATGGTGCAAAACGGGACAGCTCTACGTACCAAGCTGCATACCCCTGCACCGTCAAACTCCCCTGAGTCAGAGCAGAAAACTCATCCCCCTTCGCATCACGTACAGAAGCCAGGAAGTATCTATCGAAGAACACCTCCTTGAAATGGCTCCACGTCATCTCCTCAAGACCAGCTTCTGCTTCTCCAACAGATTCACTACAATCCACCATCGACCCGCCTCCCCAGACAGTTGGAAAGTAGCATAGAGGACTTGCTACCTATCCGTGCAGTGCAGGACTTCCAAAATCCTCTCAATCTTCTCCATCCAATCCTCTGCTATCATCAGGTCAGATCCTCCAGAGAACGTCGGAGGATGCATGCGTGTGAACCTCTCAATGGTGCATCCCGCAGCAGTAGGAGAGCGCTCGCGTCTCCTCACACTCCACCTAATCTCCTATAATACCTACCTCGTCAAAGCACGAGGCACAAAAGGAGACTCATCACTCGCAATCTCCTCGGAGCCACTTCCCAGCTTATTATCCTTGGGCTCCATTCTGCAACACAATAGGAATCTATCAGTATTCCCTATGACACATACAGTTAACACAATGATCTACACTAATCGTGTTAACTATTCCCTGCCAAGTCTAGGTCTATCCTATCACGCCGACACAAAAGTCATCAATGATCTGTCCTACTTTTACTGGAATCGTTATCCCAAGAAAAACACGGAATACCGTCGATAATTCCTAGTCTAGCAGCCGAACAACCCTCAACCAACTCTACCCATATCCACATCCTATACTCTGGTATGTACTTACGACTAAGCCTAACCAAGTCTACAAGATCTAGTAACCTAGTTAGCCCTGATACCAAGTTGTCACGCCCCGAACCCCAAAATGGGACCAGAGGTGAAAATGTAATCTAATCTGTCCCTGTATCATACAAATCATCACAGATACAGTACAAAGGATGAGGGTCTGACCCCGTGGGGTTCTCAGGCACCCTAAACACATCCAAACACAATCATATACATAGAAAAAAACCATACATACACATGCAGTACCATACCAGATTCTATACAATAGCAGACACAATGCTCTATCAAAATGTACAAACGGGTGCCCAACACATCCCAAAATGGCAACCCACCAAAATTACAGTCCTAGCACTTACCTAGCGCCAAACACGGTACACCGGCCACTACGCTCCCTACACCAAGACGCTAGTTTTGGTTACCCGAAGGAACTGTAAAAATGTACGTACAGTAAGGGTGAGACACCTCTCAGTAAGGAAGAACACAGGTTATATCGATGTGTGGCATTTGAGTGTTATCATGATACAACATACACGCAGTTAAATGCATTCTAGTATTAATTTCCACAGTGCACACACGCACCCACACACATACACATGATCAGTAATCTCAGTGTTGTCACACCCTTCGGCCCGAAGCCGGTCTACAACAATCAGCCAACCCGCGAAGCACGACACCACCGGCACATGGCTAGTCAATAAACACACGCCCTCAAATATAGAGCCGAACACTCTTGTGCACATGGCAGGCGGTAAAAATACACGCCCTTGGATATAGAGTCAGACACTCCCAGTACCTAGAATCATTTTGGAACCGCGTTCCTACTAGCATTTCAACATATCACACACACACATGCATGCTCATATAACCAAACAAACCACACCCATTTGGTAATCTAAATCATGGTTTTTCAAAAAAATATAGTTCACACAAGTCAAGGCACGGCCATCCCAATATCATAGTATAAATCACACATATACTCGGTTTTCAACAAAACTAGGGATGCAGCACGTCGCCCCCTTTTTCCCAAAACTGTAATAATGAAAAACCCATAGTTTTTCCCCATTAGATCCCACCAAATGAGTAGCCAAAACACACACAAGACCATGAACCACAGTTCTACCAAGTCCGATTTCAAAAATAACCAATATAAACATAGTTCCCCTTACCTTTTCCCCGAATAAAAAATCCTGAACTCCAAGGCCCCTAAACAGCGAACCGAGTTCCAAAACCTACAAATCATAGTACATAATATGCTCACAATACAGTTACCTACAAAACTACTAAATCAAAAATGGAAACCGAGCCTTACCTCGATTTTTCGCCAAAATCCAAAAATCTCCGAAACGATATTCCGATCCGTAGAAGTTGTAGAGAATCCTTCCACAATCCTCGTGGTAACTTCAGATTTCCGATTCCATCAAGGATCATCGAAGAAATCTAGAGAGAAAGAGAGAGTAGAGAGAGGTTTAGAGAGAGAGAGAGAGAGAGAGATAAGAATGAAGTTTCTTAGATTGGAAGAAATGAAAAATCCTATTTATAGCCCATTGACCGAACCCAACTCATCGACGAAATGGAGCCTTCGTCGACAAATCTTCCACTACCTTCATCGACAAATTGGTGGCCTCGTCGATGAATCTAACATCACCGATTTTTTTGAGACTCCTTGGCTTCTCCTCGTCGACGAGTCTCTGAATTTCATCAACGAGAAGAACAAAGGCTTCGTCAACGAAATATGCCAAATTCCCATTTTGCCCCTCTCTTATTTATTTAAACCCAATTATCACGGTTCGGGTTCTTACACCGGCTTTCTCAGGAGGAACAGATCCTGTAGTCACTGAAAAATAGGTGCAGGAGATAGAGAAAATATTTGCAGTGTTCAGAGGAGCAGAGAGTGTTGTTTGCCACCTACAGACTGACTGGGGAGGCTGAGAGATGGTGGTCAGCAGTGAGACTTTTAAAGCAGTAGAGGACAATACCTGTGGAGATGACGTGGGAGTGGTTTAAGGAAATATTATTTGACGGGTATTTTTCAACCTCGTCTAGTGAGGCTAAGATTGAAGAGTTCCTGAATCTGAAGTAGGGATGGCTGTCAGTGCAGCAGTACGCGGCAATATTCATCGAGCTATCTCGCTTCGCCCCATACATCATTCCAAATGAGGTGAAGAGGGTATGACAGTTTGAAAGAGGCCTGAGGAGAGAAATATACAAGAAGGTATCGATACTAAAGTTGCAGGACTTCACCAAGCTAGTTGACTGAGCCATTATAGTAGAGATTGGTGAGCGGTTGGAGGCTAAGGAGCAGAGGTAGAAGAAGAGATCCACACCTTCTGGTTCCCAGCAGGGAGTCGGCCGTGCTTTGTGGAAGAGAGGTGGCTATTATAGAGACCGAAGATAGGAGACCGGGAATCGCAGTTTCCAAGGTGTGCAACCATCTCCAACTTGCCCATCTTGTGGGAAGAGACACCTAGGGGAATGTCATGCCGGGCAAGGTGTCTGTTACGGGTGTAGAGAGCCAGGACATACAATGAGGGAGTTTCTGACACAGATTGGTGCTACTCCTGCTCCTAGACCTGCTCGAGGAGGCTACTAGACGCTACGTGGAGGCCAGCAGAGGAATATGGCCCCAGCTAGGGTTTTCGCTTTGACGCAGGGCGATGCTGAGGCGGCCGGCGACGTGGTGATAGGTACGGTTAATATGTTTTCATTTAAAGTTATTGCACTTTTTGATTATGGTGCCACACATTCGTTTGTGTCCTTGAGTTGTGTTAAATTGTGTGGGGTTCAAACACAATTACTAGATGTCAAGTTTTTAGTGGCTACACCGACCAGGTCAGCAATGAGATGTAGTAGGATGCTTCATGGTTGTCCAGTTGATGTTCAGGGGAGAATTTTATCTGCTGATTTGGTGGTGCTGGATATGCATGGATTTGATATCATCTTTGGCATGGATTGGCTAGCAGCTAATTCTACTATTATAGACTGTCGTGCAAGGGAAGTAATATTCAGACCTCTAGAGAAACCAGAATTCATTTTTATAGGGTCACAAGTGCAATCTTTACCTCAGATGGTCCCAGCTATTCAAGCAAGGAGACTTCTCCAGAATGGCTGTCTGGGATTCGTGGCTTTTGTGAAGGAAATGTTAGAAAATGAATTGAAGTTTATCAATACACCTGTGGTGAAAGAATTTACAGATGTGTTCCCAGATGAATTACCAAGTTTGCCGCTTGATTGTGAGGTAGATTTCCCTATTGATCTACTTCCAGGTAAAGCGCCGATCTCTAAAGAACGGTACCAAATGGCACCAGCAGAGTTAGCAGAACTGAAAAAAATCAGTTATAGGATTTGCTTGATAAGGGCCTCATACGACCTAGTGTATCTCCACGGGAAGCTCTAGTGCTGTTTGTAAATAAGAAGGACAGGTCTGTGAGGATGTGCATAGATTACAGAGAGACTAATAAAGTGACTATCAAGAACAAGTATCCTCTACCCCGTATAGATGACTTGTTTGACCAGCTCCAGGGTACACAAGTGTATTCTAAGATCGACCTCGGGTCAGGCTACCATCAGGTAAAGGTGAGAGCATAAGATGTATTGAAAACGGCTTTTAGGACCAAGTATGGCCATTACAAATTTCTAATTATGCCATTTGGTCTAACGAATGCTCCTATGATATTTATGGATTTGATGAATAGGATTTTTCATCCATATTTAGATCAGTCTGTGGTTTCTTTTATTTATGATGTACTGGTCTATTCGAGGAGCTGTAAGGTGCACGAGATACATTTGAGGCAGGTTTTGCAGATGCTCAAGGAAAAGAAATTGTATGCCAAGTTCAGAAAATGTGACTTCTGGCTCGAGAAAGTTGTATTTTTGAGGCATGTTATCTTAGGGGATGGAATTTCTGTAGATCCTAGTAAGATTGAGGCAGTAGTGAATTGGGCTAGATCGAGGAACGTCCAGGAGATCAGGAGTTTCTTGGAGTTAGCTGGATATTACCGTCGTTTTGTCTAGGGATTCTCAACTTTATTAAGGCCTCTGATACGACTAACTAGAAAGAATGTCATATTTGAATGGGATGATAGTTGTGAGCAATGTTTTCAGGAATTGAAGTAGAGGCTAGTTACAGTGCCAGTATTAGTCATCCCGTCAGGGGGTGAGGGCTATACTATCTACAGTGATGCGTCCTTGAAAGGACTTGGCTATATATTGATGCAGCATGGCAGGGTGGTGGCGTATGCGTCCATACAGTTGAAAAAATATGAAAAGAGCTAACCTACCCATGATCTTGAGTTAGCTGCAGTGGTACACACATTGAAAATTTGGAGGCCTTATCTGTACGGCGAGTAGTGCGAGATTTTCTTCGACCATAAGAGCTTAAAGTATTTCTTCACCCAGAATGAGTTGAACATGAGGCAAAGAAGGTGGTTAGAGTTGATTAAGGATTTTAACTGTACTATCAGCTACCACCCAGGGAAAGCAAACGTGATAGCTGATGCACTGAGTAGGGAATCTAGGGAATCAGCATTGGCAGCTATGGAGATCCAGCATCCGATCATGATGGATCTAGAGAGACTCGGCATTGAATTGATTAAGAGTAATACTCCAGTATGTATTGCCAGTTTAGTGGTGTAGCTTACGCTGCAAGAAAGAATTAAAGTTGCTAGAAAGAAAACCCAAAATTAGTAGAGGTGATGGACAGAGTGGAGGTTGGTCAGGGAGAAGAATTCTGCACTTCAGATGATGGAGCTTTACTATTCCATTCTAGATTATGTGTTCCTGCTGATGCTAACATTAGGAGGACTATTTTAGAGGAGGCTCACAGATCCTTGTATACGGTTCATCCTGGTAGTACGAAAATGTACAGGGATGTGTGAGAGTGTTATTGGTGGAGTGGTATGAAGAGGGAGATTGCTGAGTATGTAGCCCAGTGCTTGACGTGCCAGCAGGTAAAAGCTGAGCACCAGAGGCCAACAGGTCAGTTGCAGCCCTTATTTATCTTAAAGTGGAAGTGGATCATATATCCATGGACTTCGTTTCAGGGCTTCTGTCAACATCACATGGCCAGAATGCGATTTGGGTGATAGTAGACCAGTTGACTAAGTCCGCCCATTTTCTCCCTATCAAGATCAGCTATCCCCTCAGTCGATTGGTAGAGATTTATGTCTAGAGATAGTTCATTCTCATGGAGTACTAGTATCCATAGTGTCAGATCTAGACCCACATTTCACGTCACGGTTCTTGAGAAGCTTGCAAGAAGCTTTAGGGTCTCAGCTATCATTTAGCACGGCATTCCATCCTCAGTTGAATGGGCAGAATGAGAGGACGATACAGATACTAGAAGATATGCTCCAAGCATGTGTTTTATATTTTGGGGGTAGTTGGACTTAGTTCATGCCATTGGTAAAGTTCGCATATATTAACAGTTACCAGTCCAGTATTGGCATCGCACCGTTTGAGGCACTATACAATAGGAGATGTCGATCTCCTTTGTATTGGGATGAAATGGATGAGCGGTGAGTTGTTGGACCAGAGCTGGTACAACAGGCGTATGATAAAGTTCGACTTATCAAGGATCGAATCAGTATAGCTCAGAGCCGACTAAAGAGTTATGCCAACAATCGCCACAGGAATTTGGAGTTCGATGTGGGTGATCACGTATTTTTAAAGATAGCTCCGTTAAAAGGAGTTATGAGGTTTGGTAGGAAGGGTAAACTTAGCCCTAGGTTTATCGGTCTGTTTGAGATTTTAGAGAAAGTGGGGCGGTGGCCTACAGGCTAGCTTTGCCACCTACACTATCCAGGATGCACGACGTATTCCACGTATCTATGTTGAGGAAATAAGTCCCAGATCCTTCTCATATTAGAACTTAGTGATTCACTAGTCTATGAGAAGGTATTAGTGCAGATTCTGGACAGAAAAGAACAGGAACTACGTAATAAGAAGATTCCTCTAGTAAAAGTTCTATGGAGGAATCACACAGTAGAAGAGGCTTCTTGGGAACTCGAGGAATAGATCGGACAGAAATATCCGTAATTATTCCAAAAAGTTCATATGTGATTAAGAAATGTAAGTAAATATGCGATGTTTCTTTTGCAGGTACATGTAATACTCTTGTAGTAAGAGGTATTTTAGTTTTGGGGAAAATTTTTCTTTTGTATATGTAATCTCCCAGGACTTAAAATCTAACCACGGTATTCCTCCGCCATAAGTGAGGGTAAGTAATAAAATAAGTAGACCATTTTGCCTAATAAGGGATGATTAATTATATGAATAGTAAATTTTGAGGACGAAATTTTATAAAGAGGGGTGAATTTGACAACCCGAATAATAATAATAATGGTATTTAAATAAAGAGGAAGGGAAATGGAAATAGAAACAGAAGGAATAACCTAGGGAAATTACCAGGGCTTCATCGACGAACACAGGGGATTCATTGACGAGAGTATAAGAGGACCTCGTCGACGAAGGCAAGATTCATCAATGAGGAAATACAGAGAGAGGTTTTGAGCAGTCTGAATTTCATCGATGAGGAGTGGGTTTTGTCGATGAAATTATTCGACGAGATGATGTGGCTCATCGACGAATCCAGTCTTATAAATATCAAAAACCCAAATTTTTACTTCAAAATTAAGAAATCTCTCATTCTCTCTCTCACTTTGGCTCCCTCCTCTTCTCCCTTCTATTTCGGGCTAGATTTTTGCCGGATCAACGATCTAAAGCCACCATGACGCTCCTGGAGAAGTTCTCTGCATATCTGCCGAAGCGGATCATTGGTAGAACTCCGTTGAAAATCATTCCTAAGTTGAGGTAAGGCTTTTTATGCCAAATTTGGTCCTATTGTAGTTATAGGAAATGATATTCGCATGAAAATACTGAAGTTTAGTACTGGGAGTTTTCATTTTCAGGGTATTGATTAGGAAACCCTACGAGTGTGAGACCAGAATTTATAAGGGCTTTCTCAGTAGCCAACTAAGGGAATAAACTAAAGCAGTTATTTTTCCACACGTATTATTATTATTATCAACAAAGAAATGTTTAGTGAATATGCATGATATTTGAATATTATTGAGAAAATGTATGTTACTGGGAAAATACTACTATTGTACGGAGAATGAGATTTTAGAATGAAATGTACGGAATTACTTAACATAGTGTGGCATGAACGTTATTTTCATGAAAGGTAATGATGTGACAAATTTTACGAGTAAAGCATGTTTTCAGGTATTATGAAAAGATTCATTATGTTATGATAATTTTGACAAATACATGATAATTGATTTATTTTCAGAATGTAATGTATGAAATGATTTCGGCGCGAGGTCGTATATACATGAAATGATACCGGCGCGAGGCCGTATTTATGAAATGTTCGCCACAAGGCCGTATATATGAAATGATTTTGGTGCAAGGCCGTATTTATGAAATGTTCGGCACGAGGCCGTATTTATGAAATGATTTTGGCGCGACGCCATATTTATGAAATTATGAAAAATGCTATAATATCTTGTATTATATGTTTTGAGAACCCGGATGTTAGTTTAGTTCAGTTTCAGGAGCTCGGTACCGTAGCTTATTGATCAGATATCTATGATCAGATTGGTGCTAACCACCCCACGAGGGGATGCGAGATGGATAGTCGATGTGGCTTTCAGTAGAGTGTGGATGTCCACCTGATAGTCCGGACCATGGTGTGGTAGGCCCATCGTACTTACAGATATTTTTTACTCGACAGTTGTCGGCCAGCCATTGTCGGGTCCCGCCTTCGGCCTGCACAACCTGTCATGGGGGGTAATACATGACATCAACTAGTTATTCATCCTGGGTATGTTTTCAGTATTATCAATTATAATAGATGTTTTATGTATGATATGATTTATAAGCAAATATGAAAGTATGTGATTATTCAGTACGATATGATGAATGTTTACAGAAATATGAAATGTACTGTATATGTGTAATTGCCTTAAATGTTCATGTTATCACACAGTTGTATTTAGTTTATTTTTCCTTACTGAGAAGTGTCTCACCCCCGAACATTAAATGATTTTTAGGAAACCTAGAAAGACCGGCGAAACGTGACCACCGTTGAGTTTATCGAGTTACCCCGTTAGGAGGGTAAACCTTGTACTAGGATCAGGAGATTTTTGTTGTATGATCCTAGGGTTATTTTGGCATTTTTGGATATTGTATACAAATACTGTATTTTGGGAATGTAGTAGACTCTGGTATTATGTAATTAATGACTTGATGGATGTGATTTATATTTATTACTGCTTAGGTTTCTGCTATTATTGACAGGTGTCCCCGTTACCCACAAGTTTGGGTTGACTTTTCTATTTATTATGTTTCATTTTATTTTAAGATTTTTGAGGACGTTACATACACTTGTAGTAAATAAATTGTGAAAATGTAAAGTGCACACATGATATATTATCAGGGTTTGGCCAATACTGCCTACGTCCCTGCCTTGGCTCACCAATATAAAGATTCCACTAATGCTCACTTAATGGGTGGAGCGACACCAGTTAAACCAGGTCAATTAATGGGGCTGACCTTAACCTCCAACCGCACCTTACCAGGATAGTGCACCTATCTTTCCTAATTGGGTCTAAGGTAATTCAGGATTATTCAATAGGACTAGTCTCCCTCTTCAGGCCCACACCTAGAATACAACAAATGTAAAACTCTACGTACATGGAAATATACTTCTACACAAGCATATATATACTACAATACACGCAAGATAATCTAAGAACTATAAGCTCAATGGTGTATATGTGCAAACAACACTCAGTATAATGTATAATTCTCAAATATGCACAAGAATATTCAAATGAGCTATTCTTTGAAACAAGATATACTAAATCTTAATGTTAGATTAGGGTTTCAAAGATGCTAGCAATAATATTCAAACAAACTCAAAAATATTTTCTCAATGTAGCAAGCACGACAGTTGTTTGAAATCAAGCTTGTAAAAATATTTTTGCACACAAAATATGGGCTAAGGTATCTTGCAATATCAATGCAAAGACCCACAAGCCACTAAGTTTTGCCAACACAAGATTTATTAGATTAAATCAGTGGGAAAACTTATGTTTAACTCTCAATATCAAAATCAATCAACAAATAACACAATAAGAGTTTTAAGCAAATTGGAGTGGAATATAAACACTCAAAGCACTCTCACAAAGCTTGGATGATCAAGGAATAGGTGTATAAGAGTGTATAGGAATAGTATGAGCAAAATAAGATTTAAAAATTTGAGAGAGTTTTGGCTTAATCATTTTTTCTAATCGCCCCTAATTTGTGCAAATGAACTCATATATATAGGCAAGGCACAAATTATGACAGTTGGGGGACACTAGGGGAATTATTAAATTGTTTTAATTCTTTTTAAGAAAAGTAACCCCATTTAACCGCTCTTAACCACGGTGAAAAATTGTGCAACCCGAGAGTTTCGAACGCCTAACTTGAAGTTTGGTCGCTTAAACAAACAATAGAAAATGTGCTTTTGAACGTTCGAGTGCCTAAAAAAAGGTTCGGTCTGCTGAACCGAAGGTGATTTCAAAAGACCGCTGTTCGGTCGCCCGGTCTTGAGTTTGGTCAGCCGAACTCATGTGTTCAGTAGCCCGAGGCAAATTTGAACGTGAATTTCAGGCTACTGAGTTGGTGGGAAAATTCATAATAGCAGTTTGGTCACCCGAGGACGCTACGGTCAAATTGGTTCGGTCACCCAAAACCAAGTCAACCTTCTGACTAGTCAAGGGTTCGGTCACCCAAGGTGCTTTGAACACCAAGGGTTCAGTCGCTCAAATCCTCACAATTTTACCCTTTGTTAGCCTTGGTATATTCCCAAGAGGGGGGTGAATTGAGTATTTAAAATTTCTCTCCTAGGTTCAATTTAACCAACAGCAGTATTATACAAACCTAAGGTCTTTCTATTTAATCATAAACTCAATTAACACATGTACACCATATAATGAATTAAACAGAATACATACATGTGCTGAAAATCAAAAATATAAAGTACATGCACGATATGTTATCGGGATTCGTCAGATACTACCTAAGTCCCCGCCTTGGCTACACCAGCACAAGGATTCCACTATGGCTCACTTAACGGGTGGAGTGGCACTATTTACAACCAGATCAATTAGCGGTGTTGAGCTCGACCTACACCTTACCAAGATGGTGCACCTAACTTTCCTAGTCGGGTTTAAGCCAATTAGGGACTATTAAACAGGTCTGGTCTCCCTCTTCAGGCTCATGCTTGGAATACAATCAATATAAATTTTTTGTACAAATAAACGCTTCTTATACAATCAGATATGTACCACTACGCACAATATAATCAATTCACCTCAATGATGTAAGAACTATAAGTTTGGTGCTTTACGTGTGCAATCAACACTCAAGGATGTATAATCTCAAATATGCACAGAGTGTTTGTTGACTTTTTGAGTTCGATCACTGTTTTGATGCTGACAAAGCACATATTTCTTATGTCTGTATTTAGCATGTGAATAGGTCCATTATTAAACACACACATAAGGAAATGGCGATGGAAGCTTGCAGAACTTAAAGACTATACGATCAAGCGCATTCCATGAAGTCGGAAGAGCAAAAAGATGAAGACATTTGTTTTTAATTTGCAATTGCATTTAATTTTATATCTTTGGTCTGTAATAATGCATGCATCTGCATGATGTGTTTGAATGCTCAGAACGATTGTAGATAGACCCTATGGACTAGCACATCTCACCAAAAACCTTTTTCTAAAAAGACTAAAATCATACAAAGTTTTTGGAATAATTTTAGGGTCAAATTCGGGGCTAAAACGATGTTTATGAAAAATTCGGTCGACCAAAGGTTAACCAACACTGAATTTTTTTAGTGTCTTCAAAAAGACCTAGAAAAGACCCTAGAACACTCACCCTTACACTTGTATATGTTAGGCACTTGAATAAGGTGATTGTGTATTGAAATAGGACCAAAATGCATAAATTGTGCACATTCGGTCGACCGAACTCCCATGTACAAAATGCCCCGGTCGATCGAACTATGTAGTTCATTTGGTCCTGGTCGACCAAACCTCCTAAGGAGTCAACTTTTTGACCACCTGGTCAACTGAGCCCAAAATATACTCCAATGCTCTAGTCGACCGAGGGTCCTCGATAGATGCTCCAACCACCTGGTCAACCGAACTTAATAGTTCAAATCTTCTCAGTCGACCGAATCGCGCTATTTAGAAAAATCGCCTTTGAGACCTTGCCTAGTCGACTAAGACCTTAGTTCATTTCTTGCCCGGTCGACTAAACCTCAAGAACTTCGGTCGACCGCACTTGTTCTGGTCGACCGGTGCTCTCGAGTTGGAATATTTTTTAAGTGTTTAAAACGTCATTAAAACTTAATTAAACTTTTCCAAAATACCGAGCGTGTCCCCAATGGTCATATTTGTTACAAACTCTATAAATACCCCCTCATTACTCCAAATTAGTAACTTTGATTAACTCCAAATTTCTCTCTAATCCTCTGTTAATCAAAGTTCCCCCAACTCATTTTTATTGCAAAAATTTCTTCTTTGGGGCAAAATATTTTATTCAAATCTCCCCAACTCTCTTTCATGCATTTATTTCAAAATCTTCTTTGAGGAGAATATTTTATTTAGGGCATTTCATTTGCACATATTCTCACTAGGCACCAAATATTTGAAAAAACATTTCTGAGAATATTGCTTAGGTTTTCTCCCGGTTATTTCTTTGATA
The DNA here is from genome assembly GCF_029873635.1 of Malania oleifera. NCBI lineage: Eukaryota > Viridiplantae > Streptophyta > Magnoliopsida > Santalales > Ximeniaceae > Malania > Malania oleifera. The sequence goes on from NC_080426.1 coordinate 55,222,367, forward strand.
AATATTTTTGGGAGAAAATTTTCTATTGCACAAATATTTTTATTGAGCTTAACTCCTAGATTGTCCAAGTATTTCTCACTTGCATAAATATTTATTGGAGAACATAATACATATTTTTCATACACATTCTAGTTGTGCAAAAATCATTGAAAGAGCAAAACCCTAGGTTCTCCTATATTATTATTGAAATATCTTTTTGGAGAAAACTTTTTATTAGGGTGTAAATATACTTAAGCACCCTTACTCCCTTGAGCATTATTTCATATCATTGGAGTGTGTATTTTTTTGAGCTTATTGTGTACATCTCTGCTTGTATTTTTCAGAAGCATTTTCATATACAAAATTTTTTTACTGTAACAGTTGGGTTCAGCCCGTTAATTGAACTAAGGAGTTTCAGTCCCGTAAGTGAGACCAGTTCAGTTTAACCCGAAATTGAACTGGGGAGTCTCAGCCCTGTAAATGAGACTAGTTCGGCTCAGCCTAGTAATTGAGTTGGGGTTTTCCTCACCCCGTAAGGAGAGGATGTAAAAGGTTTTTGCTCCGCCCGGTTAAGTGAGTAGGTTTAGTGGAATCCTTGGGAGGTATGCCCAAGGCGGGAACATAGGCTGATTTTGGCCAAACCTCGATAACAAATCTTGTGTCTTTCTCTCCCTATCTCATTTTAATTACTGCACGTTAAATTCAGCATGTGTATGCCTATTTATTTACTATTATATTTAGTTGCATGCACACACTTACATTGAATGAGATACACACGTATGCATGAACTAATAGCTTAATCATTTTATATACACACGTTTAATATTGAATGGTTTATGATACGTGGTGAATCAACGTAATTGTTTAAATTAGCTAAAAATGCTTTAAAACCCAATTCACCCCCCCCCCTCTTGGGATCACACCAATACCAACAGTGTTCTAACAAGCTAATCTTTGAAAGAAAAGTATATTAAATCTCAATATCATATTAGTGTTTCAAAGATACTAGCAATGATATTCAAATAAACTCAAAAAATATTTTCTCAAATGTATCTAACACAAGAGTTGTTTGAAATCTAGTTTTGTAAAATATTTTGTACACAAAAATAAAGCTATAGGAATCTTGCAATGACAATGTAAAGATCTTTAAGCTTATGAGTTTATCCCAACACAAGATTTTATCAATAAAAATATGTGGGATAAACTATGTTAAACTCCCCAAAATCAATATCAAATATTAAAGCAATACAATGGGAGTATTCGCAATGCCTAATAAGAACTAGCACAATTTGTAAACTCTCACAGTGCTAAGATGTAAGGGAATGAATATATGAGAGTGGAGTGGAATACGCAAAAATAGGCTTTTTGAGATTGAGCGGATTTTTCACTAATTATATTTCTAATCTCTCTTTAATTTTGCAAATGAGCCTCTATATATAGAGAATGGCAAAATGATAACCATTGGGGGACGCATAGGGCATTCTTAATTTATTAAAAAGAGTTTAGTAAAATTAACCCTGTTTAACCCTTTAACCTTGGTAAAAATATTATTCAACCCGAGAGGATTTAGATGACTGAACTTTAGTTCAGTCCCCCGAATAGACTCATCAGATAAATTTATAAAAAATGGTTCGGGTGCCCGAGTTTGGGACTGGGTGGCTGAACTAAAGTCAGTACCATATGGTGCGAGATTCGGGTGCCCGGTTCAAAGGTCAGCAGCCTAAACTGGTCAGTTTGGTCACCCAAGGCCATAATGAACGTGAATGTTCGGTAGCCCGAGTAGTTGAGAAGTCCTTTTCAGAGGATTCAGGCCCTCGAGGGAGATAGGAACATTTTGTGTTCGGTCACCCGAGAGCTGGTCAAATTGTTGACTACTCAATAGTTTTGGCGCTGGAGGTGATTTGTTCACCTAGGGTTCGGTCGCCCGACCTCTCTCAATTTTTTCAATTAAGCCCAATTTCACTTCAATTGATTCCAAATTTTTGCTTCAATTAACTCCCCTGATGTGATAAGTGATGATAGGGACTATGAATGCTAAGTGCTGGGACCTAGGGGTCGATTTAAGGTCATTTTGCTTTCCAAAAAAATCCGGTGTCGGTCAACCAATCCCTAAGGTCAAACTACGGTCTTGAGCTTTAGTTCCAACATGCATGTCATGCATTAATTATTACAGACCGTTCCTATATTACTATTACAGACCCAAATTACACAAAATATAAATTACAATGAGTCTTTAGGATCTTTAGTCTTCAACTCTTCTTATGTGCCAGCATATGATCTGATAATATAAACCTGCACACAAACTTGATAGATATTAAATACCGAGGTATTTGTCATGATCAAAATGGGATGTGAACAATAGGCTCAATACCCTCGAAGTCCTGTTTTACTTCAATTAATTTCCCTAATAATATATGTGATATTAGGGACTATTTTACATGTAAGTGCAAGGACCTAAAGTTTTTCTAAGGTCTTTGAGTTAGTCTCAAAAACCTGGCGTCAGTTGACCTTGTCTAAGGTCATTTGAGCTTGTAGTTCTTACCATGCATGATATGCATCAATATTAGAGACCTTTCCTATTTTACTATTACATACCCAAAATGAACATAATGTAAATTACAATAAATGAGTCTTCAGGATCTTTAGTTTTCAAGTCTTCATATGTCATCAAGTGATCTTACTAACATGAGCCTGCACACAACTTGATAGACATTAAATATCGGAGTATTTTTCCTAATCAAAACAAGGTATGACCCATAGGGTCAACAAAATGCTTCAAAGATTTGTACCCTAATAAAATATTTCTCCAAAAAATATTTTCAATGAGAAGTAGAAGAACCTAGGGTTTTGGTTTTTCAAATGACTTTTGCAACATAAAAATTTATCTATGAAAGTATAGATGCAAAAAGAGATGCCTAAATGAAATACTCTTTTAAAATGATTTTCAAAGAAAGAATAAAAGAGAGTTGGAGAGAATAAAACATTTTGCCCCAAAGAAAATATTTTTGCATTAAAAATGGTTTGGAGGCACTTTGATTAATAAAATAATTTGAGAGGATTTAGGAGTTAATCAAAGTTTCTAATAAAAGAAAATGAGGGGATATTTATAGTTTTTCAACAAAATATGACCGTTGGAGACCTATTGGAAATTTTAGAAAAGTTTAATCTCAATTACTCTTAATTACCCGTGGTAAAAATGGGCCAACTCGAGAGTTTCAGTCACCCGAGCCATAGGTTCGGTCGCCCAAACACTCATAGAAGGAAAAGGCTTTTCATGCATTCGGGTGCCCGGTATAAGGTTCGGTTGGCTGAGTATAAGGTATTTCCAAACTCCTCAAGGTTTGGTCGCCTGGTCCTAAGTTTGGTCTGTCAAACTTGCCACTTTGGTCGCCCAAGGTATTTTTGAACGTCAAGTTTGGGTGCCCGGGGAAGGTGGAAAAAGTTTGCATTCAAGGTTCGGTCAATCGTGAAGATTTAGTTCATTTCGATTCGGTCACCTAACCCAAGTCAACAATTTTGACTAGTCAACTATTCGATCAACGGAGGTGTTTTCAATGCACACGGTTCAGTCACTTGAAGCCCTTTCACACTTAAGATTTAGGTCCTATTTTTTAGTATGGTTACGTGTAGGAACCTAGGGTCTATCTAAGTTCATTTGAGCTTTTTAAATAGTCTCAAAAACCTAAGGTTAGTCAACGATCCTGTGGCTCCCTATGGTCAATCTATGGTCCTATCTAAGCAAATAATCATATCACGCAGATGCATGCATTATTACAAACCAAATAATAAAAATGAATGCAATTACAATAAGAAATAAATGTCTTCTTTGTCTTTTTACTCTTCTGACTTCATGGAATGTGCTTGATCGTATAGGCTTTAAGTCCTGCAAGTTTCCATCGTCATTTCCTTATGTATGTGTTAAATTAATGGACCTGTTCACATGCTAAATACACACATAAGAAACATGTACTTTGTTAGCATCAAAACAGGGATCGAACTCAAAAAGTCAACAATCTCCCCCTTTTATATGATGACAAATGCATTGGAGCAAAATGAGTACTGCCTGAAAGGGCTCTCCCTAAGAATATGCATAATATAAAATATAAACAATAAAGTTCAAGCATATTCACGAAAGAAGACATTACAATAAATTATGCATTCAGTTTTAACATTAAGGCACATGCTCAGATATTTTGCCCCTATATTTGCCCTTGAACAGAAATTTCCCTTTTTGGTCATAAACATTTTGCTCATAAAAATTCTCTCCCTTTTGTCATCAGCAAAAGGGTTAAGTTAAGTAGAAAACATTTTGAGTATTTAAATCAAATTTAGAAAAGATAACTCCCCCTTTGTAAAAAAAAAAATTCGATTTGTTTAGAAAATACTCTCCCTTTTATGGTTTTAGCATTTATTTTTCATACAACACAATATAACTGGTGATTAAAAAAAATGTCATGATAACCATGGTCAAACTAGAAGTATACACAAACCAATTCATTTAGAACACGTTGACTTTTTGAGTTTGTCTCGTGTTTTGATTATGACAAATCACAGTATCTCATCTGTGTGTTAAGTGTATGAACAAGTTTATTTTTCTAAACACGGTTGACAGATGAGAAGTGGAAGCCAAGAAGCAATTAAACGAGCGCATCATTCAGCGCAATCCATGGAATTGCCAAGGAACTGAGCATGAGCCTTTATTTGTTTTAAGTTGTATTTTTATATATTTATTTTGATTCGAGTCTATAATAATTTATGGTCTAAAATAATCTGCATATCATGCATAATAGGTATTTATGCTTAGGATACCTTAGTCTGACCATAGGGAAAACAAATGACCATAGACAAACTTTGAACGACTGACGCTAGATTTTTTAAGCTAAATTAAAATGCCTAGACCTTAGAAAGACCCTAGGTCCTTGCACTTGCACTTAGGAAAGTCCTCATTATCTATCAAGGGAAATCATTTTTCAAAAGCAGGACTAAGGTGCTAAAATGTTAAGGATCCGGGCGACTAAACCTTGGCATTGAAAATGCATCGGTCGACCAAATATGGAAAAATCAATAGTGTTGACCTGACTTCAGACGACCGAACCGATTTGAACTAAGTGTCCTTGGTTGACTGAACATTCAAACTTGACTTTTCCACCAACCTGGGCGCCCAAACTTCATGTTCAAAATACCTTCAGGTGACCAAAAGCGTAAGTTCAGCATACCGAACTTAAGTCCGAGCGACCGAACCTCAAACATTTTGAAAATCGCCTAGTTCAGCAAGTCGAACAGCTTCTCAGGCACCCAAACATGAAAAACTCACTTTTTCTCATGTGCCTGTTCGGGCAACCGAACTTATGGCTCAGTCGACTGAAACTCTTGAGCTGGCTTATTTTTACTGCAGATAATTAAGGGAAAATTAGGGTTATTTTTTATAAACATGTTTTAAACAATTTAAATTATTACCCTTATGTCCCAACGGTAATATTTTTGAGTGAGGCTATATATATAGGTTCATTTGCAAAGATTAAGCCAAGATTAGGGAGTTTGATTAAGAAAATTTTCTTTGATTTTTTAGAGAGCCCTTTCTTCATACACAACCCATATACTCATCCATTTGATCATTCTATTACAAAATCCTATTTAGTAAGAGTATCTTGAGAGATCCTACACTGCTTTAACTCTCTTTGTTGTGCTGATTGTTGATTTTTTAAAGGAGAGTTAAGCCAAAGATTTTCCCCATAGATTTAGTTCATAAATTTATTGTGTGGGGAAAATCATGCTAGCTTGTGAGTCGCATTTTGATTGCAAGACTCTTAAGTTTGTCTTGTGTTGTGAAGCAGATATTTTTCTAACAAGCTTGTTTTACAAATATCTCTTGTGCTTAATATTTTTTGAAAATCATTTTTGAGATATTTGATCATTCTATTGGAAATATTTGAAACCCTACTTGTGATTGATATATATCTATATATTGTTTCAAAGATAGTTTGATACACTCTCACACATTTATTGCATATTGACATTATATTGAGAGTAGTTTCACTTGACTAATCTCACCTGAGCATAAATACTATTATCTGTGAGTGCATTGATTATACTGTGTGTATTGGTACAAATCTACTTAGCATAGAAGCACTTATTTTGTATGCAAAAATTTGATATTCATTGCTGTATTTCAGGTGTGGCCTAAGGGGGTGTTGATCTGACCCGTAAGGATCGGTAGGGCCATCTTCGCCCCGCAAGGAGAGTTCGTAGAGGTTGAGTTCAATCCTGGTAATTTGACCTAGTTGTAAACGGTGTCGCTTCACCCGTTAAGTGAGCAATAGTGGTAATACTCGGGCTTGCGAGCTAAGGCAAGGATGTAGGCAATTTTGGCCAAACCCCGATAACATATCTGGTTTAGTTTTATTTTCCACAATTTATATTCCTGCACATGTATGTTATTGTGTGAATGTTGCGCATGATTTAATTTCCGCATCTTTCATTTATTTGTGCATTTGGGTTTATAAGTATATAGACATACCCTAGGTTGAGTAATACTGCTTGTGGAATCTGGTTTAATTTAGGAAGAATTTTTAAATACCCAATTCACCTCCCCTCTTGGGAATACACCAATTCCAACAGAACACAACATAAGACCCGCAAAAGATTAGAATTTAAAAACATACGGCATATGATTGCAAGACATGGTTTGAGCATAAGAGTGGCCTAACTAGTTCATATGCATTTCATGAACAATCAATGAACCAGTTATGCAATACAACACCCTTAAAACAATTTCATGACATAAAAGTTCTAAGACAGGATAGCACAAGTCATGAAACATAAAGCATACAAGCAAGAAACAAGATATATTCTATGAAATTTCATTTCTTGAAATTGAAATAAGTGTATATATATATATCTCCCCTTATGATTTTTGATAGGTCTTGGGGGCAATGCTTGCTAAAAAAGAAACTTTAATATAAAGTTCAAGTAAGTATCATTTTCCTGGTTAAGCATTTGAGCATATTCCAAAAAGATAAAACCAGAAAAACAACCATATAGATCCCAAAAATATCAAGAAATTTTAGACAAGGATTATATGGCCAAACCTAAGACACTATGGCTAAGTGATATATTTTAAATCAAAATTTTCAATAAGATTATCACACTAAAGCACAAGCCACAGAAAATTCAAAAAACAAATCTAAGCCTAAAATGTTGGTGAGCATAACAAGATGGACAGTTAATTTTAGATGCTCCCCCTATCAATTTGAGTTCGTGCTTAGATTCAGTCAACTACTTATACTAATTTTAATTTTGAAAAATTCATTAAGAGTTTGACCAATATAAGTATTATTTTTCATTCTAAAATGAATTTTACTAGGTATCGGTTAAATCATTTGTTTTCCACCAGTAAAATGTCCCTAAACACACATGCGCTAAAAATAAAATACTAAGTCATGCATGGTGTTCATCCGTACCATGAACAATCCATATCAAAGATTGATTCAGTAGAGATAGGATATGAAGTTTAAGGTAAAAACAATTTCGGACTCAAAAAGTAGAAACAATGAAAAATATGAGTCCCTGGGTCAGATGCTATTAATCCTTTTCGCCAGGATGGGACTTAAACTCTGCAGTATAGTCTCAGGCATACATAAGAGCATTAACGTTCAAGGATGAATTTCATTCAAGCACACTCAATACATGTTCATCCTTCTAAATATTACTCAGCATGCAAGAGATTATAAGCACTAAGCTCTTATTCATTTTCTTAAGAGTGGGGCTTAAGCTCCCCTTGTATATTTGTATGCATGCTTACTTGCATTAGGCTCAAGGATGATGTTCGTTTAAAAGCAGCCATCAAAAATTCATCCTAATTTCAGCATGTAGTAAATACTAGACATTTAGCTCATATATGCATGACATATTGCTTTTCAATTTAAAGCACGATAGCCAACCAAAACTATACTCAAAGGTAATGCAATAGGGGTTCAAAATAAGAATAACACAACTCAAAATACTCAATGAGTGTGTGTGACATAAACACTCCCCTTATGTCATGCAATTCTCCTAGTTTATGGACCATCATCAAGATATAAGACATTTATTTATAAGGATGATGCTTTACCATTTGGGTCCGGAATAAAAGTGCACAACCCAAAGAATTTGACCAAATGGTGTCCATGAACTAGTTCCTCTTAGGTCCATAAAATGTGTACATGTTTTCAATTCAGTGCAAACTAATAGGATTTAACATGTACTAATTTATTTAATTATCCAGCAACGTAGGAAATAAACATGAAGATTATGCATGTTATTTAGTTTAGCACATACTATTTAAGATTCAACATGCACTAATTAACTATCAAATTATTTTGCATGCATAAAAAATAATCATTAAGTTCACCTAGCATGCATTTTATCATCATTCATTCAAGTACATGGCTTCATTTTTGGGAAAAGCTCTACCAAAATTTCGGTAGCATGCCATCTATAAATTGAATATTTTTCCATTTTTCCATGTACTAGAACCCTGATAGATTCGCGCAAACAATTCAAAAATAATTTGCATCACGCAAACATCATTTAATTTGAGCATGCAAGAACCTATATCCACTACCAGCATGCAATTCACATCACTGCACCCGCCATGTAGGAGGCATTCAATACAAGCATGTATTCAATAGTTCAATCAATATATCAAATAAAATATAAACTATTCATACTAAAATATAATCATTTTGCAAACAATGGACAGTTGCATTCAACTCAAACAGCAGATCAAGCTAAAATTTCAGTCATCTATCAGATGATATAAACATTAGGCAAAGATGGATATTTAGCATTCAGCGCAAACAAATCATCCAATAAACAAAACAAGATAAGCATAACATAATATATTGCTTATAGGATGAATTTTGTTTAAAAAAAAAAAAAGAAAGGCTGCTCCCCCTCGATTATGCAGCCAATTGAAGATGATTAAACTGTTAAGCTTCAAAATAAGTTTAGGGTAAAAAATATGTAGTACTAGAATAATTCCCTAAAGCTCAATTTCATGTGTTGGACAAAGATATGATATATTTAAGATATTCATACTAAGGCATATAGAGCATTAAAAATTCAGCAAATAAATATAATTTTGTCCAGTAAACAGGGGATAGCCAATATATTCATACGTTACCCAATCATAATGATATGTATACGTAAAGCTTTGACTAGATATGATCATTAAAACTCACATATTTGCTAGACTTTCCTAAGGTTCTTAGTTTAATAATAGAATATACTAAATATAATCTTTTAAGCACGGAACTCTATTTAATCATTTAAAGCATTTTGATTTCTTATATATATCCTAAAATCTTATGAGAATTAATAAAATTTCTTCTTAAGTGCACCTCATAAGATGGCATGTTATAATCACAAAACTATCATATGATTCACATAGTAATAATAAACATAAAACATACAGCATGTGAATCAAGCATCAAATAACATAGAAGGAGGAAGATATACCTTTCCAATTTACTTCTTCTTAATTGATTGAGCTTATAGTGGCTTTCACCTCTCTCTCAATTTTTCTATATTTTTCAGATATTCCCAAAAACCTTAGCACTACAACAAGACATGAACTTTTCAATAACATTAGTAGCTAAGGCAAAGTAACAGTATGCATGGCACTCAAATGATATGTATTAAAACACATGTCATGCAAAATCAATTCATTTTCAAATTTTTGGAAATTATGCATTTTAAAATCATTTTTCTATGGGATATGATTTCCTTTGAAAAACACTTTCCAAATCCTCCGATCATTTGATTTTAAAAAAGCATTTTCAAATTTCAAATTGGAAAATCTACGCAATAAAACTAGTAGAGGATTTGCAAGGCGCTGACCCTCAAAACAGGGATACACCAAAAAAAATGAGTTGTTGCAATCTTTATGCAAATGCAGTTAAGCTTACTGCAACCTCTTTCTGATACCAATTGTTGGAATTGGTGTGATCTCAAGAGGGGGGGTAAATTGGACATTTTAAACTTTTTCACTAATTTAAACAATTACGCTGATTCACCACATCTCATATCTCATTCAAAATAAAACATGTGTGTAAAGTAAGTGAGTAATGTGTGCATACATACACGTGTACTGCATATCTCATTTAAATTAATTATGTGTGCATGCTAGATGATTATAACAAAGCATGAACAGACATACACATACTGAAATTAAAGTATGGAAAGTAAATGAGATAAGGAGATAGACACACACACACACGATATTTGTTATCGAGATTCAACCAAACCAGCCTACGTCCCCACCTTGAGCATACCCCCCAAGGATTACACTAAACCTGCTCACTTAAATGGGCAGAGCAGAAGCTGTTTACATCCTCTCCTTACGGAGCGAGGAAAACCCCAGCTCAATTACAAAGTTGAGCCCAACTTGTCTCACTTACGGGGTTGAGACTCCCCAGTTCAATTTACTAGGCTGAATCGAATCGGTCTCACTTACGGGACTGAGACTCCCCAGTTCAATTAATGGGATGAACCCAACTAGTACAATAAAAATCATTTTTGCACATATAACATGCTTCTAAAAATATAAGCAAACATTAAGCTCAAATACATACACTCTAATAAGATATAAAATATATGCTCATTAGAGTAAGGGTATTTTTCAAAATAAATATTCTAGTCTTTAAAGCAAGATATATATAATAAAATACTTCAAAGATTTGTACCCTAATAAAATATTTCTCCAAAAAATATTTTCAATAAGAAGTATAAGAACCTAGGGTTTTGGTTTTTCAAATGACTTTTGCAACATAAAAATTTATCTATGAAAGCATAGATGCAAAAAGAAATGCCTAAATGAAATACTCTCTTAAAATGATTTTCAAAGAAAGAATGAAAGAGAGTTGGAGAGATTAAAACATTTTTCCCCAAAGAAAATATTTTTCCATTAAAAATGATTTGGGAGAACTTTGATTAACAAAATAATTTGAGAGGATTTGGGAGTTAATCAAAGTTGCTAATCAAAGAAAATGAGGGGGCTATTTATAGTTTTTCAACAAAATATGACCGTTGGGGACCTATTGGGAATTTATAAAAAGTTTAATTAAAGTTTAATCCTAATTACCCTTAATTACCCGCGGTAAAAACGGGCCAACCCGAGAGTTTCGATCGCCTGAGCCAGGTTTGGTCTCCCAAACACTCACAAAAGGAAAAGGCTTTTATGCATTCAGTTTCCCGATGAAAGGTTCGATTGGCTGAGTCTAAGGTGATTTCCAAACTGCTCGAGGTTCGGTCGCCTGGTCCTAAGTTCGGTCTGCCAAACTTGCCACTTCGGTCACCCGAGGTATTTTTGAACGTCAAGTTCAGGCGCCTGGGGAAGGTAGAAAAAGTTCGCATTCGAGGTTCAGTCGACCATGAACATTCAGTTCATTTTGTTTCGATCGATCAAGGCATTTTCAACACGCACGATTCGGTCACCCAAAGCCCTTTCACACTTAAGATTTAGGTCCTACTTTTTAATATAGTTACGTGCAGGGACCTAGGGTCTATCTAAGGTCATTTGAGCTTTTTAATTAGTCCCAAAAGTCCGGCGTCGATCTACCAAAGGTCGACTGAAGATAAACCCTAAGGTCAGTCTACGGTCTTGTGGCTCCCTAGGGTCAATCTATGGTCCTTTTTTAGCAAATAACCACATACAGATGCTTGCATTATTACAAACCAAATAATAAAAATAAATGCAATTACAATAAGAAATAAATGTCTTCTTCGTCTTTTTGCTTTTCTGACTTCATGGAATGCGCTTGATTGTATAGGTTTTAAGTCCTGCAAGCTTCCACTTTCGTTTCCTTATATGTGTGTTAAATTAATGGACCTATTCACATGCTAAATACACATATAAGAAACATGTGCTTTTTCAACATTAAAATAGGGATTGGACTCAAATAGTCAACAGATAAACATACAACGTCATGAATTAACCCCGCATAACCAGGTTGTGCAGTCCGAAGCCTGGACTTAGTCATGGCTGGCCTACCACTAGGCTAAGTCAAACTATATATTTATCTATACTTGTAGTTGTAACTATAAGTACGATTCGCCTACCCAACTAGTCCAAACTCTAGGGGGTAACTCTACTCTTCACTGGTCAAATCAACTGTATACCACCAACACTCTCACAACAGTGTGGCTGCACTAGTATCTTTGAAGTTACAGTACCGTGTTTAGCTTTGGTCCATTAGGGTTCCTAAACCATATAATGCGATTTATAAAACAATACAATAACATGATTTCATTTTCACAATTCGATATAAAACTGTCATACTATAATTCTGTATATAAAATACTGTAATACTGTATCTCTGTATAAAATACTATTACATTGTAATTCTGTATAGAACAATGTCATTCTGTAACTCTGTATAAAATGCTCTGTCATACTGTAGTTCTATATGGAACATTGTCATTCTGTAACTCTATATAAAATGTTGTCATACTATAGTTCTATATAGAACACTGTCATTCTGTAACTCTGTATAAAATGTTGTCATACTATAGTTCTATATAAAAAACTGTCATTCTGTAACTTTGTATAAAATGTTGCTATATCATAGCTCTGTATAAAATATTACCATACTATAACTTCGTATAAATATGTATTATCATAAATCTGTATAAAAATATTGTCATATCATTATTCTGTATTGATCTCATGGCATACAATTTGAGTAATAATTCATAATATAAAAATATGTCTGGGATAACTATATTTTTTTGCTGAAAATAATGGTGTAATCAACTCTAGGGTTTTACTCAAACTCATAAGCCCAGTTTTTTCTCAAAATATACATATATCAATTCAAATTTTCCATTCCCATAAGCATGTATACTCAGGAAAACATACATTTTATTTCTGTAATCACATACTATAATTTAATCAATTGAATTTCTAAAAATTTCTTATTCGGGCCAAAATTTGGTTTATTAGTCGATTTGGGCTAAATTTAGGTGAAAATTTGAAAGAGAGAGAGAGAGAGAGAGAGAGAGAACCGCTGCTAAAGAGAGAAATTGAGAGATAGTGAATTTTTCCTTTAAAAAAAATGAGTTAGAATTTATTTATAGGTTGCTGCCCTAGTGGAAACCGTCAACAGTTTGGTATTCAACCAAACCCTTTTTACTATTTTACCTTTACTAAGCCTCGGTAACTCAAACCGTCACGATTTTCCTAAGCTCCACAAAATCGTCGACGGTTTGGTCTACACCAAACCAAATTTCCTCTTTTTATTGCTATTTTTTATATCATTATTATTTTTCCAGGTCTCTACATAAGTACTCAAGGACGGATGGTGATGTTCGAGGCGTGTCAAATGTTTCCTATGCCAGTGTAATGGGGTACTTCGGCGAATCGGCGGGCAATAGAGTGATCCGTCAGTTATGAGGTTCGTAGATGCAGGCTACACAAAGAACTTGGATGACAGGAGGACTACAACAAGGTGTGTTATGGGAAGACCTAATTGTCAGAAGTCCAGGGTACAGTCTCAGGTTGTACTAGTTACAACTGGATCGGAGTACTTGGCAGTGGCTGAGGCTGCCAAGGCAGCATTGTGGTTTAAAGGGTCATTCAAGGAGTTGGGTGTTCAATTAGGTAGAGTTCATGTTACCATGAACAAGTTCAAGTATGGCTTGGACTTGGTTTACATCTCTAGGTGTTAGATGGGAGGTGGTCCCAATCTACTGACCCAGGTGGAGCAATGGGGTTATGCTTTCGAATTTCTCCTAAGTGGTGAATATTCACCAAGGTGGAGATTGTTGGGGATATGGCTTATATTTTGAGTGGAACGCATGCACCGGAAACCGTCGATCGTTTGGGTGTAACCGTTGATGGTTTCAGGAAGTGCTACAGGGTATTCTTCTCGACTTCAAACCATCTACGATTTGACCTAAACTATTGACGGTTATGCTCGTGGAGGTCATGAATTTTCGAATTAGAGATGAATGGATTGGGAGTTTTTGGAGTATTTTCCCATAAAGGATCGCTACATAAGTGTTTTAGTTATAGTAGAAGTCTTTTGTATGCATAGGATTAGTATTTAATCATGTTATGTAACCCTAGTTTGATAAGCTTTATAAGTTTCACATTATGATAGTGAAAAACAACCACTGCTCCTGTGGACATAGGCAAATTGCTTAACCATGTAAATTCTAGTGTCTTTGATTGTTGTTTTTGTTTATTCTCATTGTTGAGTGATTTTCATCATTGAGTGCTTGCTTTGCTTGTTTCATTGATTGTTTAGTGACTTTGTGTGAGGTCTTCCGCTGCGCACACTTGGCATCAACAATTGGTATCAGAGTGCCAATTGTGCACAACATTCGACTTAAGTTATGCAATAAAAAGTAACTCATATCTCATTCCACGCATTTTTTGATCTGTTTACTAATAATTTCATCTCATAAAATGTTTCAATAGTTTCTTTGAGTTTTTAGAAAATATTAGATAAAAAATTACTATTTCCTTTCATAAATTTAATTGAACATTTTCTATTCTTATTTTTTCATTATTTTTATTTACATATGTTTAAAGAACTAGTATTGACTTAGAAGTCTTGACTATTATAGAACAGTAACACTACATTCGATGAAAGTGAAAAGAAGGTGAATGAAATTAAAAATAAAAAAGAAGATAAAGTTGTTTGTCAATTTTTCAGAGAGGAAAGAAAAAATAGAAAACTTAAAAGAAAAAAAAAACAATTTCCTTTTCATAGCATTGCTTTAAAATTCAAACTAGTTGGCTAACTTAATAAAATCATTAGGCATGGATTGAAGATGTAGTAATTTGAATGTCAAAAATCAACTACATGAATATTTATAGTATTACATATTATTATATATTTTTTTATTATATTCCAACATACGGCCATATAAATGTATTACTACATTATAAAATAAAAAGGCAACCTAAAATGCATTCAAATTAAGTAGATATAATTTTAAATTACAAAATATTTTTTTTAAAAAAGAAAATAGAATCAGAATAAATTAAAATGGAATTAATTAAAGATTTTGGTTTGGAAATGGGAGGAGGGAAGAGGACAGGAGGGGGCGTGTCTCATGCTCGTGCGAGCTGGACGCAGACACATACACGTGGAGGCCGCAGCCAATCCTACCTGCATGCAACCACACATTTGGCGGTCACCTCATGTTTGCTCCCCCCTCACCGCGTTCATTATTTCGTGTGGTGGAAATACCCCTCGTGGGCCCCGCCCCGACCTTAGCCCCTTTAAGGTTATGCCACGTAATCAAGGAGCCAGAATCAAAAAAGACCCTTTTCAATGAGAAATTATATGAGGATTCTCCCTTTATATTTTAAATGTTGACATGTGGCAAATTAGTCACACATTCATTAATATCAAAGGATGACTTATTTTCAATCAGTGTATATTTTAAAAAACAGACACATGGATACGTGGATGGAGAGATCCTCTGCATAATTTTTTCTTGTCCATTTAATGAATTATGATGATATGGCAGACGAAATATTTCCCCCCCCCCCCCTCGACCTAAGTGAAGACTAGCTTGATTGAATTTCTATTTTAGAAATTTTCAATTTAAAAAGTGCATTTTAAAAATAATAATAATTGACGAACAAAAATAAAGGGGGAAAAACATGCCCTGACCAAAAAGTCCTAATTTTTATATTTATATTTATAGTATTATTTACAATTAGGAATGGTGGCATGGTTTGATAATTCAAATCATTTCTTTTGAACCATAATCAAATTGAAATTTCAGTTAGTTACAAAATACAAACGATAACCGAACCGCTTTAAAGGATTGGACAAAATTCAATTAACTGATTTTTAAGCTAATATCCAATGGTTAAATAAATCAAATTATTGCCCCCGGGCATACGGCCGAGTGGCAAGGGTGATCCTTAGAAATGCTGGTAACCCCAGTGTTCTGGGATCAATTCCTACCAATTGCACTATCCGTGATTTGCCTCCTACGCGTTGGTTGAGGGTACGATTGGTGTAGGCGATAGATTAGTCTGGGCGATTGAGATACTGTCAATAAATAATTAAAAAAAAAAAACTAAACTGAACTGCTAGATTCAATTTAAAAGTTTAAAATTACCAAGAATTGACATTTTTCTTCCATTATAACCAACTTGCAAAATTCAAATATTAAAATTCAATCATCATTGTCTAACATGGGATAAAACTCTATTAATCGCAATAACCCCATCATTACAACTCACTACCAACTAAGAGAGAGAGAGAGAGAGAGAGCTTGTAGAGACCCGAAAAATTATAGTATTTAAATAATAAAAGAGGGAGAACAAGGAAATTGTAAAGGGGGTCACAATAGGTCCTCGTTGACGAACGCGAAGCATTCGTCGACGAAGTGGCTTATTGGGATCATTGACAGGGACACATGTCTCGTCGACAAGGAGGTACTGAGAGGGTTATTTTAGGGCCTGAAATTCGTTGATGATGAATAAGTGTTCATCGACGAACTTTCTACTTGGCCTCGTTGACGAAGTGACATGTCTCGTCGACGAAGTCAGTTCTATAAATGGCTCAAATTTGGATTTCAGCGAGGAAAATAGCATGCCAACCCTCCTCTTTCTCTCTCTTCGTCCCCCACCCCTTCTCTCTAGAATTTTGGGCTGAATCTTCATCGGATCGACGATCCGAAGCTGCCACGCTACTCCTAGAAAGTTTCTCTTCATTTCTGCAGGAGTGTATTGTTGATTAGACCTACTTGGGAACTATCCCAAAATTTGGGTAAGTTAGTTAATTTTAGTATTATTGGGTATTTGGTGTTTTTGGACTGAGTAGAATATGTTAGGGAAGTTAATACTAAAGTTGTATTAGGAAAAATATCAATTTCAGGGTTTTGAGCTAAGGAACACACGGGGGTGATTTTGGATATTTTGTGGGATTCCTAAGAAATCAGGTAAAGGGATAAACTAAGTCAGGTTTATTATAAAAATGTATTTACTATTTTACAACATTTAATTTTAGGTAAATATGTATATTGTAGAATTATGTTAGAAATTATGTTGTTGATCAAAAATGTGGTTTTCACGTATAATATCATAAATATGATTTTAGAATAGATTTTATGATCTAAGTATTACCCCTTTTGTGTGGCATGAGTAACATTTAACATGAAAATTATGATGATGAAATATTATGTTTTCAACATAAGCAAGTTATTACTACTTTCAGGAAAATATTAAAATTATACAAGGATTTTCAAACAAAGGATTTCATATGATATGCCGGCGTAAGGGCCGAGGTTTTATATAATATACCGACGTAAAGGCTGAGGGTTTTTATGATATACTATGCCGATGTAAGGGCCTTAAATTTTATGTTATCAAAACCTGGTTGGCTTGGTTTAGACTTTCACGAAACTCAGTACCATAGCTATATGATCACGATCATGTATATGTTAGTGCTACCGCTTGCCATAAGGGGCAGTGGGAGATTGGCAGTCGATGTGATTTTATGGTAGTGTAGGCGTCCCTCTGGTGTCTGGACCAGGAGGGGCAGATCCATCGTACTTATAGACTTATGTTGATCTAGCGTGGTTAGCCATCTATTGCTAGGTCCCGCCTTTAGGCTGCACAACCCAGTCATGTGGGGGTAAGACATGACACCAACCAACTATCCATCCAGGGTATTTTAAATGTATAGTTATATGAGATGATTTATATGTATAGAAATTCGGTATGTTACCATGTTATGATAAAATATGTTTTTCCAGATACGATACAGACAATTTTATCAAGTATGATTTATGTACTGTTATACGTATAACACGAGAATACTCATATTGCCACACACTAATATTAATTTATTTTCCTTACTGAGAAGTGTCTCACCCCAGCTATATAAACATTTCAGGAGTCCCAAATAGAAGAGTGAATAGAGCTCTACAATGTTAGTGTTTGACTATGCTACCCTATCTGAAGGGTAAGTCATTTCTAGGGTCTGACAAATTTTTGAGTGGCGACCCTAGGACACTTTTTGGATATTCTGAAATTTGTGTATATATATGACAGTTGTAGTAAAACTCTGGTATTGTGTTGATTGGATATGTATATGTTTTTACGTTTCCCATTGCTTAGGTGATAGTGTTGTATTTCAGGTATATCCCCGGTACTCATGGGTCCAAGTTGATTATAATTTGTAAGGAATAATATTGATTATTATATTATGGAAAAAAAATATGGTAAAAGAGGCAGGTCATTACAGTTTGGTATCAGAGCTTAGGTTGCTAGGTTCTATAGACTTTAGAGTGCAACGGAAATGATACCAGAGTATAGGAAAAGGATTTAAGGTTTTGTTCTATAGTCTAGAGGCAAGACTTTCGTGGTGGTTTTTGCGTTTTTCCTAGGGTGACGATTTTAGGAAAACCTTAGTAAACTATTGTCGGGTTGTGTTTTTATAGTGTAGGACTGAATCTTGAAATAAGATAAGGATGTCAAGATAGGGGATATATGTTAGATGTGTAAGTTATAAGGATAGGGTCCCTAAGTCATGTTTATTGTCTTTCCAAGATGGACCCTGGAGGAGGTAGTGCCTGTAGTGACCTGCTTTTTCTTGCTATATATATTTTTTTTTTATTTTTTTATTTTTTTTACATACAATGAGATTTCACTACTCTGATACCTTTTAATATAAGTCAAATCATTATCACGAACCAGATAGGACCCATGGAATCCGAGACACAATAAACAACCTAAGCAGCGAGAAGTAGAATACATACAACCATAACCATATATACAATACCAAAGTGTCAGAATATTTTCCAAAATATACATATACAACAATACTCAAAATACCCTCATCTAGACCTAAGGACTACTTAAAATAACTACCCAAAAATACTCGCGCTATAGTCAGGGCAGTACTGTAGTCCCCTCTACCTGCGAGCCTAATCTGCTCACCTAACTAGATCATCGTAAATATATTAAATCACTGGAATGAGACAACGCTTAGTAAGACAAAATATGCTATTACTAGTGTGTGGCAGGTGAGTTTACATATTATAAACCTGATTTGGAAATACCATAAATAATTGAATATACAAAACACGTATAACATTTCATTATAGCTTATACCTATGTTGCTTAGCATAAACTATTTTTCTGAATTTTCTAAACATAATACTTCTAATATTCATAAGTATATATATGGTTTCTATAAACTTGAATATACATATATATAATAACTGAGAAAATTTCCCTAGCTGGATAACTGAAAGTCATGATTTAACCCCTCATGACAGGGTTGTGCGGCCCAAAGGCGGGACCTATCCTAGCTAGCCGACTAGGGTAAGTCAACTGAACTCCGAAAGTCAAATAGGCCTCCTCAACCCTTATCTGAAGGGGAGCCTGTCCACAACGTAAGCACGATCGACTGCTGAATACCACATACTTTCTGAGTAATGTGGTTGCACTTTGAACTGAAAATAGCTATGGTACCATGCTCTGTTGACTGATTCTGGTCCATGAGGGTCTGATACTATATACATACGTAACTAATATATCTATATTACTGTTTTGCCATGATTTTATAATAACTAAAACATTGTAAAACTGATATGCTAATCTGAGTAACTGGATGAACATTTAATGTTTGTATATCTAATTATCTGACTGAAATCATAGTATTCTGAATATGCTGTAAATATATGTTTCTATACATATACTGTAAATCATGGTATCATGAAAAATAGATAAATCATGGTATTCTGAATATGCTGTAAAATTTCTATCTACATGTATACTGAAAATCATTATTTTATAAAACATATATTTATTCCATGATATTTTTTGCCTAATACGCTATAAAATATGGTATTTGTAAACTGTATAAATACTGCACTAGTTTACTATAAACTCATGCCACACAATTTAAATAAATAAATTCACTTGTTCTAAAATTTGTATTTTCTGCTATACAAATATATTATAATCTGAATAGTAATAATCTGGTAAAACATATAATTTCTGCTGACTATCATACTAAAATTTCCTAGCATAGCATATTTCCCTTACCTGACTATCTGAGCACTAACTACTATTTGCAATCCCACGTGTGCGACATTCATAATTTCAACATCCTGAGATAACACACGTATATTTTTTCAAATCAAACAACTGAATTAACCTAAATGATTATCATACACATACTCCCCAAATCCTAAACTATAATTCATATATCATTTTACCTGGTTTCTTGAAATAATACCCACTGGGGTCCTCAACCCTTGTCTGTAAGGTCCCAAAACACCATATTCCTGAAAATATAATATCTTAATTTTACTTCACAAACCCCAGTATTTTCGCATATAATGCAGAATCTGACTTCAAATGAACTGGGTAATGCTGAAAATGCTCAAATAATCCACTCACCCTGGTTTTGGGATGGTTCCCAAGTTGGTCTAACCAACGGATTACTCCAGCAGATTTGAAAAGAATCTTCTCAGGAGTAACGTGGCGGCTTCAAATCGTTAAACCGGCGAATAACCAGGCCAGAAAGTTAGAGAGAAGGTGGAGAGGATAAAGTTAGAGAGAGGGGGTTGTATGAAGTTTTCTACGCTGAAAATCCAATTTTGGCATACTTATACACCTACTTTCGTCGATGAGACACGTCACTTTGTCAAAGCGGTCAAGAAGGGAGTTCATCAACAAATTTCAGGCCCTGAAATAGCCCTCTTGGTAACTCCTCGTTAACGAGACACGTGTCCTTATCGACGATCCCAATAAGCCACTTCATCGACGAACGCGAACTGTGACCCCCTTTACAATTCCCTTTTTCTCCCTCTTTTATTATTTAAATACCATAATTCATCAGGTCTCTACAGTGCCCATGCAAGTGGTAGTGACAGTGCGGGGCCCTCGATTGTAGGTGGGGCTGATTCAGATGTAGTACTACGCAGTATGGCTCAGCAGGTTATGGCTGAGATCGCCAGGAGCTCTAGAGAGCCAGGAGGCCCGTCTGCAGGCCATGGGTGCACAATAGAGAAATTTATCAAGATGAATCCTCTGAAATTTTCAGGAGTTGATCCTACAGCCACCGAGAATTGGATGCAAGAGATCGAGAAAGTTTTGGCAGTATTGCAGTATATAGAGGAGTAAAGGGTCACCTTCGCCACCTATAAACTAACAAGGGAGGCTGAGAGGTGGTGGATTGCTGTGAGACTTCTGGAGCAGCAGAGGATGACACTGATAGCTATGACATGGGATAGATTTAAAGAATTATTCTTTGACAGATATTTCCCAGCCACTATCAGAGAAGCTAATGTGGAAGAGTTCCTGAACTTGAAGCACGGACAACAGTCGGTCCAGTAGTATGCGGCGCTATTTATAGAGTTATCCCGCTTTGCTCTGTATATTGTTCCTAATGAAGTAAAGAAGGCAATACAGTTTGAAAAAGGCTTGAGGCGAGGAATATATAAGCAGGTGGTGGTGCTGAAGATACAGGATTTTGCTAAATTAGTTAATAAAACAGCTTTGGCCGAGGCTAGTGAGCACATGGATGCAGAGGAGCAGGGACAGAAGAAGAGATCAACGCCTTTAAGATTCCAGTAGGGATCTAGGTAGGGACAGTGGAGGAGAGGAAACTATGGCAGAGGTCAAAGGCAGGAGATTGGAGGTCGTGAGTTGCAGGCGGCGCAGAATTTTCCTGTTTGTCATACTTGTGGAAAGAGACACTTGAGAGAGTGTCAAGCAAGGAGAGTTGTCTACTATCGCTGCGGTAGGTAGGGACATCTGGTGCGAGATTGGCCTACAGCACTTGATACTGCACCTGCTCCCAGACCGTACCGGGGAGGTTATCAAGCTCCCCATGGTGGCCAGCAGAGGAATGTAGCTCCAGCGAGGGTCTATGCTTTGATTCCTGGAGATGCTCAAACGGCCGGTGATGTGGTGACAGGTATGATTAACATGTTTTCATTTAAAGTTATTGTATTATTTGATTCAGGAGTCACACACTCATTCGTGTCTATGGAGTGTATTAGATTATATGGGGTAGAAACACAGTTGTTAGACACCGAACTGTTAGTCACTACACCAACAAGGTCAGTAGTAAGGTGTAGTAGAGTGCTCCGAGACTATCCAGTTGATATTCAGGGGAAAGTCTTGCTAGCTGATTTAATAGTATTGGATATGCACGGGTTCGATGTAATTTTTGGTATGGACTGGTTGGTAGCCAATTACGCTAGTATAGACTATCGTTTGAAAGAAGTGATATTTAGACCTCCGAGAAGATCAAAATTCGGGCTCATAAGGTCGTGTGTACAATCCCCGCCTCAGTTAGTATCAGCCATACAGGCAAGGAGATTACTCCTAGATGGTTGTCATGGGTTTATGGCTTTTGTAA
The DNA here is from genome assembly GCF_029873635.1 of Malania oleifera. Lineage (NCBI taxonomy): Eukaryota > Viridiplantae > Streptophyta > Magnoliopsida > Santalales > Ximeniaceae > Malania > Malania oleifera. Next base: position 55,244,737 of record NC_080426.1, read on the forward strand.
AGGAGGTGTCATAAAATGAATTGAAGCTGGGCAATACACCAATGGTTAAGGAATTTTTAGACATTTTTCCAAAAGATCTACCTGGGTTACCTCCCGACTGCGAGGTAGATTTCGCTATTGATCTACTTCCCAGGATGGCACCAATTTCTAAAGTTCCTTACAAAATGGCTCCAGCTGAGTTGGGAGAGCTAAAGGATCAATTGCAAGACTTGTTAAATAAAGGATTTATTTGGCCGAGTGTAGCACCGTGGGGAGCTCTAGTGTTGTTTGTAAGGAATAAGGACAGGTCTATGCTGATGTGTATAAACTACAGGGAAATTAATAAGGTGATGATCAAGAACAGGTATCTTCTACCCCGTATAGACTATTTATTTGACCAGCTTCAGGGTACACGGGTTTATTCCAAGATTGACCTTAGATCAAACTACCATCGAATGAAAGTAAAAGTAGAAAACGTCTCGAAGACAGCCTTTAGGACCAGGTATGGACATTATGAATTCCTAGTTATGTCATTTGGTTTGACGAATGCTCCTGTTGTGTTCATGGACTTAATGAATAGAGTCTTTCACCAATATTTGGACCAGTTCGTTGTAGTTTTCATTGATGATATACTGGTGTATTCGAGGAGTTTTGAGAAGCATGAGGCACAATTACGGCTAGTACTTTGGACGCTCAGGGAAAAGAGGTTGTATGTTAAGTTTAGTAAATGTGAATTCTGCCTAGAGAAAGTGTCATTTCTAGGGCATGTTATTTCAGGGGAAGGTATTTCAGTGGATCCTAGCAAGATTGAGACAATGTTGAATTGGGAAAAGCCGAAGAGTGTTCAGGAAATTAGGAGTTTCTTGGGACTGGCGAGTTATTACCATCAATTTGTTGAGGGGTTTTCAACTTTATCAAGACCTCTCACACAGCTAACCAGAAAGAATGTTAGGTTTGAATGGGATAAGGATTGCGAACAAAGCTTGTAGGAACTGAAACAGAGGCTTGTCACTGCACCAATGTTGATCATTCCGTCAGGGGGTGATGGTTACGTAATTTACAGTGACGCATCTTTGAAAGGGTTTGACTGTGTATTGATGTAGCATGGTAGGGTTGTAACTTATGCCTCCTGACAGTTGAAAGAGTATGAAAAGAACTACCTTACCCTCGATTAAGAATTAGCTGCAGTGGTGCACGCGTTAAAGATTTGGAGGCATTATTTGTATGGTGAGAGATACGAGATATTCTCTTATCACAAAAGTTTGAAATACTTTTTCACTCAAAAAGAGCTGAACATAAGACAGAGAAGATGGTTAGAACTTATTAAATACTATGACTGCACTATCAGTTACCACCCAGGGAAAGCAAATGTGGTAGCTAATGCTCTAAGCAGGTAATCAATAGGACCAACACTGGCAGCTATGGAGGTTCAGCATTCGATTCTAATGGATTTGGAGAGATTCGGTGTAGATTTGGTAGAGAGTGATCCTCAGACATTTATTGCCAAACCAAGTAGTACAGTTTACTCTGCAAGAAAGGATTAAGACAGCTCCGAGAGATGACGCAAAATTAGCCGAGCTGATAGCTAAGGTGCAGGATGGATAGGGAGATGAATTCAGTATTTCTGATGACGGTGCCTTGAGGTTCCGTCCTAGGTCGTGCGTGCCTGTAGATGCTGATATTAGAAGGATGATTTTAGAAGAGGCTCACAGGTCCTTGTACACGATTCACCCTGGTAGTACTAAAATGTATAGGGATCTACGAGAGTCTTACTGGTGGAACGGCATGAAGAGGGAAATTTTTGAGTTCATACAGCAATATTTGACATGCTAGCAAGTAAAAGTTGAGCACTAGAGGCCGGCGGATCAGTCGCAGCCACTTTACATCCCAGAGTGGAAATGTGATCATGTATCTATGGACTTTGTGACGGGTTTTCTACTGGCACCGCATGGTCAGAATGCTATTTGGGTGGTCATTGATAGATTAACGAAGACCGCTCACTTCATCCCTATTAAAGTCAATTACTCCATGGACAGACTGGCAGAGATTTATGTTTAGGAGATAGTCCGTTCTCATGGTGTGCCAGTATCTATAGTATCATATTGAGACCCACGTTTCATGTCACAATTTTGGAGGGGCTTGCAAGAGGCTCTGGGGTCTCATTTATCTTTCAGCACGGCATTTCATCCTCAGATGGATAGCCAGACTGAGAGGATGATTCAGATATTGGAAGATATGTTGTGGGCGTGCATGCTAGATTTTGGGGGTAGTTGGACTCAATTTATGCCGCTAATGGAGTTTGCATACAATAACATCTATCAGGCCATTATCAACATGGCACCTTACAAAGCGCTTTATGGTAGGAGGTGTCATTCTCCTCTATACTGGGATGATTTAGGGGAGCGACGAGTTATGGGACCAAAGTTAGTGCAGCAAGCATATGATAAAGTTCGGCTCATCAGAGATAGGATCAGTGCAACTCAGAGCCGACAGAGGAGTTACGCTGATACTCGCCGCAGAAAACTGGAGTTTGATATTGGAGATCACGTGTTTTTGAAAATAGCTCCATTAAAGGGAATTTTGAGATTTAGAAGGAAGGGTACGCTTAGCCCTAAGTTTATTGGCCTGTTTGAGATCCTTGAGAGAGTGGGGTTAGTTGCCTACCGGCTAGCCTTACCACCCGTTTTGTCCAAAATACACGACGTATTCCATATCTCCATGTTGAGAAAATACGTCCTAGATCCCTCCCATGTGATCAATTATGGTGAGATAGAACTCGGGGATACTCTGGTATATGAGGAGATACCAGTGCTGGATAGGAAAGAACAGGAATTACGCAATAAGAAAATTCCTTTTGTAAAAGTCTTGTGGAGAAATCATGCAATAGAGGAAGTTTCGTAGGAACTTGAGGAGCAACTACGACAGAAGTACCCGCATCTCTTCAATGGGGATCAGTAACAATTAGGGAAAGTTACTGATGAATATGTAAAATTTCTTTTGTGCAAGTTAGTTAGATTTAATAATTTCTAGATACGACCGAAGTACCCGCATCTCTTCAATGGGGATCAGTAACAATTAGGGAAAGTTACTGGTGAATATGTAAAATTTATTTAGTGCAAGTTAGTTAGATTTAATAATTTCTAGTAGTAGATAGTATTTTGGTTATGGGAGAATTTTTATTTTATGTGTATTGTAATCTCCCAAAACCCTAAATGTAACCACGGTATTCCTCCGCCATAAGTGAGGGTAAGTAATAAAATAATTAGTCCATTTTTCTTTAAGAGATAGTAAATCACTCAGATGGTAAATTTTGAGGACGAAATTTTTATAAGGAGGGGAGAATGTAGAGACTTGAAGAATTATGGTATTTAAATAATAAAAAAGGGAGAAAAAGGAAATTGTAAAGGGGGTCACAGCAAGTCCTCATCGACGAACACGAAGTGACTTATTGGAATCATCGATGGGGACACGTGTCTCGACGATGAGGAGTTATCGAGAGGGTTATTTTAGGGCCTGAAATTCGTCGATGATGAATAAGTGTTCGTCGACGAACTTTCTACTTGGCCTTGTCGACGAAGTGACGCGTCTCGTCAACGAAGCCAATTGCATAAATGGCTCAAATTCGGATTTTGGCGAGGAAAATAGCATGCCAACCCTCCTCTTTCTCTCTCTTCATCCCCCACCCCTTCTCTCTAGAATTTTGGGCTGAATCTTCATCGGATCGACGATCCAAAGCTGCCACGCTACTCCTAGGAAGTTTCTTTTCATTTCTGCAGGAGTGGATTGTTGATTAGGCCTACTTGGGAACCATCCCAAAATTTGGGTAAGTTAGTTAATTTCAGTATTATTGGGTATTTGGTGTTTCTGGACTGAGTAGAATATGTTAGGGAAGTTAATACTGAAGTTGTATTAGGAAAAATATCAATTTTAGGGTTTTGAGCTGGGGAACACACGGGGGTGATTTTGGATATTTTGTGGGCTTCTCAAGAAGTCAGGTAAGGGAATAAACTAAGTTAGGTTTCTTATGAAAATGTATTTACTATTTTACAGTATTTAATTTCAGGTAAATATGTATATTGTAGAATTATGTTAGAAATTATGTTGTTGATCAGAAATGTAGTTTTCATGTATAAGATCAGAAATATGATTTTAGAACAGGTTTTATGATCTGAGTATTACCCCTTTTGTGTGGCATGAGTAACATTTAACATGAAAATTATGATGATGAAATATTATGTTTTCAATATAAGCATGTTATTACTACTTTCAGGAAAATATTAAAATTATACAAGGATTTTAAAACAAAGGATTTCATATGATATGTCGGCGTAAGGGCCAAGGGCTTTTATGATATGCTATGTCGGCGTAAGAGTCATAAATTTTATATGATATGTTATGTAAGGTTTTATGAAAATATTAACATGACATATATTATTATGAAATAGTCATGTATCATTATTTGGAAATATACTATATGTTATCATAACCTGGTTGGCTTGGTTTAGGCTTTCATGAAGTACAGTATCGTAGTTATATGATCATGATCATGTATATGTTAGTACTACCACTTACCGTAAGGGGCCATGGGAGATCAACAGTCAATGTGGTTTTATGGTGGTGTAGGCATCCCTCTAGTGTCCGGACCAGGAGGGGCAGACCCATCGTACTTACATACTTATGTTAATCTAGCGTGGTCGGCCAGCCATTGCTAGGTCCTGCCTTCAGGCCGCACAACCCAGTCATGTGGGGATAAGACATGACACCAGCCAGCTATCCATTGAGGATGTTTTACATGTACAGTTATATGAGATGATTTATATGTACAGAAATTTGGTATGTTATACCATGTTATGATAAAATATGTTTTTCTAGATATGATACAGACAGTTTTATCAAGTATGATTTATATACTGTTATACGTATAATACGAGAATACTCATGTTGCCACACACTGATATTATTTTATTTCCCTTACTGAAAGGTGTCTTACCCCAGCTATTAAACATTTCAGGAGTCTCAGATAGAAGAGCGGATAAAGCTCCACAACATTAGTGTTCGACTATGCTACCCTGTCTAAAGGGTAAGTCATTTCTAGGGTCTGATGGATTTTTTGGGTGGCGACCCTAGGGCACTTTTTGGATATTCTGATATGTGTGTATGTATATGACAGTTGTAGTAAAACTCTGGTATTGTGTTGATTGGATATGTATATGTTTTTACATTTCCCACTGCTTAGGTGACAATGTTGTGTTTCAGTTATATCCCGCGTACCCATGGGTCCAAGTTGATTATGATTTGTCAAGATTATTATATTGATTATTATACTATAGAAAAAAAATATGGTAAAAGAGGCAAGTCGTTATAGAGCTCTCTTTTTAGAAAAAAAAAAAAAAAAAAGGGCAGCACCTCCATTTATTTATTGATAAACCCTCACTTTTGGCGAAAGAATACCATGGTTACAAGATAAGCAATGGGAGATTACAAAGAAAAAACTTTAAAGGCCTCCCAAAAAACAACACCAACATCCAGCCAAAAACAGGGTTACAAGTCCAAACAAAATAAAACAAAACAAAGACCTACGAAACAAACCTCACACAACAAAACAAACAAAAGATAAACAACATAAAGCATAAACCAATACCAACAGGAAATCAGCTAAACATACCTCATATAAGTCGTACCCATCTTCTCCAATTTATACAAACCATTGATAACTTTAGGAAGTTGACTACTATTTGTAAACAAACCACAGAGCTCTCATTAATAAGAATGTTGCTAGCATGTTAAATGCTTGTAGCTTGAGGTGCTCTCGGTACAATTAGAACTATAGGTGGTTTGGAGAAAGCTGGGAGAGAGAGAATATTGCGTTAATAAAAATACTACTAGCTAGTGTTTGACGATAGCTCTAGAAGTGCTCTAGGTACAATTGGCAAAGGTGTATGGTTGGAGGCTAGGATTGGGGTTCAAATGATAGTTCAAAATAAAAGGCTCCAATCACAAGGAGGCTTTTTGATTTGCTTATTCAAGTTGACTAAGATAATTAAAAAGTCTCATTTGAAAAACTATATAGGTAGGTGAAACTATTTACATTATTTTAATGCAAGACAATAGAATTGTGGTTTAATTTGAAACTCACCCACCTAATAAAATTCAATTTTTTTTTAGCTATTAGACTTAGGTTACGTATCTAGAGGCAACTCATATCCCATTCAACACCCTTTTCCATCTACTTCCTAACAATTTCATTTCTCGTAAAGTGTTTTGATTGAGTTTCTTTGAGTTTTTAGAAAGTATTAAACAAAAAATTACTACCTCCTTTCATAAACATAACTGTACATTTTCTATGCTTATTTTCTCCTTTTTTTTTTTTATTTACATATGTTTAAAGAACTAGTATTGAATAGAAGTCTTATTATTATAAAACAACAACATTTTATTCGGTGAAAGTGAAAAGAAAGTGAACTAAAAATAAAGAAGGCGAAGTTGTTTATCAATTTTCTAGATAGGAAAGAAAAAAATATTTTCCACCTTTCATATCATTGTTTAAAATTCAAATTAGTGGGCCAACTCAATAAATTCATTAGGTATTGGTTGAAGTAGTAGTAAGTCAAATTGATGGTTCAAAATCAAATGCATGAATATTTTGATTGTCAGTGTGTGTATGTGTATGTAAAAGAAAAGGAGATGGTCAATCCATAACCATTATTTTATTTTTGATTGTTAGATTAATGTTTTTGTAATTTTTTAATAAAGTAATCATTCATTAGAGAATTGATTGAATTTTGTTTTAGAAAAAGTTTGTAAAATGCATAAAAAATAAAATAATTGAAGAGCAAATAACAAAGGAAAAAAAGTAAGCACATCCATATCAAAAGCTCTAAATTGTGTATTTGTAGGAATCACTTACAATTCAAAATACAAAGGAATGACTATAAATCAATCCTTATCGTCTTCAATCATATATATATCAATATTTTAATGACCCACTAGTATTAAGTTACCCTTGTTAAAGAGAGAGAGAGAGAGAGTTTTTCAATTTTTTAGATAGGAAAGAAAAAAATAATTTCCATCTTTTCATATCATTGTTTAAAATTCAAACTAGTGGACCAGCTCAAGAAATTCGTTAGATATAGGTTGAAGTAGTAGTAAGTCAAACTGATGGTTGAAAATCAAATTCATGAATATTTTGTGTTTGTGTGTGTAAAAGGAAAGGAGATTGTTGATTCATAACCATTATTTTAGATTAATGCTTTTATAATTTTTTTAATAAAGTATCATCCATCAAGACTTGATTAAGTTTCTATTTTAAAAAAAAGTTTGTAAAATGCATAAAAATAAAATAATTTAAGAATAAATAACAATGAAAAAAAAAAACATGTTCAGATCAAAAGCTCTAAATTGTGTATTTGCAAGGATCAATTACAATACAAAATACAAAGGAATGACTATAAATTAGTCCTTATCATCTTTGTTAGAGAACTCGTCCTCAAAACTTAAGTGTTAAGGAGAGAGTAAGAGAATCTTATACTGGCTTTGGAACTGCTCACAGAGACGATGTGGGACTGGACGTACATTAATACTCCTCCTCAAATCCATGGGGAAAATGAGGCGACAAGAGTCCATGGGGGGAAATGAAGCGAGGAGAAGTCCAGCCCACGGAGGAGTTAAGCAGTCCAAGGCCCAGCTCTGATAGTATATTAGAAAACTCATCCTCAAAACCTGAATGTTATGAAGAAAGAGTTAAGAGAATCTTATACTGACTTTGGAACTGTTCACAGAGACGATGTGACACTAGACAGATATTAATAATTTTCAACCATATATATGAATCAATTTTTAGCGACTATGAGGTTGAACTCTATTAATTCCAATGACCCACTAGTATTAAGTTACCCTTGTAAGAGAGAGAGAGAGAGAGAGAGAGAGAGAGAGAGAGAGTACTAATAAGAAGGTTGCTAGCTAGTGCACGATGGTCACTGCTAGAGGGGTGTGTGTGTGTGTGTGTGTGTGTGTGTGTGTGTGTGTGTGTGAGAGAGAGAGAGAGAGAGAGAGAGCAAGCAGTAATAAGAAGATTGCTAACTAGTGTAGATCGATGGACATTGTTAGACGTGCTCCAAGTGCAATTAAATGAAGGTGTTTTGGAGAGAGAGAGAGAGAGGACACACAGTAATAGGAAGCCTACTAGCTGGTTTTGGATAGTCATCGGTGGAATTGCTCTAGTTGCAATTGGTAAAGCCAGTTTAGGGAATGGGTAGCCGGTTTTGTGGAATTGCTCTAGTTGCAATTAATAAAGCCAGTGCAGGGATTGGGTAGCTCGTTTTGGATCATCGCCAGTTGCAATTAGGGAAGCTATTTAGGGATTGGGAGAGGGGGCCAAGAGATGGCATTAATTAGAAGGGCATTAGCTGCTAGTGTTGGATTGTAGCTGCTAGTGTTGGATTGTTGCGACTAGAAGAAGTGCTCCGGGTGCAATTGGTGATGGTGGTTGGGGGTTAGGATTCAAAATGAAAGATGGGGTAATCAGACAATTAAGTTGATTAAAGTGCAACCTCAATTTAGTATCGTGTACCGAATTAAGTATTTGCTAAAAAAAGAATTAAGTAGAATAAAATGAAGTCCACTGGAGCCATAACGAAAGCAAGTCTTCATAGGACAATTGTCACTCTCGAACCTGGGTGATATATCATGATCAGGAAGAAACTTGAGTAAAACTAAGATGAAAGATGAGGTAATCAGACAATTAAGTTGACTAAAGTGCAACCTCAATTTAGTACCGTTTCGTACCAGTCAAGAATTTAGTATTTGTTAAAAAAAGAATTAAGTAAAATAAAATGAAGTAGAATCCATCTTTATAATTTTACATATTACCATTTAATTTTTTGGATTCTATTATTCCAACATAGGGAATAAACATATCACAACATTAACAAACGTTAACTAATTTATAAAATAAAAATGGCTACCTAAAATAAATTCAAATTAAGCAGATATAATTTTAAATTACAGCATAATTTTTTTAAAAAAAAAATAGAACCAGAATAAGTTAAAATGAAATTAGTAGGTATGAAATACAAATTAGCTTGGGGGGGGGGGGGGGGGGGGGGGTGGGTTTGTTTGGAAATGGGAGGAAGAGGGGAGAGGACAGGAAGGGTGCATGCGCATGCAGGCTGTCTGGACGCACACAGGTGGAGGCCGCTGCCAACCCTCCCCGCATGCAGCCGCACATTTGGCCCTCGCGCTCGAACACCCTTCGTGGGCCTCGCCCCGGCCTGAGCCTAGTGGAGGTCGTGCCACTCAATCGAGGAGCTGCCGTCCATGAATTGCGATGACATGGCAGTCAAAAAATCTACCCAATCAGATTCTCTTGGGACCTTTTTCTGCGATCTCTGTGGTTCTTAATTTGCTTTCCTTATTTTCCACCCCTTATATATATATATATATATATATATATATATATATATATATATATATATAAGCCCCCTCGATCCCTCGCCCTCAACCCCCACCCACTACCGGCGGGAATTGCAGAGAGAGTAGTCCGGCAAGTTCCACCGGTTTACAGGTAATGCTGTCCATGTCCATGCTCTCTTATTTCTGTTCCTCAACTTGTAGCTCAATTATTTCTTGGTTATCTCTTTCCCGTTTCTTGGATTTTGGATTATTGCATTAGAAGTCCTGTGGGTTTGGGCCACACAGCAGAAAGAAATAGCTCTCTGTCAACCTACACCGCTTAATTTTCACTCTGATGTTCTTAAGATTCAACTCGAAACTTATAACATAAACTAGAAATACTTGTAAGACATGATTTGCAGCCCACCAAACACAAGATATTATGTTAATATTAGGTACACGTTCAATTCACATGAGGAGAATGAAATAGAATTGGGAGGCCAGAATGTAATTAATTAAATTTTATCACTGGACTTGGTCACTCTATTCATTTAAATTTTCATTTTACTATTTTCCTGATCTCCATTAGATTTTGCAAACCAAATAATGCATTAGATTCACATGCATAATTTAACCCACTAGTATAGCAAGTATATTAAGATTAGTGGATTCTAAGAAATTATTTGAAACCTTAAAAGTATTACAAAAAAAAAGTGTTGAATTTAATGAGTGCTTATAATATATTCTGAACTAAAAAATTGATGATAGTTATAGGTGATATTTGGTTGTCTTTTAAATAAGTGGTATTTAGATATTTTTATTATACAATACTACATAATTATTTTTAAACATATTTTAAATTATAAATATTAATATTTAATTAATAATTTCATGAATAACTATTTTAATTATTTATAATTAAAATTTAAATATTAATTAAATTTAACTTTTTAGTTTACTTAATGTTAATTTGAATTAATGAATAGTTCTTTTCAATCCGAAATTGAATTATAATAACTAAGATGTATTTTTAAATATTTTTTAGACAAAAAAATTATTTATATTTTTATAATTTAAAATTTAAATGATAATTGTATCAATTTTCTAAACAAAATTTAAATATTTTATATTAACTAAAATAATATAATGCTATTTATTAATTAACAATAATCTTATTATTAATTTATAGTTATAACATATGATCATCACATTAATTTATGTTAAAAATAGTATTGATAACTAAATCAAAATTTTTAGTTTATTTAATGTTAATGAAAATTTATAGGTGGTTCTTTTTATTTATTTCATAGTTTAATTATAATTTTATTAATAATTAATAGGTTATAATGTGTAAAAAAATATTTATTTAATTTTTAATTAATAATATTGTTAATCGTTATTTTTAATTAATATTCAAATTTTTTATTGAGTAAAAATAATACAACATTATTTTTTGATTAACAATAATCTTGTTCTTAATTTATATTTATAACATATCATTTTCATATTAATTTATGTTAAGATAATATTGTTAATTAAATTAGTATTTTTAATTTTAAATATTATTCTAAATTAGTTGATGGTTTTTCTTCTTCATTTCAAAATTGAATCATGTTTCATTAATACTTAATATATTATAATAAATAGTAAAAATAATATATGATTATCTTCTAATGTATTTTTAAAATTATAAAATAGTCACTAAATTTTTTTTATATTTATAAAATTGACCCTTCCTATGAACAGTATCATTTATAATTGGCCAAAAAATTATCTTAAATTGTTTCTCAAAATTCACGTAAATAGTTTTCAAAAAGCGATTTTGAAAAAGATACTTTTTTACGTAAGTGTTTATCGTATTATAAGTAAAAAGTGCTACATATTAGTGGCAATATGAATTTGCATCATTAATTAATTGTCTGATTTGGGGCCACATGGGGGACGCACGTGCAAGTGGGTGCCTTGAATGAGTCGCAAGAAGTATATATAGTCAATGAACGTGCATGCATGCTGATGCTAATATATCACCCACGTACGAATTAATGAGCATGCATGAATGGTAATGTATCATCCAAGTTTGTCCAAATTACACTCCCCTTAGGTTAGGTTTCCCCATATATATATATATATATACACACGCACGCACGCACGCGCACACACACATCCATGTTATGAATAATAAAACTACAAATTAGGTAAATTATTTTGTGACAAAAATTTAAAATATGACAGAATATTCCTAAATGAAAATAAATTCAATTAATATTAGATAAAATTATATTTAGAAAAAAAATATTCTAGATAATTTAAACCAAATTAAAATTAAGACACTCAATCCATTTGTTTAGAAGATTAAGAGTCGAACCTAAAATAGTTAAATACTGCTTAGATTTTCTAAAGTTATAATTGTGAAGTTCCTAATATAAAACTTTTAAAATATAAATATTAGAAATTAATAATATTATAGACCTTGAGCTGCACTCCAATAATAATTTTTAATATCTTTGAATTTTTCGAACTCATTACAATTTATGAAGACAAAAAATAAAATTATAAAGAGTTCAAGTAATAAACCACTATTTAGAAATTGGAATAACAACTTATTATGAAAATGTTATATAAAAATGAAATAGTTTACATAATTACATTCCTATCGTACTATGTTCTATATTTTAAAGTTCGTGTATATGCAGTATCAAGATAATATCATTTATTTTTGTATTTTATATAATTTTGAACAAAATATAAATTTTTATATCTAACTTTGAGTGCAAACAATTTTATTGTCCTGAAGAGCCATTGTGGGGTTCTTTGATTTTCCCTTCCTATATATAATCATGCCAATACTGTGAAGATTGGAAACCTGTATAATAAGCAATATAATCTTTTTAAAAGAGACTGGGTCATTTTCAGGTTCTGTGAAGCATTGTGAGAGATACAACATCTGATACCAAACCATGACTTGCACTTCAGTCAGCATTTCAAGCTCCCAAGTAGCTGCAGCTGTAAAAGATGCATTACAAGAAGGAAAGGGAAAGGGTCTTTCCCGCTCGCACTCTGCAAAGGACCTTAGCAAACAAACTGGTCTTCGAAGGTCGTGTTCAGATCACAACCTTTCCCTGCACACCACTCGAATTCGTGCTGCATCAGCACAGCCAAAATTGAAGAGCAGCCGCTCGACTGGGATCTTGCCATTCCACTTGTCTGGTTCAGTCCTCCCGAGCTCACTTCGATCATTTCTGTCCGATCCTGATGCAAGCAAGGAAATGGAGTTAGTGGAGAACTTGGTGAAGACTAGGAATGAACCAGCAGTGATGGAGAAGGGGAAGCAAGCAAACTGGGTTGAGAGGATTGTGGAAATTAGGAGACAATGGAGCAACAGACAGCGGGCTGAGAACATAGAGAATGAAGACGATGGTCGCGATGGAGGTTGCAAAGTGGATTATGGTTCTGAAGAAGAAGATGGTGATGGAGGAAGGGGAGGGGTGAGTTTTGACCACGAATCGTTTTCAAGATTCTTGGTTCAAGTACCTTGGACCGATACCAAGGTTTTCGCTAAACTGGCTTTCCTGTGCAACATGGCTTATGTAATCCCGGAGATCAAGGTATGTTTTGTTTCATGCATGTGATCAATGGCCCTCAATTCCTACAATAGACCACCCACCCATTTGTAAGATGAAGAAATGACATATTCATGTCTTCTCCCAAATATTTTCCACATTCAAATAGAACATTTAAGGATTTGCCCCTCGGAGGTTCTCATCCTGGTTTTCTGTTAATAAAAACTGAGGCATGTTAAGATTAATTTCTGCCCAAAGCCCTTCCTGGTATTTTTCACTACTGTACATTGAAAGGAAGAAAAATAATAATAAGTAAATTCATTTCCTTTCTCATGCAGGATAAGGATTTAAGAAGATACTACGGCCTGCGGTTCGTAACTTCTTCCATTGAGAAGAAAGCAGTGGCCGCTGTAAAAGCAAAACTCAATTGTAACTCCACCCAGTTACCCGTAGCAGCTCCTGCTTCCAGTTTGGAGAATTGCATGAGCACGGAGAAGAAAAAACGCCCGTTCCATCCCGTGGCTTATGAAATTGCTGCTTCTGCTGCATGTTATGTCAAGTCCTGTGCCAAGGACTTCTTATACCTCGGGTCTGAACCACAGAAAGAGAGTGAGAATTCGGATTCACATGGTGGCGAGGACTGCCCACAAGAGGGGAGAGGGAGCTCTACTTTGCAAGCAAGTACCTCAAAGGTAGCTGCATGTGTGACTGCATCAACAATGACGGCAGTGGTAGCTGCAGGGGAGAAGGAAAAGCAGGAGACAGCAAAAGACCTCCAATCGCTCCACTCTTCACCTTGTGAATGGTTTGTTTGCGATGATCTAGGAACATGCACCCGCTGCTTCGTCATCCAGGTAACTTCTACCAGTCCAGACAAGCCAATTAACGTAACAGAGGATTTTTATAATATAGAATTAATTATGGTGGCTATATGTTTGTGAGCTGCAGGGATCAGATTCACTGGCATCTTGGCAGGCAAATCTACTATTTGAACCCACCAAATTTGAGGTAACGCTAAACGCATAATTCTCAGAAATTAAATGAATCACCTCCCATGGGAAAACATTCAAGTAACCAAGGGAGGCGAGAAACACCAGAGAAAAATTCAGAATATTTTGTTTGATCTGTAGGGGATGGAAATGCATGTTCATAGAGGAATTTATGAAGCTGCTAAAGGTATATATGAGCAATTCATGCCAGAAATTATGGATCATTTGAATAGATATGGGGAACGAGCAAAGCTTCAATTCACCGGCCACTCCCTAGGGGGTAGTCTTTCCCTTTTGGTGAACTTGATGCTGCTAGCCAGGAAAGTTGTCAACCCCTCCAGTCTTCTTCCTGTTGTGACCTTTGGTTCACCAAATGTGTTCTGTGGAGGGCGAAAGATCCTTGAGAAGCTAGGGCTACATGAAAATTGTGTCCATTGCGTGATGATGCATAGAGATATCGTCCCAAGAGCATTCTCCTGCAACTACCCTAACCACATCGCACAAGTCCTCAAAAAATTGAATAGCTCTTTCCGATCGCATCCTTGCCTAAATAAAAAGGTAAAAAATATTTTCTTCATCAGTTTTCTGAAGCATCATGACTATTTAAGTTGCTTGTCATCCATGTTTGTTCTGTATAATGTTGAGGACAGTGGGCATGTACAAGAATATAGAAAACCATCTCTTCAGCCTAGTTAACATGTATATATTTATATCATATGTCAATATTCAGAAGAATAAAACACAAAAAAAATTCATTTTGAAATATATATATCTTTTCACTTTCAAGCTTCTTGTTGGTTTCTCTCATTCATTTCTTGTTTATGGGCCTTTATGCAGAAACTGTTGTATGATCCATTGGGAAAAGTATTCATTCTCCAACCAGATGAGAAGTCATCTCCCCCCCACCCTTTACTACCGCCAGGGAATGCACTCTATGCCTTGGACAAGCTCCAAGGCAGATCTCCTGCATCCGCCCTCAAGGCCTTCCTCAATTGTCCCCATCCACTTGAAACGTTAAGTGATCCAACAGCCTATGGCTCAGAAGGAACAATCCTCAGAGACCATGACTCAAGCAACTACATGAAGGCAGTGAATGGGATTATAAGGTTACATTCAAAGGAGGTTGTTCGGAAAGTCAGAAAACAGAGGAACCTTCTGTGGCCGCTACTAACTTCGCCATCTCCGCATGCATGGAGAGACGGTAGCAATTTGGAGAACGCAAGGTCGGTGACTAAAGAAATCATGACCAGTGTCTGAAATTTTGGGGCTTTCCTAAAACACATATAATGTTCCACACCCAACACTGAATCTGGGGTTGGTTCGTATACATTTCAAGTGCATTTGCTTCCAACTCCTTGGCTGTCATATCTTAATATACCATTTTGGCAGTAAACAAAATGTTAATTTCAGTCCACGCGTACTGACTACCTCATCCTGATGCATCCCTCACTGCAGGTACAGAAGGCTCTGTATTCATACCTTTGCAAAATAGACTGTGTCCATAAATACCATCAAAATTTTTACATAATGTTTCTTGTGCCCAACTGGCCCTAATTCCCTAAGGGCTCAAAATACCACCAAAAATTTGACATAATGTTAACCATGTGAGAGATTTTAATAGCCATAAACAAAGGAAGAGAGCAAGCTGATCAAACACTGATCTGGAATAGTGAGTCCCAGAAGTATAACTTCAAGCAAAAGATCAAGCTGGGATAGTAAGTTACAGTGATAAACTTCAAGATCTATGATAACCAAATCCACAGAAAAGGTAAAAGCACGCAAAGAAGATTCCCAGTAACGTACCATTGATAACGTACCATTGACAGGTCAAGTTGCACAGCACATGCCATATGCCAGTATAAATGTTCAAAAACTGAACTGGAGTCTAAAATTTATTTGCAGTTTCCTGGATGGCACTCTTCAGAACTCTAATACAAATTATAAAAGCACTGAGGGGGGTCATATAATTCTTTGCTCCTCTCAGGATACAGAAAGACCGACTGTTTGGTATGCTGGAATGTAATGAATTGGAAGTGGAATGAATTAATGGAATGAAATATATATATATATATATATAATTATTGGTATATAAGATAGATAGTGGCCCAGAGAGTAAGCGAGGGAGGATTCAAACCACTCCCCGAAGCAGCGCCCCTTGGAGTTCATATTGGTTAACTTATTTGGGCGAAAAACCAGAAAGATTGGGACCTTTATCAGTAGAAAAACAATGACAAGAAAAACAAGTGCAACATTTCAAAAATATTTTGAACTTCCTACAATTCCTATTAGGACGGATGGAAAGGGTAAAACAAGAAGCATGGGTGCTACAGTGTCTTTTATCAGCCATACTAAGCACTGCAGCTAAATTTCGACCCCCAAACACACTAGTTTCTATTTCATCTGTGGTCTTCCGATCTGAAAGTAAATCTTTTGATTTATTTTTCTTTAGGCACTCAGTTCTATGCAGAGATAATTAAATAAATATTTTTAATTATTTTAATTCAGTAAAACTTTCATCCTCCTGAAATGAAAATCTTATATGTTCCTTTCCTACGGTTCTTTTTTACTTCACATTTGCAGTTTCTTTTCTTAATAAGTTTCTCTTGTTATCAAAAATAAATAAATAAATGGAACATCTTTCACAAAACCTTAAGTTGATTGTCACACGTGAAGATGCAGGAAAATAGATAGAAAAAAAATAACCAATATAGCAACAAAAATCAAACCTAAAAATCTCATAAATCAGAACTTTGATAGTTAATAAAATCTCAAGCCATTAGGCATGGACCAACAACATATATTAGGCTAACACTCACAGAAAGTATTCAACTAAACAAGTCCACGCCATCCACTTGAAACGTTAAGTGATCCAACAGCCTATGCACCACATCTATGGTTTTTCATCTATAATCTTATATGTTATCTATGACTAGTAAATTTAAGCATAAAGCTAACTAATAATGACCGAGGACTCATGTGGTGCATCACATCAAACAACCTAACCCCCCCCCCAAAACCAAATTCTAACATGTAAATAAATACAAGGTTTTTGGCTTTTCAGTTCCAATTACCTTAAAATGAAAAGTGAAATTGAAAACTAGTTTAGTAAAAAATTAGGAACCAAAATCGAACCAAAAATAAATAAACTCAAAAAGAAAGTTATTCTATTTTGGCCCAGTTTCCAATTTTCCAATAAATTTTAACTACCCTTCATCCCAACTTCCCAAGCATTGCTAGCTGTAGATGCAATGCATGGTAGACACCCATTTTTGCCCCACCCCAAATAAATAAATAAATAATAAGTTTCTGTTATTTTTTTTTTTTATTTACTATATTTTGATTTTTTCATCATTATCTCATCATATTATTTTTATAATTATTATAACTTTACTATTATTATGACTGATATTGATGGGTGAAGAGGAACACTCAGTCACTGGTTGTGACTGAAACTCAATGAGGATAAATTCAAGAACAATTTATTTCAATCAGAAACAATACACAGAGGAAGCAACTCTCTCTCTTTCTCTCTCACTGGCTTTACACTCTCAACACACCACACTTACAATGCACACACACTCACCTATTTATAGCAATTACAGAAACCAAATAATCAACAATGGTGGGAATTTAAACTTCAACGATTGTGGCTGGTTTGGTAAGGTTGGTGGCCAAATCTTGCTTAACTTCAATGGAGGTGGGCTGCCGGTTGATGAAGCTGCTGCAGTCAAATTTTTGCTGCCACCGTCCCACTGTTCTCAAGTTTAATCTTCAACATCCCCCCTTAAACTTGACTCTCCTAACTTTGTCATTCCGAGCATTGTCTTCAATCTTACAAAAATATCATGCCTGAGTGGTTTTGTGAAAATGTCAGCAATCTGATCATACGTTCTGCAAGATATCAATTCCACTTCTTTATTTTTGACATGCTCCCTGATAAAATGATACCGAGTATCAATATGTTTGCTTCTTTCATGATAAACTGGATTTTTCGCAAGGGCAATCGCTGATCGATTGTCGATGTAGACTTCTATGGGGTTATCTTGAAGAAATCCCAGATACTTCATTACATTCCTAATCCATATACCATGACAAACAGCTGAGCTGGCAGCAACATACTCAGCTTCACATGATGATAGGGTTACGATGGGTTGCTTCTTCGAAGACCATGTAAACGATGTATCTCCCATAAAAAATGTGAATCCCGTCGTACTTTTTCTTTCATCAAGATCTCTTCCCCAATCGCTATCTGAATAGCCGATAAGTTTGCAATCACCTCTTGATGAATAAAACATACCATCGGTGATGGTACCCTTGACATATCGGAGTATCATTTTCGCTGCATTCAGGTGGGACTGGTCAGGAGTCTCCATGTACCTGCTAACAAGTCCAACTCCATAGAGTATATCTGGTCTGGTACACGTCAAAAACCTCAAACTTCCAACTAGAGTCTTAAAATATGTGGGGTCAACATCTCCTTGCTCATTCTTTCTCAACTCCAATCCTGTTTCAACTGGAGTTGTCACTGGGTTGCATTTGTCCATCCCAAACTTCTTCAATACTTCTTTTGCATAGTGGCTCTGGGAGATGAAAATTCCTTTCTCGCTTTGCACGACTTCTATGCCAAGGAAGTGAGTCATCTAACCAATATCCGTCATTTCAAATTCTTTGACCATGCTCCTCTTGAAAGCGGCAAACATCTCTGGATTGTTGCCGGTGAAGATCAGATCATCAACATATAGGCAAGCTATCAGCATGCTTCCATCTGTCTCCATCTTTATGTATAGCGCATGCTCGTAGGGACACTTCTCAAATCCATTCTTCTGGAAGTAGTCGTCAATCCTCATGTTCCACGCACGAGATGCCTGCTTCAAGCCATAGAGTGCTTTCTTCAACTTGTACACTCTATCTTCTTTGCCCTTCTTTACATATCCAGGTGGTTGATCGATATAAATCTCTTCTTCCAGAAAACCATTCAGAAAAGCTGATTTCACATCCAGCTGGTAAATCTTCCATCCATTTTGTGCTGAAAGTGAAATAAGTAATCTGATGGTTTCAAGTCTGGCAACCGGGGCAAAGATTTCTCCATAATCAATCCCTTCTTTTTTCTTGTAGCCTTTGGCGACAAGTCTTGCTTTATATCTCTGAACTTCTCCTTGAGCATTCTTTTTGGTCTTGTAGACCCATTTCACACCAATGGTTTTGCGGCCCTTCGGGAGATTTGTCAACTCCCAAGTTTTGTTCTTCTCGATGGATTGAATCTCCTCATCCATCGCTTTTCTCCATTTGTCTTCTTCGTTAGCTTCCTTAAAGCTAACCGGGTCGCTGGTTAACAATAGACAGTAAAGAGTAACATACTCTTCAATTGGTTCTGTAGTTTCATACAGGTCGGCTAGATTTCGAGCTCCTCTAGGTCTCATGTCTGAGATTTCACGCTCTATTGGTGATGGAGCTTCATTTGTCTGTGGTGAACCATGTGGAGGTGTCTGCAGCTCAGGAATTTGTGGCTCGATAGCCACTTCTCTTGTCTATGTAGGTTCTTCTCCTTCAAGTGTCAATTCCGCATCTTTGGAACATTCACCCTGGTCCCATTTCCAGGATTCATTTTCTTCAAAGATGACATCCCGACTGTGAAAGACTTTCTTGTTGATGGGATTGTAAAGTCGATATCCCATGGTGCTGTCACCGTATCCTACAAGGATACACTTCTCTCCTTTATCATCCAGCTTTGTCCTTCTTGCTTCTGGGATCTTGGCGTAGGTTATGGAGCCAAACACCCTAAGATGACTCACACTGGGCTTGTGAGTACTCCAGGCTTCATATGGTATCTTTGTATCAAGACTCTTCGTCGGACACCTATTGAGTAGATAGACTGCACATAACACTGCTTCTGCCCAAAAACTCTTGGGCACATTTTTATCCTTTAACATGCTTCTAGCCATGTTAAGGATTGTGCGGTTCTTCCTTTCGGCTACACCATTCAACTGGGGAGTGTATGATGGTGTGAACTGTTTCTGAATCCCTTGTTGTCTAAGGAATTCTAGGAAAGCTTCGTCTTTGTACTCTCCTCCTTGATCTGACCGGAGTGACTTGATGCGGAAGCCACTCTGTTTCTCCACAAGAGTTTTGAACTCTTTGAACTTGTCAAACACCTCTGACTTCCTTTTCAAGAAGTAGACCCAGGTCTTCCTGCTGTAGTCATCGATGAAGGTGAGGAAGTATCGATTATGTCCATTTGAAAATGGTCTTAGTGGACCACACACATCTGTGTGTATTAGTTGGAGCGGCATAGTTGATCTCCAGTCGGTTTGCTTTCCAAATCTGTTTCTATGTTGCTTGCTCAAAATACAGCTTTCACATATCACATTTGGATGATGGATATTGGGTAAGCCCTTCACCATCTTCTTGCTTCCCAATTGTTTCAAACTTTCAAAGTTTAGATGCCCATACCTTAGATGCCATAGCCAGTCTTTGTCTTTGATGATAGCGCTCAAACACCTTGGCGTATCATGTTGAATGGCAAGCGGAAACATTCGATTCTTTGCCATTTGAACTCGAGTAACAAGCTTTCCTCGAGCATCTATTATCACCATCTGCTTATCACTGAGGCTAATTCGATAGCCTCTCTCCACGAGCTGTCCGAGACTAAGTATATTAGTCTTCATGGCTGGCACATAGTAGACGTTGGAGATGTAAGCATGATCTCCAGACTTCTGTTTGATCAAAACATCTCCTCTCCCTTGGACTGGGATTTTAGAATTATCGCCGAAAGATATCTCCCCCTGAACTTTCTCATCAAGTTCAAAGAATAGGTTCTTTCTGCCAGTCATATGGTTGCTGGCTCCAGAATCAAGGTACCAAACACTCTGGTCCTGAGGAGTTGCATTGTGTGCCATCAGCATCAACGACTCTCCATCTGCATGATCAGTTTCGGCAAGGTTGACCTCCTCGCTAACCTTTTCTTATTGTTGCCTCCAACATTCATTGCTATAGTGTCCATACTTGTGACAATTGTAGCATTGAATGTTTCTTTTGTCTACATTCGAGCAATTATTATATCTTCCTCTTCTTCCTTGTCCTCTGCCTTGTGGGACATAGCTCTTGATTTCGTCCTCCTCTAGTGGGACCTCTTCTGCCTCTGCCACCTTCTCTAGAATTAAAATTTTCAGAATTTCTTCCACGAGATCCTCGGTCTTGTCCTCTTCCTTGTTGTGACGTCCCCCCTTTGTCGTATCTATCTGTAGTGAGGGACAACTTCGTTTGGAGAGCTTGCTCCAGTGCTTTATCATCACTTCTTCTATTGACTTTTTGCTCATGGGCTTGGAGTGAGCCCACAAGTTCTTCTACAGACATTGTTTCCAAGTCTTTTGTTTCTTCTAGGGTCACAGCTATATAATCATATTTTGGATCTAAAGATCGCAAAATTTTTTCACAAATTCTCTCGTCATTGAGAATTTCTCCATTTCTTCTTAATTGATTTGATACTACCATTACTCGTGTATAGTAGTCTGTGATGGATTCAGTAGACTTCATTTTGAGAGATTCGAACTCACCTCGCAATGTCTGAAGACGAATCTTTTTTACTTTATCTGCACCTTTGTGTGTTCGATGGAGAGAGTCCCAAACTTCTTTAGATGTCTTTGCGGAGGCGATGATTTCGAACGTGGCCTCATCAAGGCCTTGGTAGATTATGGATTTTGCCTTGCAATCTTTCTTTCGATCGGCTCGCAAGGTCGTTCTTTGAGCTTCGGGCATAGCTGTTTCGACTTCTTTTGATAGGCTTTCTCTGTACCCATCTTCAACGATGTCCATGACATCCTGAGAACCTAAAAGGGTTCTCATTTGAATCGACCAGTTGTCATAATTCTCTCGGGTCAATTTTGGAATGACTGATTGGATAGTACCGTTAGCCATCGAATTTAATATATAAAAAACAGAGAGATGGGGACTGATTTTGGTAAATCTAATGCCACCAATAAATTCAAAAGATTGAAAAACCTTAGGAACCGGTTTTGGTTTGCAAAGAACCGGTCTAAAAATCACTGAACCGGCTATAGGCAATTCTGGTGAATTTTTAACTAACCGGTTTAACTTAACGGCCGTTTAACGGCGTTAATGATCCCGTTACACCACGTGGCGTTCTCTGCGCGTGCCGCGTGTCGCTTCTGGAAGCGGGTCGGATGCTGGTCAAGTCTCGGGCACAGATCCGGGTTACGGGTCGATGTCCGGGTCGGATCTTGCCAATCGGGCGAAGAAGACGCGTGCGGGAGCGTGAGGCGCGTGTCACCGGCTGCCGGAGTCTTCGTCGGCGCGTGCGACGCGTGGGAAAACGCTGTCTTCGTGGGAGGCGCGTGGGAGCGCGTGTAGACTCTCCGGGTGTCCTTTTGAGACGTAGTTTCCACCGTTGGAATCGTCTCGAGTCTAATTGCACAATGGCAGGCTCAATTTGGGATTTGGAGCAACTTCAAAAATGAGAAGAAAATTGAATTTCTCCTCTGTTGGTTGTGACTGAAACTCAATGAGGATAAATTCAAGAACAATTTATTTCAATCAGAAACAATACACAGAGGAAGCAACTCTCTCTCTTTCTCTCTCACTGGCTTTACACTCTCAACACACCACACTTACAATGCACACACACTCACCTATTTATAGCAATTACAGAAACCAAATAATCAACAATGGTGGGAATTTAAACTTCAACGATTGTGGCTGGTTTGGTAAGGTTGGTGGCCAAATCTTGCTTAACTTCAATGGAGGTGGGCTGCCGGTTGATGAAACTGCTGCAGTCAAATTTTTGCTGCCACCGTCCCACTGTTCTCAAGTTTAATCTTCAACAGATATAACAAAAATCAATTTATTATTTATTACCTCAAAAAATCCAAGTAATACACACACACACACACATATATATATATATATATATATATATAAACAAAAAAAAACAAAAGATTAGACAAAAGCAGAAACAGGAAAGAAAAACAGAAAATAAAGAAAAAAATTTACTTATGATTATTACTATTTTAAAGTTGTGTGTGCGCGTGTCTACCTGTGCGCACACGCGCATGCCTCTGTGTGTGTGTGTGTGTGTGTGTGTGTGTGTGTGTGTGTGTGTGTGTGTGTGTGAGAGAGAGAGAGAGAGAGAGAGAGAATTCAGAATAGAAATAAAAAATCCAAAATATGGGAAAATTTAAATTTTAAATAATAATAATAATAATATGACACTCAAGAAAGCAGAAAACAAGAAAATAAAACAAAAACTGGAAAACAGAAAATCGAAAATAAATATAAAATCAGAAAACAAAATAAAACAACAAAAAATGAAAATAGAAGAATGAAAATATCTAAACAAAACTCTAAACTCTAAAAATTTCAAAAAGGAAGCCAAAACTAGAGAAAAAAATAGAAAAAAGGAAGAAAAGCATACACAGAAAAAAATAATAAATAATTTTTCTCATGGAAAGGATTGAAGAGACGTTGCAATACAAATCCAACTCAAGGTTGTGAATCTTGAGAAGATTTGTCAGTATGGAGATTAAAATAATTTAACATTGTAACTGACATATAAATCATAAGACTTCTCAAGCGTGAGGCTGTCACTCATGATTTTTTTGTATCAAAGAGGGAGGGGAGGGAAAAGGATACAAGCTTATAGCAGAACTACCACCAAATAAAATATCCATATTGATTTAAGTGCTAAATTCTATAAATTACTTTCATTGATCATAAAATTCATGGTAATACACTTTTGTTGCGTGTAATTCCAGCTGATTGCTAATTCTATTTTCAGATTTTAATTAATTCCAAATCAGCCCCAATAACACCTAAACTTAAACCTGTTTATTTTGATGTGTGTACATGTGCTAAGTCTGATCAAGAAAAATATATGTTTACCAAACAATATTCAGCAAAGCATAAACATGTCACAAGCACAATCCACAAGAACACATTTACGTGGTTCGGCCCAAAACTTGGCCTACATCCACGGCAGAAACTCACCTCCAGAGACACTATATTAAACCGGTGAAAATAAATACAAGTACACACTGATTTACCCTTTCTTGTCTTACCGATTTCTTCTGGAAATCAGCCCAAGAACAACCCAAGAAATCTACCCTTTGCACCTGCGAATAACCCTAGGTTTCTTCCTATTGTTCTCCCTAATTTCCCTGCAAGAAACCCCTCCCAAGAAATCAAATCTATGTCTTTACCTTCACTTACCCTTGCGTACACATCCGTTGGAGATACCCAACGCCGACCGCCCTCCTGCCGTCTCCTTCACTCCCGTGCGCAGGCGAAGGATCTCTCTCGGCTGCAGGTGCTCTCTCTTGGCGGTGATGGCCTCCTCGGGTCACAGGTCTCTCTCACGCGGTTGGTGGAGGAAGAAGCCACACGGCTCTGCAAGGGAAGACGCACCCACCTCCTGCCGAAATCCTTCTCTGGTGCGGCCTCCTCTCCTGCGCGGCTGAAGAACCCTCCTGCTGCAAGTGCTCTCGCTCACGGCCGCTGAAAACCCTCTCTTGCACTTGGGTGCGGCTACCCTCTAAACCTGCAAACAGAAATCTCAAGAACCCCCCCTGCTGCTGTTTTTCTTGAAGCTGCGAAGATGCCTCTCCCAGATCCAGCGCAGCTCTATCTCGCGCGCTGCTCCCTGCTGTTTTAATTTCAGAAGTAAAGGGAAGAATTAAAAGCAAATTACAACAATGCCCCCTTTAACAAATAAAACACCACAGCAGCCGTTGGATCTGCAGCAGCGTGGACGGCTCAGATCTGTCCCAGATCAAGCTTGACACTCCAACAACTTTAAATCAAAATTCCACTAAAATACTATGAGAACATCAAATCCACATGATTCAGAGAGAAAATTTATTGGGAAAAAATTTGACAGACCAGTTATTTTCTCTCTGCAGCCATCTTTTTGCAAATCTCATGAGCTGTGTTGAATATGCCAAGGGTAGGCTGGTTGCAAACAAAGCACTTTTTGTTCCTCGAATGATGCTGTGAAACAGAAGAACATACAGTCAAATTAATCTCCTAATGAATAGCATGCAACAGGGTTAGGAGACAGCACTAAAGAACCTCACTTAATGCACAAGTCAATCATAAAAATTAATGCATGACATGATCAATCATTCAAAATTTAAAAACAAACAGCAAACATCATATGTGGCATATTTGAGACTAGGGAACCCATTTGGCACTTGATGGGTCTCTTCCCAAGAACTCTTATAGACATGAAAGCTCACAAGGCTGTCTGTGTGCCAGAAAAAAATTAAAAGATTTTATTTTTTCAAATAAATCCAAAGGGCTAGTCCTGTAGTTATACAATACATTTTCCTCTAGGCTTTTACCAATTAAAGGGTGTCCAGATCAATTGTCAGTCTTGAACTTATAAAGAAGGTTGTTGTTTAATCAGAGCCACCAGACAGTAAATCACGACTATGTAAGTTAATAATCATTAAAACCAAAAGCACTCAAATACATTATAAGAAACTTTTAAGAGAGCAAGATATTAGACATCTGTCAACCATGTTTTCCCCCTAACAGCAATAAGGCAATTATATAACTGTTTTAACAACCAGCTTCTCACACAATTCATCCAATGGGAACATCAATGCTATAAACACCAACAACAATAACTGATGATTAAATCCAAAAATATAAGGGAGAAGAAGGCATGCCTTCAATGCACAATGCTCACAGAAGTAGTGCTTGCACTTGGTTACAACAGGATCTACAAATGGCTGTCTGCAAATAAAACATGCAAAGGGCAATGAGTCATCCTCATCTTCCTCACTCTGGTCATCTCCCCCTTCGCTTATGTCATCCCCTCCTAAAGCTAAAATTCTCTTCTTCGCCTTCTCTGCTTCCTCCCACTCCTCCTCCAATTGCCACCCAAACTTATAATCCCCTTGATCATGCATAAATTTGCATGCATCTCCATACCCACAGTAACCAGTCTCTTTGTAATCCTTACATATGTCTGGCTGATAATCAAACCTTGCTGAAACTCTGATGTGAGCAGAAGCCCTGAGAGGCCCATGTGCCCCACCAGCTTTCTCACCAGAGACTGTTTGTTCTCTTCGAAACCCAGCCTTGTAATCAGTATACCCATGGATGCCTTTATACAATTTTTCACCTCCAGAGCCATTGTTCTTTCCCTTCAAAGCCTCCTCTGCTTGCTTAAGCGCACTCTCTCGGATCGCCCGAGCATCTTTTGAAAACTCAGTCTCAGTCTCAGTTTCTAGAGTTGCTGCTGCTCTGCTATCATGCTGAACCTGAATCTCTTTGGATGATTCAAACTGAAATATTGAATTCTGCGACTCCACATTTGATACTGTGGCCATTGATTGCTTGGAGGGCCCAGTTGAAAAGTGCAGCACACTGTCAGGTTTTACAGGTTTTTTCAAATTATGAACGACCGAGGACTCATTTTTTAAATCTTCATTTTCATTAAATGTTCGTTTTCTAATGTTCTTGCTCTTAACTAGTTTCTAAAAAACTTGCAAACTGTAAAAGAACAATAAATATTAGTAGAATGGTAAAAATAAAAAAATAAATAAAGCAAAAGTAAATGAAAAAAAATTGCAAATGGAAGACAAAAGGCAAAACAAAACAAAACAAAACAAAAGAACATCATGCAGGGAAAGGAGTTAAACCACGCTCTGTGTTTGCTTGCTCAGAGTGTTGCTGATCCCCTGAGTCCACTAGATCAGAGCATTGATGATCCCCTGAGTCCGCCATTGCATAACTTGGGCTAAAGACTCAAAAGTCGCTACAAGTGAAAATAGAAAAGCAACATCAACATTTATTCCACAATATTCTAAATACATCAACATGCAAAATATATATACAATACTCGGAATGCAACATACAGCTTCCAACATGATTTGTCAAATAATCAAAAAGGTGCAGGAATATTTCTATATCAGTAAACATCAGATTTTCAATTTTGCTTTTTTAAATAGGATCCTGGAGAGTCCATAAAATTGGAAAATATCAAATTTTAATAAATCAAACAAGTTCACAAACTAAAAAAGTAACCATCAAAAAAAATACTAGCATATTTTGTAAAGAAGTCCTCAATAGGATTTATATGACATTATGGAGTACCAAATTAATGACACTACTTTGAAAAGTAGCATTACCATCGCTATTATCAGTTATAAAGAAAAGGAATTTCCAATTGAATCTATTGATTGCACCCCAGAAAAGGCAAACCTATTGATTAAAACAAAAGTCCTTTCCCCCTCGCAACCTCTCTCCCCCTCTTCTCCCAGGTTTAGTATGTCGCTGTGGCAGCTGTAGGGCATGAAAAAAGAGATTTGCAGATGATCAGTCCAGACCGGAGGGAAAACCTTTGATCTAAGGCTGGATGGAATCATACTAGTTAAAAGCGCGCCTCGGGCGCAAGGCGCAGTGAGGCGAAGAGGCTGCCGCCTCATACCAGGTGGGGCGAGGCGACCTGCAAGAGGCGACCCTAGGCGAGACGAGGCGCAGTGAGGCGCGCCTTGTGTATTTTTAAGCCATTTAAAGGAGAGAAATGGCCCGCCAGACTCGTATCCCTCACACGAACAAAGCCCTAGCCCCTTTCGACCCTTCGAAGCCTTTTTTGCGAGCCTTTGAACCAGCCGGAGGCCTTCGCGACTTCGTCTTCGAGCTTCGACCAGGATCGTGAGTTCATCTTCGACATTTTGAAGAAGCACGACCTGCGCGACTTCGTTTCGAACTAGTCGGAGCCCTCGTGAGTTCGTCTGCCTGCCTTCAAAGCAGTCGTGAGTTCCTCTGACTGCCTTCGAGCACGACGTGAGTTCGTCAAGTCGCCTTCAACATTTCGAACCAGCTGGAGATCGTCTTTAAGCCTTCGAACCTTTGTAAGTCTTCATCTTCTTCTTCTTCTGCTTGCATCCTGTTGCTTGCTGTTTCTCTTCTTCTTCTTCTTCTTCTTGTTCTGCTGCTGCTTGCGTCCTGCTGCCTGCTGCTTCTCTTCTTCTTCTTCTTCTTCTTCTTCTTCCTGCTGCATGCTTGCTGCGTGCTGCTGACTGCTGACTGCTGCCTGCTCTTTTTCTTCTTCTTCTTCTTCTTCTTCTTTATATGTAAGCTTATAAATTAAATATTTGGTTAATTAATCTAAGCTAATACATAATATTTATTTTTTTTACAGAAATTTAGCTACTGTTTTTTAATTTATAATATTAAGTTTAATTAATGTAAGCTTATAAATTATAACTAATACATAATATTTATTTATTTTACAGAAATTTAGCTACTGTTTTTTAATTTATAATATTTAGTTTAATTAATGTAAGTTTATAAATTATAACTAATACATAATATTTATTCTTTTTATTGAAATTAACTACTATTTTTTAATTTGTTTGGAAATGCATTATGTAAGTCTTAAATTTTAAATATATGATGCATTGTTTTTTCAGTTAGGATACGGGATACCAAGTCTAAAATCTTAAATGGATTCTCGTTCTGGATGTGAGGCCTCGGCAAAGAAAGATCCCACATGAAAGTATGCACATTTGGAGGATCAAAAAAATAGAAATAATTTAACTTGCAATTTTTGTGATAAAGTCACAAGGGGAGGAATATTTCGGACAAAACAACACATTGTTGGAGGATTTCGAAATGTGAAAGAATGCTCTAAGTGCCCTACTCATGTAGGTGAGGAGATTAAAGAGTATATGTTGAAGAAAGATTTGGAAAAGGAGGAAAATGAGTTATTGCCCGACTTTGATGATATAGATCATTACGGTGAAGATGAAGAAGATGAAGTTCAAGAAATTGACATTCGTGGCAAGAGAGTGCTTACTAGTGATGGAAGTAAAAGATCATACCAATCCAACTTGAAGAAACCAAAACAGAAGGGGCCTATAGACTTGTTTTTCACTCCCGATCCAAAGAAAGCTGTCCAAGCTAGGAAAGAAGGGAAGATGAAGCAAACATCAATAAATGAAGCGTGCAAGAAAGAACTAAGAAAAAAAGGCAATGGGAGATTTTTCTAGGTGGATGTATGATGCTGGGATACCATTTAATGCTGTACATTTGAACAGCTTTGCAGTGGCACTTGAATCGATTGGACAATATGGTTCTGGAATAAAGCCACTTAACTATCATGAAGTAAGAGTTCCTTACCTAAAGGAGGAAGTTAGTCGAATGAAAGAGTTGTTGAAGGTCCATAAGGAGGAATGGACAAAATATGGCTGCTCAATTATGTCTGATGGTTGGAGAGATTCGGTTGCTAATAAGGACATAATCAACTTTTTAGTGAACTCTCCAAAGGGATCAGTATTCATCAAGTCTATTAATGCTTCTAATATTTTCAAGAATGTAGATAGAATATATAGATTACTTGATGAGATTGTGGAGGAAATTGGAGAATCAAATGTGATTCAAGTGGTAACTGACAATGCATCAAACTATGTTGCAGCAGGTAACAACTTATTTTTAGAACTACTTTCTATAGTGTATATATTGTTTATTTTAATATTTTAATGGCTTCATTCCTTGATTTTTGAACAGGGAGATTGTTGGAAGCAAAGATGCCACATTTATACTGGACACCGTGTGCTGCTCATTGCATTGATTTAATTTTGGAGGATATTGGGAAGATGCCTTCAATTCATGCAACTTTGAAAAGGGCAATTTTTTTGAATGGCTATATCTATAATCGTGTTGGCGTTGTCAACTTGATGAGACAGTTCACTGGAGGTAAGGAGTTACTTAGACCTGCAGTTACAAGATTTGCAACTGCCTTCATCACCCGTCGTTCAATCCATCTTCAAAAGAACAACTTGAGGAAAATGTTTACTTCTGAAGATTGGAATACTACTAAATGGGCAAAGGAGGCGGCTGGCAAAAGAGCAGCTACTATTGTTTTGATGCCTACTTTTTGGAGTACCATCGTCTATGCTCTTAAGTTAACAGGTCCACTTGTTCGTGTACTCCGTTTGGTTGATGGGGAAAAGAAGCCTGCAATGGGATACATTTATGAAGCAATGGATAGGGCTAAGGAAGCCATAGCTAAGGCTTTTGGTGAGAGAGAGGATAAATTCAAGGAGGCATTTGAAATTATTGATACGAGGTGGGGATGCCAACTCCATCAACCGTTGCATGCAGCTGCACACTACTTGAATCCAGAATTTTTCTATTCAAACCCTAACATTTTGCAAGATGAAGAAATTATGACGGATTTGTACAAATGTATTGCAAGGCTACTGCCAACTATTGAAATGCAAGATAAAGTTTCACATGAGTTGGAAAAATACAATGCCGCTAGTGGCGTCTTTGGAATTAGTTTGGCAGTGAGATAAAGGAAGACAAAAGCACCAGGTAAAGTGGCATTTGTACTACCTCTTTATTTTTGAAATTATTTACCTAGTAGGTATTCATTTAAAATTTATTTTATAACAGCGCAATGGTGTATGGCATATGGATCAACAACTCCAAACTTGCAAAAGTTTGCTGTGAAAATTCTTAGCCTCACATGTAGTGCTACCGGCTGTGAAAGAAATTGGAGCATATTCCAACATGTAAGTCATTAGTACATCATGGATTAATTATTAAAGAACAAGAACTACCAATCTACTACTTTTTAGAATCATTATTAACCATATTACTTTAAACTTTTTGCAGCTTCATAGCAAAAGGAGAAATAGGTTATCCCAGCAATACTTGAATGATTTGGTATTTGTGAAATATAATCGAACTCTGAGGCGTCGATACGACAAACGTGACACCATTGATCCCATCCTCCTAAAGGACATTGATGATAGTAATGAGTGGTTGATTGGTAGGATGGATGGTGATTCTGATGAGGATGATGAACTTGTGTTTGAAGATGATAATTTGACTTGGGATTCTGTTGCTAGAGCTGCTGGACTAAATAACCCCCCGCATCACACTAGATCAAGAATAAGTACAAATATGCCATCATCGTCTAGAGGAAGAGGAAGGGCTTCATCTAGTAGTGCAACCAGTGCTAGGGGTCAGACCACAATGTTGGAACTTGTAGATAAGGATGAAATCCAAGTTGATAGTGCAAAGGAGACGGAAGAGGAAAAAGATGTTGGAGAAAACAGTTCTGATGATGAAGAGGAAGATGATGATATCTTTGCCGACTTAGTTGATGATGAGTGATGAGTGATGATTGAGGAGGATTTTTAGATTTTATATTTTGAAATTTTTTATTGTACTCTTTTCTTTTGATGTTGAACTATGTTGAATTGTTGATGCTTTTGGGCTTTGTCTTGGCAATTTTATTAAATTTCTAATTTTGTTATTGAATTTTTTGGCATTTTAAGTTCTAATATCACTTGATATTCATATGTTCATATATAAATTACCCCAAATAGATATTTTACACAATTTTAATAATTGTGCGCCTCACCCTCATGAGGCGCACGCCTTCGCCTCGCGCCTCGGCTTCAAAGACCCTTTGCACCTCGGCTCGCCTCGCGCCTCTGACTACTATGGATGGAATGGGAAAAGGGCAAGTTTCTCTTTGTGCTAGAGTAGAACCCTAAATGCAATCAATGGGTGAGGTTATCTTTGTCATCAGTGAAGTGGTTCCGGGAGGGTTTGTCATCAATGTTTGTGTTGTGAAATCACACCTTAAGGTTATGAGCACATATAGAGAAAATATGAAAAATAGAGAAAATTAAAAGAGAGAAGAACAACAACAACAAATTTACGTGGTTCAGTAGTGTGCCTACGTCCAAGGAACCCCTGCGCAATTCTACTATATCATAAAATGAAAACTGTCATAGGGCTTTAATCCTCGACTGCAATATGTATATATAGCCCCATATGAAAACCCCAAACTATCCTTATATGACAATACAATTATACCTAGTCATGACTCAAACGTACTATATTGTACCATGGGGAGGCACCTCCCCCACCCTCACCCCCCAATGCACCCCCACTGGACTTGGTTTTAAGTAGTTAGAAAGATTTCGCACATGAAGGGTGAGGAGGCCCTGCCCTTGCGCAAAACCTCCCCTACTTGTAACAAACTTCAAGTGGATAACCCCTCTGAATATGAGTCATAACTCAATAATCTCCACCTTGATTCACCCCCTTGGATCTTTCAAACCTATACCTCCACTTGAAGTTGCACATCACTAATTCATCAACTAGCAATATAAAGTAAGTTCAAGCAATGCAAGAACTCTTTATTAGGAGCAACCTTCGTCAACATGTCAACTGCATTTCTTGTGTAACCACCTTAATCAACTGAATCTCATTAGCATGGTATTAAATAACGGCCGTTACGTAACGGAAAATCATCTCTCGGATACCGTTACAGCCCGCATTAGTGGTGAGCATAAAATTCACATGCATAATGGCCATTACAGAACCGTAACGGCCGTTACACTAACGTTATGACACATTACAGCCGACAGCCCCTTACACTACTGCGTACCTTCCTTATCTCCTCAAATCTGCTCCATTTTGTGTGTTTCTCTCCATCATCTAGCTTAGATCTCCTCATTTGAAGCCTCCAAAGATACGAAAGCAGCTTCGAAGCTTCGATTTGTTGTGTTGTTCCCTCTTTCACTCTTCGTCTCTTTCGTACGGCTTCAATCTACTGATCTGAAGCTTCAAAATCCCCAAAATCAGCTTCGATTTTTGCCTTGAAGATGTTCTTCGCAGTTTGCAGCCATCACAGGTCAGCTGACTGGCAGTTCGTCTTGAAGGTGTTTGATTTTTCCCTTGAAGGTGTTTCGATTTTTCCCTCTTCGTCAGTTCGTCTCCTTTGTCCAGTGTAAGAACCCAAAAATCAACTTCCAGTCTTCGATTTGTCGCTTGAAGGAGCTGTGCTCTGTAGGTCGCCTCCATTTGCAGGCTCGTAGTCGCAACTCCAAAAATAAGTTTTGAAGCCTTCGATTCCCCCAAATTTTGGGGGCTTGCAGGTTGCAACTCTCTCGCAGCTTCAGTGGGGACTCAGGACTCGGGAGTGGGTATGTTTCTTCAATTCTTCTACTTCATTGGTTAATGTAATTGTAAATTACCAATTTATTCTAAATTAATAATTTAGTTTATTTTATAATTTCAGTTTATATTTATTATTTAATTAGTATGCAAATTTATAAATGATTATATAAGTAGAATTTATTAATTAAAATAAAAAAATTAGTATAAAATTATTAAAACATAAAATTTATAAAGTTACTTAGAGAGTTAGAGTACAAATTTAGTAAAAAATTATTAATTAATATTCTACATAATTATTTTTAAAATACCTTGATTATTAATAATTTAATATTTGATCTAAAATTTATAATAAATCCTAATTTCTACACAATTAGTCAAGTCTCAAGTGACTCAAGTACACTACCATTTAAATAATTAAATTGTAAGATTTACAATTCCATATTTATTTTTTAAAATTGTAAATTGTAATATAAATTATTGTATTGTAATTTAAATTATTAGGTCTATTGACTCATTTTAAGTAACTTTATGTCTTTAATCAATTGATTCTTCATTTTAATTACATTTCTACATTTTTTTACCCATTAAACTAATGCAAACTTTAAAAAAATATGCCTTTTTTTGTAAGCAGCGCACTAAAATTAATATAAAAATCATAATGCCTATTAAAAAGCATTTGTAGGTTGAATGAAGGTTGTCAAAATTCATCAAAAATCATGCATTAATGGATTTCATGCTTATTTTTCGATTTTGGCATGGTTGTGCATGCGTGAAAAAAATTCACAGCCATTACGCCCGCTTCCCATTAAGTAACACCCGCGTCCCGCGACACCCACGACCGTTACGCGACGTTACCCACTACCGCGATTTCGAACCATGCTCATTAGTGCCAATCAACTCTTATATCCTATTATATTTGACTACAACATGCTTTGTTCTGACGTAATATACTTAATACATTGTTAAGTAAATTGCACTTTAACTATCACATTGCAAATGAATAATCTGCTACTCTATGCAAAGTTTAGTTACCAATCCCTTCAACCACATAGCCTTCTTTGCAGCCTCTATCACTGTCATATACTCTGCCTCATTGGTAGATAATGCAACAACCACTTGTAACATGGATTTCCAACAAATAGGTCCGCTTGCCATAGTGTAAACATAACCTGTGGTGGACCTCTTGTCATCCAATTCTCCTATGAATCCCTATACTAAAGCTAAAACCTATCATTATTCAAACTCGATGCCAAAATCTGCATTGTCTATCAAGTACCCGAGGACCCACTTCAAAGCACTCTAATGCTCCTTGTCTAGATTTTTGTAAACTTATTCACTATACTAACTCCATATGCAACATCTCCTCCACATCCTCATCTGATTGTGGACATTGAGTTGACAATAGCTTGAAATGATTTTTTCAATAGGTTAGGCAATAGCTTAGCATTGTTCATGCTAAATCTCTCCAACACCTCTATGTAAGCATTTTGAGAGACCCAAAGCTTGCAATCTTTCTTGTCTCTCCATATTTCCATGGATCTTCTTTGCAGCACCAAGATCCTTCGTCTCAAATTCCTTAATAAGGATTTTAAACCATTGACATGACAGATATTCTTTGCAGCAATCAACATATCATCAAGATATAATAGTAGAAAGATAAATGAACCATTAGATAGATTTCTAAAGTAAACACAACAATCATACTTACAACATCCAATACTCATCATGAATGAATCAAAGCGCTTGTACCACTACCTTGGCAATTGCTTCAACCATACAATGATTTCCTTAATCTGCAAACATAATTTTTCTTCCCAAGTTCCTTGAAACCTTCCGACAACTCCATATAGATTTGCTCTTCTAAGTCACCATGAAGAAATGTTGTTTTAACATCTAGCTGCTCTAACACAAAGTCAAACTAAGCTACTATGGCAAGTACAATCTAAATGGAGGTATGTTAGACAACAGGAGAAAATATCCTATCATAGTCTATCCTTCCCTTTTTGCCACTAGTCTAGCCTTGATTATCATCTCTTTCTGAAATATCATCTTTCTTCCTAAAAAACCATTTGCACCCCACTAGTTTCCTTGAGGAAGTTCCACCAACACCCAAGTCCAATTTTTAAGCAAAGACTCCACCTCTTCCATCATAGCTTCCATCCACCTATTTTTCTCTGAACTAAAAACTGCATCCTACAATGAATATGGATCTCCAATGCCACTAACTAAAGCAAAGGAGACCATATGCTCTAAACCATATTTATGCACATCTACATCTATTTATAGCTACACCGTGGTCATCCAATTGCCACTGATCTTACTATTCAACTGAAGGCACCTTTGGTTGTTGGTCTTGTAGTTTCCCAAGCTCCACCTACACCTTTGGCTCCATCCTGTCAACTTTGTTGTCTTGTCCATCTTCTTTGTACCTTAGCATGAATGTCTAATCAAACACCACATCTCTACTCATAAATACCTTCTTATCCTCTAGATCCCACAACTTGAACCATTTAAGCCACTTTTCATAGTTAATTGAAAATGCACCTCTTGGACTAGGGTCTAGTTTGGATCAAAACTCACTAGGAATGTGACCTACTTGGACAACTAAAGATCATCAATGTAGAGACCTTTTGACCTATCAAAACTTCCTCAGGCACTTTACTATCCAGCTTTATAGAAAGTGACATGCTAATAATATAACAAACTGCACTGACTGCATCTACCTAGAAAGTCTTGGCCAATTCTGCATGTAGTCTCATACTCCTAGCTTTCTCAAGCAGGGTCATGTTCATCCTTTCAGCCACTTCATTTTGTTGGAAAGTCCAACAAACTATAAAATATCTAACAATTCCCTCAAACCTACAGAAGTTCAAAAACTCATCAAACTTGTACTCCAGCCCATTATCTGACCTAAGACACTTTACTAACATTCCCATTTATTTTTTAACCTCTGCCTTCCATTACTTAAATTTGGAGAATACCTCTGGCTTTCCTTCATGAAGTAAACCCAAAGCTTCCTAGAGTAATCACCGATGAAGCTAACAAAAATTGAGCTCCATTCCTAACTTGTACCTCTACACACCCCAACATCACTATGAACATAATCTAAAATGTCCTTGCTCTTCTAGGAAGACAACTTGAATTTCACTCTGCACTATTTACCTAAAGCAAAATACCTGCAAAAATCAACTTTGCACTCCTTCAACCCTTTCAGCAATTTTCTTTTATGGAGATCCATCATACTCCGCTCACTTATATGTCCCAAGCGCATATGCCAAAGCATAGTGTCAACTATGTCAATATCCGAAGAAGTGATTGTTGAACTACTTGCAATTGTATTGCCTATTAGCTTATACAAATTGTTATCAACTCGTTTACCCTTTATAACAATCATAAAACCATTTGACACCTTTAGGATTCCACTTCTCGAAGTTACTAAAAGTCCATACAAAGTCTTTTCTAAGTAACCTAAAGAAAGCAGGTTCTTCAATTCTAGAACATGTCTAACATTTTGTAATGTTCTCAAAATGTCAACAGACATTCTAACTTTCACAATACCAACACCAATTATAGGACAAGGATAATTATCCCCAAGAACTGTTGACCCACCATCACTTTCCCTGTAAGTATCAAACCACTCCCTATACGGACAATAATGAAAGGAGCAACCAAAATCCAGATTCTAAGCATCCTAAAAAGAATTGTTACCTGTAGCAACCAGCAAGAACTCTTCATCATTTGAACTATCTGCCACCACACTTGCAAAGCTTGATGGTCAGTCTTTCTTGTCTTCCTTTTTCTTCCAAAGAGCACAATCCCACTTATAGTGCCCCTTTTGTTTGCACTTGAAGAACTCAACATCCTTGGTTCTTGATCTAGACATCAATCTGTCCCTTTGCTTATAATTCTCCCTAGATCTCCCTCTCCTATATTCGATCTTGGCAACCAAGCCCTTTAGTTCATAGTCCTCTTTGTTAGGCCTCCTTCTAGTCTCATTTGACCTAAGAACCCCAAAAAGTGAATTTCCATAAAGTAGTGTCAAAACCAAGTATTCAAATGAAAAGGAAGAGAAGATAACAACACCAACGTGTTATCTTCATCTTCAATTCTCACATCCACTTTGAGCAAATCGCTAAGAATCTGATTGAACTAATTCATATGTTGATTCATATCCCCACCCTCGAGTATACAAAGAAATAAAAATGACTTCTTCAAGAGCATTTTGTTAGTATTGCTCTTCAACATATACAAGCTCTCCAATTTCATCCATAAACCCTTGGCAATTTTCTCCTCCATCACATCGAATACACAAAATCTATCAAACAAGATCTCATAGTACTGAAAGTGATCTATTATTCTATTATAGTTCCATTCAATCATATCTTCATCCATCTTCTCTTATTTCTCTCCTGCCAAAGCCTTGTAAACCTTCTATTGAACTAATAGATCGATTACCCACATCTGCCATAAGCTAAAGTTTCCTTTCCATCAAACTTTTTGAATCTAGTCTTCACCTTGCTCAGCTTTGCTGCAATCAAGATGCAAACCTTAGAAAGCCTAGCACGAATCTAGTGCTCTGATACCAATTGTTGTGAAATCATGCCATAAGGTTATGCACACGCACACACACACAAAATAAATATAAAAAATAAATAAGATCAAAAGAGAAAATACA
The DNA here is from genome assembly GCF_029873635.1 of Malania oleifera. Classification (NCBI taxonomy): domain Eukaryota; kingdom Viridiplantae; phylum Streptophyta; class Magnoliopsida; order Santalales; family Ximeniaceae; genus Malania; species Malania oleifera. The sequence goes on from NC_080426.1 coordinate 55,282,278, forward strand.
AACAATGAATTTACATGATTCGACAGTATGCCTACGTCCACAGAGTCTCTGCTCAATTTCAACATATCATCAAACAAAAACTGCCTTTGAGCTTTAACCCTCGATTATGATATGTATATATAGTTCTATATGAAAATCCCAAAATACCCTTACATGATAATACAATTATACTACGCTTGGCTTAAATGTACTATACGCACCCTCTCTAGACTAGGTTTAAGTAGACAGGGGGGTTTCGCCATGGAGTGCTTAGGAACCCTATGGGCCCCTTCGCCCTCTCTATGAAACCTCCAACTTGTTACAAACTTCAAGTGGGTAACTCCTTTGAATATGAGTCATAACTCAACAGTTTGGAAGGTTGGATAGGGGTTACCGGAGTATTTCAAATTGGTAGCCTCAAGGATTGGTTGGTGATTCAATCGACAACAATAGGGAAGTTCTTTGAGCTAGGGTTGGATTTGTGTAGAAGTTTTGTGCAACAGCTGAGGAAATTGGTGCGATGGTTCCTGTTAATGATGAGGAGAACACAAACCACTAACCACTTGCGGTGAAGGTGGTAATGATGAGAAGCAACAAGGTCTACAATCGATGTGGGGGTTTGATGTAGGTCATGAAAAGCCCGTGAACAAAGGGAGGAGAAGATTATAATGAGGGTGATAATGATACTAAATCATTTATTTTCTACAATATTCATAATATATGCATTAACTAACAATTCGATATAAATACTACTATTCATTTTGATAGTAATAGTAATTTGATATTCTTTGCAATATTGTTCAATTTCAACCTTCTTTTCTTTCTAATTTTTGTCAAATTCAAGTTGTAAATCTTTTTTTCTTTAATCTATATATTAATAGAGAAAAAAATTACAGCCTAGGCAAGGATACAAAATCTTCAAATATATATATATATATATATATATATATATATATATATATAAAACTACACAAAATAACCAAGAAATTCCCTCTTTAAATCCCTCCCACCATAATTCACTGAACACTAAAAATTTGCTAGTTCCCCCTCACCCTTTTTAGCCTTGCTTTTACCATCTAATGGAATTTTGTTTCCACCATATACATGTGTAAACCCAATTCGTCAAACAAATGCCGAACTTGAATTCCATCCTTGCCCAATTTCTTTTTATCCATACAATGATTTTCAAAAATGCAAATTCTCTCTCATCCTTCCATTGGTGGAGGCGACACATACATTTAAGTTGCCAAGAATATTAGATAAATCAAAAACATAACCATAGTGGCTCCAAATCTCATTCAAGAGCAAACCCCCATCACAATCAAAATCACCGAGGTCTTCACTATCAATTGTCAGTATCAAAAATATCCCCCAATTCTTTTCCTCTTTACAACTACTAACACTCTCTCTAGTAACATCATCCTCAACCATTGATTTTTCTAATATACTTAAATTACCTCCTTATCTCACCTCAGAACTTTTCTTGTCATCTAATTAGAAGTAACTCAATTTTCTTCAAGCATTTTCCTCATTTTGACACCCATCTACACTATCTTTTGACAAGTGTAAACCTTTTAACCTTTGAGCTTGTCAAAAATTTCTTATTTACCATGATTTTCCACCCGAAAGGCTAAAACAACATTATTCCCCTCACTCTCAACCTCACAAAAATTTTGCTTCTTTACAAAACCACCTCCTTTTTCAACCACTTTCAAAAGCCTAAAGTTCCTTTCTACTACTAGAATCTCGTCCCACTAAAAGAAAAGAATCATCAATCATACTTATAGAATTGGTCGATACAAGACTATCATGTTTGCCGCTTTCCCTCCAATCATTTTGATACTATTACTTCTTTCTAAAGAAGATGGATATATGGAATACCCTCTTGGTCATCATGAATCTACTTTCAAAATGAGCATTGCAAGGTAGGGTTTGTGCCTAGAATCTACTCGGAAGACAAAATACCTAGTGAGAACTGGGAGAATTATGGGCTTGATCAATTACAAATGTCTCTTGAAATCCCTTAATTTGGCTTCCAACTAATATTAGCTGCTGCTCTTGAGAAATTCATCCCATTACATCTTCTCCTAAATGTTCTCCTCTTAATACATCACTCCAATCGAACATCCCTTGTAAGCTCTGTGAGCTTTTGCACCAGTTTCTCAAGCCTCATCAGATTTATGGGCTTGTTGAAAAGAATGGCCCATGTGAGAAGAAAGAGAAATGTCGTTTTGTTTCCAAAGAAGGGCCCAAATAATGTTTATTGTGACTATGGGCCTGTTCAATTAACTAGCCCAATTTAGTCAAGAAAGAAGCTCATTATTTCTCAATTACCATACCCAAGTCCAAAGTGAGAACCTAACACCTCAACCCAATATTCTTTGCCTTATTCTCCCCAAGAACAACCCTAGCCACCTCAGCCAACTTCACAACCCCTTCAATAACCCTACTCACATTGAATGTATAGAAGTTAGTCTCAATCCCTAGACACACCTAGGAGCACCCCTTCCAACATATCCATACAAGACCCAAGTAGTCGGGTCGAGGTCCTACAAGGTACCCTCCACTCAAAGTACCCTCCCAAGCAATTGAATGGATTCCCAAGTTCCTTCATTTGCAATTCACCCCCACCATGCCTTGACTCTGTGTCTAAAAAACACCTTTTTTAGAACCTTCACCACTGACATTCTTCCCTTCATCACCACCTAACTACATGATAAGGGAGCCAAAAGACTTGCTTGACCTTTGCCTCTAGATTCAAGTTGAAATTCGCAAAGCTTCGCCTTCCATCACCTTTAGTGCCACCATGGGCAAACACCAAAAATGTCTTAGCTTTCCACTCCAATTCTAGATCCACAAAATTCCCCACATTTGTCCACCTAATCGACATCCACCATGTTTCTAGAGCACTTCAAGAACCCTTTTCCAACCAACTAAAAATTGACAAATCATTTAGCAAACCAAATGACAACCTCTTAAGAGAATCTCACTCCACCTATTGTAGGAAATATCGTTCTCGAACACTAACAAATAAAGAGTCTCCCCTACCTTGTCCAATGTTTAGATCAAAGGCCTTTCCTTCAATCCAAGTCGAAGGATTTTGCACCACCTCCTTCTATCGAAAAAACAATTCAATCCTTCATGGCCAAGAGAGAGAGAGAGAGAGAAAGATGAAAGTTTTTTCCAAAAAAAAAAAAAAGAGAGCCCTTCCCATTTCACAAGAGAGGAAAATTGTAATTTTAAATGCTTTATTTAATGGATAATATTAAATAAGTTGACAAAATTGCATTATTGTATGTATTATGTTCCTAATAGACTAATGGAGTGCACAATGTTGTTTAATTAATTAATTAATTTATCACATATATGATTAAAGAAAACTAAAAAAATATATAATTTTTCAGTCACTAGCAGTTTAAAAACAATACTCTTAGTAAACAATATTAGTATTAGTAAGTTGAATTGGACGATCTAAAATACACTAAAAAATCTTTTTGCAAAAGATTAAGAGATTGAAATATGCAAATACACCATTACACATAATGTTGTGTATGCTTGACAAAAATTCACAATTGTTACACTAGCTACTCTTGCTTCCACTATATCCATCACCGTTATGCTACGCTATTTAAAACCATCCTAAGTGCGGCTTGGGTGTAGATTTTGTTCTTGGACTCCCAAAAGTAGCACCCGGCACAAGGGCATGTTCCATGTTTGAAGTAGTTGATAAGTTTTCCAAGATAAAGCAATTTATCCCTCATGAAGACCTCTTATTCCTCTCCTACGGATAAATTGTTCTTAAGGAGGCAGTCAAATTGCATGGTTTGTCGACTTCCATTCATAGTGTCCAATAGGGATTATTAAACAACCACTTTGCCCAAAAGCTTAAGATATTAGTAAGTTGAATTGGACGATCCAAAATACACTAAAAAAAAACTTTTTGAGAAAGATTAAGAGATTAAAATATGCAAATACACCATTACACATAACTTTGTGTATGCTTGCCAAAAAATTCACAGTTGTTACACTAGCTACTCTTGCTTCCACTATATCCATCACCATTATGCTATGCTATTTAAACCATCATAGGAGGCTTGGGTGTAGATTTTGTTCTTGGACTCCCTAAAGTAGCACCCGACACAAGGGCATGTTCCATGTTTGAAGTAGTTGATAAGTTTTCTAAGATAGAGTAATTTATCCCATGAAGTAAGATCTCTTATACCTCTCCTACAGCTAAATTGTTCTTAAGGAGGCAGTCAAATTACATCGTTTGTCGACTTTCATTCATATTGTCCGATAGGGATTGTTAAAAAATCACTTTGCCTAAAAGTTTAAGCTATTAGGTTGTGGGCCAACAATATACGTCAAGCCTTAACACTCCTCTGCACGTGTAGCCTAATTGCGCATAAAGAGATAACAAATGATGAACAACACCCATTACAAGGAATAATATAATTTTTAACAAACAAAAAGTAAACGCGAAGGACATCCTGACAACCATGGCTCTAATACCATGTTAAAAAACCACCTTGCCTAAAAGCTTAAGCTATTTGGTTATGGGCAACAATGTACATCAAGCCTTAATAGGGATATCAAATTTGCTAGTTACTTTTGGAAGACAATTGCTAAGGGCTTGTTTGGTATTGTTTTTGTTTCCCATTTTCTGTTTTTGTTTCTGTGCAGTAAAAAAATAGATTATGAAAACAAGTTTGTTTACGTTGTTGGTTTTTTGTTTAAGTTAACAGTTTTTAACTGTTTGCAAAAAAATTGAAAACCAGATTTTATGATTTTTAGTTGTTTTCGCAACCTTGTTGCCAGAATATTTCAGAGGTCGTTTAGTATCATTGTCAAAAATTAGAGAAACGAAAACCAGAAATGAAAACCAAAAACCAGAAACATAAACTAAAAAGTAGAAACCAGCAACCTATTTGGTTAACATTTATAAAACTAATACAAATTAAAAACTTAATTAAAAAATATTCATTTTCATCTCTAAAACAAGAAATATTATAAAAATATGATTAAAATAATAAAATTACAAATAATATACATTAAAAAATTTACTATAATAAAAATAAAATTTGTTACAATTATTGTACTTAATTGTTCTACTTTCAAATTTTACTTTACAATAAAAATTTTATTGGATATTGCAACTGAAAAATAGTAAAAATATTTTGTAATTGGTATTATTATTATTTTTTGAAATTTATGTATCTTTTTTCTTTTAATTATATTTAAATTCATATAATCATTTAGTTTTGATTTTAATTTAAAAGTGTATAAAATGAATAATTTAATCTAAAAAAAATTATTTCTGAATATCAAAATTTTAGGCAACAGGTTGCCACTAAAAACCATAAAATCTAGTTTTCAACTTTTTGACAAACAACAAAAAACTGGCAATAGAAACAGAAAACTGATAACATAAACAAAAGCATTTTTATAATTTCTTTCTTCATTGTGGAGAAATAGAAACAGAAAACAGCAACAACACCAAAGAGGCCCTTAGTTTCCAGAATTAACTTTTTTGGACTAAATCATTCATTTTATCTATACTTTTTAACTAAAATTAAAATAAAATGATCATATGAATTTAAAATTAATTAAAATAATATATGCTAATAAAACTTCAAAAAAAATTTTAAAAAAAATACAAGCCATTTACAAAATATTTTTACATATTTCAATTGTCATACACAATAAGATTTTTCTTTTAAAGTCACTTTTGAATATAATAATTAAAGTAAAATAATCATAATCTTTATTTTTATATAGTGTTTTTAATTTATATTATTTTGTACCTTTATTATTTTAATCATATTTTATAATTGTTATTTCATTTAGAAAATGAGCATTTGTTTAATAAAGTTTTTAATTTTTTTTAGTTCTATAAATATTAACCAAACAAGATATTGGTTTCCTGTTTTTAGTTTCTATTTTTGGTTTTTAGTTTTAGTTTCTATTCGTTATCATAATTTTTGACAATGAAACGGCTCCTAAATGTGTGGGACTCACTTAATGTTTTCTTCCACTTGCAACCCCTAGGTTGATGGTTAGGTTGAGGTTTTCAACCATAGTCTAGGTGATCCACTTAAAGATAGTTTGTGTTGAAATTGGTAGGTATTGATATTTAAGTGTTGTAGTTAGGTGCTTAAATTCAAAAGTGCAGTTTGGTTGTGTCTAAAAATAAGTTCATGAATACAATATTATATTTCAACATATAATCACATATTATAATACATAATAAAGTAATATATAATTATTATTTATGTTAATAGTAATATTACTATTAATTAAATTTATATTTTTCAATTAATATAGCTAGATTATTATGTTAACAATAGTATTATTACTGAAATCAAGATTCAAGCAAATAAAGGAGCTAGAGAGGGCATTTCAAGCATATTCCTTCCCAATGACAATGGCACTTAGGCGGTACAAGAGGAACTAAAAGAACCTACAAGGTCACCTTGCCTCATAGTTCTCCTTTCATCTTAAAACAGAAGAACCTACGAGCTCAACAAACCCTAATAACTCCATTCCACATCGTGACTCTTTTTCATCCAACACATTCAAGCACACAAAATATCAATAATCAGATGGGCTCTATAACCAGCAGCAATGGCAGTGCAAGGAAACAATTTTCTAGCAACAAAGGCAACACGAGGAGGAGAAGGCTCATGGATCTCTCTAGGCTTAGGAGGAGGGAGGAAGACAAGAGAGACGAGGAGAGAAATAGAGAGAGACAGTGAGAGGAAAGTCATCAAAAATAACAGAAGTGCCAATGTGCAAGAATAATGCCCACTTTAAGTGGCAAAAGGCCATTTTTTTTTTTTTTCTTCTCAAAATCCACTTCTCTAGGAACATGCCAAATAGCACTTTTTTGCACAAGCACTTATTTTAGGTGATAAATGTTATAAGCACTTTTGTTTAAGTGCTACCAAACAAGATCTGAAATGTGTTATGGTCTGCTAAATCTACTTATAATCACTCTATGAAGAGGTCCACATGTAAAAGCATTTTGTACTCAGTTAGAAACCTCGTCCACCATTGATCTTGTTCCTTCACCACAAGATGCGTGTAGTATTTTGTTCAACATATCCATGAGTTGCATTGTAAGGGTAATCAAAAACTTGCCATGAGTAATATGGGTTGCAAACTTGCTACTGTGCACCGTAGGGCCAAAGAATTTAATGTGGTGGATATTGTCATGATTTATGTTAAACCTGAAGGCTACTCAAAATTTCCTTTGAAAAGCTCAATGCCTCGTCTCCATCCTTAAGAAACTTGAACCTGGTGCATTAATCTAATTCATTTGCTTGATCATATGACGATTTTCAATTTTTAATGTGGAGGATTTAACACCTTACCAAGAAAACTTTGACTTCCTACTTTTTCATCTAGTACTCATGCAGGGTCAATAGTTCCCTGGGCTCCTTCCACTTCTCAGCCCCATATCACACTGGAGTCAATTTTGGATGATGAGTTTGTGACTTCTCCTCAGGGTAATCTTTGACAATATTCAGTGGAGAGATCACCCCATTTCAAATGCTACCTGGCTTACTAAGGATTTTGTTTGTGAGAGTCCTTACAAGCTATTAGAGTAACAGCTACAACTACACTCTCCAAAGCCTAGTCCCTTTCAGCCAAAGGAGTATGACGAAGGACCACCTTCATCATTTACGCAGCCTATTCGGCATAATTATTTTCAGCATAGATTTAGGACAATATGCTTGCATAAGTTCTTAGTTTATGTTGTGTAATTTTCTGCTATTTGGGCTATTTAGTAATTATGTGTTTTAGTTAATTGCAGCATATAAATACTTTGGTGGTTGTAGTAGTTGTAGCATATGGGACAGTTAATGTGTTTTGAATTAAGAACTGATTTTTCCTCTGCCGTCCTCTCCTTTAATTCCCTTTCTGTTACTGTTTCTATAACTATCCTGCATCAGTTGGTGCATAGAGGCCTTTGAAAAAAAATATACAGATTCTCCTTCTATCGTCATTCAAGTAAAGATAAAAATATAAATGAAGAAAAAAAATTATATAGATATATGAGATGGCCCATTTGGGGTAATAAATGGTTCCTGACCTGGCTCCAATTCTACAGCCCTAAACCAATTTGGGTCTTGTAGGGAAGGTTGGGCTTGTTTGCTCGTTTGTTTTTCCAACATTAATTGTTTATCATTTATATCCAAGATATACGTCGACAATCTCTGCTTGGCCAGTACCGTTAAACACCCCCCCCCCCCCCCCCCAAAAAAAGGGCTGAATTTCTTATTTGCAAACCTTTCCTTGAGATGTCTTATTTGTCATTGCTTCCCCTAAAATTATCTTCTACCTCTGTGTTTATTATTCTTGCAAGGAATGAGGACTGTTTGGACGCTGATATTATTCTTAAGATAGTCGCGTGTATTTGGAAGAAAGTCAAATCTTATACTATATTTTTACCCAAATCGACTCAAATTCAAATCCGAGATTCCAGGGTAAGATGAAACAGGTGAGGGATGTTGTGAAATGATCGACCGAGCAACAATCATACAAGCAAAATTTTAGCAACCAAAAATGAGACCAGATTTACGTGGTTCGGTCCACTGTGACCTACGTCCACGGGAGAGCTCAAATCCACTAAAAATATGGGGAGATTTACACAAGGAGAAGGAGGAGGCTACTGCCCTCAACTCCTCTCTCACTCTCACAAGGATTTACTCTTCCTCACACACAGCCCTCTGCACATACAACTCTCTGCACTCTGCACCTCACAACACAGCACCACACAGTTACACTTCTGCAACTCACCACACACACTGCTGCAATTCACTACTACATCCACACACACATACATTACATATATATACACAAGGTGAGGGGGAAGAAGTCAAACAAAGGCTGCTGCAAAGTCACAAGAGGTGAGCAGATTTGGTGGCCGTCCTTCTCCAGTTCAACATTTCCTGCTGGGTGGTGCGGCTGTTGATACCCATACGAGCCACACATCCTAACAATCTCCACCTTGGCGAGTATCAACTCCCAAGTCCATAGCTCCACCTTGACACGAATTCGATCAATGCAAGTCTTCATAGTTTGGTTGAAACATCTAAACCATGCAAAGAGTACCGCCTTCTTCATCAGCAAACCGAACTCATCTATTCGTTTCTGATGAAGTACCGCTATCATCATCCGAGGTCAAACCACCAACAACTGTGGTTCCCATTAACTGATATAGCCCATGAGACTCCTTCCCAGTGAATATCTTTGAGTCGTATCGTGTCACCTCCATAGCTCCACCTGCGACAGAGATTTGACAGCCCTTAGAATCCAATCGACTAAGGGAGATCAAATTTCTTCACATCATTGGTACAAAGCTTACATCATCCAAAATACGGATTGCTCTAACAGGCGTCTTCAGCTTCACAGATCCAATCCCTCTGACATCGCATGAAGACCCATCACCGAGTGATACCGTACGGTGAACCTCTTTGAAAGAATGGAAAAATTCTTTCTTAAAACAAACATGAACTGAACTCCCAGAGTCCAAAATCCATCCATCATCGTTTGGACTGCCATGAGCATTCATGTTCTTCTTCATCAATTTTCGGCACTCTCTCTTCATATAGCCGTGCCTTTTGCAGTATCGACACTGCACGTTTCTTCGACTGATTTGTTGTCGTGAGCTGCTCACCGTTACAAGGGCCTCATCATTGGCATACCATGAGACATTCTCCGATACATTGATACCGTCTCGTATCTTCTTTTCTTCTTCGTATCGTTTTCTATCTTCACAGTCCCTCTTGAAGTGTCCCTTTTTATCACACCAGTAACATACGACTTCGCTCGTATCTCGTCCTCTTGATTTTGAACGCCATTGCTTACCTCCAAACTTTCGATCTTTGCTTCTTCCTTGTCTCTCACTATTAGCTACCAAAGCTTGCTCTTGAGACGTCACAATCAGCTTTCTTAACGTCTCAGAATCTTGAAGTGAAGCCATTACATCATCCAACTTCAAGGTTTCCTTCCCTACGAGCAATGCAGTTACCAGTCCATCAAATGAAGCTGGTAGAGACGACAAAAGTAGAATTGCCTTATCTTCTTCATCAATCTTTACTCCGAGGCTCAACAACTGGGTCAAAATCTTGTTATAATCATTTATGTGATCAAAAAGGCTGCTTCCCTCGTTCATTCAAAGTTGATACAATTTCTTCTTCAGAAACAATTTATTGGTAAGGGATTTCGCCATATAGCTTTGCTCCAATTTCTTCTAGAGCTCCATTGGTGAGGTTTCGTCTAACACCGAATACTTAACTTCATTTGCCAAACACAATCGGATTGTGCTGACCGTCTTCATCTCTAATTCGGTCCAATCATCATCTTTGAAATTATCTGGCTTCTTCCCGATCAACGGCTTGATCAAGCCTTGTTGAACCAAAATGTCCTTCACCGTGCTCTGCCATAAACTGAAGTTGTTCCGCCCATCGAACTTCTCCACCTCAAACATTGAAGTGCCAATACCTACCATTTTGCTCCAAATCTCAATAAACAGACACCGCCAATGGCTCCGAAACGGCCGAAAACCTTAGAAATGGTTCAGGCCGCTCGAAAAACCGACCCAAAATGGCTCCGAAAAGTCCGGTCAAACTTTAGGTCAAATTGGACAAGAAAAAGTCAACTATCCGTTAACTTTAACGGAATATTCCTCCATTAACGGAATATTCGTAACGGCTTTAACGGCCACCAACGCCGTTACTGACGCCGTCTGCTGACGTGGCGCGTGGTCCCCACCTGCTGAAGTGGGATGGGACCCACCTCCTGTGCGGTCCCTTGCTGACGTGGACTGGGACCAACTGCTGATGTGGCACTGGCCCCCGCTGACGTGGCTGCTGCCTGTGCAGCTGACTCAGCGCTGACGTGGCGTGCTGACTCGGCCTGACACTTGCTGACGCGGCGCTGACTCAGAGTTACGTGGCCACTGACGTCAGCATCGTCTACCTTCGAATGTGCGCCGGATGTTCGCCGGCGCGTGGGCGCACGTGAACCTACTTCCCGATGAGTTGCCGGTGCGTAAGAGCGCGTGCGTGCGTGTGGCAACACGGTCCTTCCGCCGGTGGCGCGTGGGAGCACGTGCGTCTTCTTCCTAGCTCTGTTTGAGTTGCGGTTACCGCTGTTCGCTTCGTCTTGACGAGAGGAATGTTGTAGTGGTCTCAAAATCGAGTTTTGAGCTACTGGGCAGAGGCTCAAATCTGGGAATTTTGCTTCGATCCAACGATTTTGCTCCAACCTCTCTCTGATACCATTTGTTGTGAAATGATCGACCAAGCAACAATCATACAAGCAAAATTTTAGCAACCAAAAATGAAACCAGATTTACGTGGTTCGGTCCACTGTGACCTACGTCCACGGGAGAGCTCAAATCCACTAAAAATATGGGGAGATTTACACAAGGAGAAGGAGGAGGCTACTGCCCTCAACTCCTCTCTCACTCTCACAAGGATTTACTCTTCCTTACACACAGCCCTCTGCACACACAACTCTCTGCACTCTGCACCTCACAACAAAGCACCACACAGTTACACTTCTGCAACTCACCACACACACTGCTGCAATTCACTACTACATCCACACACACATACATTACATATATATACACAAGGTGAGGGGGAAGAAGTCAAACAAAGGCTGCTGCAAAGTCACAATAGGTGAGCAGATTTGGTGGCCGTCCATCTCCAGTTCAACATTTCCTGCTAGGTGGTGCGGCTGTTGATACCCATACGAGCCACACATCCTAACAAGGGATATAGTCTTACTTACTGTTACTGAAATACGAATATATGAGTTTCCCATAAGGGATGGATCACAGTGTGTTTAAATGCAAATACACTCTGGTTTTTCTTTTCTTTTCTTTTTTCTTTCATTTCTCACTCTTTCTCTCTAGAAAAAAACTGAAATATCCAGTAGTCAAATAAGTGCTGCCTTTTGGATTATATTTCATTCGTGTCTATAGATTTGCCTCCTACAATATATAGGGAGGGGGGGTGAAGTTTTAAGTACGATTTTATTCAGCTGAAGTGTTATGAGCCAATTGGAAAGCAAAGGAAAGCCTCGATTATAATATTTTGACGGATTTGGAAAGTTGCCTTTGTCTAGTGGGTTCAGTTTCATCCCTTAAAATTTCAATAAAAAGGATGAAGTTGTTGGCTTTTTGAAAATTTCAATTTTCATTACCCTGTAGCAATAAGGTTGTAATAGATGTAATGAAATTTCCAAAGCTGAGACCAATGGACCAATCGAAGGAAAAAGCACGATAGAGAGAGACAACCAAAGAGCGAGGAGGTGGTTGATGCTAAAGAGGACCCAATAATAGAGAAAAGGAGGGAGCACCAGTCAATGGCTTTGAGCGAAGGCCCGACGTCAGGACCGGGACGCCGGAGCTGCTTTGGTAGCGATGGTTGTTGAGGCGGAATAAGATTTTGCAGCGGTTGCGTGGAGGCCTCTACGGCTTAGCCATTGTCGCGTGAGAGTACAAATCGAATTTCGAAACCTCCCCTGAATTACCCGATCTGGGAGCCGGAAGCTAAAGCATGGAGACGCGAAGGGTTAAAAAATATTGGGTGGCAGAGGACCATGTCAGCATCCTTACTGGTGGTCTTTACCATTTATGAATGGACACGTGTTCGCGTAGGCCATCAAGACTAACCAGCTGGCAGCTGTTGAAGGGGAATAGCCGATCGCCGTCGTCCAGGGAAGACTGAAGAGTCGATCGGCAGTGGCGGCAAATCGGGCGACGGTGGCATCGTCGAGCAGAGATAATTTGCTGTTGCAGCAGCAGGATGGTCTATAGAGCGCCGTTCTACATTGCAAAAGATGAAGAAATTCCTATACATAAATATTATAGAATATATATATATATATATATATATAATATATATATATATTAGCTACTATTATGGGTGTAGCTATAAGGGCATGTTATACATCAAGTTAAGTTTTAAGAGGTTAGTTACATGGTGGTGTTAGCTGTAAAGAAAAGATAAGAAGAAAGGAATTATCCTCTCTCTGCCTCTACTTCTCTAATCATCAGGAGATCTCATAGATCTGGTAAAGGAAGGAAAGAGAAAGAGGAGAAGTGGGAGAAACAATTTCTTCGGATTCTCCGAGTGTTCTTTTCGATAGGTTCGATATGGCCGATTCCGGTATGTCAAGTTTACAGTTTATGATTTATTCATTTTCCACATAAAGTAATTGATGTGAAGTTCATGATAATTGAAGATCCTTGGCTGCAATATATTTATGAAAATTTTCTTACACGTGGTATCAGAGCCAAGTTTGAAATTATCATGATCTTCCTTTCATGATATAGATCGTTTCTTTTAACCCCTTACAATCTTATTATGGGTTCGTGTGAAAATTTGTGTTCATGATATTTTCTGGAATCGAACTGAAGAATTCATATGATAAATGATTCCTGAAAATATATGTGATATTTGATGGATTTATGGGGTTTTTTGTTGGTTTGAAAATTTTCTTACATGTGGATCGTTGACAATTTTCCCCTAATAATATGCATGCGAATAATTTTATTAATAATGTAACACTCACATGTTATACATGCATAAGTTAGAGAATTTTACATGAAAGTAAGTTAGTAAAATTCTTATATTGGGGAATTGATTATCAGTTGTATATTATGGATTGGTATTTTGAAATGAACTCTAAGATGAATATGAAACATGGCATAGATAAAAAAAAAAAAACTAATTGCAGTTTTCATTGTACCGTGAAGTTTTTGAATATATGGGCTGCCAGTTTTTAAATGTATCGGCTGCCATTTTTTGAATATATGGGCTACCAGTTTTTAAATGTACAGGCTGTAGTTTTTTTTTTAATACATGGGCTACCTGTTTTTAATACATGGGCTGCGGTTTTTTAAATCATGGGCTGTCAGTGGCTATTAGTTTTTTTAATATATGAGCTGCAGTGTTTTTAATTCATGAGCTGCCAGATTTTACATAAAATAAAATAAAATAAAATATTAATCCAAGAAAAATTGTCATTGTGAGAAATTAATTATTTGCTTTAAACTTGGATTAATTTTGCTGAGTATGGAGTCAATCAATGTTTATATTACGATTAGCTTGTTATCACCAAAGTGATTTCGTTAAGAAAAATTAAAAACATTGTATTAAGATATAATCTTGCAAAAATTATTACAGAATGATTATTTGAATATTATGGCTGGCCCAAAGGTGCACCAACTTTCAAATAGTCATTGATTTAATTAGGATTAGTATATTGCATAAGTTGATCCAAAGATTGAACGCAATTTACTAATGAAATGTTCTAAACTCAAAGTATTAATGTAGTGAGCATTTTGTGTTATTGAAGTGTCTGTTTTTATTTCATTACATTCATTAACTTCTTCTGTTCCAATCTTTAATGGGACAAATTTCTCTAAATGGAATGAACAAATTCAGTTTCACCTTGGTGTTCTGGATCTGGACTTAGCTCTGCGAATGGATAAACCGGCTGCTATTACTGAAACCAGCAGTTCAGAACAGCAAGCTTTGTATAAGTCATGAGAAAGGTCAAACTGATTAAGTATGATGTTTATGCGAATGTGTATAGCAAATAATATTAAATCAACACTCCCTCAACTAGACAATGCAAAGGAATATCTTAAGGCAGTGGAAGATAGATTTCGTTTAGCTGATAAGTCCCTTGCAGGAAGGTTGATGGCTTAAATAAACCACAATGAAATTTGATGGCAGCAAAGGAATGAATGAACATGTTCTATAAATGTCTAATCTGGCTGCTAGACTTAATACTTTAGGAATGAATGTTAATGAAAACTTCCTTGTTCAATTTATTTTGAACTCTTTGCCTCCTCAGTACGGGCCTTTTCAGATTCACTATAACACAATTAAAGAAAAATGGAATGTGAATGAATTAGCAAGCATGTTAGTTCAAGAAGAGGCAAGACTCAAACAACAGGGACAACATTCAGTAAATGTCATGAGTCACGCAGCTGGAAGTAAAGGAAAGAAAATAAAGAAAGGTTTAAAGAAAGATCCATTGAAGGTGGCGAGTACTTCGTATGGTGGTGAGGCTCGTAGGAAGGAACATTATGGTCCCAAGTGTTACTTTTGTCGTGGCTATGGGCATTTAAAGAAAAATTACCCGAAACGTAAAGCATGGTTCGAAAAGAAAAGTAAGCCTTTAGCTTATATATGTTTCGAATCAAACATGACACAAGTTCCTTCTAACACTTGGTGGATTGACTCTGGTTCTACTGTTCATGTTTCCAATTCGATGTAGGGATACCTTACAATCCAGAGCGTAAAGGAAAATGAAGACATGATAGTCTTGGGGAATGGAAATCAAGTGCCAGTTATGGGTGTTGGAACGGTTCGGTTGTATCTTGAATCGGGTCATTGTTTAGACCTGTTTGATACTTTGTACGTTCCAAATATTTCTAGGAACTTAATTTCCACGTTTAGATTAGATAATGACGGTTATGGTTTGTATTTTGAACATAAAGGTTTCCATATTATGAAAGGTGACTTATGCGTTGGCTCTAGTATTTTGTATGAGGGGTTGTATAAATTTAATCTTAATGAAAAGTTTGCTGAAACACTCCTCACTCTACATCATAATATTGGAACTAAACATAGTAGAATAAACGAGAATTCCTCTTTCTTGTGGCTTAAAAGATTGGGTCATATATCCAGGGAAATAATAAAGAGATTGGTAAAGGATGGGGTTCTCACGAACCTTGATTTTACTGATTTCGATGTATATATTAATTGCATTAAAGGAAAACAAACTAAACATACAAAGAAAGGAGCCACAAGAAGTAAGAATCTACTAGAAATTGTTTATACTGATGTATGTAGGCCTTTTGACTCACCATCTTTAGGTGGAGAAAAGTATTTTATCACCTTTATTGATGATTTTTCATGATATGGCTATATCTATTTGTTGCATGAAAAGTCTCAAGCAATAGATGTTTTAAAGGCATATGTTGCTGAAGTGGAGCGACAATTAGATAGGAAAGTGAAAATCATTAGATCTGACAGAGGTGGTAAGTATTATGGTAGGTATGATGGCATCAAAAAATGTCTAGGACCATTTGCTAAATTCCTAGAACAACATGGTATTTGTGCTCAATACATAATGTCTAGTACGCCTCAGCAGAATGGTGTGGCTGAAAGGTGGAATCATACTCTTATAGAAATGGTTAGGAGTATGTTGAGTAATTCCTCAGTACCCATTTCATTATGGATGGACGCCCTTAAAACAGCAGTGTATGTGCTTTATCGGGTTCCTAGTAAGGTAGTTCAGAAAACTCTTTTTGAACTGTGGACGGGAAGGAAATCGAGTTTAAGGCACTTTCATGTTTGGGGTTGTCCAGCACAGATTAGAGTTTATAATCCAAATGAAAGGAAATTGGATTCAAGGACTGTGAGTGGGTATTTTATTGGATACCTAGAAAATTCTAAAGGGTATAGGTTTTACTGTCCTAATCATAGTATGAGAATAGTTGAATCCGGCAATGCAAAGTTCCTTGAAAATGGTGAAATTAGTAGGAATTGTAACGACCCAAAAAATAATAATAATAAATAAATAATAAAAAATTATTAATTCAAAAAATTATTATTATTAAGAAAATTAATTAAATTAAGAATATGAGGATTGTGGATATATATATATATAAATATATATATATAAGTATATATGTAAGTAATATGTATAAGTATATATAAGTATATATATAAGTATATGATAAGGTTAAAGAAAGGATAAAGGAAAAAAAAAAAAAAAAACTTAATGTTTAAGTTTTCTGCCGGAACAAAATAGAAGGAAAGAAAGAGAAAAAAATTCACGCGCACAGAATAGAATAAGAAGGAAAAAAAGAGAGAGAAAGAGAAAGAAAAATTACATATATTCTCTCTCTCCACTCCTCTACTTTCTATGATTTCGCGGTCGATTCTCGTCCATTTGAAAATCCGAAGATACCACCGAACTCCATTCTTCGCCACCGACATATCTACCAAAGTGGATTTGTCGTAGGAGTAACGTGGGCATATCTCGTGGGGTAAGCCAAATTCTCATTCTTATCTCAATTTTTCCTAAATTTTAAGCTAAATGAGTGATCGGATACCACCACGAGAATCTAGGGATGATTCTCTACAAGTCTAACGGAGTGAAATTCTAGTGGGGTTATTGTAGAAATAGTCCAAAATTAAGATAAATGTGTTATTTAGAAATTAATTATTATTTAATTATTATAAATTAGGAAATGTTAAAATAATATTTTATTCGGGTTGATTTCATTTGAATCAGGGTTCGGGTGAGCATCGCGGGTATAAGTTTGGGAGCCTTGCAAGTGTAATTCAGGGAATCAGGTAAGGGGGAATAAAATTATATTAGTATTTTATTAAAGTGAACTAATTATTTACGAGCATACGAAATTTATTATTTATCTATATGATTTTCAGAATAGTCTGATTACTGGAAAAAAAAAATGATTATTTGGTTTAAGGTTATATTTTGGATAATTGTTTATGATATGAAATTCGTGTGACATGGGAGTAATTTTTCCTAATAAATTGAATATGAATTACTGTGATATTTGGGTTTGCATGTGGGGGTGTTTGAAATGATTATGGCATGATGAATGAGTTGTTATGTTTGACTCCTGTGTGGAAATGTATTGATCTGTTGGATTACTGTGTGAAAATATATTAATCTGTTGGATTCCTGTGTGGAAATGATTTGATGCGTCTGTGTGAACTAACTGGTGTGGTTATTCGTATGCATCTCAATATAATGTTGGCATGATGAGGTTGTTATATTGCCTATATATAAATGATGATGTGATGTTGGCAAGTCAAGGAGCTCGTCGTATTGTTATTTATATGGGGTAGGACATTGGCAGGTCGAGGAGCTTGTTCTACTAATGTATGACGGGTAGGTCATAGGGATTGGATACTGGTGAATAATGGGGCCTGTGTGGGCCATGTTATATACCCTGTGTGGGTAGTGGTGCCTGTGTGGGCCACGTTATATCATGTGTGGATAATGGCGTCTGTGTGAGCCATGTTATATACCCTGTGTGGGTAGTGGTGCCTGTGTGGGCCACGTTATATCTTGTGTGGATAATGGCGCCTGTGTGGGCCATGTTATGTACCCTGTGTGGTTAGTGGTACCTGTGTGGGCCACGTGTAGATAAGAAGTACGTAGGTGCTTGTGTGGGCCACGTACTGACATGTACGCAGTTGCTCTGTGTGGGCCACGTACTGAGGACATTGGAAGATGAAGTATGAGATGCATGATTCCTGTGTGGATGTGTTGTGTGCATGTGAATTTAATTATAGCATAAAAATAATGGTATAGCATATTGTGAATGCATGTGTGTGCATGCGGCGAGGTAAACATACCACCGGGGGCTTACTGAGAAAGGCGAGTGCTCTGTTAGGTAGTTTCTTGGTATCAGTGCAAAGGGATGCTACTTGTATGGGCGGGTAGACATCTCGATCCTCAGAAATCTTCGCCTTTAAAATAATAAAGATGTGTGTACTGGTGGCGAGGTAATACTTCACCTAAGGGCTTACTGAGTAAGGTGAGTGCTCTGGTAGGTAGTTTTTAGTACCAGAGCAGAGCGAAGCTACTTGTATGGGTGGGTAATCTTCCCTATCCTTGGGGACTTTCGCTTGCATAAAAATTATGTACTTGGGCATATTGAATATGTGTGTGATATTGGATGTCGGGAATGTTATTAATGGTACATTTTCTCAGTTGTTATTGATGTTATATGAGAAGCAGTTTATTTTGAGATATAAATATTAAAACTCATTTGTTACACACTGTTATAATTTATTCCACCATTACTGAGAAGTGTCTCACCCTAGTGGATTAACAATTTTTCAGGTTCTTCTGGAGACCGGGTTTGAAGGCCTAGGCTGGGACTGTTTGTGATAGTTTCTTTTTGGGGTATTGTGAGATATTGATATATGTATAGATATATTTGTACAGAATTACGTTTTAAATGCTGGTTGTGGATACAGATATTTGGATATTGTAGTGTTGGTTTTTGGTTGTTATATAGAACTCTGGTATTTATTTGAGGTTATTTATTCATGTGCCGCTACGTGTATGTTAATTATGGTATCAGATACAGGTGATTGGAACACGTGGCACTCGGGCCCCACTTGGCGGGTCGGGGCGTCACAGGAGTGATATATCACAAAATGTGGTCATTAAAGAAATTCAGGTTCCTATACCGATATCTAGACCTTTAATAGACATTGTTATTCCTTTAGTTGTTGAAAGGTATGATAACACTGAACAACAGTCTAATGATGTATCACTTGGTAATGAAAATGTCACCATCGAGCCAATTGCAGAACAATCACAAGAAATAGCATTAAAGAGATCTCAAAGAATAAGGAAACCAGCTATTTCTGATGATTATTCAGTATATTTGTAAGAGGCTGATTATGATTTAGGAACTAGTAAGGATCCGGTTACGTTTTCACAAGCCATTGAAAGTGATGACTCTGAAAAGTGGATCAATGTCATAAATGATGAGTTGAAATCTATGGAACAGAATAAAGTCTGGGACATCGTTGATTTGCCTGAAGGGTTTAAAACAGTTGGCTGTAAATGGGTCTTTAAGACCAAACATGACTGTAATGGCAACATTGAATGATATAAAGCTAAACTTGTAGCAAAGGGTTTCACTCAAAGGGAAGGTGTTGATTATAAAGAGACGTTTTCTCCTGTGTCTAAAAAGGACTCTCTTAGAATCATTATGGCTTTGGTGGCTCATTTTGATTTAGAGTTACACCAAATGGATGTGAAAACTGCTTTTTTAAATGGGAATTTAGATGAAGAGGTATATATGCATCTTCCTGAAGGTTTAATGATTAAAGGAAAAGAACACATGGTTTGCAAATTAAAGAAATCAATGTATGGACTTAAACAAGCTTCCAGGCAATGGTATTTTAAATTTCATGATACCATCACGATCTTTGGTTTTAAAGAAAACACTGTTGATCGGTGTATATATCTAAAGGTCAGTGGGAGCAAGTTTATCTTTCTGATTCTATATGTTGATGATATTTTACTTGCCAGTAATGATCTTGGCTTATTGAATGATACCAAGAGATTTCTTTCTATAAACTTTGAAATGAAAGATATGGGTGAGGCAACTTATGTGATTGGAATTGAAATATTCCAGGACAGATCACTTGGACTGTTAGGGTTGTCTCCGAAAGGATATATTAATAAAGTTCTATAAAGATTTCATATGGCTGATTGTAAACCAACTCCTGCTCCTATTTGTAAAGGGGACAAGTTCAATCTAAAAGATTGTCCACAGAATGAATTCGAAAAGAAAAGTATGGAAAATATTCCTTTTGCATCTGTTGTTGGGAGTTTGATGTATGTGCAGACTTGTACGAGACCACATATTAGTTTTGCAGTTGGGATGCTCGGGAGGTACCAAAGTAATCCCGGAATGGAGCATTGGAAAGCTGCAAAGAAAGTCTTGAGGTACTTAAAAGGAACCAGACATTGTATGCTCACATATAGGAGAACGGATCAGTTGGAGGTGGTTGGCTACTATAACTTAGATTTTGCTGGATGCATTGATAGTCATAAGTCAACGTATGGCTATTTGTTCCCGTTAGCTGAAGGAGCAATATCATGGAAGACTGCCAAACAGACTATCATAGCAGCATCTACTATGGAAGCTGAATTCGTGGCGTGCTTTGAGGCCATGATTCAGGCTTTGTGGTTGTGGAACTTTATCTTAGGACTTGGGATTGTCAACAGTATAGCCAGGCCGTTGAGAATTTATTATGATAATTCCGCAGCAATCTTTTTCTCCAAAAACGAGAAATACTCTAATGGCGCTAAGCATATGGAGTGCAAGTATTTGGCCGTTAATGAGGAAGTTTGGAAACAGGCAGTACTTATAGAACATATAAGGACTGAGCTCATGATAACAAATCCTTTAACGAAAGGATTGACACCAAAGGCATTTAAAGAACATGCTGATCACATGGGTCTTTGTTGTAATCCTTGATGTATAATAGTGGATCTTTATGTTTTTGTTCTATAATATGTATAATGATATCAATAAAAGTGTTTCTGAACATTATTTCTGTTTACCATAAATCACATGATAATGGAGATGGTTCACTGTTAAACAAAAATGGTCTTTGACAAAGACATTACAGGGACAATATGGTAACTTCCTATTATAGATCATAGTTAAGTGGTTTATTAGTTTTGTGGTACATGGAAGGGAAGATGTCGCTCTAATGATATTTACCGCCATGGCTCGTACTAATGGGTTGCTTGATTATGATATTATGTTAATCTCATTGAAAAGTATAAATAAGCTAATATTTTGTGCACATTATGGATATTTGTTAAACCATATTAATATCATTCATATGGGCCAAATGGGAGAATGTAGGATTTATATCCCAAAGGATATGTCCCACATGAATGATGTGGGTCCCGCATATAGGGAATGTGTCCCATATGATAAGGATATGAATTAATGGTTGTATGGGTTAACTAAAATGTTAGTTTATTTAATATAAGAAATTAATTGTGGAAGTTTGAAGAGATTCCTATACATAAATATTATATATATATATATATATATATATATATATAATATATATTAGCTACTAATATGGGTGTAGCTATAAGGGCATGCTATACATCAAGTTAAGCTCTAAGGGGTTAGCTACATGGTGGTGTTAGCTATAAAGAAAAGATAGGAAGAAAGCAATTGTCCTCTCTCTGCCTCTACTTCTTTAATCATTAGGAGATCTCATAAATCTGGTGAAGGGAGGAAAGAGAAAGATGAGAAGTGGGAGAAACGATTTCTTTGGATTCTCCGAGTGTTCTTCTCGATAGGTTCGATATGGCCGATTCCGGTATGTAAAGTTTACAGTTTATGATTTATTCATTTTCTGCATAAAGTAATTGATGTGAAGTTCATGATAATTGAAGATCATTGGCTGCAATATATTTATGAAAATTTTCTTACAAAAGATCCTGCAACGCTTTCAAAGATATGCATCTGAACCCTTTTCATTATTGTTTCGTTTGGATTCCGGATTAAAAGGTTAATTTATGTTTAATTCAATGTTTGATCATTGAAATATTCTATTTGTTTTTTTTATGCTTTTTAGATTCAAAGAGTGTCGTTTTATCGTGGTCATCGAGCGAGCGACGGCACGAAAACTCAATAGCTTTGTTGTGAAATTCTTCTAGGAAGCTAAAGCTACTGTTGTTATGGCTTGAAGCTCTCAGCAGATGAAACAAAGGTTTTAGTTTTTGAGGTCTAGCTAGAAAAAGAGAAGGAAAAGAATGGTTGAAGGGCCAAAGCACAGATGCTTTGATGGAGCATTGTTGCTTTGGTTAACAACGGCGGACAGATTTGTAGGTTATGTGTTTGATGAAATGTCAAGGTGAACCCCACTTGCTATAACCAAGACGCTATACATAGTTGCGCACACGTATATATTATTTGTGTGTGTGTGTGTGTTGTGTTATGTATATTATTCTGCGTGGAATTAATTTTAATAATTTTAAAATTTAGTAATTAAAATTAAATTGTGAATATTATATGATAATATTTTATTATTTTATAATATTTGTAGAATTAATATGCATTCATTTATAACTTGATTTTTTTTTTTTGGTTCATATATAAAATATTTCATAAGTATAGCAAGTATAAACCTCATATGATTAAACTAAATAAATATAATCAATTCAAAACTGAATAAAAAAATTATATTGATCATCTTATAAATGCATTAAATATTTCAGAATTGACAAAAAATATATATTATCTAATAACAATTGTTTTACTTTTCATGTTTTGCTAATATAATATCAATATATTTTGTTCAGATTTTTCGTCCTTTTCATCTTTGTCATGAAGTAAATCAACTTTTATTTGTAAACTTCTCATTTCTCTTTTTATATTACTAAATTCTTCTTTTGTACGATTAATTTCATATTGTAAGTCTTGTATTGTAGGTTGATTTGATTTATTTGCAACAATCTCTTTTCCGAATCAATTGAACAACATTTCAAACATTTAAATATATTTTTTGAAGTAGTTAAAAAGAATGGTTTGGTTGTGCCTCAGCCAAAGATCAAACTATTTCAAATTAACGTTAGGTTCCTAGGTCACAATATTTACCAAAATATCATAACTCCAATCCAAAGAGCATTAGAATTTGTAGACAAATTTTCAAATGACATTAAAGATAAAAATCAATTACAAAGATTTTTAGGATGTCTTAATTATGTAGCGGACTTCATTCCTAACCTTAGGATTATTCTCAAAGCCCTTTTCAAAAGACTTAAGAAAAACCCACCTGCGTGGTCTGATGATCATACCTAGGTAATCATAAAGGTCAAATCTTTAGTCAAGACCCTTCCATGCCTTAGTTTACCCAATCCAAAAGCTCTCATGATTGTTGAAACTGATGCCTCTGATATTGGATATGGTGTATTCTCAAACAGAGGTCTGATTCAAAAGAAGTCCTAGTTAGGTATCACTCTGGTGCATGGTCTGATCCTTAATCCAAGTATTCTACTATCAAAAAAGAAATTTTATCAATTGTTCTTTGTATTCAAAAATTCCAAGATGATCTTTTTAACAAAGAATCTTTACATCGCATCGATTGCAAAAGTGCGAAAGAAGTTTTAGAGAAAGACGTTAAAAATTTGGTTTCAAAATAGCTTTTTTCCTAATGGCAAGCCATCCTTTCCGTTCTCGATTTTCAAATTGCATTTATTAAAGGATCTTCAAACTCTTTGCCAGATTTCTTAACAAGAGATTTCTTATAGGGAAAACATGCCACGATAAAAGCCAAATGACTTTTACTCAAAAGAGTTCTTCAAAAGAGATTATCACTGAGAGACTTTGCCTTCAAAACCGTTTCAAACCCCTCATTAGACCTCAACCTTCATTTAGAGAAGTTTTAGAAGAACAGAGTTCTTCTCCAAAGAAGACTTCAACCGGCTACATTGACAAACCAATTTTTAAGATCTATTTCCAATTGAACCAGAGTGGGATTCTGCCACTCCCTTCGACATAATTCAAAAGTATTTCTTTAGGGGATGTCACTTTGACACTCCTCGCCCTCTGAAGAATCAAAAGTTTTATGAACTTGTTTTGATCGAAACAAATTTTGTTTTCATCGATCATAACTACGATTTAAAAGATGTCTCAAGAATTATTTTTTCAAAAATTAAAATTTTGAAAGCTATTACTCCTTATGAGTTTGGTTAGCGCCCACGTGTCTTAAGATGGTTTCGAGGCATTTTCAATCCTCAGACCTATGATTACAAAGATTACATCCTTGCTTGGTCCAATACTTTATTCATAAGGAATTTCAGTCATTCTTGGTTGATTCATTCCGATCAAAAGATTTTAAAGAATTTCCCAAAATGGTTTTTATATTGGTTCCAATTCTTTGAACCCGCGAAACGCATATTTTCTAAAAATATTCAAAATGATTTTGATCTATTTCAAAATATTTTTGCTACTTCTCATTATCTGTCCGATCAATGCTCAAAGATGCTACTATTCTGTTCATACTTCATGATCACCTGGATTTTTTGTTGGGATTATTGTATTGTTCCTCCAGAAGCAAGTACCATCTGTTATTCAAAAACTATTAGAAGAATTTACAGAGTACGCTGGTGGGACAAGTTCATTTTTCCGGGAGGAAAAGTGCGCGCATGGCTTGCACATAGTTCTGGGAAAAGCCTGCCTGCCTTTCATGAAGGTCCTTATCCAAAATCAAAAGATAAAAAGAAGGTATTTGAAGATGATATTGTTTCATGTTCTTCAAGAGTTTCGAAGTCCAAAAGTATGAAGACCAAGATGCTTCAAATGATCACTCAACTTGAATCAGATGACTCTGACTCATTTGATCAAGGCTCTCCAAAATCATTTGATCTCAATCAATTTAGTTCAAATATCAGCAATTGGTACAATTTTCTTCCAAAGGAGCATCATCTTGATCCAATGACTATTACTTCCCGTTCAAAAGATCCAAAGTCACTAGCAAGAAAGAAATAATTTCTTTCCTCTTTTGTCAAAATTGATAGTGATATTTTGTATTTGTCTCCCATTTTTCAAAAGGAAATTAAAGCTTGAAGACGACCTCTTATCAGCTGTCAGTAGCGCCGACAGATACGTCCAAAAGATTTCTCAAGATGACAAGGATGTTTTCCTACCGTCTGCTCAAAAGTCATCATTAGATTACTTTATTTTATAGTTGTCGGCCCTTTGGCCCAGCTCTATAATTATTTGAGTATTGGTGAGTGTGTTTTTTGTGACTGTGCACCATTTGGGGCCAACATTGTAATTTTGTTCGAATTTATTATTTAAGTATGTGGTAGTGGTTCATCCACCCAAAGGCAGCCTCCCATGTGCTGTTACCACTTGTCTTTCATTTTATCAATAAATT
Source organism: Malania oleifera (assembly GCF_029873635.1). Classification (NCBI taxonomy): domain Eukaryota; kingdom Viridiplantae; phylum Streptophyta; class Magnoliopsida; order Santalales; family Ximeniaceae; genus Malania; species Malania oleifera. Next base: position 55,307,774 of record NC_080426.1, read on the forward strand.
CAAATATAACTTCTTGACCTCCAATATTTGTATGAATTCCTTCTTCATTTATTTGAAACGAGCAGTTAAAAGATATCTAAAGTTAATAGTCAGAGGCATCTGATTCAAGTTGAGCGATCATTTGAAGCATCTTGGCCTTCATACTTTTGGACTTAGAAACTTTTGAAGAACATGAAACAGATAATCTTCAAATACCTTCTTTTTATCTTTTGATTTTGGATAAGGACCTTCATGAAAGGCAGGCAGACTTTGCCCAAAACTATGTGCAAGTCATGCCCGCACTTTTCCTTCTAGCAAAATGAACTTGTCCCACCAACGTACACTGTAAATTCTTCTAATAGTTTTTGAATAACAGATGGTACTTGCTTCTGGAGGAACAATACAATAATCCCAACAAAAAATCCAGGTGATCATGAAGTATGAACAAAATAGTAGCATCTTTGAGGATTGATCGGACGGATTATGAGGAGTAGCAAAATTCTTTTGAAATAGATCAAAATCATTTTGAATATTTTCGGGAAATATGTGTTTCTCGTGTCCAAAGAATTGGAGCCAATATAAAAACCTTTTTGGGAAATTCTTTAAAATCTTTTGATCAAAATGAATCAACCAAGAATGACTGAAATTCCTTATGAATAAAGTATTGGACCAAGTAAGGATGTAATCTTTGTAATCATAGGTTTGAGGACTGAAAACGACTCAAAACCTTTTTAAGACACTTGGGTGCTGACCCCACACAGAAGGAGTAGTAACTTTCAAAATTTTAATTTTTCAAAAAATAATTCTTAAGACATCTTTTAAATCGTAGTTATGATCGATGAAAACAAAATTTGTTTCGATCAAAACAAGTTCATAAAACTTTTTATTCTTTAGAGGGGTAGGAGTGTCAAAGTGACATTCCTTAAAAAAATACTTTTGAATTGTGTCAAAGGGAGTGGTAGAATCCCACTTTGGTTCAATTGGAAACAGATCTTGAAAAATTGGTTTGTCAATGTAGCTGGTTGAAGTCTTCTTTGGAGAAGAACTTTGTTCTTCTAAAACTTCTCTAAATGAAGGTGGAGGTCTAATAAGGGGTTGGAAACGGTTTTGAAGGCAAAGTCTCTCAGGGGTAACCTCTTTTGAAGAACTCTCTTTTGAGTAAGACTTGTTGTGGCATTATCAAAAGAAAAAGTATAAGAGAACTCTCAAAGAATCCTTGTTTTCTTTCAAAAGTGATAACGAATCCTCCTTAAAAGATAATCAGATCAATTTTCAAGATTCCCAAGATTCGACACATTTTACTAAAGATTTTTATCCATTTAAATTTTTACAATAATTTAAATATGGAGGTAGTCAAGAAATTCAAAATAAGTGGGCTTGGTAGACCTGGCGTCTTGGATGTTTGCAACAAAGTCAAAATTGGTGGACTTGTAGTAATTCAAGATTTCCTACTTTCAAAAGGCTTTTCACCCGCAAGCACATGCTACAATTTCATGATAAAGATAAAAGAAAATATTCCCATCAAAATCTGACAAACACATGTATATATTTTCATCTTACAGTCAAATATTTTGGAAGCATGGGTTTAAAGCCGCAAGACGTCCATTCAACTGACAATGGAACCCCAACCACAAGTTCAAAAGGATTGTAATAATTTAGACTTCCATCAGTTATTGTAAACTATTATAAATAGCCTAGCACTCCATTGAAGGAAAGTATCGAAGTTAGAGAGAAATAGAAGAGAGTGAGAAAGTGAGAACATCTTGTTTGGGAAAAGTCTAATTCTCCCTCTTTATTGTAAGTTATAATTTTATTGTAATATTTTGTAGTTCAATTTATATCTTGTATTTCAATATATATTGTTGTTTGTTTAAATTATTTCAAAGTTTGTTTAAATTATCCTATATCAAGATTTAAGATTCTGCTTTTGAAGAGGCACCAATTGATTCCTTAAACCACTTCTGAATAATTATATTCAAGTGAAAGAGTTCAACTTCGTCTTATCTTTTACCTAACAGTTCCGCATCAAATGGTGGGCTAACCTACCCAATCCTGATCCTCTTAGTCCAACCAATATTCATAAGTGGTTTCAAGGATTAATTGGTGTCTTTTCAAAAACATCAATAAATAATTCAAGTTTTTTTAATTCAAAAAGTTGTTTCCAAGCCAGACTTGCTGCGGCATCATCAAAAGAAAAAGTATAAGGGAATTATCAAAGAATCCTTGTCTTCTTTCGGAAGTGATGACGAATCCTTCTTAGAAGATAATCAGATCAATTTTCAAGATTCCAAAGATCCGGCAGATTTTACGGAAGATTTTGATCCATTTAAATTTTTACAATAATTCAAATATGGAAGTATTCAAGAAATTCAAAATGAGTGGGCTTGGTAGACCCGACATCTTGGAAGTTTGCAACAAAGTCAAAATTGGTAGGCTTGTAATAATTCAAGATTTCCTATTTTCAAAAGGCTTTTTGCCCTGCAAGCACATGCTACAATTTCATGGTAAAGATAAAATAAAAGATTCCCATCAAAATCTAACAAACACATGTATATATTTCCATCTTATTGTCAAATACTTTGGAAGCTCATGTTAAAGCCGCAAGACATCCATTAAACCAACAATGGAACCCCAACCACAAGTTCAAAAGGATTCATTTGCCTTACGGAGAGGTATGGTCATGTTAGAGAGAGAAGCACTCTCCTCTCTCTAGAGAGGCGCATGGCTTTGGGACGATTCTGTGATATCCCTGTTGAAATCGTGCTGGTTCTATTCCTCGAGGTTGATTTCCTGCTGGGCTATCAACTTGAGAGGCAACCATCTGGAAGAGCTGTGAAGAAATCAAGTGCTGGAAGACAACTGGGGTTTTCCCGCCTAAGTCAAATTTGAATTTCTCCCCTGTCTATACAAACCAGATGGGCCAGAAGGAAGCCCTTAGGGCTCAACGAAGAGAGAGTAAAGAGGATGAATCCAAGAAGGAAGTTGAGGAGGCCTTGAAATTCATTGTAATAAAAGGTGGGAATATGGATCTATGGATGAAAAAGAAAAAACATGAGATAATGGTTGAGTTCTCTCGGCTTGCTAGGGAGCAACTGAAGGAAGCCCAAGAACCTGAGGATAAGACTCAGGAATCGCCTAACCCCTTGTAGCAGATTCAAAGACCAAGTGAGGAACCCTATTCCTCTTCAAGTAATGTGAGTGAAGGATGTCTAAAGGAGGTTGCCATCAAGTATCAGTTGGGGGTCTCGGACCCTCAGGGGGCCATTGTCCCATCCCTTGAGAAGGAGAATGGCCTGATTCCTGAGATGAGCTTCAACAGATGTTCCAATGAAGGGGTCCCTGGCTGCAACCAGAAGGGGATTAGGGCTCCTTGCCTACCACACATTGCTGAGGATAACAGTGTTCCCCCCCTTGTAACTTGTGGTGTGACCCCCCTAGTCTCTGAAAAGCAAGACTCGAAAGAAAGAGAAAATAGTGTGGCACTATGCAGTGAGATGGGCCATGATTTGGAGGCTGATGAGAATGGCCCCTCAGAGAGTACACAAGATCAGAAGGGTCCTAACGGTGAGAGAACAATCCTTAGACATAATAAGAAGGTTGCTTGGGCTGAGCTCTTTGCCAATAACTGAAATCCCTCAAACTGTGGCCCCCTCCCAGCTTTTGAGCATATTGGTGATTCTGTTCATATCCCTCATTCTGCGATTAATTTAGAGGGGATAACAAACAAACATCTTGTTGGGTATTTTACGGGAAAATTCCCTGGTAAGATGGCTCTCAATTCCTTGTTAAAGTCTTGGAAGGTCAATGTAGTTTTTACTCAACATGATAAAGGCTGGATTGTTCTCAAGTTCGAAAGGGATGAAGATCTTAATGAGGTCTTACAGAATGGTCCTTACTCTATATATGGTAGAACTCTAATCCTCAAGAAAATGCCAAAATTCTTTCAATTTGGCTTGGAGCATAGAACGGTTGTTCCTGTCTGGGTTCAACTAAAGGATCTCCCTTTTGAATTATGGTCTCCTGAAGCTATTGGTAGGATCTGTTCTGCAATTGGCAGACCTCTATGTATGGATAAACTAACCACTACCAAGGGTATAATTTCCTATGCTCGAGCCATGGTAGAGGTAGACATAGCAAAAGAAGTTAAGCACAGAGTTAAGATTCTCCTACCAGATGAAGTTGAGATCTCCCAAGAAATAGTGTATGAAAGTCTTCCATGGTTTTGTCAAAAGTGCAAGTCCATTGGTCACACTGAAGCTTTTTGTGGTCCCAGAGGTGGAGGAAAAAAACCTATGGTTGCTCAATACAGACCCAAGATGATTGCTAGGCTACCAAACACTGTGGATGAGACTGATGCCTCTATAATTGCAGGGTCAGACAATGAAAAGGTTGCTACTCATAGTCCTACGAGGTTGGTGGAAGAAGACAAAAATGCAGACAATGGCAAGTCAATTCCTGTCCCTGAAGTCCCCTCAAAAGTGTTTGGTAATAATCATAAGGCTTCCTCAGAGCTTGCTGCAGTTGATGCAGCAGAGGAGATTCCTCCAGTTCCTGACAATGACAAATCCATAAAGGAGGTTAGAATGGAAGAGAAGAATGGTAATGTGAATGTTTTAAATCCCCCTGGGCATCAACAGAACCAAAATGTCAATGGAAAAGGAAAAGGTAAGGTTGATGATTTCCAACCTATCAAAAGAAAGAAGAAAGGGAAAGGTCCACATTATAATCCACTTGCTTTTGGTAAGGGGTTGAGTGCCCCTTCTAAAGCCTGATGAATATTGCAAGCTACAATATCAAGGGTCTAAACAAACCCCTGAAGCAAAATGGGGTTTCCAACCTCATGAGAAGGAATAAGTTGGATGTCATAGGCATTCTAGAAACTAAGATGTCTACTGAAAACTTAAAAGAAATGATGAGGAAAAGATTCAGGTGCTGGAAGCAGATCAACAACTTCGATCTCCATAAGGCAATGAGAATTCTTGTGATGTGGAACCCTCAGAAAGTTATTCTCCAGATGATTGACATGAATCCCCAAGTTATCCACTGTTGCATTGAATGTTTAGTAACTTCTAACAAATTCAATGTTAGCTTTGTGTATGGCTTCAATACCATCATGGCCAGACGAGCTCTGTGGCATAGCATCCACCAGTTTAGTAAATTCCCTTCCCCTTGGCTTCTTCTGGGGGATTTCAATTGTGTTCTTTCAGCTGCTGAGAAGGAGAATGGTCGGCCTGACTCTGATTATGATACTAAAGATATGGGCGATTGTTTCTTCAACTCTGGTCTTTCTGATCTGAGATCATCAGGGTGTTTCCTTACTTGGACAAATGTTACGGTTTGGAGCAAATTGAACAGGGTGATTGCTAATCAGAGATGGATTCTGGAGAGCCTGCGTGCTAAGGTTGAATTCCTTTTCCCTAGAATTCTCTCTGATCACTCGGTATGCCTCATTTCCCTGTTTGAAAAGGGGTGTCTGGGGGGGCGATCTTTTAAATTTTTCAACATGTGGACTCTAAACCATAATTTTTTTGGACATTATTAAACAAGGATGGGAAGCGCATGTCCAGGGCTTTGAGCAATTCAAATTGGTGGGAGACTTCAGGGCCTGAAAAAACCTCTAAAGGCTCTTAATGCATCCCATTTCTCCCACATTTTGGCTAGAGCAGAGAAGGATGACAATGATGTGATCGAGCTACAACAGAAATTGCATGACTGCTGAAAGAAAGAAAAATCTGAAGCTGGTAGACTTGCAGAAGCCAACAGATTGTTCATCACTCAGATTGCCAAATGTAGATACTTAAAGGAAAGTGACAAAGGCACTGCTTTCTTCCATAGCCTTATGAGAAGTCGAAGGAATAGGAATTACATCTCAGCGGTTACCAAACTAAATGGGGACTAGACCAGTTCCCAAGCTCAGGTAGCTGAGGAGTTCTTGAATTTTTATAGCCAGCTACTAGGGAAGGAAAGGGATTTTGAAATTATAGATGGGAACACAGTTACAAGGGGTCCTCTGATTAAAGACTCTCAACATGCTAATATGATGGCTCCAATATCGAAGGAGGAGATTAAGATGTCCCTTTTCAGTATCAGGGATAGCAAATCCCCTGGCCCTGATGGCTTCACAGCTTGCTTCTTCAAAAGAGCCTGGAACATTGTGGGGAATGATTTCACAAGTGCAGTAAAATAATTTTTTACCATCGGAAAGCTTTTGAAACAGGTGAATCACACTGTGATTGCCTTGATCCCTAAATCCAACCATGCTAATCATGTGGGTGATTATAGACCAATTGCTTGCTGCAACATCTTTTACAAGGTAACTGCTAAAATCATTGCTTCAAGAATCAAGCCTGTACTGGAAGGAATTATAAACCCAACACAATCTGCATTTATTGAGAAAAGAAGCATGGTTGAAAACATATATATTATTCAGGAACTTGCAAGGAAATATGCAAGGAAAAGGATCTCTCCAAAGTGTATGTTGAAGATTGATCTTAAAAAGGCTTACGACTCTATCTCATGGAGATTCCTTAAAGAAATGCTGGTCCATCTTAACTTCCCTCCTACCATGGTAAATTGGATTATGGAATGTGTCTCCACCACCTCATACTCTATTTCCATTAATGGGAGTATTTTCGGTTTCTTCAAAGAGGGTAAAGGCCTTCGCCAAGGTGATCCTTTGTCCCCATTACTATTTGTGATTTGTTTTGAATATTTTTCAAGGATGTTGAAATCCTTGGAGGTTAATCCTGATTTTAAATGCCATCCTAGATGTAAGAGTCTCAAGACAACTCACCTGGCCTTCGCTGATGACCTGATTCTCTTTTCTAAAGTGGATGTTGCTTCGGTTAATGCCCTTATGGACTGTCTGGAAGGTTTCTCTAAGTGCTCTGGTTTGATTGCTAACTGTATGAAATCTAACCTATTTCATGCAGGTATAAAAGAATATGACCTTGAATGCTTCAAACAGGCTACAGGCTTCAAAGTTGGTTCTTTCCCTTTTGATACCTTGGGATCCCCTTGGTTACAACTAGATTGAACTCAAGTCATTACTCCTTTCTGATAAATAGGATTACTGATTTGTTCAAGGGCTAGCCTGGCTTCACTTTATCCTATGCTGGGAAACTTGAGTTAATTAAGTCTGTCATTCAGGGTGTTGAATGCTTTTGGTTATCTATTTTCCCAATCCCTAATAAAGTTTTGGAGCATGTTGTCAAACTATGCAGGGCCTTTCTTTGGGGTGGGAGGAAGAAGCCTTTGGTTGGTTGGAAGGATGTGTGTCTGCCAAAATCAGAAGGGGGTCTGGGGGTGATGGATCTGAAAGCCTGGAATCTTTCCTTGCTCACAAAAACCCTTTGGAATATCCACTCTAAAAAAGACTCTCTCTGGTCCAAATGGGTTAACCAAATCTACCTGAAAGGTTCAAGTCTTTGGGAGGCCGGGATAAAACATGATGACTCCCCACTACAAAAAGCTCATTGGAATTAAGAACCAGATTATGTCAAGATGTGCCAATCACCTGGATGCAGTGCTTCAGCTTTTTGAGGAATGGAACCTCGACCATTCTAGCTTCTCCATTTGCTATAACTTTGGGAGAACTAAAGGAACTACGGTTCCTTGGTCCAAGGTGGTATGGAAGAGTGGAAGCACCCCTAAACATGCTTTCACTCTTTGGCTGGGAATTATAAGGAAACTTCCTACTTGTGATAGGCTTATTGGCTTTGAAGGAGACCTGTATTGTTCCTTTTGCTGCCAGGAACATGAATCCGTTGATCATATATTTTTTAATTGCAGTTTCTCCTCTCAGGTTTGGAACACTATTAGAAGTTGGTTGGGGCTCAACAGGGCTATGACTACACTTAGAGCTGCAATGAAATGGCTTCGAAAGGAGGTCAGGGGCACTAGGATTCATTCGGTAGGAAAGAGAGTTGACCTGGCTTCTACTGTTTATCTCATATGGAACGCCAGAAATAGGAAAAGGTTTGAAGGAAAATCCATTTCCCCAAATGAGCTAATTGTGACCATTCAGAAGCATATATACACAGTGGTTTATGACAGATTTGGGCTACACATAGATAGAGGAGTTTAATCCCTTTTTGGATCTTGTTGTATGAGTTTTGGATTGTTTTAATTTGTCAAAAGGCCCCTAGACTGCTTAGGTTCTCCTGTGCTCCTGAGTGATGACTTACTACTTGTATTTTTTATGGGGCTCATTCCCCCCCTATATCTGGGTATACCCAGAGTACCATGTAATTACTCATTTTGATCAATACATTTACCCTTCGATAAAATAAAATAAAAAAAGTTCAAAAGGATTGTAATAATTTAGACTCCTATTAGTTATTGTAAACTATTATAAATAGCCTAGCACTCCATCCAAGGAAGGTATCGAAGTCAGAGAGAAATATAAGAGAGTGAGAAAGTGAGAACATTTTGTTTGGGAAAAGTCAGATTCTCCCTCTTTATTGTAAGTTATAATTTTATTGTAATATTTTGTAGTTCAATTTATATTTTGCATTTCAATATATATTGTTGTTTGTTTAAATTAATTCAAAGTTTGTTTAAATCATTTCAAAGTTTGTTTAAATTATCCTGTATCAAGATTTAAAATCTTGCTTTTGAAGAGGCGCCAATTGATTCCTAAAACCACTTCTGAATATTGGTTGGACTAAGTTGAACGGGATTGGGTAGCTTAACCCACCATTTGATGCGGAATTTTCTGGCAAGAGATGAGGCAAAGTTGAACTCTTTCACTTGAATTTAATCCCAACACAAAATCCATGGGACTTTAAATTGAACTACGAACTTGTAGAGAGCCGCATCGGGATATGAAATCAATAATTTTTTTCTGAAAAATCTGCAAATTGTCTTTAACAAATTATTGAAGAATTTGGGGAGGCCCCAAAATAGATCCACCATTCGAAAAACCACTTTGGAGCAGTTTTTCAAAAATCTTTTTCTGAAATCAAAAAATCAGGAGTGATTGAAATTCCAAAAATAAAATGTGTTATACCAGACATTTTTATAGTCTAGATAAGAATATTCTTGAGGTTGAAATGGTTTTGAAAATCTTTTGCCCGTATGAATAAAAGAAAAGATTCCCATCAAAATCTAACAAACACATGTATATATCTCCATCTTACTGGTCAAATACTTTGGAAGCTCATGTTTAAAGCCACAAGACATCCATTCAACCAACAATGGAACCCCAACCGCAAGTTCAAAAGGATTGTAATAATTTAGACTCCTATTAGTTATTGTAAACTATTATAAATAGCCTAGCACTCCATCCAAGGAAGGTATCGAAGTTACAGAAAAATATAAGAGAGTGAGAAAGTGAGAACATTTTGTTTGGGAAAAGTCAGATTCTCCCTCTTTATTGTAAGTTATAATTTTATTGTAATATTTTGTAGTTCAATTTATATTTTGTATTTCAATATATATTGTTGTTTGTTTAAATTAATTCAAAATTTGTTTAAATCATTTCAAAGTTTGTTTAAATTATCCTGTATCAAGATTTAAAATCTTGCTTTTGAAGAGGCGCCAATTGATTCCTGAAACCACTTCTGAGTATTGGTTGGACTAAGTTGAACAGGATTGGATAGCTTAACCCACCATTTGATGCAGAATTTTCTGGCAAGAGATGAGGCAAAGTTGAACTCTTTCACTTGAATTTAATCCCAACATAAAATCCATGGGACTTTGAACTGAACTACGAACTTGTAAAGAGCCACATCGGGATATGAAATCAATATTTTTTTCTGAAAAATCTGCAAATTGTCTTTAACAAATTATTGAAGAATTTGGGGAGTGGCCCCAAAATAGATCCACCATTCGAAAAACCACTTTGGAGCAGTTTTTCAAAAATCTTTTTCTAAAATCAAAAAATCAGGAGTGATTGAAATTCCGAAAATAAAATGTGTTATACCAGACATTTTTATGGTCCAGATAAGAATATTCTAGAGGTTGAAGTGCACACTGAGTGTAATGTACGCTTTTAAAAAATACTGATTTGAAATTTGAAAATTTTGGATCTAAAATATCAATTTCAAATATTACATTTGAATTTAGATAAATTAGAATAAATTTTAATATAAATTTATTTTTTATCTTTTCCAAACTCAATATGACTTTTAATCTAAGATTTCATCAAAAATAGATAAATTGTACTTGACATAAAAAAAAAATCTAATTAGTTTCCAAAAATATTTTTCAATTTTTATAAAAATTAAAATAACAAAAAATTTAAATACCTAATGGATTAGAATAAAAAATAATAAATTATATTATTTTATATTTATAGTTATTAATTACATCTATAACAAGAAAAATTATTTATATTAAATTTAAAACTTTAACTTATCTAATTGCTAAATAATTTTATCAATAATTTATGTTCTTAAAGTTAAGAAGGATGAAATTGAAAAGCATATATTAAGATATTAAATACCAAATATTTAAAATAATTCAAATTTTAAATTCAATAATCAATACAAATTCAACTATAACTATTTCATCGAAGGGAGTGGAATTTTCCCATTCGGGTTCAATGGGTAAGAGATCTTCGAAGCCCTTTGAATAATAACCTTTTGTTTTGGGCCGCAGATGTTTGGGTCTAACTTTCCATAACTTCTTTGAACGAAAGAGCTTGAATAGTTTGAGGCCTTAACAGCGGGTTAAACCTATTGTGAATAGGGATTTCCTTTTGAGTTTGATGGGCCTTTGAGCTTGATGGTTGGGTTTGAGGTTTTGAGTCTTGGGGTTTTGAATAAAGGTCTTTAGCTGTAATCCTTGCCATTTTGTCCTGTCAAAAAGTCTCTTGTTAGAAAATCTGGAATAGAGTTTGAGGTTCCTTTGATAAATTCTATTTGAAAATCAAAAACTGACAAAATCGCTTGCCATCTTGCAAATATTTGCCTTGACACCAAATTCTTTACATCCTTTTCAATAATGTTCTTGGCACTTGCACAATCAATTCTAAGTAGAAATTCCTTATTGAATAAATCATCTTGAAATTTTTGAATGCATAACACATTGGATAAAAATTCCTTTTTAATGGTTGAATAGTTGACTTGAGGTCCTGACCAGGCTCCTGAATGAAACCTTACTAAGGTTTCTTTGGAATCAACCTTCTGTTTGAGAATACCTCCAAATCCAACATCAGAGGCATCAGTTTCAACTATTATAAAAGCCTTAGGGTCTGGAAGACTAAGGCAAGGGAGAGTTTTAACAAGGGTTTTAACTTTGATGACTATTTGAGTACATTCGTTTGTCCAATTTGGAGAATTTTTTCTAAGTCTTTTGAATAATGGTTTAATTATAATCCTAATATTTGGAATAAAATCAGCAACATAATTGAGACATCCTAAAAATCTTTGTAGGTGATTTTTATTTCTAATCTCATTTGGAAATTTATCTGCGAACTCTAATGACCTTTGAATTAGGGTGATTTTATTTTGATAAATTTGATGACCAAGAAATCAAATATTGATTTGAAATAATTTAATCTTTGGTTGAGAGACTACCAACTCATTTCTTTTAACAATATTGTAAAAAATGTTGAGATGTTTGAAATGTTGACTTATTGATTTAGAGTATACAAGAACATCATCAATGTATACAATAGTGAATTTTGTATAATCATTAAAAATTTCATTCATAATATTTTGAAATTCCGAGGGTGCATTTTTTATACCAAATGACATTACGTTCCATTCGTAATGTCCGAACGGTACCGTAAAAGTTGTTTTGTATTTATCTTCTTCTGCAATTTGAATTTGCCAGAATCCTGATTTCATGTCAAACTTTGAGTATATTGAAGTCGTATTCATTCTATTGAGTAAGTCTCTTTTATTAGGTATCGGATACCTAATCTATTGTAATGCTTTATTTAATGGTTTGTAGTTTATAACAAGCCTTGGAGCACCTTTTTCTATTTCAGCTTGATTTTGAACATAGAAGGCTGCACAACTCCAAGGAGATTTACTTTTTCGGATTAATTTTTTGTCAAGTAATTCTTGAATTTCTTTTTTACAGTAGTCAGGTAATTCTTTGTTCATTTGAATAGGTCTTGCTTTAGTGGGTATTTTGTCTTCTGTAAAGTCTTTGATATAAGGTAACTTAACAAAATGTTTCTTCCTATTCCAAAAGGCATTTGGAAGATTTGAACAAACTTCTTTTTCAAGTTTCTCTTTGAATAAATCAATTTGAGTTTTAATTTCTGGATTTCAAATTTGAGTATTGGTGAGTGTGTGTTTTGTGACTGTCCACCATTTGGTGCCAACATTGTAATTTTATTCGAATTTATTATTAAAGTATGTGGTAGTGGTTCATCCACCCAAAGGCAGACTCCCATATGCCGTTACCACTTGTCTTTCATTTTATCAATAAATTCAAATATAACTTCGTGACCTCCAATATTTGTATGAATTCCTTCTTCATCTATTTGAAACGAGTAGTTAAAAGATATCTAAAGTTAATAGTCAAGGTCATCTGATTCAAGTTGAGCGATCATTTGAAGCATCTTGGCCTTCATACTTTTGGACTTAGAAACTCTTGAAGAACATGAAATAGTATCATCTTCAAATACCTTCTTTTTATCTTTTGATTTTGGATAAGGACCTTCATGAAAGGCAGGCAGACTTTGCCCAAAACTATGTGCAAGTCATGCTCGCACTTTTCCTTCTAGCAAAATGAACTTGTCCCACCAACGTACTCTGTAAATTCTTTTAATAGTTTTTGAATAACAGATGGTACTTGCTTCTGGAGGAACAATACAATAATCCCAACAAAAAATCCAGGTGATCATGAAGTATGAACAAAATAGTAGCATCTTTGAGGATTGATCGGACGGATTATGAGGAGTAGCAAAACTCTTTTGAAATAGATCAAAATCATTTTGAATATTTTCGGGAAATATGTGTTTCTCGTGTCCAAAGAATTGGAGCCAATATAAAAGCCTTTTTGGGAAATTCTTTAAAATCTTTTGATCAAAATGAATCAACCAAGAATGACTGAAATTCCTTATGAATAAAGTATTGGACCAAGTAAGGATGTAATCTTTGTAATCATAGGTTTGAGGACTGACAACGGCTCAAAACCTTTTTAAGACACTTGGGTGCTGACCCCACACAAAAGGAGTAATAACTTTCAAAATTTTAATTTTTCAAAAAATAATTCTTAAGACATCTTTTAAATCGTAGTTATGATCGATGAAAACAAAATTTGTTTCGATCAAAACAAGTTCATAAAACTTTTTATTCTTTAGAGGGTCAGGAGTGTCAAAGTGACATTCCCTAGAAAAAATACTTTTGAATTATGTCAAAGGGAGTGGCAAAATCCCACTTTGGTTCAACTGGAAACAGATCTTGAAAAATTGGTTTGTCAATGTAGCTGGTTGAAGTCTTCTTTGGAGAAGAACTTTGTTCTTCTAAAACTTCTCTAAATGAAGGTGGAGGTCTAATGAGGGGTTGGAAACGGTTTTGAAGGCAAAGTCTCACAGGGGTAACCTCTTTTGAAGAACTCTCTTTAGAGTAATAGTCATTCGACTTTTGTCGTGGCATGTGTCCCCTGTAAGAAATCTCTTGTTAAGAAATCTGGCAAAGAGTTTGAAGATCCTTTAATAAATTCAATTTGAAAATCGAAAACGAAAAGGATGGCTTGCCATATGGCAAAAAGCTGTTTTGAAACCAAATTTTTAATGTCTTTTTCTAAAACTTGTTTTGCACTTTTGCAATCGATGCGAAGTAAAAATTCTTTGTTAAAAAGTTCATCTTAGAATTTTTTAATACAAAGAACAATTGATAAGATTTCTTTTTTGATAGTTGAATACTTGGATTAAGGATCAGACCATGCACCGAAGTGATACCTAACTAGGACTTCTCTTGAATTAGACCTCTATTTGAGAATACCTTTGTATCCAATATCAGAGGCATCGGTTTCAACAATCATGAGAGCTTTTGGATCGGGTAAACTAAGGCATGGAAGGGTCTTGACTAAAGATTTGACCTTTATGACTACCTGGGTATGATCATGCAAGTGGGTTTTTCTTAAGTCTTTTGAAAAAAGGTTTGAGAATAATCCTAAGGTTAGGAATGAAGTCCATTACATAATTAAGACATCCTAAAAATCTTTGTAATTGATTTTTATCTTTAATTTCATTTGAAATTTTGTCTGCAAATTCTAATGCTCTTTGGATTGGAATCATGGTATTTTGGTAAATATTGTGACCTAGTAACCTAACCTTAATTTGAAATAGTTTGATCTTTGGCTGAGACGCAACTAAACCATTTATTTTAACACTTCAAAAAATATATTTAAATGTTGGAAATGTTGTTCAATTGATTCAAAAAAAATCAGAACATTATCAATGTAGAATATTGTAAATTTGGTATAAGGAATACATATATCATTCATAATATTTTGAAACTATGATGGTGCATTTTTGAGTCCAAAGGACATTACATTCCATTCGTAATATCCAAACAGTACTATGAAGGCAGTCTTGTGTCTATCTTGTTCAGCAATTTGAATTTGCCAAAATCCAGATTTCATATCAAAATTTAAAAATATTGAAGCATTAAATAATCTACTTAGTAAGTATTTTTTATTTGGGATTGGATACTTAATCCATTGTAATGCTTTGTTTAAAGGTTTGTAATTAATAACTAATCTTGGGGCTCTTCTTTCTATTTCAACTTAATTTCTAACATAAAATGCAAAACAACTCCATGGAGATTTGCTCTTTCTTATTAATTTTTTATTTAACAAATCTTGAATTTATTTTTTACAATATTCTAACAATTTTTGATTCATTTGGATTGGTCTAGCTTTCGTAGGTATTTTATCTTCAGTAAATTCTTTTGTATATGGTAATTTGACAAGATGCTTTTTTCTAGACCAAAAAGCATTGGGTCAATTTGAACAAACCTCTTTTTCTAATTTTTCTTTAAACAGATTAATTTTAGTCTTAATCTCAAGAGACTGAATTCTTTCTTCAAAATTTCTATGATTTATTTCTTTTGATAATTACTTAATATGCTTTCTCTTATGTCTGATTAAATTAATCTTTTTTACTGCTAAGTCTTTTAATGTATTGACTTCTTTTTCTTTCATTTTATCCATAAATTCAAATATAACTTCTTGACCTCCAATATTTGTATGAATTCCTTCTTCATCTACTTAAAACTTGTAGATTAAAGCGAAAAATGGAGTTCCTAAAATAATTTCCCATTGAGTATCTTTAACAAGTATGAAAGTTGTTTTTAAACAAATTTCTTTATTGCAAATATGAACATCTGAAATTTTATATTGTATTTATAATCTTGCACTATTTGCTTCATACAATTGGGTAGTTGTTTTCTTCATAATATTAAGTTGGCATTAAACCTTCTTGCATACAATTCATGTCTGCTCCTGTATCCAATAGAGCACGAGCAATAAGAACAATTCTTTTATTAATAACTATTTTTACTTCAATATACCATTTATGAATATTGACTTTTGATAAATAACCTAAAAATGCTTCCTTTTCATAATCAACTTGAAAATCTTCATTTGTTTCTTTTTCATTATCAGATTTCTCCTCCTTTTCATCTTTGTCATGAAGTAAATCAACTTTTATTTGTAAACTTCTCATTTTCCTAATTTCTTCTTTTGTACGATTAATTTCATATTGTAAGTCTTGTATTGTAGGTTGATTTGATTTATTTGCAACAGTCTCTTTTCCTTTATATCTATCAATAATTTCCCTAATATTGTAGTCTTCTATGATAAATTTTGGTTTTTCTTCTTTTATTAGTTGATCTTTTAATTTCGTTAAATATTTATTTTTAACCTCAGGGTTATCAACATGCTCTAACATCTCGAGCATAATTTTGTTTTCTTTTGAGATAGCATTTAGAGATTTTGAACACTTATTACAAAAACAAAATCTAATTTCTTCTTGAAAAGGAGCATTATCTTGACCTAATGACTGTTACTTCTCGTTCAAAAGATCCAAAGTCACCAACAAGAAAGAAATAATTTCCTTCCTCTTTATCAAAAGTTGATAGTGATATTAAAGCTTGAAGACAATCTCTTATCAGCTGTTAGCAGCGGCGATAGATTCGTCAAAAAGATTTCTCAAGATGACAAGGATGTTTTCCTACCGTCTCCTCAAAAGTTATCATTAGATTACTCTTTTAGAAAAATCAATCGATATTAAGATAGGCAGTACTTATGAAAAAGGTGAATTGAGTAATATTAAAAAACAAAAACCCATTTACGAACCGTTTACATTCAAAGATAAATTCAAATTTAATCTGAAATCTCAAAATGAACAAGATATGAAAAAAAAAATAGAAATACTTAAAAGAGATTACCAAATGTTCAATTTAATTTTTATTGATACAAAAATTATTATTAACATAGAGTACTATTTATATGCATAAACTTATAAGTACACTTAACATTGTGTTTCACTCCAATGTTCAGAGTGCTTATGAGTAAAATTTGGATAACCATCGATAATTAACTTAAATATTTTTGTACTTTAAATTTTAAATTTCATTTTTTCTACTATTGATAATTAAATTGATGAATGATAATTGTGTTAATAATTTGTATTACAATTGTTAAGAAATGAATTAATGTATGAAATAATAAATAATTAACATTTTGAAAGCTCCTCATAAATAAAATGATTTCTATTTGATTTAAAACCTCCCAATAAATTTATAATTTAATTTTTGTAACCTTTAATAGTAATTGAATTAATATTTTTTTAGACTTTAAAAATTATTAAATTTATTGATTTAATTTTTAGAAGTTTAAACAAAAATCGGTCATTGTAAGAAACATTTGTGCAAATAGTTACTCATAGTAATATCATAATTACTTGTTCTACATTATCTTAATTATTGTAAGGAATTGCAAATCACTCCTTAAAGAGTGTGGGCAACAACTTTGTAGAAAAAAAAATGAAAATAAGAATGAAAGGGGAATATATTAATTTTAGGCGTTATTATTTGTATCGTTATTATTATGTGTAAGTAATCAACATAAAAATATAACTATTTTCAAAATTAGCATTGAACTCATATGTCCTAACAAATATTTATGTGTGTTTAAAATAAATGGGTATATACATAAAGGAAAGAAAAATTAAGTTAAAATTGTACAAATTAATACAATTCCATATACATGTTTTTAAATATGATTATTGATAGATTTTATTGTTAGGATAAAATAATATTTTCAGAAAATCAATCCATGGCTTAAAATTCAGCGTTGGACATGAAACCAACTCATCAAATTAGCCAATTGATCAAATCAGATAACCAATAATAGATTAGCATCAATGAACATCTGAGTTAGAGTTACATTAACTGTTAAATTAACATCAATTAACTGTTATTTATGACAAGAAATCACTCTATATTTTACTTGCTTTCTATGATTAGAAGGTACATCTCTTGGGTTGGAACCAAACATTATTAGCATGCTTTTTCCACACACTACAAACCTACACATTCACATTCACACGCAATTAATTGTGAAAAAAATGCAAATGTTTGCTACAATTAATAACTATGAATGATTTACATCAAAATATCCTCATTAAAAAGGGGAAACTTTTTTGAAAGCAATTAGAACCGGAGGAGCCCATGGGTAGGTTTGATACACATGAGTGAACACCAATTTGACCCAAAAGCTTAAGCCTATTTGGTCTTGGGTCCAACCATGTATATAATCACCCATCATTTACTCAAATTTTCCAATGTAAGACAAACTCACAAGTAAATTCTCAACAATCTTCCTCTCACTTGTGAGTTCCAACTGCTCCCCCTTAAATGGAAACCGTCTTCATTATGGGAGTAAGCTAAATTCCTTAACAGTTGCTCAAGTGGGCCTTACCACTGGCGCATTACGTGCCTTGGATTGCATTCCACATGCCTTCGAATCAATCCTACCTCCCACGTCTTGACCTTATTCAGATCCATCCCAAGCCTAAATGATCCTTATTGGCCTCGGTCATACACTTGGTCCTCCAATTGTTAGCACGCCAGGAGAATTAGCTTCACGTCTTGACTTTTACAATGTCGCTCACCCAGAGTTACGAACCGTCGGCTCTGATACCACTTGTTAGGACCGGAGGAGCCTATCGCGACGTCCCAGACCCGGCCCAGAGAACCAATCTCTGGTTAAAAATGGGTTCGGCTTGCGAACTGGGAAAAATGAATGTGTATTTTGAAAATGTGAATTTTCTTGGAAAACGATGTGTGGTGGAGTCGCCACTAACCTTTTGAAGTGTGGTTAGAACACTTGATTGCAACCCCGTTAGGGGTAGAATCGGATTGCGTCACCAAAGTCGGGCTCAGGAGTATGGTTACGCAAGGGGAAGGTATTAGCACCCCCTACACGCCCGTTCTTACGAACGGTACCAGATTAATAAAGAGTTTTCCCGAAATAAATATAATAAGTCTTTAAAGATTACTCCCTTTCAAAAGTAAAAAAAAAAACAAAATGAAAATACTATATAGGTATTCCCTCAGAACCGGGGCAATCCAATACCCCAAAGAGCCAATGCTCTTAGTCGCAATCATTGGGAAGGAAAATCGAAAATAGGATACAAAATATGCTCCCGGGGATTTTGAAATCTATAGGTTTTTTTTTTTTTTTTAAAGTATCAAAAATACTATTTCGGAAGGTTTTTGAAATTTGTTCGGGATTGGAATGATTTTTTCTTGTGCCTAAAAAGATATTTTTGTGATTTTTCCTAAGTGTGAAAATGATTTTTGTGATTTTTCCCAAACTTTCAAAATAACACAAATGAAATCAGTTGAAATCAAAATGTGAAAGTATTTTTGAAATTTTTGAAAATTTCGTGATTTTTGTGAATTTTATGGATACAACAATAATATACAAGCGAAATGGAGAAAACCGGGGTGAACCAGTTCGGGAATGGTGAGCCGGTCAAACGTTGACTGGTTTGGGGAAAAACTAGTTTAAGGTCTTGGTCGAGACCATTGATTTTTCGAGGTTTTCCAATGTTCTTCCGAATACAACAGAATTTTAGACAACAATCATGAAAGTCATAGTTTTAAAGGTATGACTTTAGAATGTATGTTTGAAAATTTTGAATGTAAGGAAACAAATCTAACATTTGCCAAACATGTTGGAAACTTTCTTTTCTTCAAAAATTTTCCAATGTAAATTAGTTTCAAAGCCTTAAAAATTTTTTGAATTTTCTTTGATAATTTCTCTAAATTTTTGTGTCTTTTATGAATTTTTTTTTTTATGGGTTAAAAAGAAGCTATTTAAAATAAAATAAGAAATGAAATAGAATCAAATAAACTAGCAGAGGCCAGTTCAGGAAAGGGGGGCAGAGATGTAACATAGGAAGAGAAAGTTCATTGGTTTTACCTATCGTCTCTTTCTCCTCCGATCTTCCTTCCCTGTTTGTGAATCTGCAGGGGTTGGTCTACAGCGTCTTCCCGAGGGTTGTTCTTGAGCTCTTACTCGAGGCACTACGGAGTACCTTCTTCCGATGGGGTGACTCAGCACCGGTAGGAAAAGGGATCAATCGATCGCTTGATCTTCTTTCGTTTTCCTCTGCTCCGGTCTTCTTTTCCTGTTGATGAGTCTACTAGGGCAGTTCTACAACGTCTTCCCGAGAGTTGTTCTTGAGCTCTGATTTGAGGCACTACGGGGTGCCTTCTTCAAATGGGGTGACTCAGCACCGATAGGAAACGGGATCAGTCGACCTCTTGATCTTTACTAAAAAAAAACTAGCTTCACAAACTCATGATAGAAAACTTCAATATTTGAAATCTTCTACTTACCACCACTAAGAGCTCTCCTCTCCTTGTGCTTGGAATGAGAGGGCTATTTATAGGCTTAGCTTGGGGCAAGCATAGGAAAGAAGACATAAGGGAGTGATGATGGGGGGAACCAAGTATGGGATGAAGAATGTGAGGGGAATATAGTATGGGAAGAATGATAAAAGGAGATAACATGACATGTGGTGAGTGATGATGGGGGGAACAAAGTATGGGATGAAGAATGATGAGGGGAATATAGTATGGGAAGAATGATAAAGGGAGGAAACATGACATGTGGTGAATGATAATGGGGGAACAAAGTATGGGATGAAGAATGATGAAGGGAATATAGTATGGGAAGAATGATAAAGGGAGGAAACATGACATGTGGTGAGTGATGATATGGGGACAAAGTATGTGATGAAAAATGATGAAGGAAATATAGTATGAGAAGAATGATAAAGGGAGGAAACATGACATATGGTGAGTGATGATATGGGGACAAAGTATGCTTGCTTTTGATAAATTAAAATAAATAATAATAATAATAATAATAATAATAATAATAATAATATGAGGGTTCTAGAAGCTGTGCAGAGCCCATCGGAGATGTGTGGGGCCCACGCGCCATGTGGGGTCCATGAGCCATTTAAGGGTTACAGGAACCCGAGCTAGCAAGGCACCGGATATGTGGATCCGAGCTAGCGTACCAAAGGGAGTAACGTGCATCGGATGTAGGAATCCGAACTAGCGTACCAGATTGGGTAACGTGCACCGGATGTAGGAACCCGAGCTAGCATACCAAAGGGGGTAACGTGCATCGGATGTAGGAATCCGAGCTAGCGTACTAGGGAGTAACGTGCATCGGATGTAGGAATCCGAGCTAGCGTACCAGATGGGATAACGTGCATCGGATGTAGGAATCCGAACTAGCGTACCAAGAGATGTGGGGTCCACAAGCAGTGTGGGACCTACAAAGATGTGTGGGGTCCACAAGCAGTGTGGGACCTACAAGGATGTGTGGGGTCCATAAACAGCTTGGGACCTACAGGGATGTGTGGGGTCCACCAACAGCGTGGGGCCTACAAGGATGTGTGGGAAGGTTTGCCATGAGGTCTCCATGGAAAGGCCTGGTTAAAATTGGGGTGTCTACAGAGCCTATGGGTGGGTTTGATACGCATGGGTGAACACCAACTTGACCCAAAAGTTTAAACCTATTGGGTTTTGGGTCCAACCATGTATATAATCACCCATCATCCACTCAAATTTTCCAATATGGGACAAACTCACAAGTGAATTCTCAACAAAAGCGTCATTAAACCTCCTTACAAAATCGATGGGTAGACTTTAATATACGTATTGATGAGAGGGATGGTTAAAAAACAATATTCAAAACCTCCCCGTATATACCCATATAACTTATGTAACCTGCCCACGCAATAATGCCCATCAATGTCGAATTGATGGAGGGTCAACCTCCACCACTATAAAAAGGGACTTGGAGAAGAGGTAAGCATCTGATTCATATCCACTTATTTCTACTGTTGCAATTCATAGTCTCTCAATAGTCCCTTACTTAGGCATCAAAGTGATCCCCCATAGTAGAGTCGGGGTCCTCCAAGCCATTCTTGTTTTATCTCTTTCAGGTGGACGTGATAAAGGAGTGATTCACGATGATTGTTCGATTTTCAAGTAGCAACAATTGGTGCTATTTGTGGAAATTCTTTTGAGAGGTTTTTCTGATCTTTGATCATGGTTATATCACAAAATTCAAAGTCAGAACCTGAAATGGGTGACCAATCACCCCAATCCATAAATTATGCACCAGGTGACAATTCCACCATGAAGAGAAGTGAATTCCTTACATTTTAGAAAAGGATGGAGGACATGTTCACTATGATCCTGTAAGCAGAATAGGGATCATAAGGAACCTGCTCCTCATCCTAACCGAGTAAAACCCGAGTCAAATAAGAAAGTTGCAGTTCCATCAGAATTCGCTGATAGGGCTTATGATCCAGCAAAGAAGTTGGAGGACATGAATAATGCATGCATTTATTAACATCAGTCATATGAATTAGAAGAAAATTTAAAAAAAAAAAAACTAATTAATGGGAGAAAATGATGAAGGAAGCTCGCAACAACCCTTCCACCGGGGAGTCCTCAGTCAAATCCTCATATCCACCTTTCACTAAAGAGGTCATGGATATTCCCCTACCTAACAAGTTTAAAATGCCAAACATAGAAGGGTACAATGGCTTGTCTGATCCGGTTGATCACTTGGACACCTTTAGAGTGTAGATGCAATTGCAAGGCGCATCAGATGCAATCATATGCCGAGCATTTGCAGTCACTCTAAAAGGGAATGTCAAGGCGTGATATCAAACCTTGAAACCTAGTTCCATTAGATCTTTTTTCCGAAATGGAGCAGCAATTCGCTGGACACTTCATCGTCAGTTGGAAGATAGCAAAAACTTCAGCTCATCTGATGAGTCTTGTTCAAGGAGAAAAGGAAGCTTTAAAGAAATTCATGTATCATTTCGTAATGCAACCATGGAGATTTGAAACTTAGATCATGGAGTAGCAGTAGCAACCCTAACAACGGCTCTCCAGCTAGAGGATTTCCTAAATTCACTAGGAAGGAAACCCCCAATCAATATGGGAGAGCTAATGGAACATGCCCAAAAATACATCAACCTATAAGAGGTTGTGGTCACAATAAGAGGCCTAACCGGCCCAAAAAGGAAGTGCCCAAAGGATACGGAATAGATGGTCAGAGCAGTGAAAAGATAGGAGAATAGCAAACTGCCCAGTAGCTCAAGGAAGTTAGGATATGCACCTAAGTTCCAGTCTTACACCCCCTTAAACGTCTCCCGAGAAATGTCCTTATGCATATTAAGGACAAGGGTTATGTTTCATGGCTAGAGCCCATGCGTGCACCATCGTATAAAAGAAATACATCCAAATTCTACAAGTTTCACAATGATCCATCTTGAAAATAGGGCAGAAAAGAAATAAGAATTCCATATCATAACTCCAACACATAATTATACAATTTAAATCCAATATACATCCAAGTTTCCCATATAAGAACCAGTCTCACAATTCAAAAATGAAATCATCTAAGATTTACGATGACTTTTTTGAGGTCGTCGACTGCTTTAGAAAAATTATAAGAAATTGTCGACGTACTTCCGCCTCTAAATTACAAAACAAAATCCTATACTTACCTACACCAAACCTACTTCTCAACGCCTAACCTATTCATCTAGTATCCTTATCCTAACTAATTCCTATACTCTAGTATAAATAATCCCTAAGTTAGCAAAGTCCAAAATTTATTGCTTTGATACCAAAATGTAACGCTCTGGACCCTTAAACCCGGTCTGGTGTGTTATACCTGATTAAATTTTGATAATCCATAAATAAATACCATGAACGCAACGGAAAATATAACTATAATCCTCAATCATAATAATACCAGAGTTTACTATGTCTATCCATAATCTAAAATAACTATTCATCACATGTATTCCCGTATATATACATATCTCCAAAAACAACCAGTATTCACAAACATCCGTATATTCCACAACCTTCCATATTCCAGAAGACTTTAAAACATAAGACATAAAACATAAATATACACATCCCAAAGTATCATCAAAATGTTTATACCCTTTCTCTATCTATAACCCCAAAAATGTTATACCCTACTCGAGCTCTTTAAGCTCGATCTTGTGGTGGTCTTGAAAAAGATAAATTCGTATTCAGGTGAGACACATCTCAGTAAGGGAAGAGACAATATATATTAAAGAACCGTGTGGTCAATAGGAGATTCATAAATAACATATTAATATCATTTGCAACCATTAACATAGATTCTTGGAAACATTTCCTAATCCTATACAAACACATCCAAAGTATTTACCCATGAGATTACCTAAGGATAGGGGTGATTACTCGCACATACAAGTAGCACTCATCTGCTCTGATACATTAGGCAACCCAAAGGTCACAACTGAAGCATACCAAAGCACTCACCTTTCTCAGTAAGCTCTCAAGTAATAAATTAATCCCGTACTCACACAGTTCATACAAAAGTTTACCAGCGAAGGCTCCCGATAATAGAGAAATCTACCCGCCCATATAAGTAGCTTCCCTTTGCCCTAGTACGTTATGCAGCCTACTGCTACATCTGATACTACTAGTACACTCGCCTTTCTCAACAAGTCTTCAAGCGAAGAGTTTGCCCCGCCCTAACGTGACATGTTCTACTAGCATAAATACTGATAATACTCTAGTACATTATTCCGTTTATCGTTATTCAACCATCGATAACTGTTCATATTCATAACTTTAGAATTTCATAACATTTCATTTTACGTAACCTTTCACATTTTATATCGTTCACATTTCACATTGCATATACATTTCATTCACATTTCCATTTCATTTCATTTTCATTTTATTCATACGTACTACAACTCTTTTTAGCTATACATCAGTTAGTCTACATAGATATGCGCTAGAATCTACTAACACAACTCCTTTTAGCTGTCATTGTATACATGGTTGCATTATCAAACATAAAGAACATAGTCTTTATAGCATTTCATTATCAATGCATTTCTTACATAGCCTACATCTCATACATATAACATATGTTTACACTATAAGGACTCGACCCCGAGCTGGTTATTATATATAAATTTTTTCAGCGTACGCAAATAAATCTAAATTATTTTTATTAACAGAGCACTAATTAGCTTTATTACAAATATATGTCTCAACTATTAAAATACAAATTTTTAAAATTCTAAAATACAAAAAAATATTCTAAATTGTATTATACTAAATTTTTATTCTATTCTGCTATTTTTATTCCTACTCATGCACTTGTTACGCCAAATTTCTGGTACACTCTTCAAAATGATTTGAAATGTAAAATAAAGATTGGGGTGAGACGACGCTCAATAAGTAAATAAGATTATTATTAGTGTGTGGTCAAAATGAGCTTTCATAATATTTTTATTTCGTAAAATAATAATTAATACTATAACTTCAAAACTGTTTTAAAAATAAATATAAATTAAAAATTTTTGTATAGAACTTTTACAATCATCTATAACAGTAAAATTTTATAATCATATACTATAACTGTTAAATTGAACTTTTTAACTTTTAAAACTATAACTATAATATTCAATGATGCATATATAAAAATATATTTTTTGTTATTAAATCATTATCTAGGCACAAAAATGTCCCCGTTAACATAAATATATACTTTTCTTTCAATTCATCAATAGTTCTGTATACGTAATTAAATATGTATATACACGTACTATAAAAGTCACCCTTAGGTCTGTTAATCGTAAGTCATGTTTACCCCCATGACTGAGTTGTGTGATCCGAAAACTGAATTTAGTTGACTGGTCGGTCAAACTAAATCAACGTATATCATCATCAAATGAGATTTTCCCTATTAAGTCTTGACCCGGAACCAGGTGTGCACTCAGGAGAAATTCACTACTCTATATAACCACTTTGTAAACAGTGTAAGTGCACTCTGATCCGTTTAAACTTTAAGTTGCGGTACCGAATATTCGTAATTTCTATATCGTCTAAGTTATAAGGGATTTTTAAAACATCTTATTATGTAATTTATACAAATAAAATAATATTATGAAAGTCTCATTTTTATTCATATTTTCGTGAAATATGTAACATAAAAATAAACTCATATCATCTTTACTCATATTTTTATAAAATATGCAACGTAAGAATAAACTCATGTCACACGATTTTCGTATTAAAAATATTTTCTTAAATAGAAATTAATATTGTAAAATACCTGAGAGGTTTAGAACATTTCTTAACTAAAAAATAAGTACAAGTATATTAAAAATAAAATTGGTATAATTAAATATGCGTAAAAATAAACTCAAATGATTTTTTATGAAACTAACTAAAATAATTGAAATTTACTTACAAATAAACTCGGGTATAGATTTTAAATAAAAATTTAATATAATCAAATTTACTTACAAATAAATTTGAGTATGAATTTTAATAAAAGTCTAACATAATCAAATTTACTTACAAATAAATTTGGAAAAAAATTATAAATAAAAATCTAACATAATCGAATTTACTTATCTCTTACTTAATCTTATGCTACAATCACAGCGAATATCTTTGAAAAATGAGATTGGAAAGAATGGGTGAGTGAGAATTTTAATTATAACAAAAATTCTCCCTCCACCACTAATTCTTTCACTCACTAATCATTTTCTTCCTTTGAAAATTTTTTTTGTGAAAAATGAATATTGAAAACTTCCTATTTATAAGAAAATTTTGGGGAAAAAAATTAAATTTATAAAAGTGTGGGGAGAGGAGTGAAATTATAATTTTTAAAAATTAAGGAATGAACATGAATGACTTAGACATGAGTTAGGTATGTGATGGGGATGAGGATCATGTGAGAGAAATGGGAGTGCTTGCCGACACTCCCATTTGATTAATTTTTAATTAATTTACTTAATTATTTATTTATTTTTTGAAATCATTATTATTATTATCATTGTTTTTATTTTTAAACTATGTTTTGATATTTTTTTATGAAAAATAATTAAGTTCAAATTTCAAAAACTTATGTGGACCCCACATGGTCTTGTGGGCCCCACACCATTTCGAGACCTAAGTGAGTCCTACGTAATTTCAATAGTTTTCACACAATTTTATGGGCCCTACACAGTTTCGGGATTCATGTGAACCCCACACGGCCTCGAGACTCATGTGGGCCACATACGGTCTTATGGCCCCACATAGAATACCTATATTATTATTATTATTATTATTATTATAATTTTATCATATATTTCTATAAATTATGTCAATCAAAATATTATTTTATATATATGGACTTCTTTACATATACAAACAGTGTCTATCTTATTTATTTTATGAAATTTCATTTTGACCAAACCAACCTCCAGAGAGCGACTGAGCCGCAATGGTCTCTGAGCACTCGTTAAGATAAAGTCATTCTTAGGCATCAAATATGAAATCAATGATCCTACAAAAAAGTACTTTTGTATTAATATTAACTTAATGACCATTATTATTATTATTATTATTATTATTATTATTATTATTATTATTATTATACTTTAATCGTATCTATATTTTTGGGTAATCACATTCTCCCCTCCTTATAAAATTGAAAGAGTAAATTGATGAACGATTTGACTAAATCTTAGAATAGATTGAGGGTCAATTTGGCTAAATATTTTATTTTGGGAACTGAAGTGTGAATTGTTGGTCTACTAAGGGTTGAAATGGAAAAAAAATTCATAAGATGTGGAAAAGGATAGTTTATATATATATATATATATATATATATATATATATATATATATAGATTATCCATATCCTATAAATTAAAAATATATATATAAACAAAATGAAATGAAATCTGGCTTTTAGAGCCTTAGCTCAACGTCAACATCTATCGAAGTGCTAGCAGTGTCACAGCTAACTGCCTAGGTTCTTTTTTGGCGGAGTTGACCTCTTGTAATGTCGCCGGGTTGGATCGAAAAAAGGGAGAGAATGCCCGTTTGTTTGGTAAGGGAGGAAGAGCTACCCTCTTCCCCTTGTGACCTTTGGTGGGGATGCTCATAACAAACTATCGGTGGCCTGTACATGAGTCTCAATGCGTTTTAGATCTTTTGGCAATGGTGGAGTAAGCCAACATTATCACAAACCATTAGTGTGGTGACTGCGATACTGCCATTGTAAGGGGTATGACTCATTGGTGTGATGTTAATTGTAAGTTTCATAGACGAAATATTGTTGATAAGGATGAGGGTACAAGCCATTGAGAAAATGGCAGGAGCATTGCTTGGGGCGGTAGTAGCGGATGAGGTAAGATGGATAATTGATGGGGCAGTAGTTGAAATAGTGGTTTCTTCAACTAATTCCCGCTTACGCCTATGGTTCTTAAACCAACAACGTACATTTTTCGGCTCGATTGGACCATATCATCGGAGTCATGCTGCAAGCAAGATAGCCTGCTCCACAGAAGAGAGTTCCCCTTGACTATTACGGAATGCCGCCTCTAAAATCTCCAGTTGTGCCTTTTCAGATTTCCATCTTTGGATTGACAATCTAGTACTGCTCTCAACAACTTGGGGAGTTGGGTGATTTGACAACATTTTCAGTTAAATAAAACGAGTAATGAGACAACCAAGAGAAAAGTTAGGAAGAGTTAATCTCTACAAACCGAAATGTGGTTGTTCAAGATGGTAGAAAGTTGTGATGTTTAGGGTTCGAAGAGGTCAGACCCTTTTTATAGGGGAATAACCGCGTGTTGTGGAAATCGAGAGAAAACGACGTGTACTATGAGAATCGAGAGAGAGCAATGTGTATCGCGAATATCAAGCACGTGACGCGTTTTTCCAAAATCAAGGGAGAGCGACGTGTGTCACGAGATTTGAGGAAAGGTGACGCATTTTATAAAAATCGAGGGAGAATGATGTATATCATGAAAATCGAGAGAGAGTGACGCATGCCTCGAGTGACACATTTGGAAAATATCAAGGGAGAGCAATATGTGTTGCGGAAATCGAGAGAGAGTGACGTGTGCTGCAAAAATTAAGCGAGTGATGCGTATTGCAAAATTCGCGGACTCAAGGTTTTGTTTATGTTTCTACATATTTATTAATATTTTAACTATAATTAATCCTATCCTTAAGTCACCACTTGAGTGAGTGGCCTAGTGGTAAGGAACCGGTCATGCATCCATGTGATCGCGGGTTCGAGTCCTCACTATGCCCAAGTGGTCTCATGCCCTGACCTTATTTTGGGGATAAATGAGTTATGATCGATGATTTCCACCTATGAGACTATTTTTATTTATTTTTTAATTCGAGAGTACCCTTTATATATATATATATATATTCCAATATTATTATTATTATTATTATATTAGATCAAATATATGTTGGGTATGTTAGACTGATCAATGGTTTGACATTTGTTAGTTATTTGAAAAAGATTAGTTAATTTTTATATTGCTTTCATTAATGGAAACTTTTTTTTTACTATTTAAAATTTTTTTATATATAATAAAGTAAAATTTAAGTTGTATTAACTTTTATAAATTTATACAAAATAAAAATTAAATATTCGGTCCAAATTTTTACTCCTAAATCAAATTTGGATATTTGATGGGAATTGAATATGAAATGAAATATATATATATATATATATATATATATATATATTCATATTTAACTTGCACATGCTAAGAGATTTTTTTTTGAATTTAAATATAATATAGTAACATTTAAGTTGTATTTAATTTCTTATAAACTAATATAAAATTAAAATTAAAGATTTCGTCAAAATATATATTCCTAATTTAAGCTTGAATGTTTTGATGAGAACTCAATATGCAATGTAAAAATACATATTCATATCCAACTTGCACATGCAAAGAAATTTTGGGTAAGTCCAGATTTCAGAATAAACTGTTTGTTTATATATATTTGTATGTGTAGCACCTCCAAACCCAGTAGGGTCTAATGTACTACTTCTTATATTTTTAGTGAAAATAATAATAGCGAAAATAAATAAATCTCGGATATTATTATATTATTATATTATTATATATTAAAATTTTAAATTATTAATGCATCCGACCTAGTAATTAATTATGAATCATTAATATGGGCATGTGTTTCATAAATAACATATTTAAATTAATTAATGTGTCTTCAATAATACTACAATTTTTTTTACAGAATATAAGATTGTTACCTGTCATTGGGAGTCTTCACGTTAATCTCATTTTCTTCAATGTTACTATCTTTAGGATCCATTCTTAAACAATGATCAAATGTTATTTTAAAATTATAAATCTATTATTAACATATAATAATATAATAAACTAAAAGAAATATTTTAAACTACTCAATCCTACCCAAATCATGTTTTATGCCTAAACTCTAGTAAAATCTATATGTAGTATGCAAAACTTATATTCTATTCTCTGATACCAATTGTAAGAACCCGAACTCAAGTGGATTCTTACACATAAATTTTTCAGTAGATGCAAATACATCTAAATTATTTTTATTAACGGAGCACTAATTAGCATTATTACAAATATATGACTCAACTATTAAAATGCAAAGTTCTAAAATACACAAACATATTCTAAATTGTATTATGTTAAATTTTTATTCTACTTTATTTTTTTTATTCTCGCCCATACACTTGTTATGCCAAATTTCAGGTACACTCTTCAAAGTGATCTAAAATGTAAAATAACGATTGGTGTGAGACAACGCTCAGTAAGTAAATAAGATTATTATTAGTGTGTGGACAAAATGAGCTTTCATAGTATTTTAATTTCGTAAAATAATATTTAATATTATAATTTCAAAACTGTTTTAAAAATAAATGTAAATTTAAAAATTTCTATATAGAACTTTTACTATCATTTATAGCAATAAAATTTTACAATCATATACTATAATTGTTAAACTGAACTTTTTAACTTTTAAAACTATATTAACTATAATACTCAATCATGTATATATATATATATACTTTTCCTTATTAAATCATTATCTAGGCGTAAAAATGTCCCTATTCACATAAACATATAATTTTTCTTCAATTCATCAATAGTTCTGTATATGTAATTAAATATGTATATACACCTACTGTAAAAATCACCTTTGGGTAGGGGTGAGCAAAATTCGGTGAAAACCGAATTAACCAAATTAACCGGCCGAAATTGGTCGGTTCGGTTCAGGTAAAAATCCCGGTTCGGTCGGTTCGGTTATAATTCCACAAAATTTCGGTTAATCGGTTTCGGTTCGGTTAAGGGTAAAAAAATTTCGGTTAACCGAATTAACCGAATTACTAATTAATTAGATTTTAAATATAATTTATGAATATAAATTTTGCTTATGCAAGTGCATGAAGGAGTTTAATTAACATATTTCGATTCTTTGTTTTACGGTAAAATATTATTTTCATTAATAAAATTAATAAAAAAGGTATTTAATTAAGTTAGATTTGGTTTTAAAAAAAATTTATAATTGTATTATATTTCTAACAATTAATTTTAAATGATTTCGGTTAAAATCGGTTAACCGAATTACCCGAATGGGCAATTCGGTCGGGGTCGGTTCGGTTTCCATCGACAATTAGGTCGATTCGGTTAATGGTTTTATTTAACCGAATTTTTCGATTAATTCGGTTAATTACCCGAATTTAACCGAACCGACCGTTTGCTCACCCCTACCTTTAGGTCTGTTAATCATAAGTCATATTTACTCCCATGACTGAATTGTGCGGTCTGAAAACTAAATTTAGTTGGCTGGCCGATCGGCCAAACTAAATCAACGTACATCATCATCAAGTGAGATTTTCTCTATTAAGTTTTGATCCCGAATCAGGTGTGCACTAAGGAGAAATTCACTGCTCTATATAACTGTAAACAGTGTGAGTGTACTTTGATTCATTTAAACTTTAAGTTGCGATACCAAACATTCGTAATTTTTGTATCGTCCAAGTCATAAGGGGTTTTGAAAACATCTTATTATGTAATTTATACAAATAAAATAATATCATAAAAGTCTCATTTTTATTCATATTTTTATGAAATATGCAACGTAAAAATAAATTCATGTCATCTTTACCCATATTTTCATAAAATATATAACGTAAAAATAAATTCATGCCACACGATTTCGTGTTAAAATATTTTCTTAAATAAAAATTAATGCTATAAAATACCTAAGGCCTAAGGGGTTTAAAACATTTCTTAACTCAAAAATAAGTGTAAATATATTAAAGACAAAATTTGTATAATTAAATATGCATAAAAATAAACTTTCGAGAATTTTATGAAACTATATAACATAATCGAAATTTACTTACAAATAAATTCGGATATAAATTTTAAATAAAATCCAATATAATCAAATTTACTTACAAATAAATTCGGGTATGAATTTTAATAAAAATTTAACATAATCAAATTTACTTATAAATACATTTGGGTAAAAATTTTAAATAAAAATATAACATAATCAAATTTACTTACAAATAAATTTGGGTATGAATTTTAATAAAAGTCTAATATAATCAAATTTACTTACAAATAAATTCGGATAAAAATTTTACATAAAAATCTAACATAATCGAATTTACTTACCTCTTATTTAATCTTGTACTACGATCACAACGAATATCTTTAAAAAATGAAATCGAAAAGAGTGAGTGAGTGAGAATTTTAATTATAACAAAAATTCTCCCACCACCACTAATTCTTTCACTCACTAATCCTTTTTTTCCTTTAGAATATTTGTTGTGAAAATGGAATGTTGAGTGCTTCCTATTTATAAGAAAATTTTTAGGAAGAAAATTGAATTTGTAAAAGTATGGGGAGAGAGGTGAAATTATAATTTTTTAAAATTAAAAAATGGGTATGGATGAGTTAGGCATGAGTTAGGTATATGATGGGGATGGGGATCATGTGGGAGAAATGAGAGTGCTTGCCGACACTACCATTTGATTAATTTTTTATTAATTTACTTAATTAATTAATTAATTAATTATTTTTTTTGAAATCATTATTGTTATCATTGTTATTATTTTTAAGTTATGTTTTAGTATTTTTTTTTTTATAAAAACTAATTAAGTTCAAATTTTGAAAACTCATGCGAGTCTCACACCATTCGAGACCTAAGTGGGTCCTACGTAACTCCAATAGTTTTCACACAATTTTATGTGCCCTACACAGTTTTGGGATTCATGTGGACCCCACACGGCCTTGGGACTCATGTGAGCTCCACACAGTCTTGTGGCCTCACATAGAATACCTATATTATTATTATTATTATTATTATTATTATTATTATTATTATTATATATTTTTACAAATTATGTCAGTTAAAATAATATTTTATGTATATGTACTTATTTACGTATATAAATAGTATTTACCTTATTTATCCTATAAAATTTCATTTTGACCAGGCCAATCTCCAGGGAACGACTGAGCCGCAATGGTTTCTGAGCACTCGTTAGGATAAGATCTTTCTTAGACATTAAATATGGAATTAAGGATCTTACAAAAAAGCACTTCTGTTTGATATTAACTTAATGACTATTTTTATTATTTTATTATTATTATTATTATTATTATTATTATTATTATTATTATAATATTTTAATCGTATATATATTTTTGGGTCATCACATACCATGCAGTACTATCTATTCATGCCACACAATTTTGCAGTAAAATTCATACATTGCCTATAAAATAAACCAACCAACATTTAACGTTTATAACTGAAAATATAGCTTCATTTTTTACATAATTATCCTAAAAATATTTTCAACTTTCATCAATTCATTTTCACATATACATAGCTAAATAAGCAGCCCTAAGCTCCGAAAACATAATTTACATGGTTGATATTTTATTACCATGAGAAAACATATATTCATATATATACATATATATATATATATATATATAATATAATATAATATAATCCATTTTCATTTAATTTATGAATACCTGATTTAATATATAATTTTCCCTTACCTGAATCCTTAAACTACACCAATAGGTATCCTAAACTGATGTCTGTGATACTCACCCAGACTCTGGTTCAAAAACTATAATTTAATTAAATAAACCCCAAATAAGCTATTATTTCTGCATTTTCTCAACTTATAAACTTCAAATAAACTTATATAAACCCAAAAATACAAATCTTAATCTTTACCTTAACTTATAAGCTTTTCTCGAAAAACCCAGTTTAGAAAACTGATATGCTAGATGTGTAGAGAATCTTCTCTCGAACACCGTAGCGACCTCCGATCGTCGATTCGGGCAAAATTTGGGACGAATTCTTAGAAAAAAGGGAGAGAGACGAGTTTAGAGAGAAAAAAAATGAAAGAAAAATAATTTCCTTCGCAGAGAAGCTACCTTAGATCTTTATATACTCGTCTTTGACACGTGGACTCGTCAACGAGAAAATAGGACTCGTCGACGAACCATTGAAGAACACTCGTCGACAAGGTCGTGAGCTCGTCAATGGGTTTCAGAACATCTCAAAACCTCTCGATTAATCCTCGTTGACGAGACATGCATACTCGGCGACGAGGCTCACAAGATCTCTTATTGACGAGAAAATCCTGCTCGTCGACGAGCACCTGCTTGTTACACTTTCACAATTTTTTTCCCTTTTTTATATTTTTCCTTTTTCCTTTTTATTATCTTTCTTATTATTTTAAATAGTTAAAATTCTTCGGGTTGTTACACACTTACTTTCTTTTCCTCTATTTCCTCTAAAAGGACAAGTGTAGTGAACATGACCTTTTCTCTCACAGTATAAACAAGTTTTATTTACACGTAAAGGGTTTGGTTTGGGTGCTGTGTTTTTACTTGGTAAAGAACTTTTTTTGCCACAAAGGTTAGCAAAGCCAATAGATTTAAATGAGGATAAACCATAACCTAAACCTTCTTTGTGAATCCCAATTCTTTTAGCTCCTAGTAGTTTGTTAAAGTTTTTTTTTTTTTTTTCCATTAGTGAACTTATAAATGATGTTACATTGATCCTCAATTTTCTTTTTCAAAGAGATATTTTCTTCTAAACTCTTATCAAGTTGATTTCTCATGTTTTCAATTTTCTTTTGAAAGAGTTCATGATCTTCTTGAGAACTTTTAACAAGTTCTTCATTTTTTATTTTAAACGATGCATTTTCTTCCTTTAAAGTGGAACAAAGACATATTTCCTTTTGCTTGCACTTTGAGTGCTGTTGATTTTTTGAGTTTGATATCTGTTTTGATGCTGACGAAACAGAGTGAACTTATGTGTGTATTTAGCATATGCACAGGTCTACAATTGAGATCACACATAAGGCTCAAGGAGCATAGAGGCCAAGATGGATAATGCACATACACCTGGCATACTCTTTTGAGTGAAGAGCATGAAGACCGAAGACATTTTTGTTTTTATTGTAACTATATTTAGTTTTCGGGTCTGTAATAATGGACTATAATGTTTGCATGTCATGCATGATAGGGTATATGCTGTTGACCTTATAGGTCATACCCGATTTTGATTATAACAAATACTCAAGTATTTAATATCTATCAAGTTTGTGTGCAGGTTCATATTTGTAAGATCACTTGATGGCATGAGAGAACTTAAAGTCTAAAGACCTAGAAGATTCATTCTTGTTGTAATTTATTTTATACTCATTCGGGTCTGTAATAGTAATATAGGAAAATGTCTCTAATAATCACTACATATCATGCATGTAGGTGCAATAAGCTCAAAGGCCTTAGAACAACCCTAGGTCCCTGCACATCACTTGAAAATCAAGAGACCTTAGACAAGACTTCGGTCGACCGACGACAGGTTTTTTAGGTTAAGTTAAAATGCCTAAAACCTTAGAAGGACCTTGAGTCCTTGCACTTACACGTAAGATTGTTCCCAATATCACATATATTATCAGGAGAATTGATTGAAGTAAAATAGGACTTAGAGGGATAGATTAGTAAGGCTTCGAGAGATCAAACCATTGACTAGTCAAAGTGTTGACTTAGTTTCGGGCGACTGAACTAAAAGGAATGTATCGTCCTCGATCAACCGAACCACAATTATGACTTTTCCCATCAACTCGATAGCCTGAACTTCAAGTTCAAAAAAGCCTCGGGCTACCAAACACATAAGTTCGTTAAATCAAACTCAGGACTAGGCGACCGAACCTCAGACAGAATGGAAATCGCCTTTGGTTAGCAAACCGAACCATGACTCAGGCACTTAAATTTCAAAAATCAACTTTTTTTGTTGTGTCTGTTCGGGCGACCAAACCATGGGTTACTCACTCAAAACTCTCAAGTTGTTTTAATTTTTACCACAGGTTTAATTTTCTTAAATGATTTTTAAATAAATTCAATAATATCCTACATATCCCCAACGATTATAATTTTAACATTCTCTATATATAGGGGTTCATTTGCTTGGATTAGCAAGCAATTAGCACATTGATTAGGAAAAAAATCCTCTAAAATTTCCTAAGCCTTATTTCTTAATACAAGCCCTATACACTCATATAATACCATTCCTTTGAGAAATCTAGCTTTGTGAGTGTGTTATCCATTGTGTGCTATTGCTAGAAACCTTCATTTGTTCATTACTTTGTTGATTTTTTAATTGAGAGTTGAGCTTTGTTTTCCCTCCATATTTAATCTAATAAATATTTTGAGTGGGAAAACTTATAGCTTGTGAGTCTTTGCACTCATATTGCAAGACACCTTAGCTCATATTTTTAGATGTGAAAAATATTTTTACAAGCCTATTGTTGAATATCTCTTTGTGCTTTGATATTGATAAAATATTTTTGAGATATTCTAATTATTCTTGGTATAAATCTTTGAAACCCTAAACTATGATTGAGATTTTAATCTTTACATAGTTTCAAATAGTAGCTTGTTGATACACTATTGGGCTTGTATTGTGATAGTCATTACTTAGAGTGTTGATTGCACATATACAACATTAAGCTTATTATTCTTACATTATTGGTGTGTTTTGATTATTACTGGTACATATCTGCTTAATTAAAAGCACTTTACTTGTGCGTTAAATTTATATTGATTATTGTATTCCAGGCATGGGCCTGAAGAGGGAGACTAACCTTGCTGAATAGTCCCGGATTGACTTAGACCCGTTTAGGAAAGTTAGGTGCACCATCCTAGTAAGGTGTAGTTGTAGGTTGAGGTCAGCCCCGTTAATTGACCTAGTTGTAATCGGTGTCGCTCCACCCATTAAGTGAGCCGTAGTAGAATCCTTGTGCTTGTGAGTTAAGGTGGAGACATAGGCAGTATTGGCCAAACCCCGATATCATATCTGGTGTCAGCTTTATTTATTTGCAATTTTGTTTTAGCACCTGTATGATATTTTACATTACTCTAATTATACTGTTTATATATTGATTTGGTATATGCTTAAAAAGACCCTATGTTGTGTAACACTGATATCTGGTTTAACCTAGGTTAAAATTCCAATTCACCTCCCTCTCAGGAATACACCAAAGTCAACATATGCTCAAGAGGCCTTAGAATGACCATAGGTGTCATCACCCATATAGCCTAAAATGCCTTATACTTAATTACTCTGGGTTGATAAAACATTGAGACCAAAATAGGACTTAAATGAACATTTTTAGTGGTTTCGATCCACCGAACCTAAAGCTATATAAAAGCTTCGGTTAACCGAACTGAAGTCAACATTTTGACTTTGCTTGGTCAACCATTCTTAAATGAACTGGACACTTTCGGTCGACCGAATTGACACGTGGGTGGTTCCCAAAGCCCTATCAACCTAACTCTTAGTTAATGACCTAGTCGACCGAACCTCAAAATATGGTCAACCGAACTTATCTTGTCGCCTTAACATGGTCAAGCAAAACCTTAGTTAAAAAATACCTTAGTCAACCGAACCTAAAATTTGATCAACCAAACCTCTCGAGTTGGCAAATTTTTACCGTAGTAAATCAAGGTTAATTTTCATTAAACTCAATTAATCTTTTTAAAAAATACCCAGTGTGTCCCCAACTGTTATAATTTTTCCTAACTCTATATATACCTCCTCATTTGTCATAATTAACATAAGATTAGGGTTTTAGATTAGCCAATTTTCTTTGAAAATCTTATTGAGCTAAATCATTCATACTCCCATACACACATTGACATACATACTGTTGAGAGTTAACACATTAGTTAACAAAATCTCACTTGAACTTCATATCCTATCATTTGTGAGTGCATTGATTACATCGTGCATATTGGTACATATCTGCTTGTATTAGAAGCATATTTGTTTGTACACAAATTTTAATTATCTATTGTATTCCAAGCGTGACTTGAGGAGGTTTGATCTAGCCCAGAATGATCAGTTGTTAGGGTCTTCTCTGCCCCACAAGGAGAGTGTGTAAAGGTTAAGGTTAGCCCTACTTTAATTTGACCTGGTTGTATTAGGTGCCGCTCCACTCGTTAAGTGAGCTTTAGTGGAATCCTCTTGCTTGAGATCTTGAGGCGAGGATGTAGGCATTGTTGGTTGAACCCCGATAACATTTCTTGTGCCGACTTTTAATTTCCACATTTAAATATCAGCACTTGAATGTTTGCGTTTGATTGTTTTAATATTTGATTCAGTTTATGATCATATAGAAAGACCATATGTTTGTGTAATATTGCTGCTAGAATTTGAGTTGACCTAGGAAGAAAATTTTAAATACCTAATTTACTCCCCCTCTTGGGAATACACCAATTCCAACAAGTTTTTTTCTTCAAGATGTTTATTTTTTCTTTTAATTACTACTAACGCATCATATAGTTTTCTACAGTTATCTCTCAATTCATCATAGGAAGGAAAATACTCATCATCAGAACTGACCTTATCTTGGTCCTTCACCATGAAACAAAACTTTGCCACTTTCTCTTTGTTTTCTTCATCTGTTGAAAGTTCGTTCAGTTCATCCCATCCGGTTGCATTCATGGCTTTGTACTTCTTATTGTCTCCTTGCTGATAATTACCTTTATTTTTGAATTGTGGGCAATCGACCATTCTGTGTCTAGCTTTCTTGCAGTTGTAGCATTTCATGCTAGCTTCCCCTTTTTCTTTTTGCTTTCTAGCCCCTTTGTTCAATGAGAATCTTTT
Organism: Malania oleifera; assembly: GCF_029873635.1. Taxonomy (NCBI): domain Eukaryota; kingdom Viridiplantae; phylum Streptophyta; class Magnoliopsida; order Santalales; family Ximeniaceae; genus Malania; species Malania oleifera. The sequence goes on from NC_080426.1 coordinate 55,346,319, forward strand.
AAATCTTTTTGTGAGTAGAGCCACTTCATCTTCATTTTCGCTTTCTGCTACCTCAACTATTTCTTTTTGGCTTGTTGATTTTAAGGCGATGCCCATTGCCTTTTTGGGCTTTTCTAGTTCAAGTGTTGTATTTTTCTTTTTGATTTCATAAGTCATGAGAGATTCGATCAATTCATCAAGGGTGACCTTGGAGAGATCCTTTACTTCTTCAATGACTGTTGATTTTGCATGCCATGACTTCGGTAATGATCGAAAAACTTTCTGCACATTATTTTCCATGGAATAGTCCCTACCAAGTGCTTTCAATCCATTTGTTATATGTGTGAAACGAGTAAACATGGAAGTAATTGATTCACCTTTCTCCATTTTAAACATTTCATATTCTTTTACTAACATATAAATTTTAGATTTTTTAACTTGAGGCGTACCTTCATACGTTACCTTGAGCTTTTCCCAAATTTCCTTTGCGGTATCGCATCCACAAATGCGATTATATTCTTTATCACTCACAACACAATAAAAAATGTTCTTAGTCTTAAAATTTAGTTGAACTAACCTCATTTTGGTGGGTGTCATCTCCTTAATTTGTTTAGGTTCACCCTTGTCATTTTTGAAGCTATAATCTCTCGTTGTGATGACTCTCCACATTTTAAGATTAAGTGATTGGATGAAGATAGTTATTCGATTTTTCCATGTCGGATAGTTACTTTCGCTGAATTTTGGAGGTTAATCAATAGATTGTCCCTTGTTGAGCAGTGCCTCAATCGTATCCACCATTTGATCTTTAAGCTCTGGAATTTACTTCGATAAGTCAAGCGACTAGCTCTGATACCACTTGTCAGCCCAAGAGTTGTGTCTTGAGGGGGGTGAATAGACTCTTTTCGCGAATTAAATATTGTTCTACAAAATAATAAAACTTTGCAAGATGCAAGTAATTTAAATCACAAAAATTGAAAATTAAATAACACAAATAAATAAGGGAGAAAAAAAAGAGAAAAGCTTGATAGCATGATTTTAACATGGTTCGACACTGTTGATTCTAATAGGCACCCAGCCTACGTCCACATTGTAGTAACCTAGACAATTATGGGAATTAAATAATAAAGAGATGAGAGGAAAAAGGAAATTTTAAAGGGGACCACAGCAAGACTTCATCGACGAACAGTCTTCTTGGGCTCGTCGACGTGGACACATGTCTTGTTGATGAGAGTTTACCGAGGGGCTATTTTCGGGGCCTAAAACTCGTCGACGAGGGTTAGGTGCTTATTGAAAAACCCCCTTATTGGACTTGTCGACGAGGTGGCGTGACTCGTCGACGAAGCCATGTGACAAAATGTCTATAAATAGCAGAAAACGACGGTTCAGCGAGGAAATTTGTTTTCTCCCAGTTCTCTCTCTCTCTCTTTCTCTCTTCTGCTCGGCCCTTTCTCCTTCTCTCTATGTTTATGGCTCCATTTCTCCCCGTTTCGACGATCAGAAGCTGCCACGTTGATCGTGGGGAGATTCTCTATAAGTCTGTTAGAGTAGATTGTTAGTTTGAGCAATTTGGGCACCATCCCAAAATCAGGGTAAGAAGGTTGTTTGGGTATTTTTAGTATTACCATGTTTTTTTAAGCTTGGATTCGGTATTGTATGAGAATATATTGGTGTTTTGTGAAGTAAAATTAGGATGTTATATTTTCAAAGTTAGGGTGTTTTTGGGACCATGCAGGCATGAGTTGAGGACCCTAGTAGATTTTTATAAGAGTTCAAGGTATATTATAATTTAGAAAATTGTGAATAGGAAGGTTCAGGAAATATAAGTGAGATAATTTTTTGGGAAAATTCAGTGATTTACTGAGGAATTTGTATAAATGTATTATTGCAGGATTTTGAGATTGGTACGCCGAGGGTGTGAGGGTAGAGTTGGAGGTGAGTCTCCTAGTCAGTTAGGTAAGGGAAATATGCTATGCTAGGAATGTTAGTAAATATTTATTAATAAATTATATGTTTTCCAGATTAGTATTTCAGCTTAGAAATTATTTGTATATCAGAAAATACAGTAGCAGTATATGAGATATTTATTTATGCAGTCGTGTGGCATGAGACAGTATTAGATAAGTATATGAAATATACAGTTTCCAGATAATTATGTTTATAGTACCTAAGTAGAAATATGTGTTACAAGACTTTAACAGATCAGTACAAAAATAATATAGTTTTCAGATTGATATGATTTATATTATTATGCAAAGATATGCTTTATCAGATTTTACAAGAGTATGAATTACAATGTTTATAGAAATAGATATTTTACAGCATATGTAGATTACCATGATTTTCCAAAATTCTAAAACCATAACACTATGTTATTACAGTTTATACAACTCAAATGATACAACGTTTTCATATCAGTTTCCGGTGTTATGGTTATTTTCCATAACACTATGGTATTACAGTTTACACAATATAGATATTACAGTATATTCAGGATTAACTTTCAGTGTTATGGTTATTTTGGAATCATGATGAAACAGTAAGATAAGTATATCAGTATTATATAGTATCAGACAGTAATGAATTAGTTCAGTAAATATTCAGCTATCAGAGTGCGATACCGTTGCTATTACAAGATCAGAGTGTAACCACACATCTTAGATAGTGCGTGGAAGGTTTCCGTCAACCGTGCCTGGAGGGATTGTAGACTCCCTAGAAGACTGGGTTGAGGTGGTCGGTTTGATGAGGTAGTTACCAGTTTTGTACCTAGGAGAGGTTGCAGTTTGGCCGGGCTGAGGATTGGTAGAGTTCTAGTTGACTTACCTGGTAGGCCAACTAGGATTAAGTCCCGCCTATGGGCCGCACAACCCTGTCATGAGGGGTTAAATCATGACGTACAATTTTCTAGGGTAAACATCTCAGTTATGTATATGTATACAGATTTACAGAATATCAGCAGATATAGTATGATACTAGAATTATGAAAAAGTAGAAAACTTAGATAATAGAGTTATATCTTAAACTATGATAGACGCAAGTTATATTGTATATTGTTTTACTAGTTTTTACAGTTTCAAATATTGTCAGTATAGTATTTATGAAACTCAATTGCCACACACTAGTAATAACATATTTCCTCTTACTGAGCGTTGTCTCATCCAAGTGATTTAATATTTTTCAGGTGATCCAGTTAGGCGAGCGAATCAGACTCACAGATAGAAAAGGCGAGTACACTACCCTATTTGCTGGGTGAGTGTATACAGGAGACATTATTTTTGAGAGAAAGATATTGGGGTGATGTGTATATATGCGTGTACGGTTGGAGATGAGTTACCAAAATTATGGTATTGTTTATATGGATAGACAATTTTATGTTTTTCTACTGCATAGGTATGTAATATAATCAGGTTTCCTCAGTGCTCACCTAGGGCCTGATGTAATAACCTGAGAAAAAAAATTTTAAAAAAATTAATTAATTAAAATTATTAATGAATTAATTAGTTAAACATTATTAAATTAATGTATTAAATAAACAGGTAAAAAGAAATAGTATGAAAAAAATTTTATTAAGACTAATTAATTAATTAAACATTATTGAATTACATAAATAAATAAATAAATAGAAATAGTAAAAAAAAATTGAAATAAAGATATATATATATATATAAATAATATAATATTAAAATAATATATATTAAATGTAATAAGATGGATTGGATTTCAATTTGAAATCCAATCCATCTCATCTTCTTCAGTGCGTCTGCAACTCTTTCTGTTCTCTCTCTGTCTCCGTTTCACTCTTCCGTCCTCCTCATCTCTCTCCTCAATTTCGTCGGCCTAACGATCGCCGATCGGGAAACAGAATGTGCCATTGGATTCGTAACTCCGCCACCGACATTTCTACTAGAGTGAATTTGTTGTGAGAGCGGCATAGGCACAATCCTGGGAAAAGGTATATTTTCCCTAATTTCTCAATTTTTCGTTAAATCTGCTGTCAAATTGATGATCAGGTACCACCACAGGGTCCTAGTTGTCGTCGTTATTATTTTGACGTAGGTAATTTTTCAATTGGAGTTTTTTAGGCCCTACTCCAAAGCGAAAGTGGGATTTGAAAATTTTGGTAATTTGACTAAATTTAAGGGTATATTTATTTATTTAGAATTTATGACCCTAAAAAATATTAAAATAATATTTTATTTAGGGTTAATTTAATGGAATTAAAAAATTTTGATTCAGGGTCCGGGTGAGCGCCGTAGGTATTTTTCGGGATCCCTGTTGGCGTAGTTCAAGAAATCAGGTAAGGGGGAAATTTATATATTAAATCAGGTTTTTCATGAATTAAAAATGAATATGTGTTATTTATGGATATATGTTTTTATGTGGGTTTACAATGCTAGCCATGAAATTTATGTTTTTTGAGCCTAGGATTGTCGATATAGTTATGTATATGTGAAAGTGAACGAATGAAAGTGAAAATAATTTTCTGATGAATTAAATGAGAAATGAAATGTATTTTGAGCAAATAAATGTTAAATGTAGGTTGACTTATTTTATGAGAAATATGTATGAATTTTACTACTAAATTGGGTGGCATAAGAATCTGTGTAAATTATATGTTAAATGTATGAGATGCAGGCTAAGTAAGTAAAGTAATGAGAATAAAATATGATATGGACAATGTTGCCTGTGTATTTTAAATGCAACCATGTAAAGGTACGACAGCTAAAAGCCGGGTTAGCAGATTCTAGCATGTGGACTAACTGTAGCAGATTCTAGTGCATTTCTATGTGGACTAACAAATGACAGCTAAAGAGCGGCTGTTGTACAAAGGAATGAAATGAAAATGTTATGAAATGAAATGACAAGGAATGACAATGTAATGAAATGAAACGTGAAATGTGAATGATACAAATGGGAAAGAGTCACTTAAAGTGAAACACAAGGAAATGTTAAGTTATGAACGTGAAAGAATGTGAATGATTGAATAACGATGGAAAGAATGATGTATTATGATATTAGAAGTATCTATGTATGTAAAACATATTACGATTGGGCGAGGCATACTCTTCGCCTGAGGGCTTGCTGAGTAAGGCGAGTGCACTAGTAGCTTCAGATGTGGCGATAGCTGCATAACGCACTAGGGCAGAGGGAACCTACTTGTATGGGCGGGTAAAATTCCCTATCCTTAGGGCCTTTGCCGGTAAACTATTGTTGAATGCGTGAGTACGAAATCAATTTAACACTTGAGGGCTTACTGAGTAAGGTGAGTGCCCTGGTATGCTTAAATCGTGACCTTCGGGTTGTTAAATGTATCAGAGCAGAGAGGTGCTACTTGTATGGGCGGGTAATCTCGTGGGTAAACCATTGCATGTGATTGTTAGGTTCAGAAAATGACTTTCAGTGTTATGTTAATGATTTGCAAATATTATAAAATGATATGTATAATCTCATGATGGCCACACGCTGAGTTTAATATATTGTTTCTTCCCTTACTGAGATGTGTCTCACCCGAATATGAATTCATCTTTTTCAGGATTTCTTCGAGATCGAGCTTAGAGAGCTCGAGATTTTTATAGCATTATTGGGAGATATAAGAAAAAAGGTATAAACATTTTAATGATGTTTTTGGAGAATGTAAATATTTAAGTTTTATGTCTTTATGTTTTAAGGCTATTGAGTAAGGAATGATTGTGAAAATACTGAATTGTTTTTGGAGTTAAGTAGATTTATGGAAGTGCAGGTGATGGATAATTTATTATGGTTGGTGGTTAGAATTAGTAAACTCTAATATTATGTTATATGGAGATTATGGTTATGTTTCCCGCTGCGTATATTATGGATTATGGATTATCAGGGATTTTATCAAGTATAACGTGCTGGACCCGGGTTTAAAAGAGTCGGGGCGTTACACCTGAGATGTTATAGCAGGTATTATCAAAAGTATCAGAGTATAATATTTTGTAGTTTATTTTTAAGGAAAAGAAAAGAAAAAAAATGGTATGAAATTTCAGATCATTACACATGCCCTGAGACACACTCAAGCATTGCAAAATCCACTATTCAATCTCCTTTCAAGAGGGATAAGCTTTTACAAACCGAGAACCAATCCTTGATGCTCACTAAGAGCCAATACGCGATGTTCACCAAGAACATCCTTTGATACGGTTCACCAAGAACTTTTGGTTCACCAAGAGCCTTCGGTTCACAAAGAACCAATTTATAATCACAAGAATGTAGATGATGCAAAGAGTGCTCCTTCTTGAGCTCATATTACAATAGAAAACCCCACACTACTCTCTTGAGTAAATAATAATTCACAAGAATAAAAGGCAAAAGAGTTTTGAGCAATGAATGACCTAGAATGTTGGCAACAACCAATTGATCACTAATTAACATGTTTAATAAATGCAAGTAGCTTGTATTTATGGGCAAAGGGACGAGCTAGCCGTTATCTGGTCGTTGGGCATTTAATGTGATAGGACAAGTAAAAAACTAGCTGTCTTAAGCTCGTTGTTTCAGGTTTCTTGATGCAAATCGTCGACTATGTGACCTAAATCGTCGACGAATTGCGCCCCAATTGGTTGGCAATTTACCCCAATTCGTCAATGATTTCCTAGGCAGAAAAACACATTAAGCTATTGGAAAAATTCATCGACGAGTTGCCATAATTCGTCGATGAGTCATACCATTCGTCGACGGTTTGAGTGGGCTGAAAACTCCATTTAGCTACTGGTTTAATTGGTCGATGAGTAGGGTCAATTAGTCGACTAATTGCCTTGTTTTTCATTATAATATGCTTTTTAATGAATTGAACCAATTTAGAACAAGTGTTTATGAAAGATATTGATACTTATGATAATTAAAGCTTGTCCCATTAGATTATAAGACATCTTGTGTGTGATATTATATTTGAAAGCTCATTTTGATATCTTATATGCTAGAATGAATTAGTATGCATATGAAAACTCATTTTGATATTCTATACACTTAGTATGAACTAATATGCATATGCATTTGCTCAATTCTTGCTAGATATTCTAACAAGCATCATAACCACAAGTGTAACGCCCCAACCCTCTAGGTGGGTCCGAAGTGCTACTATTCATACAAAACCTGCATATATCTGATAACATACATAAACTACCCGCCCTAAACAGGGACATACAGGTGTATCATACTGATCTGTATTCTCATGTACAATGGAAAACATAAACATTCATATATCTTCTAATAGATTTACCAGAGTTTGTGACTGTATCTTATATACTTCCATACATACTCAAAACATAATTTGTCCTTATATTCCCAAAAGACATTTTGAACCAAGTCCAGTACATATACAAAACTTACATAAACTAATAACAAACTATGCTCCAAATCCCTCTAGAAGACCAGGATCGGTTTTCCTATAGAACCTGAAACAAAGGTTGTATGTTGGGATGAGACACTTCTCAGTAAGGTGGATATTATTACATCAGTGTGTGACAACATAAGTTTATTTCAGTAGAAGCAGTTAAACATTTAAAACATTTTAAAAATTGTGATATAGAAGATATAAATATAATTCCTGCAATAGATAATTCAACATCATTACAAGCGAGAGTTCCCGAGGTTAGGGTAGGATACATGTGCATACACAATACAGTCCCTCCGCTTGGTACTCAACCCTGTGACTTTGTCAATTTTAGTTTTTAAATCATGTATATGTATATAGAACTCAACCCAACTTTGAAACATGAAACTATGCCATTTACTTCCCCCATGGCACAGGTTGTGCGTCATAAAGCTTTGATCTAGACCTGGTTATTACATGCTTGTCAGGCATTGTATTCTCCAGTCCGATTTGGCCATCACCGCCCTGGTCCATGATCAACCAGTGGCCCTTCATACTAAATCGACTACTAGATACCCACACTCCAATCTAGTATGTGGTTGCACTGTATCTTTTTGTTCTAGCAACGGTACCTCGCTTACCGATAATGAGCTTTTTGAGGCTCTCCGATAATAATAAGCTTTTTAAGGTTCTCTGATAATAATAAGCTTTTTAAGGCTTTCTTAGTAACAAGCTGTCCAAGGCGGTTCCAACATCATATATACAATTTATAATAAAAACATATTAACTTGTTTTCATTTCATAAATCATCTATGCAATTCTAGTATCTTTCACAATCTCATTCATTCATTCTTTCATACTTTCATTCTTTCTTTCATACATTCATTCTTTCTTTCATACATTCATTCTTCCTGTGGTATAAACCGACACACACTCTCTCGGTTTAACCCTTACATACAGAATGCTCGGTATCTAACTGACATCTCTTTTCTGCATTTCCTGATAATCATTTGAAACTTCAGTTCCCATATCTCATAAACATATTTTTCATTTCAGTATAATACCATTTCATATCACATGGCACACTCATTTGATCAAAATATGTTATACATAGTATATGGCTCGTAAAATATCATTTAATATAGGAAACAAGGATTTTAAGCATCTCCTACTTAAGTTTAAAGCAAATAAAGAAGTTTTGAGAAGTTTGGAGATCATATGCCAAAACCCTAGTTTTTACCAAAATCGTATAACCGACAATTTTAACCAGTAGAATTTTCCAAATAGACAGTTATAACGTACATATAAACATAAGCTACAATTCTACCTGTTTAGTTTTCTAAAATAACTTATGTAAACAAATCCCCTTACCTTTATCCTGAAAACAACCCGAGAAGCTCGAAAATCCAACCCCAGCTTTTTCTAGAGATCTAGAATCTGCTCTGCTAGACTAGTAGATGTTCGTTCCTTGATCGTCACGGTAACTTCCGATCGTTGAACGGCCAACGAATGGCGAATGATCGAAGAGAGAGTTCACGCTGGTTCTAGAGGGAGGGAGAGAGAGAGATAGAGAGAATTTTGCTTTCTTAATGAAGAAGCAAACAAAATATCCTATTTATAGACCCTTGACTCGGTCCAATTCGTCGACAAATTGGCGCCTTCGTCAACGAACCACAGAAGGCTCTTCGTCAATGAACCTCTTCTTTCGTCGACGAACCCTAGTTTGATATTTTCTTTATGTCGGTCAGGATCTCTTCATTGACGAGGCTATGAATTTCGGTGACAAAGCATAGAAGGGCCTTTGTCGACGAGAACCTGGATTTCGTCGACGAAGCCTGCAAAAATTTCCTTTTTACTCTTTTCTTATTTTACGGATTCGAGTCTCTACAACAAGAGTTACAAGAAATCCTACCTCACACACACAACCCATTTTACATATAAGACTTATTATGACTTTAGTTGGTTGTGCTTGGGTATTTCTTGTGTAAGCTTTGATCATTGCTTCATTGAAATTCACCTTATCCTTGTGCTTGCTCTAGTATTGTCCTATTGACTTGTGCTACACTTGATGTTCAAAGATTAGATAACTTGAGGATCACAAATGGGTTGTTATCATCAAAACCTACTAGATTGGAATACTTTAGTCACTAAGGCTAACATTTACAAATATTGAAGAGTTTAATTATTACAAATGACAAATCCTCATGTTATAGGTTATGCACGTGTGTGATAAGTAGTCATATTTGGTGCTTGTTTGGAAGATCTCTATTGCTAGGGGATTACTCAATTGCTTTACTTGGGCGATCTTTTTATTGTGCCTTGTCTTTGGCTTACTTTGGAGTACCTTGGACGATTGGGCAATAAGTGGTTCGCCTTGCCTGCGCGGCTACCTTATGCCCCTGGATGATGTTTGTCTTGTGACTCGCTTGGGCAACTTCTCTTGTAATTCCTTAGATGGTCAAGCAATAGATGATTTACCATGATTATGCATCTGCCGTAAGTCCTAGTCAATGTTTGTTTTGGCTTATCTAACTGTCATTATACTTTTAGGGTATGATCGAGTAATTCATCTTTTGATAAATATGTTATCCTAATTTTTTTTTTCTCTTCCACATGCCCAATGGTTGGGTCCTTATCACTACATTCCAAGGGGGTGCACAAAAATTGCACAAATATAATGTGATCGAAAAATAAAACATTAAAACCAGTTTTAATAAAAGAACTTACGACATTTTCTTAACGAGGGTTAGAAATAGCACTATAATTCTAGTCAAGATGAATGACCTTTGCATGTAGATTTCCAGCATATTAACATGTCTGACACCCACAACTTGGCCCCAAAGTGTCTTAAAAGAACTTCCATCCCAAGCCTCCATGAAAACAACACAAGGAAAAATCCAATAGTTAGCCTAGATTTGACAAAAACGGTGATTTAGATGGACCTTTGAGAAGAAAATTTTGATCATGACACAATTTTGGATATCATCCTTAATTTGGAATATCACAAAGAAAAAAGAAACTATTTTAGGTCAATAATGAATTAGATTGGTTGTCGGATTTCATGTCAAATTTACCTTTACTTTAGAAGCAAGTTGCAATGTTTCGAGTAAAACCCAAAGAGAGCCTTAATTAAGAAGCCATAAAAAAGTACCTTGAATAAATGATTCTACATTACAATTTTTTTTCCATAAACACTTATTCTAGTTTAAACCAAAAATCATCTTTTTAAAGTAATTTTTAATTGTGATAAGTGTTATAAGCACTTTTATTTTTAAGTATTCTCAAGCTAGAATTGCTTCCCATGATCCCATAGATTGTTAAAGACTTCAATTGCATTCTAAGAAATGGAAATACCGGCAAGTTAGGTGTTGCTTGAATGGCTAACAAAGCCAAAAAGAGCACTAATGTTGTAGCATCAAAGGACAAATTAACCCAATTAGATCAAAAAGTGAAATTAACAAGAAACCATAAGAACAACGCTTGATGGAGGATCGTTAGAGGTTGAATTCTAAATTATAGCCAATAAAAAATGGTGGAAAAGATTGTGACAAAGTAGTTGTTCCTAACTAAAGAGAGGGAAGGGGAAGCGAGGGGCAAGATAATCACCAAATAACATGAATTGTCTCACAAGGTTATAGTCATTATAAAGTTTATCATAAAAGACTACCATCAAATATGATTTGGCTTTTTACAACTAGTTTAATTACAAAAAAAAAAAGGGATACTCAATTTTTAAAAATTTCAAAATTTGTATTAGAAACTTGAAAAAACATTTTATTTTTTTCTTTCAATTTTGATATATAAAAATGTTGAAAATTGAATAATAATAAGACATTCATTTTTTATGAATTTGGAACTAAAGGATAAAAAATTATTCTCATACAACATAATTTTTTTTGTTCTAAAATTATTGTATTGATGTGGTGTTTTTATCTTTTTAAAACAACATTGCAATATAACTATATAAGCAACCACTGTATGATATTGATTGCTGTCAACTTGTAAACTTCTTGTCATCTCTCTCTCTCTCTCTCTGTCTCTCTCTCTCTCCCTTTCTTATATATTACTTTTCATTTTACATGAACTTTATTTTTTGTTTTTTGAATTATTACTTAGTTTTTGTGATTCACTCTCAAATTCTAAACTATTTTAGAAATTAGTGAATATTGTATGCAATACAAACATAACTAAAATACCCCAAATTTTAAATGAATATGAGACCATGCATGCTTTTTGACATGTCTATTGGCAACCATTTTCTTTGTTGCTCCCACTCATCAATACGCAAGTTTTTAACATGTCAATTTCCTTTCACGGGTTTTGGCATATCTATTTTTTAAATATTTTTTTAGTAGTGTTGAGTAGATAGTCTAAATTTACAAATAAAAGCATGAAGTTAGAAAAATGGAGTCAAGAAATGAAATATTATAATATGACAGTATGACATTTTCCCATTATTCAATAGAATTGAAGTTATGCTTAAATGTTTTTTACTCCAATTTCAATACTCAAAACCTTTTTCTTATATAGCATTCCCGTAGTGGTAAATTAAATAGTGATTTGACTAAAATTTAATATAAGTAAGTTAAGTTTGAAATAAACATTGGCTCCTCAACTTGACAAATTCAAACATTATTATAATAACACGGCAAATGATTGTAGCGGTGTGTTATAATATTTTGGTAACGGTAAAAGTTGTGTTGGCCTTAAAGACAAGTATAATAGTGTTAAGTTTTTAATGCATCACACAAAATGTTAAAAATCAGTTGAGCAGATCAATAATTCGAGTATGAAAAGTATTGATGGACTAACAAATCATGCAAATAGTCATCACGATTATAAAATTATATTGTATAAAAGAGAATGATTAGAATTGCTGAAACTTCAATAATTTAAGTTTAAATAAGATTGATTTACATAAGGTTCCATGTCAATTGGCTCATAGAGAGAACCATGTACCTTACCAACCAGCAAATCTCCATAAGATTTAATTTGTCAATTCGTGGAAAAACAATTTAGTTATTACAATTAATGCTATTTTTTTTAAATAAATTGTTTATATATTTATAATTTGTTATTTATTATTTATTATTTGTTATTTTTTATTTTTATTTCCAGATTCTCTCCTCCACCCTTCCTTACCCAATATTGCCATTTGAAAAACCCCTGAAATGCAGAAATCCCCACCAACGTCAACCCTTCTCTCGCCTGAAATCTCTTACTCTCGCACAATCCCCTCCATTTTCCCTACCCCTACGGTTCCTCCGATGCCCATTGCCTTCGCACGATCGCCATCCACTTTTCCCACCACTCCCTAACCTCTTAATTTCTGCCACTTTCTTTGTTATTGATTTTGATTCGCCGACATTTCGCCGTCGCCGAGAACGATCACTCCTCCGGTAGCCTACTGCCTTGGCCGCACCTCCTCCGCAGTTCCAGTTGGGGTTTGCGTATCTTGAGACCGCGAGATTGTTCCCAAATTTTCCACTTCTAGGGTTTGTGTCTTGATTCCTAGGGCTTCTCTTTTGTTCGTTTGGGCTAGATATTGAAGTCCTTACAATAACATAACTGTTTTGCCTTCTTATTTGTGGAAGAAAGTGCCCACCTGCAATTCGGTTTGGGTTTTATCTGCCTGCGATCTTCCCAAGTGCCCAAAATTTCGTTCCCATTTGCACTGCTTACCATTTGGCTGCGTTAAAACCGTATTATTTTTACGGGGTAGTGTTTTTGATTTTGAACCCCGAGATTGTCAGAAGTTTCTGTCTTGGCATAAGAATTTTTACAGGCTTATTTCTTTGAAGCTCAGTAACCAATTTCCTCCACTTTCTTAATCACGAATTGTTTTGTTTTGCTTTTTATTCTTTGTTTTTGCTTGGGTGCAACAAGATATATAGTACATAGTTGTTATACGGGTTCTTGTTATTGTTGGACGAGGAGGGAAGTGGTGTTTGGGTAAGAAGCACGGGCTAGCAACGGGATAGCCGTGCATGGGCGAGCATGAGGGCTGGGCACAGCCAAGTGGGCTATTGCCGAATGGCCTTTTGCCCAATGAAGGGGCTTCAGTGATTCGAGTCCTTGATTCGGAGAGATGGTTGAAAGCCGAGGAGAGAACTGCAGAGCTCATTGCCTGCATTCAGCCCAACCAGCCCTCCGAAGGGCGCAGAAATGCTGTTGCAGATTATGTGCAGCGACTTATCATGAAGTGCTTTCCCTGTCAGGTGACCTTTCATTTAAAGTTTTCCCTATTCTTCTTGTTTTTATTTTTGTTTCCATTTATTTTTCATGCCTTATGCACATTTACTTTTATTTGCTTAATGTCCCTATAGTGACTTATGGTGGCTGGTTAATATCTTTCCAGTGCCAATGTAATAATTAATGAAGCATGCAAGATTGTTTAATGGTCTAATGCACTATTACCTTCACATTATCCTTGTGGACATGTGATATGTCTGCACTTTACCCCTAATCCCATGATTTTGAAGATATATCTCTCCTTTGAATTGAATTTTGGAGAGATAGTTGACATTGACAGTGGAAAGATGTGCTGAAGCTAAGGCATTTTTTTCTAGCATTTTTGGAAGTACCTTTTCTTGCTTTTTTGGGCTGAAACAACTTCATTTTTTTCGGGTGTGGGAGCAAGGAAAGCTAACTGAATGATGATCCTCCTTTTTTGGGTTCTTTTGCTTTGATTGTTTGAAAGATGAGTTTTTGTGAAGATCAACTACTGCCAATGGATTTTTTTTTATAAGAAAAGTAATCAGAAGACTACTAATGTTAATTTTGGGTTATTTAAAACCACGAGGATTGAATGTGTCCAACTACTATCGGGAAATGTTGAGATAGATGAGCCTTAAGACAAGGAGAACATGCTTGAATGAATATATGGCTGAAAACTTTGACTAATACTAACAGGTGATTGGAATAGGATTGGAGTGTGCTGAGACAATTTCGTCGCAACCAATAGTGATCAGTGAGAGATGGTATGGATTAAGGATTGTTTATTTCAACTTGAAGGCAGTGCAGGGTGAAGGGGCATGGTGAGACCAATTAGGAACCCACAAGTTATTTATTATTTGTGTGTGTTTCTTAGTGTGAGTGTTAGTGTGTGTGTATGAGAGAGAGAGAGGTGAAACCAGGTTTGACCACCCAAGCTCAAATATTTGAGATGAGGCTTACCTAATTTGGGTAATTCTTGGATGCAGTGACGTTTGTTTGATGCTAGCATAGTCTCACAGTAAATCATTGTTTTTTTTCCTAGCTTTTTTTTTTCTTATTGTTTATCCGTGTGCATGCACATGATTATATATGTATATATATATATATATTTAGATATATTTTCCTGTTGATTGTTGTTGTCATTGCTGCTCTGTGACAATCTCTACTTCCTACAGGTTTTCACTTTTGGATCTGTACCCCTCAAGACTTATTTACCTGATGGCGACATTGATTTAACAGCCTTCAGTAATAACCAAAGTCTAAAAGACACATGGGCAAATCAAGTTCGAGATATGCTGGAGAATGAGGAGAAGAATGAGAATGCTGAATTCCATGTTAAGGAGGTTCAGTATATTCAGGCAGAAGTATGTATTTGATGGCCCTTCATATATATATATATATATTTTCCTGTATAGCTTTCTCATATGTTCCAGCCTTTGCTCTTGTTTATTACTCAGCATATTTATTTTCTTTTCAATTGTGACTGGAATTTGCAATATTGACATTTATCTTAAGGGAATGGTAACACAAGAGTTGACATTTATCTTTGTAATGCACAAGTGCATCTGCATATTTTGCCCTATTTTATCTGGAGAGTAAATTGTAATCATTAATGAAATTCTTCTTTAAATTTGGACTGCATCTTTTTACCTTATCCTGATGACTTCTAAGCCTTGTTTATTCAGACGATGACAGATTTTTCATTCAAAACAATCTTCTACCTTGGTCAATGGTATCAATTTTTGCCTTAGAATCTATAGCAAAGAAAAGTGTTAGAGATGATATTTTCCCCCTTATTGGTATATGCATCTAAATATTTTTTTATCATTGACCAAATGGTAAGTGCCCTTGACAATCCAAAATGGTTAACCAACTAATTACAAAATACCAAGCTATGTGGTGACTCATACCACGAGTTGGGATGCACCATGTCCCACTTGACTGGACTCATTTGATATGTTATTTTTGGTCGAATTATGATTGGGCAGAGCTGTGTGTTTGTGTGGGGTCCTGCATCCCTTATGTTTGATTGGGGTATTAACTTTGTGGTTGGGGAGGGGGAAGGGGGGGGGGGGGGGCACTTCTAATATACTTTTGTAGGCAATGTGCTATATTTTGCATTAGCCATTGAGTTTAATGTATTAACAGGATTGGCGTGTGACTGGATGTGGTGAGGATTAGTAATTTCTGTGATGATTTGGGGCATTAACTTTCTGTTTCCGGGGGGATGGGGGGACTCTAATATACTTTTGTAGGCAATGTGCTGTATTTTGCTTTCACCATTGAGCTTGATTTATTAACAGGATTGGCATGTGACCTGAGGAAGTGAGGATGAGTAACTTCTGTGATGGTAGCCATAAGATTGAGTGTTTCTGAATTCAATGAAGCAGGGCAAAGCATGAGATTGGAAATTGAATTGTGTTCTATCTTCCCTTGCATTTGACTACAGTTAACTTACCTCTAGTGCCCTTCAACACCTATTTAGACTCACCTGTCAATAGGGGATGCTGGTTGCCTTTTCACTGTTTTTTGTCATCATATCTTTTTCTATTGTAACTTTCCTCTTTGTTTACTTTGGGGTGGAAATAGGGTTTTGTGAAACTCCAATCCACTTTAATCTTGCGTGTATCTCATTGAGAAGTTTTTTATAGTAAACCATTTGATGTTAAGAAATAAGGAGATTCCAAGACATTATAAGCTGGATGGGGAACCGCTTAATTACCATCTATGAATTTATTCGCCCTTGTTGTCAATCAGTTGGTTGAGATTCTTGATGATGTATGGCTTTTTCAAGGTCATGGATCTTTCAAGGCATTATGGATGCTTAGTTCTGTGCATCTTGAAATTATTAAGACTGCAATATGGAGGTGTATTGAGGCTGGAGGGAAGAAAATGAGACTTTAGAGGTGCAGAAGTGAAACTTGGCTATATAATTATTATTGCATCCATTGGTCCTTTGTTTTCATGGACAATCTTTTGGAGCAATCCATATTGTCAACTTTGATAGTGCGTGGGACAAACTTTTCATGCATTTTGTTTGCCTGTTTTGCATTTTTTTTTTGTGTATTTGTGGAGGCTGAAAATTCAGCACGTTTCCTTTTTTCATGATTCTGCTTCCATTTAGAATGTCCCTGGACAATCTTTTCATGCTATTTGTTTATCTGTTTTGTTTCATTTTGCCTGTGGAAGCTATCTTTGCAGTCAACACTTTATTTTTTTAATTTTATTTTTTGATGAATCTGCATTTCTATTTAGAAGCACACCATATATCTCTTTTTTTATGGGGTTTTTTTACTGCAAATAATGTGAGTCATATGAAATTCTCTTTCCCCCTTTCTCATATATACATGCACCTCCATTTTTTCTATTTAAATTTTTTGAATTGCAAAAGCAGTGCATATTGTTCGTATTAAGTTTATCCATATAGCATTATTTCCTTTGAACAAGCAATTTGCTTGGTCTCTTCATATTTACTTAGTAGTCAGTTGTTGCTGAACTGTCGATGTGTACTTTTTACTTTTAATTATCTGTACCCAAAGTTCTCCAATTTTGGGTGGTGCCGTGGTGGTACAATTTGCACTTGAATTTAGAACTTCTTCCTAAGCTGCAGCTTTAGTTGAAGTTATGGCTGATGAAAATGGGTAACTTGAATGCCTGTTCTGTATGGATAGCATCTTTAACTCTTTTTTTATATTTTTATCTAATGAGCCACAAGTATTGGTGTTTGTGTTTGGTTCTGCCCTTTTGGGTTGATGCTGTAGAAGCACATTGTTGAAGTTTCTTGTCCTTCTGTAAGCATCTGCTATTGCTTAAGAGTTCTCTTTTGGATGAGAGTGGGTAGGGCCTGCGGTTTCATTGATCAATATATGGATGATTATTGTAGGAAACTAAGATGACCAATATAGTTTTTGTGATGGTGTATTGGTAAGGAGATTTTTGGTTTGTAGATGCAGTTATGAGGTACTAATTTTAAAAGTTAGATCCCTGAGAGGTAGCCTCCATAGCTTTGCCCTTTTGATTTTTAAATTTAAAACCTGAAATGGAGATGTCATTATGTATGCTGCATGTAAGGTAAACAATTTTGTTGTGAGCTAAAAAAATACATTTTTGTTGTATAAACCTTGTTACCTACACTTTATTTTATTTAAAAAATATATGGTATCCTTGTTTGGTGACTAATTTGGGGAAAGTTGACAAATCAGTATGAAATTGCCTGTACTGCCCATTAACTGGAAGGTTAATTTGTTGTCTACAGTGATATATTTCTTCATTGTATTTCATATTTTAGGATTGTGGAATGGAAAATATATGTACACAATAATACATAGTTACATAGCAAAGGTTGCTTCTCTTTCTGTAGTTTATCTTTATATTAGCAAAGAGAAACTTTATTAAACAGCAGCATCAAGGGAATGCCACCCAAGTACAGAAGAAACAACAAGAGAAATACATTCCTCGCAGAGGAGTATCAAGGAAATGAAGGATTACAAAGGAGTCCCTCCCAACCAGCCCACTATGCCAGCTAGAGATGATAGCTATCCAACAGTCCATGACAGCCTGGATGGGTGAAAGAGTTCCTTTAAAGCCTATTCTGTTCCTTTCTCTCCACACCAGCCTAAAAAACGCAAGGGGAATGAGGGGGAGAGACTTTCTTCGTTCCTTGTTTGATTGGATCCCTTTCCAAGCTACTTCTGCTTGGCCATGGAGATGGCCAAGTTCCACATTTCCGTGATCCAAGTCAATGTAAAAAGGATGTGATAAGCTGTTTCTGCCTGCCCCAGGCATAAAAAGTATTTTTAATAAGGGATGTGCCCTTTTTCTGAAGATTGTCCATGGTAAGGATCCTCCCAAGAGTTGCTTTCCATGTGAAGAAAACAACCTTTGTAGGGGCTGCAGTTTCCCATGTAAGCTTCCAGGGGAAATTGCTACTGCGCTCAGCCAGAGAGCTAAGGTTCTTATAGAATGATTTGACCATGAAGTTTCCATCCTTGCTCAAAACCCATTTGGGCTCATTGGAAATGGCCTGGCATTGGATTTTAGACTGTTGTAGAAATCTGTTAAGAGTATCAAGCTGCCAATCAAAAGTATTCCTTAGTCCTGGGAATATTCCATACCATCCCTTGATTGGAAAACCCCAGGTTTTGGCTAATGAGGGCATCTTTGTCACAAGCTAGCTAACTAGCCTGAAGATGGAAGGGAAAGTAGTGCTGAGCTAGGCTTTGTCACATCAGATATTATGCTGAAAGGATACATCCTCTCCATTCCCCACATGGAATTAATTGAGAGAGAAGAATTTCTCCCATCCTCGCTTCTCTTTCTGTAGTGATAGTGGCATATCTTATATGTCTCTTGCATGTGTGTGCACACATAAAAGCTTCTAAATTGAGTGCACAAGAAGTTCTGGCCCCAAAATAAAATGATACATATAAAGTTTGTTTGAAAAATGCTTGGCATCTAAAAGAATTAAAAAGGAAAAAAACAATTACAAAGAGATAAGATGATATAAATATATGTATGCACATACACACACAGACACAGCAAAAGATAATAAAATTCATTAAAGGATGCCCAAGGGGGTTCCATCAAAAGGCGATGTCAATATTAGTACTTGACTACTTGTGTAAAAGGATCGCTTTAATTTTAGTACAGCAAGACCTTCATTTATTCTACAATATGAAGATTATGTAAAAAAAGTTTATAGAATCAATTATTTGTAGAATCTTTTTGAACATTTCCTTACATTGCACATTTGTGCATCTGCAAGACTAACAGCCCACTTGAGCTTAATCTTTTTGATAGCGAAAGAAGACGACTTTATTAGATAAAGAAGAATTTACAAGGAGAACAAGAAATCTTCCAAGACAGAAGAAAGGAAAAAGAGAAAATAAAAGTCTAACAAAAATCAAACAATCCGACTAACAAAGCCAACCAACCCCATTTGATATCCAAAAACCTCACTCCTTTAAAACAACTAGCAGAAGTACACCAAAGCGAGGCCAGATATAAATTATTTATCTGTTTCAAATATAAATCTGTAGTTTTAAAATTTAAATTTCCTTTTTTTCTCAAAAAAATTTCCTTATTTTCCTTTAAATACACCCACATTGTAGGTACTAACAGAATGAATTTCTTACCTAATAATACATATATATATATATATATATATAATATTTTTATGAAAGAGAGAAGTGAATTAAAACAGAATCCAAAGTGGTACTTTTTAATCTAATAATGATATTTTCTTATATATACTATTCATGTAGCTTTGCTGATTATGTTTTCTCTTGCTGCCTAAGCACCTGACCTTTAATTGTATCTACGTGGTGCAATGACAACCAACTTCCCCCGAACACACTTCACACACTGATGATAAAAGGTGGCTGCTTGTCAGAACTCATTAACCCTAATCCTCGATGAGTTGTTCTCTTTATTCCAATTTTTACTACTCCTTGTTCATATCATGCATATAACCTCTATTTTCTTTGCACTGCACTTTGCTCCTCTTGTTTGTGATCCTTTAGGTTCACTCTGATATGGTAATGGCCTAATGGGTACAATGGCATTTTTTTTTTGTCGCAAAAGAAGAAGTATATTGATAGAGAAAGAATATTCAATTCAGTAGAAAAAGGAATCTTTCAAAAAAAAAAAAATAAAAAAGAAAAAGAAAAAGCAGAAAAACTGAAGTAGGGAAAAAAAACAATTAATGCAAAACAGCAGGCCATTCGCGATGAACTTCTTCAGGACATAATTCCTTAAAACAACCAGCTGCAACATGCCATAAAGAAGCCAAATGCTGAATCTTATCTCAAATGCAAAACCAAGAAATCTTCAGAAATCTTCTTCCCCTAAAAAATGTGATTGTTCTTTTCCATCCAAATGCCCACAGTGCAGCAAACAAACCACATCTTAATAGAGCAGCCTTGTCTTTACTCCCTTTGAAACGCAAAAAAGAAATGGCCAGCATATCCTCCACAGACTTCGGACAAACACTACTTTCCCCAGTAAGGAAGTGGTGGTTTCTCATCTTCAGCTTGCTGATGGCACCATTTTCTTCCTTGACAATCATAGCCTTTCCTTTAGGAGAATTTTAGGTATTCTTCAGATTTCTGAGAGGGTGTCGGGTCTTAAAATTAATATGGGGAAGAGTGGATTAGCAGCTTTGAATGTGCCTGTGGAGTGAGTGAGGGAAAGGGCCACTGAAGTGGGGTGTGGCATTCTTGATTGGTCCATGACCTACTTAGGGTCCCAAATTGGGGGTAATCCTAGAGCAGTGGTTTTTTGGAATTCGGTAGTGAAAAGGGTGACTAAGAGGTTAGATGGTTGGAAGGGGGCTCTTTTCTCTTTAGGGGGTAGAATAACCTTGATCCAAGCTTGTCTTTTTAGCATTCCCTTTTATTTCTTGTCTGTATTAGTATTTCGATGAGGATTGTTAGCAAGCTTGAGAATCATGAGAGACTTTTTGTGGTCTGGTAGGGGGGGATCGCAGGGACCACTTGGCTAGCTAGAATGAGGTTTATAGGTCAAAAAAGGAAGGAGGGTTGGGTCTAGGGAAATTGGTGTCTAAGACCACATCTCTTTTAATTAAATGGCTATGGTGCTTTCCTCTAGAAGAATTGTCCCTTTGAAGTAAGTTCAGGTTGGGTGAGAATGGGTGTGACACCAATGTATGTTTAAGATGTTCTTTGGGTAGTCTGTGAAGGTCCATTTCTCAGATTTATCCTTCTTTCATCCCTCAAACCAAACTTGAGGCGCGGAGGGGCTTTTTTGTCCATTCTTGGAAAGACCCTTGGCTGGGTAATTTATCCGTATCCACTTCATTCCCTCGTCTTTTTTCACTGCTCCACCAAGCAAAATAGATTTGATTTATCCTTCCTTCATCCCTCAAACCAAACTTGAGGTGGGAAGGGGCTCTCAGATCCATTGTTGGAAAGACCCTTGGCTGGGTAATTCATCCTTATCCACTTCATTCCCTCGTCTTTTTGACTGAGCACCAATAAAAATAGAGCTATATTTTCTTTGTTGGGGATTTGAGTAGCCCGTCAGCTTCCTGGAATCTCCATTTTAAGAGCCTCTTAATGATAGGGAGTTGGTGGAGCCGTCTTCTTTGTTAACTCTGTTGAATGGGACTAATCTTTCTGTGGGGATGGATGTTTGGTCTTGGTCTTTAGGTCGTTCAGGAGTGTTTTCTTGTAAATCTTTTGTTTGTATTCTTGGCCCACTCTAATTCTTCTTTCTCATTCTATTGTTTCATCTAGAAGGCTAAAGCTCTTCCAAAAAATTAAGGCTCTCGCTTCTTTGGTTGTCCCTCATGTAAATTCTCTTCTTTTTAATGAAATATTCTTTTGCTATAAAAAAAATCCTGAAGAGAAAGCAAAGAACACACAGAGATAATGCCTTGGAAGGCATCCTACCTGGCACCCTGCAACAGATTGTTAGTTTTAACTCCATTAAGAACAAAGACCACATAGAAGTCTTAATGTAGAGGGAACTTTGACCTTCCAAATCATAGGAAAGAAAGAAAAGGACATATTCTCATGGGTCAAGATTTCAAAGAATGAATTGCTAGAAAAATCTCTTAAAGAATCTAGCAACCACTGCTTCACACCCTCCATAGTGGAAGGATGGCAGCCCTCCAATAAACTCAGCAGAGTTACAAGCTCCTCCACCTCTTTATCATTCAAATTAAAAAAATCTAAAGAAATGAAAATCCCACTGAAAATTCTCCCCAAGAAAGCATAAAAGAAGAAATAGGGTCATTATGTAATGAAGAAAGACGATACAAGCGAGGAAACAACACGAAAAAAGGCAAATCCTCCACCCAATTGTCGTCCCAAAAATAATGCTCTTCCCATTTTCCACCTCAAATTTGCTATTAGGAATAAAATGTGGGTAATGTTGAGATATAAATCTCCAAGGACTCTCACAAAAAGATCTAAAACATACATTAGTATCCTATCCATTCCTTGTGTGCCAAATTTACTTTTAATTACTTTATGCCAAAGTGAGTTCTTCTCTAAAGGAAACCTCCATTAATAATTACTCATCAAGGCAATGTTTTTAGACACCAAATTCGTGAGACCAAACACGGCTTCTTTTATAGACTACACATCATCTCTCATCTAACCAAATGATCTTTCTTTTTCGCCACCCTAGACCAAAGAAAGTCTCTCATGATTCTCTCAATAGTCCTAGCCACCCCATTCAATAATTTTAAAAATAGACAAAAAATAAAGAGGAATACTAGAAAGACAAGATTGAATAAGTGTTACCTTACCACCTAAAGTAAAAAAAGGCACCCTTCCACTCATGAAGCACTTGGACACCTTCTTTACCATGGGAGCCCTAAAGCCCATGGGCCTAGAATTACCACTTAACAGAACCCCTAAATATCACAAAGTCCAGTCAAAGATAGCACACCTTGCTAAAGTAGCCAACTCCAAAGATCTATGGCCTCCAAGATTAATACCTACAATCCCACTTTTCCCTAAATTCACTTTTAGCCCAGAAACACGCTCCAAAGTTGCAGAACGGCGAGCACATTTAGAAAAGATTCCCTATGATCCCCTGAAAAGTATCATTTACAAACTGAAGATGAGAAACTATGGCCCTGTCATTACCCACTCCAATACCTCTCACAAACCCTCTATCAACTGCCCTATCCATCAATGCACTCAAACAGTCAACAACCAAGACGAACAAAAAAGAGGACAAAGGGTCTTCTTGCCAACACTTCCCGAAGCTGTAAATCACTCAGGTTCCCCATTTATAATAATAGAAAAAGAAGTATTAGACAAACGACCCCTTATCCAAGACCTCCACCTGACCCCAAAACCTCACCTCTCCAAAACTCTATTTAGGAACTTCAAGCTACTCGATCATAAACCTTTTCAAAACATTACACCCCTCCATTTACTCCTAATATCCTCCACAACCACGTTAGCCACTAAAATAGAACCCACAATCTGCCTACCCCCTCCCCCCCAAAAAAAAAAAAACAACAAAAGCACTCTGAGCATGGGAGTTTGTACTTCCTATAACTAAACGCAGCCTATTGGCTAGCACCTTATCAATGATCTGTATACACACTTGGAACCAGACTAATAGGCCGAAATTCAGTAACATGCAAAGATTTACTCTTCTTAGGCACCAAAGTGATGCAGGTAGAATTAATACTCTTGCTCAATTATCATTAAATTCACCCTGATTACATCCCAACAATTGTGGAAGAAAGCCATATTACAAGCATCCGGAGTCCAGACCTCGTATCACCTTATTGGCTTATCCCTATCCATCTCAAACATAACTTGCCTAACCTCACTTTCCTCAAAAGGTCTCTCCAACCAAGACTATTGATCCAAAGAAATGGGATTCCACTAATAACCTTCAATCATTGGCCTATCTGCACCCTCCTTAGAAAAAAAAGATTTGTTTAAAAAGCATTGACTCACTAGCTATCAAATCAGGATAAAAATTAACCTCTCCCTCCCTCACCTCCAACTCCCCAATAACACTTCTCCTCCTACCATTAGCCAAGCTATGAAAGGATTTAGAATTACAATAACCCTCTCTTAGCCACTTGGCCTTTTCTTTCCACTCCGTACTCCCCTAAAATTAGCCTCCTCTTATTCATTAAATCCACCCTCTTAACCTCAACCTTCGAAAGCATCCCTTCTCTTTCTTATCCATCAAATCCAGATCCTGCTAAATACTATTTTTCTTAGTTCTATTGTCTTCAAAAACCTCCACATTCCACCTCTTCAACACAACCTTACGCCTAAATTTAAAACCTTCCCAACCCCCTATCAACCTTCTCATTCCAAGAATCTCTCACCAAAGACATAAAAGACTTATGATCCAGCCACATAGTTTCAAACTCAAGGCATTGGATCCCACCTAACCTTCCTAAACTCTAATAAAATAGGGAAATGATTAGAGACAGCCCTAGACAAATATAATCCAGCCGCATGTTTTCAAACTTAAGGTGTTGGAACCCACCTAACCTTTCTAAACTCTAATAAAATAGGGAAATGATTAGAGACAGACTTAGACAAAACTTATTGAGAAAGATTCAGAAATTCCTCTTCCCACTCACCTCAAAATAAGAACCTATCCATGTGACTAGCAACAACCCACTCCCACTGACTGGCCAGGAAAAATAAGGCATTATGCATTTGGAAACCCCTTAACCCACACTCCCAGATAAACTTATCAAGATTACTCATGCCAAAGGCAGAACTCCCTCTCCTTTTCTTCTCTTTAGGGAACCTAACTGCACTAAAGCCACATAAAGCTCTTTCCAAAAAAATTGGTCAAAGCACTGTCTAAGACCATACGCAGATGAAACCTGCCACTGATCTCTACCTCTATTATCTAACAAAATCTACCAGGAAAAGAAACCCACTAAGCTATCTACCTTACCAATAGAATGAGTATCCTAAATAATCAAAATCCTCCCCCCCCCCCCCCCTTCCCCAAAAAAAAGCACCTTGGTAAGGAAGAAAATATGATTCCTTAAACCCCCCTCCTTCCAAATTCTCTCAATTACCCTCTTTCACCCTTTAATGTTTAGTTTCTTGAATGAAAACAATATCAGGATAACTCATACTCAAAACTTCCTTAATAAGCCCTCTGTTCCTCACATCTCCTTAACCTCTCACATCCATAGTTGACAGAACTGGCCAACTTATTCAACTCCTTTTGCACCTTTTTTTCTTTCCCTCATAGGTCCTAGGAGAAACCACCACTTTCATATCCTTCCTTAAAGGATTCACTACCTTAACCCCCATCCCCTCAAGGAGTTTTTGCGGGTCAAGGTTGTCTCTCTCATTCTACAATGAATTAAGGGTCTAGACATGCCCCTTATTGGAATCCTCCTTTTTGATGGTTTAGAAACCTTATGCTTTCTTCATAATGGGTTTAATGGCGTTAATTTCCATTAATGAGCCAATTAGAACTCCTTATAATTATGTTGAATTAGAGCACCTTCTTGTTCTCCCCCCATGTGTTGTCAACAGTATGTCTAGGTAATCCAAATGAAACTGAATTGTGAGAGAACCTATTTGATAAATCCCTATATTAACCAATATGCCTCAAATAATTTAATAAGGGCATGTAATTATTGCCAACCCCTAATTCATTCTTATGTGCTACTGCAGTATGAGTACATATATATGGGATTAGGAACCCTTTCTCTGAGTTGTACTTGATCCTCATTGCAAATCATACCCCATCACACCTCTCGTCATTAATTCTGGTGAACAGCAGGAGCTCCCTATACCCACGCCATCCCATCATTGATTCCGGCAAAGAAAGCACAACTGCTCCAAGCGATTAATCATATCTATGGATGTTAATTAGGCGATTTTTCAATTAATGATTATTACTTTGTATCAAATTTTCTGTTTTTGATTCCATCCTCAATTTGATTTGTAATTACACATCTCTGGTCTTATTCTTATGCATGCCAGTGGTTTCCATCATTGAGTTTGCTGCAGACGGGAAGGACAGGGCAGCAACCATGGAGCGACTGCAGGAAGGGCTAGGTTTGATGGAGGGCACATTTGGAAAGTGCTGTAAAGGGAAGGCTGCAAGTAATGAATCCATCATGGATTCAGGCTTTGGCCTGAGTAGGGTATGAACTTATCTGCTGTAGATGGGGCAGACAAAATTGGAGAGTGGGAGAATGAGAAGGGAAGTGGGTCTGGTTGGAATAAGTTGGATGGTGGTGTGTGTATGTGAAGACAACGAACGGTTAGATCATGTTTTTAAATCACGGCTGCGGGTAGCGTAACGTAACGTAACGGTAACGGGTGTAACAGGAAGCGGGAGTAGCGGATGTTACATAACGGGAAGCGGGTGTAACAGCCGTGAATTTTTTTGAAGCAGCACAACCTTGTGCATCTTAGCGTATTTGCATGTTTTAAGCTTTTAGCCCTTCTTAGAAATAGTTTGTGTATTTTGGATCATTTAGTTAGAGTAACTAAGTTCTTTGGTAAGGGCAACAAGTTTACATTTGTTTTAAACCGCCATTGATAGAAAAATTACATGTGTGTGTGTGTGCATTTATACTTCTCATTGTTCTTATCTGTAATAAATTCTTATGTGTGCTAAATTAATTAATAGAACAAAATACATTATACACTCCATTAATCTATGAGACACATAAGACATACAAATAATACAAATATAAAATAGCTAGAAAAGAAAGATGGTTGAAGTTGAAAAATATAGAACATAAATATCGCAGTACTAATATTATCAAAATAAAATATTTTTCTAATTAGTATTTTCAAATTGTTAATTAATGCATCTATTGTGAGTATTTAAAGAAATAATAAACTTTGTATCATTGTGATCCTCATTATAATCTTTTCCCCCTCTCGCCACATGATATATTGAGAATGATTTATGAGAGGGAAAAAGTGAGAAGAAAAAGTAAAAAATAAAATAAATTTTTTGGTGTAACAGTCTTGTAGCGGTTACATAATGGCTGTAGCGGCCTTTACGTAATGGTCGTGGTCCGTAACGGCCGCTACGGCTGTGATTTTTCTTCACACCAATTTCGTGGTGTGTAACGGTATCGGCAACCCAAAAAACCGTTACGTAACGGCATTACGTAATGGTCGTGGCCTTTATTTAAAACCATGGGTTAGATTGATAAAGAAATGGAAGGTGGAGGATGATGCACACAGAATTAAGGGAACAAGCATCTTGTTCCTGATAGCTGTTGTATATATATAGTGCAAAATGCTTATCCCTCTTTGTTGCAATTGATAGTTATGTCTTTATACCTGAATTATGTTTAATCCTTCTTCCTGATCTTTTTAATACTGATCTTGAAATTTATTTTTTTACTGTCTTGCTAGTATACTAACTGTCCAGCAGTTTGTCATCTCTTGATTATTTGAAAAGTGTCTTGATGAAACTTTCTATTTTGGTTCAATTTATTGCATTATTTTCATTTTTGGATGGTGCTCTATGACCTAGTGCATACCCAGTGCATGGCCAGTACATGGCCGAGTGCATGGCCTAGTGCGTACCCAGTGCATGGCCCAATGCATGCCCAGTCCATGGCCCAGTGCATGGCCTAGTGCATGCCCAGTCCATGGTTCAATTTATTGCATTATTTTCATTTTTGGATGGTGCTCTATGGCCTAGTGCATACCCAGTGCATGTCCAGTACGTGGCCTAGTGCATGCCCTAGTGCATACCCAGTGCATGGCCCAATGCATGCCCAGTCCATGGCCCAGTGCATGGCCTAGTGCATGCCAGTGCATGACCCAGTGCATGGCCTAGTGCATGCCCAGTCCATGGCCTAGTGCATGGTTAATACATTGCCTAATGCATGGTTACTGCATGGCGCCTAGTGCATGATGTCATTGCAACTTATTGCCCATTGGCCTTGGATGATACTTGGTGCAAATTTTACTTGTAAAGTCAACAGAAATTATTTATTCAAAGGTTACTTGAACATTTTTCTTTGTTGCAAAATATAAGGTTCTAATTTTTTGTTCCAATCCATTGAAGGTTAAGATTATAAAATGTCTTGTGGAGAACATTGTAGTCGACATTTCTTTCAACCAGCTTGGTGGGCTGTGCACCCTTTGTTTCCTTGAGGAGGTATGTCATGTATGCTTGAACTCCTTGCTCTGTATTTTTCTGTATGGAAGAGTTAGTTAATAGTTTTTGTAATTATACATTCAAAGATGCTTCTATTTTGTGTAGGTTGATCATTTGATTAATCAAAATCATCTATTCAAGCGTAGCATTATATTGATTAAGGCTTGGTGTTATTATGAGAGTCGTATATTGGGTGCTCACCATGGACTTATTTCAACATATGCCCTAGAGACCTTGGTTCTCTACATATTTCATGTTTTCAACAATTCCTTTGCTGGACCACTTGAGGTGACCTCATTTATCTTGCTTTCTTCATCTTGCAGAGTTTCTCTGTCATTTGATATGAAGGCCTCTTTCTTTGCACTTGCAGGTCCTTTATCGTTTTCTGGAGTTTTTTAGTAGCTTTGATTGGGACAATTTTTGTGTTAGTCTATGGGGTCCTGTGCTCATTAATTCACTTCCAGACGTAACTGGTATTTGTGGATGATTGAATATATTTATTTGACTTTCTGATTGTATGTCCTAGATAATTTATTTATTTTTTTATTGCAATCCTTTTTCAGCGGAACCTCCCCGAAAGGACAGTGGAGAGCTGCTACTTAGCAAATTGTTTCTTGATGCTTGTAGTTCGGTATATGCTGTTTTCCCTGCTGGCCAAGATAATCAGGGACAGCCCTTTGTTTCCAAACATTTCAATGTTATTGATCCATTACGTGTAAACAACAACCTTGGACGTAGTGTCAGTAAAGGTATTTTGAATTTTTGGATAAGACTATAGAATAGTTATATTACATATCTTTGCAGAGGTGTGTTTTGCATATTCTCTCATGCTATATGTTTAGTACAATGGAATGGAATACAATTGGGCACTCAATTTCTCCATGTTCTTCATTCAGTTCTCTATTCCATTCCGTTCTCTCCCACTCCAATTCGCTAACCAAATGTGACAATCAATTGAGTTTTTCCTGAATGTTTGTGATCAAAATTTGTTTATTTTTGTCAGATTTGTAAATGGTTGGTGAGTAAAAATGTTGAATGTTGCTATTACCATAATTGAAAACTATTGTGTATTTTTTTAATTGCTGCTGTGGCTGCCTGTTTAGAACAACTTCGTTGTTGTTTCTATTTCAAACGTGGTGCTTAAATGATTGGACTGCTTTCCCACTAGATTTATACTTCTACTAGCGTAAGTAGTTTTCAAAGAACAATAGCAACAAGCTTTTAGTCCCTGTAGGTAGGGTCGGCTACATGAATCCTTTTCTGTCATTCACTCAATCGAGAGTGCAATTAAATCCTTTCTCACTACCTCATTTCAAATTATTTTAAGCCTACCCTTATCCTTTTCATGCCAGAAATAATAACTAACTCCTCCTCATAGGTGCTCTACTAGGCCTGTGTTTCAAATGCCCAAACCATCTAAGTTACCGCTCCCTCATCTTGTCTTCGATCGGTTCTATGCTTAAATTATTGCGTATATGTTTATTTTTTACTCTATCTTTTAATGTTATACTACTCATCCACCTTAACATTCACATTTCATAAACTTTTATTTTTTGTACATGTTGTTTCTTAGTTGCCCAACATTTTGAACCATATTGCATAGCCGGTCTTATAACCGTCTTATAAAACTTCCCTTTTAATTTTAAGGGTATTCTACGATCACACGACACACTCCCCCATTTAACCCAACCTGTTTTAATTCTATGTACTATATCTTCTTCAATTTTCCCTTCTGTTTGCATAATAGATCTGAGATATCTAAATTTATTAGTGTTATTAATCCCTTGATTATCAAGTTTAATCTTCTCTCCACTACTACTTTTTATATTATTGAAATTATATTTCATATATTCTGCCTTATTACTACTTATCCTAAACTCTTTAGACTCTAATGTGGCTCTCCAAAGTTCTAGCTTAGATTCCACTTTGCTCCTACTATCATCAATCAGCATGATCATTTGCAAATAACATGCACCAAGGGATCACATTTTGAAATTCCTAGTAAGTTCATCAATCACTAAAGTAAAAAGATAAGGATTCAAAGTAGAACCTTGATGTATGCTTATTGCGACTGGAAAAACTCTAGATTCCCCTCCTATAGTCCTAACGCTAGTCACTGCTCTATCAAACATATCTTTAATGACGACATTATATCTATTGTGAACCCCCTTCATTTCTAAGACCCACCGAACAACTTCCCTTGGTTCTCTATCATAAGCTTTCTCTAGGTCAATAAAAACCATATGTAAGTAACTTTTCTTTTTCCTAAACTTTCCATTAAGCTTCTTAAAAGATAAATAATTTCTGTTGTTGATCTCCCATAGTAGTTTTATTTATTAGAATTACAGAAGATTCCATATCTATCATAAACATATTATCATTAGGTTAAATTTTTACTTATTTATTTATTTTTATATCCATATAGAAAATGGGAGGAAGTGAACTTGTGACAGTTATAGAAACGATTTTTTGGAATTCTTTGTAAAAATATGTGTACTGGACAGTGAATAAGAACTAGCGTGTACAATTTATTTACAAAAGATTTGCATTGAGCCCTTGTGTTCCTGGTAACATTAATAATGGGTCCCTCTTTGCGTGTGTGAAAAAAACCACTAAAACTAAAAATAAGTGTGTGGCTGAAATGGTGGAAGCCTGGGATTTGAATGAATATTTTATTTTATTAATTTGTTATGATTATTGTGATTTTTTCATATTGTCCACTACATTCTGCATATGAATGCAGATGGCAGTGGACTGATTCAATTTCAGTGGGAAACCAAAACACCTCTGAATCTGGAATCTGAAGTCTGGGTGCTGCTAGTGCTGCATTATAATTTTTCCAGTCACTAATTTGAAGAAATTCCTCTTGAAGTCACTTACTAATGCCAGTGAATTTCAATTAATTAACAGCAATTGCTAAATGAACATGAATTAAGTTGAGGTAAATCTTGCAGGCTTGCAGCTTGCTCAAGTAGATGACAAGCATGACAATCTTATTGTTTCTGCCACTCAAGGAATTTCATGGGCTTAGGACTTAAAATGCTGCAACTCTTGCTTCATTATTAAGGTTGATACAAGCGATTCTAATAAATATGCAACCTCAATAGAAACCATTCTGATAGTCGAGTTTATGCAAACCATGAAGCCATTTCAATAATTATGAAACGAGGACTGTGGTGCTGAGTTCATAAGAGAAGTCGATTATATGATAATTATTAACAGTGAAGTTAAGGGACTATCTTACTCAAAAGAAAAAAAGGTTCTATGAACTGTGGAATTGTTTTGTGTTTGTGCTTCTATGTATTTTATGCATGAAGAAAGATCTCAAATAAATTTACACACACATCCCCATGCATTTTGTTGTAGTTGGTAATTTCTTAATGTTTAAATGCTCACACCCATCTGTTACTCTTTTTGAATGTGTCTCCTGTGGCATTGTTTCAATGCATAACTATTGAATCGTCTAGTGAGTATTATTAATAACCTCTGTTTTGTACTTGCTCCAGGAAATTTTTTTAGGATACGCAGTGCATTTGCATTTGGGGCTAAAAGGTTGGCACGGTTACTTGATTGCCCCAAAGAGAACATAAATTTTGAAGTTAATCAGTTCTTTATGAACACATGGGACAGACATGGTAGTGGCCATCGTCCTGATGCTCCAAAGACTGATTTGCGGCACTTGAGATTGTCGAACCTGGATCAACAACAAGTTTCAGATAATATCAGGAACAATTTAAGTAGCAGAAAAATGAACCTGAATTTTGGTTGTGAAACCGAGACTGAGGAGAGTCGTGCATTGCATAATGTTTCCTCCCAGTATGGTAATTTACCCTTGGAGAGTACATCTAGAGGTGATGTTTCTGCCGTTTCTCGTGCTCAAACTCAAAAGAGTTATGGCAACATGAACAATCTAAGGCCCTCTGACCCGATCATGCGGGAAATCAGTTCTAGTCAGGGTGTTCATTCTGGAAAAGTTCCAAGAGTGGCTAAACCTGAACACTTGGGGAATGATCTTCAGGGCAGGTATCTTTTTGCAAGGACCCGTTCAAGTCCAGAGCTAACTGATGCATATGGTGAAATTTCTTCTCGAGGAAGGCATACTAGAGCACCAGAAACTGCAAAAAACCAAAATTCTTCTGCAAGACTGGATAATGGCAGAAGGAAGAACCTGGGAATGGAAGTTTCAGCTAGCCATAGCAGCCAATCGACAACTGATGATCCTTCATCTGTCAGGCAGGCCTCATCCCATCAAAGCCTTGATACTGCCGCTGATTTGAGCAGTTCTTTAAATAGTTATCAAGATGATTCAGGTTTGGGTGCCATGGCTGAGGAACTTGCATCAAATGTGGGGGCACCAGGGATGCGTCAGGAAGAGCAAGATCTTGTGAACATGTTAGCATCTTCAACGGTTCCTGGTTTCAATGGACAGGTTCAAATGCCTCTGAATTTAGCTTCCACTCATTTACCTTTTCCAATTTCGCCCTCCATTCTAGCATCGATGGGGTATGGTCAGAGGAATATGGCTGGTATGGTTCCCGCTAACATTCCTTTGATTGAGCCGTCTTGGGGTTCCAATATGCAATTTCCTCCAGGATTAGTTTCTTCACCGCTAACCCATTACTTCCCTGGTATCGGATTGACCTCAAATCCAGAAGATTTGATCGAACCAGGTAATGAAAATTTTGGTTCCAGGGAAATGAATCCAAGAGTGGCTGATCATGATTTCTGGCAGGAGCAGGATGGGGGCTCAGCTAGAGGATTTGATCCTGATAATGGAAGTATTGAAATGCTTCAGTCGGATGATAAGCAGCAAACAATATCTGCAGGTATAAACTCTGCTTCCCTATCTCGCGTGGGCAGCTCTGGAAGTTCTACAAGAGCCCAACAGAAGTTTGTGAAAGAAAACCGAGGATCAATTAGGGATAATCATGTAGATTCTTTCCAGTATCAAGATGACAGAGGAAATGATGTTTACTTTGATGATGGAAGTTCAAGTTCTAGGTTCTTGCCTACTGCGCAAACTAGTTCCGTGAGAAGCAAAACCTCTTCTGAAAGTTCCTGGGATGGATCATCAGCAAAGGTTTCAAAGTCGACGAGAGAAAAGCGAGGAAGAAAAACAGCCCCTTCTGCAGCACCAGCCGCTGTGTATGCAAGAGGTAAAAGTGTTTCTGAACATGGTTCCTCTCAAGCTGATGATGACAACATTGACTGGAATCCATTGTCAACTAGAGCCAATGAAATGGCAGACAGAAGTCCAGGATCCCAATCAGCTCCTCTTCATGTTCCAAGGCATCAAATTCCGGGCTTGGAACCTGCTCAGACGAGTGGATCAGATTCACTGATTAACGTTGCTCCTGTCCTCTTGGGTCCTGGTACACGGCAAAGGGCAGTGGATAATTCTGGGGTTGTACCCTTTGCGTTTTATCCAACAGGGCCACCGGTTCCATTTCTTACAATGCTTCCCGTGTACAATTTTCCAACTGATCCCGAAACTGTTGACCCATCGACCAGTCATTTTAGTGAGGATGGACAGGATAACAGTGATTCTGGCCAGAATTTTGATGCATCTGATGGACTTGATCATCCTGAAGATTTAAATGCTTCCAGTTCAATAAGAAGGGATGCTTCTGTTGAGCCAAATGAGGAGCACAAGTCTGATATTCTCAATAGTGACTTTGCTAGCCATTGGCAAAATTTGCAGTATGGGCGGTATTGCCAGAACCCACGGTTCCATGGGCCTCTGTTATATCCTTCGCCTGTTATGGTACCTCCTATGTATTTGCAGGGCCGCATCCCATGGGATGGTCCTGGAAGACCTCTTTCAGCCAACATGAACTTCTTAACACAGCTTATGGGTTATGGCCCTCGTTTTGTTCCTGTTGCTCCTCTCCAGTCTGTTCCTAATAGACCTACTGGTGTTTATCAACGCTATGTTGATGATATGCCAAGATATCGTAGTGGGACTGGGACTTACCTGCCAAATCCTGTAAGATATTGTTCACAAGAACATATACCTTTGTTTACAGTAACATATAACTTTGTCTATTAGCTTCATTTATTTCTGTTGCCATTGAAAATTTTCATTTGCAGTTTTATGCCATTAGAGAGACCAAATACCTATTATTGGGAAATGATATAATTTCTATTCTGAAGATGCATGTTTCCTTCATACCATTCTTGTCTGCTGATATTCTGATGTTTGAATCCATGGGTTTGCTTGATCTAGGTCTATCTGTCAAAATATTTGTTTGGAAAACTGTTAGATTAATGCTTTGCTTACTTCTCTGGGAAACTCTGATCTCAGCACAGCCTCAACTTGCATGAGTTTCCCAGGGAAGTTCCTTGTATCTCTGCCTTTCCAGTTTAGTTTTCCCTGTTTTTCTGTTGCTTTTCTGGTCTAGTGAAAAAAAAAAAGTGGCTTTGTTTACTTCAATGATTAAAACTAGTGTTCTATTGAAAACTTCTAGATAGTGGGATGCAGACTATAGGCATGCAGAAAAGTTCTCCTATTTGGTGATTCCTATTGAATGAATTAATGAATAATATACAGTTTTAGCTAGTTGAATTTCTATGCTTAATTGGCACACCAGGAATAATGCATGCAATCTGGTCTGGATCAAGTGCAGGAAAAGTGTTCCGGCTTTATCAGCTATTTTTTTTTATTTTTTATTTTTATTTATAAATATATAATATAGTTACTATATGGTTTAGTCGTCTTTTTTTTTTCCTTTCCCATTGGAAAAAGTCCAGGGGTTGGCCGTCCTTTTTGACCTCAATTAATGGAATTGTCATGAAGGATGAGCAGCTGAAGTGCTGGTGTGCCAGCAGCATTGTATTTAATGCATGCTGTTAACTTGAAAAAAAAAGAATTAATAATTTAATGGACTTTTTCTGTTCCTTTAAATGGCAAGTTGTCTATTTATACTGAGATGCCATCATGCAAGGACTTTTAAGAGTTCAATTCTGTGGCATTTCTAGACTTGTGTTGTAGAAGAACCAATTATATGCAATTTATTTGTTGCAACATTTATAAAATTATGTATTGTAAAAGAACCTGCTTATCTATTTTATTTATTTTTAATAAAATACTTGAGATGTATGATGGAACTTTCCACTTGTTTAATTTGGTTGATGCTTTGATCTTTCTGTATACTGGACTTGCTAGGAGATCTTCATTAGCAATTAGTGTCAGAGTGCATGATTAGGTCTGAACCACTTTCCTGTTGCATACGCTTTGAGCATACAAAACATGTTCTGTTCCATCCCCATGCTTGACATGTTTTGCAATGCCTGCCCCTTTCCAATAATAAGTAGAACCAAATAAGAGCAAAAATGAAAAAGAAAAAATTGCGGGATTCTTCGAGAAAAATTACACAGAGAAAGAAGGTTGTCGTATTCAAGTATTACAAATTAGTGATTATAAGAATATAGAATTACTTACAATTCTTTTTAGTTTTTGTTTTTTTTTTTCAGTTCTATAATTTTTTATGCTGCAAATTTGATATTTTATTTTTATTTTCTTCAGAAGGCTTCTGTTAGGGATCGTCATTCTTCTGGCAGAAGGGGAAGTTACAACTACGATAGAAGTGACCACCATGGTGACAGAGAAGGCAACTGGAATATAAATGCGAAGTCTCGAGCTGCTGGGCGCAGCCATAGTCGCAACCAAGCCGAGAAGCAAAGTGCAAGGATGGATCGATTAGCTGCAAGTGAGAGCCGAGCTGATAGGCCGTGGGGATCATATAGACATGACTCTTTTCCTTCATATCAGTCTCAGAATGGTCCATTACGCTCAAATTCTACTCAAAGCAGTTCTGCTATGGCATATGGCATGTATCCAATGCCAGCCCTGGACACTGGTGGAGTGTCATCAAATGGACCTACTGTTCCATCTGTAGTCATGCTTTATCCATATGATCATAATGCTGGGTATGGTGCACCTGCTGAGCAGCTGGAGTTTGGGTCTCTTGGGCCAGTAGGTATTTCAGGTATGAATGAAACTTCTCAGCTGAATGATGGAAGTCGAATGAGGGGCCTATTTGATGAGCAACGGTTTCATGCAAGTTCTGCTCAACAGTCACCAGATCAGCCCTCTTCACCTCATATCCAAAGGTACTGGTCCATGTTTAAGTTGAAAAATCACTAATTCCTCATACAAAACACTAATTATTATCCCAAATTTTCAGATGAAAGTTACTGGTTTAGGTTGTTAACTGGCAGCTTTCTGCAATTCATTGTGATGTTTGTAGTTCTTGTTTACAATTTATTGTAGCCTACATAGTACGGCTGGTTTGGCAATGTGTCACAGGCTGGCAGGCTGCACCTCATTTAATAGCATTAATCTGCTACTGGAAAATTGTATGGTTTTTACCTACAAAAGAGCAAGCAAGCACCAAGAACGATAGAAAGCATGATCATAATGCTGTGAACTCACTTTGATGTAATAAGCATACATATTTAAAATTATTGGTGATTTGGTGTTAGGAGCAACATTAACCAAAAATAAATGTTAGGAGCTGCACAGGATTTGAATGTAGGCTTGACTGTTGGTGAGCTTCTACCTCAGTGGGATGTCATTATTGCCCATGCAACTGTTCTACCTTTGGTTTAGATTTTCTCCTGCGTACCTCGTAAAACCTTTGACCGACATGGTGGCAGATCCAGACAAAAGAATTATTTTGAACAATTGGACTGGGGCCCTGTAACTGTAAGTAACTTTCTTTAGTAATGCTAATTCTGCTAAAGTCACTACATATTTACAGCACTTGAAGCATCACAAATTTAGAGACTCCCAGGAGCTTTAACCATCTTGTGAGGTGTCCATTGAGAAGCCTCATGTCCTTTTGGTCCTTCAGATGAAATTGGCGCCTGTTGCGCCACCCGCCACCTGCCACCTGCCACCCCCCACCTACAAAAAAATAAAAATAATTAATTTCAAATGATAGATGGCTTTGTACTCTGTAATATTTGAGGGATATTGCCAACTTAGCACTGATACCAAGCTACATGAAAATCTAGAACTAATCTCATAATCCCCACAGAAAATTGTTTTTTCTTTTGATTTTGCAGCCCTTTAAATATTTCCCATGTATTTCTTCAGTAGCATCCCAATGAAATTAGAATAGTAATAATAATAATAATAATAATAATAATAATAATAATTTCCTGTTGCTGCTGCTAGTAATGTCACTCAGGTTGAATAATAAAATTAGAATAATACTACTGGAAGCAACACTCCTCAATCCCAACCCTGGGTAAACAACGTATTTGAAAATTATAAGTTTCCGAAATGAGAATTTTAAGGTGGATGAGTGGTATAACTCGAAAAGATACATTAAGGAATGAACATATTTGTGGTAAGTTAGGCTAGCGCTTGTAGAAGATAATAAGTGAGGGGTTGCTAAGATGGTTTGGGCACTAGTAACGTAGGCCAAATAACACACTATCGGGGTGGGGAGGGGGGGACCGGGGGAGTGATATATTGTTAGTGACAGTTGGAGGGGAGAGGTAGACCTTGAAGAACTTGAACTGGGATAGCAAGGATTTAATCTTCTTCCTTTTGTCAAAAGATATTGCCAAGATCATGCACAGAAAAGGATTCATGCAACTGAACCCACATAGTGGGATGTAAGACTTGATGTTGTTTTGCTGGTGGTAATGTTGCTCTTTCTGTGTAGTTCATGGTGCAATCAAAGCACCATGTTGAAGTGCTGCTGAAGTCACTAACTGCAGCCATTGATGATGGATCTTAGTTTAAATTCAAGAATTTAATTCTTTCTAGGGATAATGGGACTTGCCTTTCTTGGATAATAAGTGTATAATAAGTGTATAATATAATTCTGAAAAGTTCTTCACATAGTGCCTAATAATCATTATTTTTCTGTGCTTAAGGGATTGAGGCTTATGCCAAGTGATGAGGTCGTGCATAGGTACTGTGTTACTTTGTGTCACGGGGCTGGGCGTCAACCTGGAAAGACCAGCTTGTTAGTTGGAACCATGGAGGTACCACCTCTTATGAGGTGTACATTCTCCAATGTGAGACCTTGTGATTTTCATCTTTACTTCGATCCCTGACCCCGTGTAGTTGGACCATCTTGCCTACTTGTCCACCTTGCTCTTTCACCATTTTGAATCCCCAGTGTGGATCACCCATGGATGCTTGGCATGGCTAGATAAAGGATTGGAATTGTTTTAATATGTCTATTTTAATGGCTTGTCTCCAACCAAAACAGGTACTACCTCATGGTATAACTCCTTGGGATTCAGTGTGCAACTACAAAACACATGGACACTTTCAAAGTGCACGTGCACTTAATTGCTTGTTACATGGTTTTTGGTGCTTGATTGATTGTCACGTTTGGCGTCTTCAAGTTGGTCAAAATTGTCCAGAAATATGGCTCCATGAACAGATAGGTTTTCAATTCCTTCTGCATCTTGTGAATCATCGTGGGCTTGTGGATGAGGGACTTCCACCTTTTTTTTGGGGTATTGAGAGATCTTAATCTTTTACCGTGTTGTAACAACAAAGCAAATGTCATGTTCTAATGTGGTGTTTGGTCCGCAGTGCCTAAGATGCCCTCCAGCATTGTGATTCACAAGAATATTAATACTCGGATATAGTATTCTCAAGAATATAGGATTCCCACATTTGGGGTCTAGAAGCATATTACTGATAGATTTCTGGGCATGGGTATTCTCATATTTGATTTATTTATTAGGAATGATGATAAAATAACTTTCTGTTCCCAAAATATCCTTAAGTTGAACAAGTGACAATAAAAAAAATGCTTGTAATTGGTATTTTAGCATGGAAGTTAATGGATAAAATAAAATACTTAGCCAACTCATTAAAAACACAATATTGAAAGCAATAATTAGAAGAAGATTATAAGTTACTACACAATTCAAAGGCTAATTCATTAGTGCAACCATATTAAAATTATTATATTAACAATAATAATGATGATAATAATAATAAGAAATATGCAATTCATCCATATGAATGTCAACCAATGCTATTTGGTCATGTGCCATTACTCCATAACCCGGGTATACTTGGATTTGTAAAATATAAATAGGTATTTTTTGTCACTTCATAATTTGTGGCGCTTCCTCAGGTTGGGAACCTAGATAACAACATTTAAAATGGGAAGAGGGATGCTGGTTTTGAAGATCTTTGTGGGAATATGTATATTTCTGGGAACAGGATTCCTGATTATAGAATGTTCGTCAAATGTGGGAATACTCGTGAATCAACGAGGATTCCAAAAATCCTTGGTTGACTCTGCATACCAAATGCCGCGTAACAGGGTTTTTTTTTGGTAGCTTGCTGTGCGCAGTCCTCACTGTAGTTATTTTGGCCCTTGGACAGGTCAACTATTGGGCAGACAAGAAGATGTGGCTAAGTTATTTCCACACCCTTACTGTTGGGTCTTTCAGTGTTATCCACCTATTTGTGTTGTATGCAATTGAGTTTATTGAATGTATCCTGGTATGTTCGGAGTAGCCGGCACTGTAATTTTATTCTTTCACATCAATAATCATGATGGGTATTCTTTGTTTAAGCACAAATGGGCACGTTTGAAGGCCTGTTTAAAGCAACATCAGAATAGGGCCACAATTAGTGTGGGAAGCCTGATGCTAGTTGCTAAGATCTTATCAGCATTCAGGATGTTGCAGGTGGGTACATACGCTGATAGTAGGCACATTCTAATTCCTCTTTGTTTTGCCAGGCGTGTATTTCTGTGTGCTTTTTTGTTACTAAATGCTCAAAACACTTAGGTTCAATAGAAAAATTAACTGTGCACCTGCAGTTCCATCTTAATCTGGGGCATTGTTAATGGACAACTTATTTTGGCTTGATGGCCGACAGCAGAACAAAGCGGTTGGACAAGAAAGTCAATGGGTCAAAGGTGATGGATACAATACTTTATAGTCAAACTTGAGCATGATGCCCCTGTCTGCAAACAGGGTTTGCGCTTCGCTTCCTACATTTTTTTGTAACTTCTCATTTTAAAGAAGAGGTGGGCTTAGTCTGAATTGAACAGAGGAAAAGGATTTATGTTTTTTACCACAAGTGCTCAAGATAAACCTTTTGAGCTGAATTTGGCTAGGGTTTCTGTAGCTTGGTGATTGGCTCATTCAAATTTGCCCAGATCCAATTATGGTTTTTCATTAATGCTTATGAGATGTTGCAAATTGTTTCCTATTTATATTTTCAGCAATTAGTTTTGTATCACTGGGACCATTTTGTGATGCTCTAATTGTATTTATCTTAACAGGGGGGTTTGATTATTTTGCCAGATCAGTGGCCCAGAAAAATTATCGATTGAAAGAAGAGGATTTCCCGCCACTTGTGTTTCCAAATCAGGACAGGAATTATGGCGGGAGAAACTAAAATGAGAAACCATCCCATTACCAGGCCCTCTTGTTCTGACCTCTCTTAGAAGATTTGGCCTTCCATTGGGATGGTTCCTTAATATTGGGTTAATGAATCGCCACCTCTTCATGATGGCTTGGTGTTTCTGTGTACACTACAGCTTCGTTTTAGTACACAATCTTCACGAATATAAGACTGGCGGCGAAGGGAAAAGCAGGACTCCCCAGTCGGGCATTTTCCTTTTTCCTGCCCCTTTTTTTGGGGGTTTGACACATTGTAACTCCAAAGTAGATACTGTCAGGATCAGCAGTTAGGGTTTTATAAAAGTGTTATATCAGGATTTTCTCACACATTGTATTAGGGTTTTTGATTCATAAAGTTCATTGTGTACTAGCCTTCTTTTACAGAATTTGTTTGAGACGTTAGCAATGTAGCAATGTCACTGCCAAATATAAAAGTAAGATGTGGAAGATTTCTGCAACATATGAGAGTGGCTGTGATGCTTTTGCTGTTTGATAGGCATAGGCTACTACACTACACTATTTTGGTAGGTAATGAACGCAGGTTTGATTAGGATCGAACAACATTTCTTTGAAGGCACTGATTGTACAACCCCACCCCCCCAATCCCCTTTTAAGGCACATATTCAATGAGGTCAGTTTCTTGGGCAAGTTTCCCAGCGTTTTGTGTGTTGGTTGGTATTGTGATGCAAGGTAATGAAATGGCTGAGCCTCCAACCGCACTATATATACCAAATTATAGTCATGTTTGGCTGCTTCTTCAAATATTGCCATATATATATATATATTATATCGTCTTTTATATTTTTTTAATGAACTCTTTTCTAATACTTAATACTTTTCTTGCCAAATCATAAGTTTGGAGGCATTTGAGGAAATAAAAATATGTTTCTTTTCCTATGTTTATTATCATTACTTTAATCACCATTGGAGATTCACACTTAAGGCAGGATGGAATATATAGATATTTTGATTTCTTTTCTGATGTTTGCTTTGCCCAGGAGAAAGGGAATGATAGTAAGCCTCTTACCAGTTGAAATTATAATTTTATTTTTGACTTTTTATTTTTTCCGTTTTTGAAGGATAATTATGATTGTTAATAATATTTCAGAAAAAGAATGTAGTCAACAATAATAATAAACAAATAACAATAAAAATAAACAAATAACAATAAAAAAACTAATATCAAATTAGCAATAATAATAATAATAATAACAAATTATCAAGGGAGGTTGGTGCTTTTGTCTTCGGTCCTAAATCTTTATTATTGTTATTGTTATTGTTATAAAAATTCAACTTTATATTTCATTCCATCGAAAAATACTAACATAAAATAGGAATCAAATTTGCAATTTTGATAGTCATTCTGTGCAATGAAGTGATGGCAATTTGATTCTTATTTCAGGATGTATCCTTCAAGATTTTTGCATGGTTAATCATTCTGCGACATTAAGATGCCTTATAACATCGTTGAGAATGAAGGATTCTCATAAAGTACAAAGCATCTCATTCCCAACATCTTCTCTCATAGCTAAGTTTTATGGGAATCACATTTAATTCACGAGGGAATTATACTTTTTAGGGTCAAGATATTATTTTTGTCGGTTGGACATCAATGCCCAATAATATAGCATAATTGCATGCAATTATTAATAAAAATATTAGTTAAATTTTGTATACAATTATTGCCTCTCTCTCTCTCTCTCTCTCTCTCTCTCTCTCTCTCTCTCTCTCTCTATATATATATATATATATATATATTTGCATAATTAAATGTTGATTTTTTTTATTAAAAAAATTATGATTGTCAAAAATTTCAAAACATGGATTTAATTAGATATAATTCTAAATAGATTTTTGTGTTGAAAATATATTAATTCTTCTTAAAGGCCTATCAAGGTTTTCATGTTCAACCAAGTAAAGATATGACCTGAGAATCTTAAATGTGAATAAAATAAAAACATTTCCATGAGTGAGGCATCTCATTCCAAGAAATGATATTTCTTAAATTGTCATTTTATAAAATATTTTTTGATTCTTCCAACCAAATGCTTCCCCAGTTTATTCTATCTTCTTGTGTGACAAAACATTACAAGTACAAAGCTTACATTGTTAAGTTAACTTTACTTGAGCCTTTAACAATTTTCATAACACATTGATTTTGAATTTGAAAACCTCTTTTACAAGAAAGGTTGATGCTTCCTTCAAAACCAATTTTATGTTGACTATCGTTTTTCAATTAAATTGTTGCTTGCAAACACTTTAGACTACAAAATCACCTATATGATATTATTAAGCAAATGAAAAATACACAATGAAGGATCAGAAGTCCACTCAAAACCAAAAACTTACAAACATGAGTTAAAAAAATAAAATATAATATAATAAATAAGGAAAATTCTTATGAAAGAACTACCCACTAATGCCTAAAGAAGCAAGAAACTCGCCCTAATCTAGGCAAATGAATGTGCTAAAAGATGCTAGAATTCCTCTAACTAAATCCTACAATCTTTATTTTCTCCCAAAACCATAAAATATAGTGAGATATAGCTCCTTCCCACTACTCATAAACACACAACTCATCAACATTAAAAAGAAGACACTTTAATCTCCTAGAATAATAGTATAGAAAGACAAGTGAATAAATTTGTATTAGACTTGTTTTTTTGCATACATTCATTGGTTTCTTCTCAAGTTAGGAGTTCGCTTGAGAAGGCTAGAGGCCCCTTGCCTTTTTTGTGGAGGCCTCTCTCCTGCTTAATGAAGCTAAGACCATTGTTGACACGAGAGACCTTTCCTCGAAGGAGCGTGAGGGCCCTTTATTTGAATTGAGCTCTTTGATCTTGAAGGATCTTTGTTGCCTCATTCACACTTTCTATATTTCTCTAATTTTCCCTTTAAAGGTGTGTTAGTTCACAAACTAGGTAAAGTTAGGCTAGGCTAAGGATCCTTAACTAATGTTTGACGTGACAAACAAATAGAATTGTATTGACCAAGGAATAGAGCCTTAATCTTTTCATGCTGGTTAAGGCTGGTCGATCCCTCACATCAGCTAGCACCGACTAACAAAAGAAGGATGAGGATCACCCCCCAACC
The DNA here is from genome assembly GCF_029873635.1 of Malania oleifera. Classification (NCBI taxonomy): domain Eukaryota; kingdom Viridiplantae; phylum Streptophyta; class Magnoliopsida; order Santalales; family Ximeniaceae; genus Malania; species Malania oleifera. Next base: position 55,389,958 of record NC_080426.1, read on the forward strand.
CTTGACTGGATTTGGAGTTTGAAGAAGGAGAAGAAGCCTTTGGTGGCTAAAGGTTTCATTTGTTGAGTGCAAACCCAAACAATATACCAATACTGACAACAACTTCCCTCCTACCCAATCCAATTTGTAAACCCTCTTTGTGATTCACAACAAAGTTTAATACATGAGACTGTAATGGAGTGGAGTAGTTGCAACATTTCTTTCCTTAATTGGATCTTGTTGGTGCCACCTAAACGATAGGTAGATGGTAGATGTGTGACATTTGGAGTTGTTGTTTGTGTAGTTGTCCCCAATGGAAAGCATGTGTCATGAATCCTTCTTCACTCTTTTGCTATTACCTGTAGGCAAGGTCTTAAATTTCGATTTCGAAACCCCAAAAGTATGAAAATTTTGATTTCGATGTCAATTTCAATTTCGATTTGAAAAAAATAATGGAAATCAATAGTAAAGCATATAATTCTTTGTGAAACTTTTGAAATGGTTAACAAACATAATAATGTTAGTTTTAGGACTAATATATTACAAGTTAAATACATCTATGTTGTGTATGAGGTAGAAACGTTGTAATATAGTATGCGTATCAAACATATTTGTAAGATAATGTATAGTAAAACATATTTTGCTAATACAAATGAAATTCATAAATCATTTAAATATTATTTATTATACAAAAAATGATAACTTAGACATAAATGGTTGAATAAAATGCTGCTATAAGTTTATTTTTTCATATAATTTTAAAAGCATTTGTAATAATACTTTGTTTTGATAAAATAAATAAAATAAACTAAGAGAAATTTCACTTCACTCCAAAATCTCTTCTTTGAATTCTGAGGAAATTACATTGTATAGTTAAAATTTCGACAAGTTTCGCTGAAATTTTGAGATTTCGATAAATTTCAGGATGATTCGTTGAAATTTTTAAGGAAATTATGCAAGAAAAAAAATCGACTACCATTTCAATTTTGAGGGTGATGGAAATCGGAAATTTTGACAAAAATTTCAACAATTTTGTGGAAATTTAAGACCATGCCTGTAGGGAGCATAACAACCAAGGTGCATATTATCAGAAATAAACAAGCAAAGCATAGTGATTCGTACAACCGAAAAAGTTTCGATAAGGCAATAAAGTTCCCAGATTGGCACAAGCAAGCGTAGTAAATCACATAGAAAAGACCCTACCTGCTAATGCTTGGATAAATAAAGCCAATGAAGGGGATAGGTTTGAGTGGTTGAAAGAGCTTGAAAAAACCCCAATTTTTTTTATATAGGGGAAAAAAAAAAAAAAGGCTTTATATCCCCATTTAGAACATGAATCTCCCCATCTAGATTATTGAATGCTAGATTTTTCTCAGAAAAATGAGGAATGAAATCACTCTTAAATAGGAATGACCAAACACATTAATTGCTTTGCGGCCACTTCTTGGCCTCGAGACAACTACTGAAAAAGCTAACTTGATTGGCTATGTTCCCTAGACCCATCAATGTTACACTTCCATAGTTACGCCTATTGCGCTTCAAAGCTACAACCACTACCTATGTTCCTACTCTCAAATTACATGAGAAAGAATCTTTTGGCGGAGTCTAGTCCTCTAAAGGGCATAAGAGCATTACTTAGTGAATAGGTGAGAAGAGCCTGTTGCTAGTTGTTTTTGTTTGATCAGCCTATCTTAATTATATAAGAAAATCCCTCTAGTTGGCATGTGCACCTCTAGACGGGAAGAGGGTCCCCCCCCGCCCACCCTCTTATGCAGCATTTATTAGCATTAGTTCAGTGGGTGGATTGTGCAATAAGCCTATCTTGACCCCCCTTGTTTCTTATGTGTTTTTCTAAAAGCCTCTCGCTGAGATTAGGTCCATTATCAACTAGGTCAAATCTTTTTGTTTGCCTTCTTTGATTAGACTTCCTTTAATGATTTGATGAGAACAAATTCTTGCCTACAACCCCCCTGAGTAGGTAGATCATATTTGGATGCAGCTATTGCTCCACAAAACATAAACTTAACCCTCTCCTACTCACCTTGAGGCACCATAGCATGTCAAGAATAAGGGGGACATACTATACACAAAAACTCCTTAGTTGGGGGTTGTGCATCCAAGATAAATTCCTCCATTGATTTATACAATATGCGTCCTTCCTCTTGTGTATTAATCCAATTGCATTACCTATTTCCTAGTCTCTTCGTGATGTTGTGAAAGGAACGATAATAGAAGGAACTTTATATTTATTCACGTTGACTCTATGAGTCTAATCCCTTTTTGATAATGACAAATCATATAGTATCTTACATGTGCATTGAGATTGTAAACATGATCATTACTTAGCATACACGGAAGGTAAGGAAGTCATGGAAGCCATGAGAAAATTAAAGCATATACAGCTTGGCACACTCCATGGAATTAGAAGAGTGAAATGATGAAGAAGTTTCGAGTTTTCAATTGTAATGGGTATTTAGTATTGCTTGTACTTATATATCTCATATGATATAGTTGGCAGCTCAAAATAATGAATAGATGGACCTTAGGATATATGCATTTTATGAAACTTTACATTCACTTATCCAAGGTTGAATCGGGCTGAAAATAAGGCAGCTCATCGATGAATCCTTGGCCTCATCGATGAACGCGCCTCGTCGACGAATGCATAAAGGTCACTCGGCGACGAACGTTTTGTTCTCGTCAACGAGAAAATACTGAGACCTCTAAAATTTCAAATAGGCCACTCGATGAAGAACCTATGTTCCCATCGACGAATGAGTGTAGAACACTCATTGAAGAATGTGTGCACTCGTTGACGAGTCCGTCGGGCAGAACAACGCTCCAGTGCGCAACGGGCAAAATTTTTCTTAACAAATATATACCTAAATTGATCCAATGATCAAGATGCGCCCATCTGCCAACCATGCATATATATATATATATATATATTTCAACCTAAAACCCTAGTTTTTGCAACAAGATCAAAAAGAAGAACAACAAGAGCTAGAAGAGAACAAGAACGAAAGATTTTTGCTGTGCTTGAACCTCTTGCCTATGTACTATTGTATACATATTTTTGGGCATTTGTTACTATTATGATCAAAGGTCTTTCACTCATATTTTAGTAAGCAAAATCGTGTCTTTGAGGATTGGTAAACTGAATATTATTTTTGATATATAGATCTTTATTTTCAAAGTACTTATACTCTCACAATCATATTGTTATATATTTTAAAAGCAAGAACGTGAGTTGTTCATATATATAAAGATATTTTTAAAGGGTTTATTAAAGCTTAAATCTTTGAAAACATTCAAGTTTATATTTTATTCAAAGATTTTATCTCAAGTTCATTATTGTAAAATTGATTTGATTTAGATCTTTGGAGCAAAACTATTTTACATGTACTTTTATAAAGATCATATAGTTGGATTTGATCTTTGGAACATATTTATTATACATATTTTCTTATACAAAGATCATTCAATTGTTATTACTAAAGATTTCATCGAACACATTACATACATTCAACTGAGCTTCGAGTTATATCATTTGAGTATGTATTAGGATTTCAATTGTACTCATTAGTTTGTTAAGAGGCATTTGAGTTTTGTAGAAAATTGTAATCTTATTATTGTATTGACGGTTCGGGTTGTGAACCGGGATGAGGTGGAAGCTACGCCTCTTGTAAGCAGCGAACTGTAACTGGAAGTTTTGTCCTAGTTAAAGGAGCGGGATTAGTGGAATCCTTGAGTGGGTTGCTCAAGGTGAGGACGTAGGTCGGGCTGACTGAAACTTGTAAAAACTGTGTTTGCATCTCTTTCCCTTAACTCTTTTAATTTTTGCTAGCACTTACTTATGTGGTTGTTGTGTATGTGTTATATGTTTTAGTACATCTGTAAAGTAATTAGGTAAGATTGATTGATTAATACAATCACACATTCAAAAGTAGAACTTGAGTGACATAAATTTTAAAATACCCAATTCACCCCCCTCTTGGGATTACACATAAATTCATATTTGGTATCAGAGCCTAGTACACTAGACTTAAATGTTTTTTGTGTAAAAGATCACAATGACACACATCGGTATAACCCTATTCGGTGAGGGACACTCATCCACACGACCACCCATCTTTTGTGGTGTTAACTACAAATATTGGAAACAAAGAATGAAAATCTTTCTTTAAAATGATGATGAAAAGTATGGAAAGTTGTCTCTAGAGAAAATCATATTCCTATGAAAATTGTAGATAAAGAAAATATACCTAAGACTGAAGATGAGTACACAGATTAAGACATGAAAGCTCTTCAGACAAATGCTACTGCAATGAATCTGCTTTATTGTGCTTTAAACGTAAATGAATTTAATAAGGTCATGGCATGTACAACTTCTAAAGAAATATGGGATAAATTAGAAGTCATATATGAAGACACTAAAGATGTAAAAGATAGTAGAATAGACATGCTTACAAGTGAGTACAGAGCCTTTAAAATGTCTTCTAGTGAATCAATCCAATCCATGTACACCAGGTTCACTCATATCATGAATTCACTGTATGCTCTTGGTAAAACTTACCCCACTTATGAAATGATCAGGAAATTGTTAAGGGATTATCACTAGTCTGGGAGGTAAAGGCTACAACCATAGCAGAAGGATGAAATTTGAATGCAATGTCTCTAGATGAATTGATCGGGTCGCTCATCACATACGGGCTAACAATAAATGAAAGACTGAGTGAACAGAATAAAACTAAGAAAGTAACAGCCCTCAAAGCTTCATCCAACAATTTTCGTGAAGAGAGCTGTTCAGAATCAGAAGATAACATGACTATTCTAACTAAGAAGTTTGGAAAGTTTCTGAAAAAGAACATAAAGTATACTAGAACATTCCAAAACTCAAAAATAGAAAAGGGAGAGTCAAGTAGAAGGAAGCAAAAGGATGATCCTCCTATGTGCTATAACTATACCGAAGTTGGGCATATCAAGCTAGAAAGTCCACAGCTAAACAAAAAAAAGAAGAAGACACTAAAGGTCGGTTGGGACACTCACAGTAGTAGTAGTTCATACACTGAATCTAGTGATGACCATATTGCAAATCTATGTCTGATGGCTCACGAAGACCACGAGGTACAATATTTTTGTTTAGCTTCTTCATATTATTCTAGTGATTCTGATAATGATGATAGCATGATGTTGTATGATGAATTGCAACAGGAATATTTGTATACTTTTAAAATGCTTGAGAAAATGACAAAGAAAAATTTTGATTTGAAATTAAAGCTAAAGTTATGTTCAAAGTTGTTGGAAAGACAAAGTGAATCTCATACATCATTAATAAAAAACAAAGATTTGAAAATTGAGAAGTTAGAAAGAAATTTGGAAGATAAATCTAAAATTATTTATAAATTCATAGAGGGTCAAAATAATTTTGAAAGATTCCTTGGATCTCAAAGAAATTCCCTAGATAAGGAAGGTCTTGGTTTTAATGGAAAAGAAAACCTTAAATAGAAACACCTTTACATGGGTCACTTTGTAAGAGAGTCAAAATTTTATGTTCCAACTAAAGAGTCTTATAGATACATTACATGTTTCAAATGTAAGAGATTAGGGCACATAAAATTTGATTGTCCATTTAAAAACAAAGATGTTAAAATTAAAAAGGTCTGGAAAGTCAAAGGGGAGTCTAGCACTAACCCCCATGGACCCAAGAAAATATGGGTGCCAAAATTAGTCAATTGAGTGTCCATTGCAGGTGTGCTTGAGATCATCCTCTTCAAAGGATAGATGGTATATGGATAGTGGATGTTCTTGACATATGATCGGAGATAAAACCAAGTTTGCATCCATCACTCCTAAGGATGGAGGATTTGTTACCTTCAGCGACAATGCAAAAGGTAGAATTATTGGAGTTGGTAAGGTTGGTAAGGAACCTTCCCTTGTGATTGATAATGTGTTTTTAGTTGATGGTCTAAAACATAACTTGTTGAGTATAAATCAATTGTGTGATAAAGGTTTTAAAGTTTCATTTGAACATGCATATGCACTGTAGAGGATAAATTTGAAAACAAAATATTGTTTACTGCTGATTGTAATGAAAATGTCTACACCACTAGCTTTGATAATCTTGCTTCTCAACATGTAACTTGCTTTTCTTTTATAAATGAAGTTAGTTGGATATGGCATAGGAGATTAGGACATGCAAACATGGACTTATTATTCAAACTAGTTAAAGGAGAATTAGTTAAGGGATTACCTAAGACAAAATTTGCAAAAGATAAAATATGTGATAAAATCTAGCTTTAAGAAGAAGAAAGCTATCTCCACCACTAGGCCACTTCAAATGTTGCACTTAGATTTATTTGGTCCTAATCCAACTCAAAGTTTAAGTGGTAAATTATATGCTTTCACCATGGTTGACGACTATTCTAGGTTCACATGGGGTACTATTTCTTACACATAAAGATGAAACTTGTCAACTGTTGACTTTGGTGTGATCCCAAGAGGGGGGAGGGTGAATTGGACATTTAAAACTTTTCGGCTAATTTAAAATATTTCTCTGATTCACTGTAGTTCATATCCCATTCAATATCAAAAGTGTGTATATAAAAAATTAAGTTATTAGTGCAGACATACACACGTATCTCATTTAAAATCAATGTGCATGCAAATGATTATAGTTGTAAATGAAAAAACACATACACATATGGAAATTAAAGTGCGGAGATTAAATGTGAGAGAGAGAGAGAGAGAGAGAGAGAGAGAGAGAGAGAGAGAGAGAGAGAGAGAGAGAGAGAGAGAGAGAGAGAGAGAGAGACGATATTGGTTATCGAGGTTCAGCCAAACCAGCCTACGTCCTCGCCTTGGGCATATCCCTCAAGGATTCCACTAAACCTACTCACTTAACCGAGCGGAGCAAAAGCCATTCACATCCTCTCCTTATGGGCGTGAAAAACTCCAACTCAATTACTAGGCCAAGCCGAACTAGTTTCACTTACAAGGTTGAGACTCCCCAGTTCAATTTTCAGACTGAACTGAATCGGTCTCCTTTACGGGGTTGAGACTCCTCAATTCAATTAATGAGCTGAACCCAATCAGTACAATAAAATATATTTTTGTACATGAAAATGCTTCTGAAAAAATGTAAGTAAAAATGTACACAATAAAGCTCAAACAAATGCACTCTCTAATGATATGATTTATGCTCAGTAGAGTAATGATGCTTAAATATATTTAAACCATAATAAGAGATTTTCTTCAAAAATATATTTCAATAATAATATGGGAGAACCTAGGGTTTTTGGTCTTAATAATATTTTTGCAAAAACAAAGATGTGTGGTCTTTGATGTTGAGAGAAATATCCACATGCTTCAAAGATCAAAATAAAATAAGTATTTCTCCAACAAAGATTAGTAATAAAACATGTTTGGAGAAATTAAAAGTTATGCTCAAAAATTGTTTTTGCAATAAGCTCAATCAAAATAGATGCCCAAACACAATAAACACTCTCTTACAAAATATTTTCTAAATAGCACTAAAGATAGTAGGAGAGTGATAAATTTGACCCCAAAATGATTTTTCAAGTAAAATAGTATGTGAGGGAACTTTGATTAGGAAAAAGATTTGAGAGAGAAATTAGTTAATCAAAGTTGCTAATCTGAGTTATGAAGGGGGTATTTATAAATTTTCAAGAAAATATGACCGTTGTGGACTTAATGGGTATTATTAGAAGATATTTAAAACAAGTTTAAAGTTTTAACCCATTTTTAACCCCTAATTACCTCGGTAAAAATAAACAACCCGAGAGTTTTCAGGTGTTTGACCCAAGGTTCGGGTGCCCGAACAGACATGGTGCAAAATGTGTTGTTCGAGGTTCGAGTGCCAAAAAATGGGCTCGGTTAGCTGAATGAGGCGATTCCTCAAAAATTCCGCAGTTCGGTCACCCGGTCCAACATTCAGTTAACCGAACTCATGTGTTTGATTGCTCGAGGCTCAATTTGAACGTAAATGTTCGGTTGGCTGAGTTGGTGGAAAAATTCAGTTTAGGGGTTCGGTCGCTCGTAGACGGTACATTCATATTTGGTTCGGTCGCCCGAAACCAAGTCAACCCGTTAACTTCTTAGCCATTCGGGCACCCAAAGTGTTTTGAACACAACGGGTTCGGTCGCTCAACCTCTCACATTTTTTCTTATTAAGTCCATTTACACTTCAATTTGTTCCCCTGATATTATAAGTGATTATAAGGACTATTTTGTGCATTTGTGTAAGGACCTAAGGTCTTTCTAGGGTCTATGAGGACATCGAAAAAATTTGGCGTCGGTCGACTAAGTCTGTGTATGGTCATTTGTCTTCCCTACGGTCAATCTATGGTCCTGTCTGAGCATTCAATTCATATCATGTAGATGCATGCACTATTACAAGCCAAATAATAAAAATAAATGCAATACAAATTGAAATCAAAATGTCTTTCTCTTTTGCTCTTCATTTTTTATGGAATTTGCTAGGAGTGTGTGAGCTTTATGTCCCTACTGGCTTCTATTTTGCAGTATCTTATGTTCGTGTTGAAATGATAACTTGTTCATACACTAAATGCACACATAAGATACTAGGTGTTTGTCAGCATCAAAATAGAAATCGGACTCAAAAAGCTAGCATGAACAATTTACTAGACTTTGTAGAAAAATCCAAAATGAAAAGGGATACAAAATTACCCACATTACAAGTGATAGGGGGATATAATTTAAAAATGATGGTATAGAGAACTACTGTAACATAGAGGGTATATTTCATAACTTCTCAGCACCCAGGACTTCACAACAAAACGGGGTGGTTGAGCGAGAGAATAAATCTTTGCAGGAAATGGTTAGAACCATGCTTAACGAACATAAGCTACCTAAGTACTTTTGGGCTGAGGTAGTGAACACTGCCTGCTATGTATTGAATAGAGTTCTGATTAGACCCACTCTGAATAAAACTCCCTATGAACTGTGGAATGGCCATAAACCAAATATTTCATATTTTCATGTCTTTGGCTGCAAATGTTTTGTTCTTTAGAGATAATGAACACCTAGGAAAATTTGATGTGAAATTTGATAAAGGTATCTTTCTAGGTTATGCCTTAGATAATAAAGCCTACATGGTGTATTAAAAAAGAACATTGACTGTAATTGAATCCATCCATGTAGTGTTTGATGAGTCCAATCCCTTCTCCAAAAAAGACTGATGAGGATGAGGTTGAGATAAGTAAGAGATTGGAAAAACTATCTACGGAAAATGACTCAGATAAGAATGTTGAAGTTAAGGAAACAACTTCTGAAAATAATCAAGTAGAAAGAGAGGTTAATGAGCTACCTAGGGAATGGAAATATGTAAGGAATCACCCCATTGATCTAATCATAGGTGAACCATCACATGGAGTAGCTACACGATCCTCACTTAGAAATATGGTTAGTAACTTTGCATTCTTATCAAAGGAAGAGCTTAAGAATGTGAATGAGACAATTGAGGATGAATCATGGGTAATATCTATGCAATAAGAATTAAATCAATTTGAGACAAATAAAGTCTAAGCATTAGTTCCTAGACCTGATGACCATATAGTTATTGGAACAAAATGGATATATAAGAACAAGAAAGATGAAAATGAAATTATAGTTAGAAACAAAGCTAGACTAGTAGCTTAAGGATATAACTAGGAGGAATGTATAGATTTTGAGGAAACATTTACTCCTGTAGTTAGTATGGAAGCCATTCGGATGTTATTGACATATGCTGCTTTTAAGAATTTTAAATTATATCAAATGGATGTGAAAAATGCATTCTTAAATGACTATATTAATGAGAAAGTCTATGTTGAACAACCTTTAGGGTTTGAAAATCACAAATTTCCAAATCATGTCTATAAATTGACTAAAACCTTGTATGGATTGAAGCAAGATCCTAGAGCTTGGTATGAAAGGCTTAGTGGTTTTCTTCTAGATAATGAGTTCACTAGAGGGAAGAATGACACAACACTTTTCATAAAAACTAAAAATAATAACTTGCTCCTAGTACAAGTATACGTAGATGATATCATTTATGGGGCAACTAACGAAGAGTTGTGTAATGAGTTTGCCAGCTGCATGCAAACTGAATTTGAATTGAGCATGATGGGTGACCTTAGTATCTTTCTAAGACTTCAGATCAAATAGGCAACACATGAGATTTTTATAAACCAATCGAAATACATTAGAGACTTGCTCAAAAGGTTTAACATGGAAGATGGTAAAACTTTAAGAGCACCTATGAGTTCTTCCACAAAATTGGATAAAAATGAGCAGAGTATACTGGTGGATGTTAAGCTCTACCGTGGAATGATTGGTAGTCTGTTATACCTAACTGCTAGCAGGCTTGATATTCTATTTAGCGTATGCTTGTGTACAAGATTTCAGACTGCACCTAAAAAGTCACATCTATTAGCAGTTAAAAGAATACTTAGATACCTTATAGGAACTATTGAACTTGGATTATGGTATCCAAAGTAGACTTCCCTTGAGATTGTCAGTTATTCTAATGCTGACTTTTCCGGTAGTAAAGTAGATAGAAAAAGCACTAGCAGCATTTGTCACTTTTTAAGACAATCCTTAATTTCTTGGTTTTTCAAGAAACATAATTCAGCTGCACTGTCCACAGCCAAGGCTGAATACATAGCGGCTAGAAGTTGTTGTGCTCAAACGCTATACATGAAGCAACTAATGGACTATGGCTTGCACTATGAAACTGTTCCTATAAAGTGTGACATTACAAGTGCAATAAATATCTCAAAGAACCCCATATCACATTCACGAACTAAGCACATAGAAATTAGACATCATTTTCTACGTGACCATATGCAAAAGGGGGATATGGAACTTGAGTTTGTGTGCACATATGAACAATGGGTAGATATATTCACGAAACCACTGAGGATAAGTTTATCCAAATTAGACGTGAATTAGGCTTGATGCATAGTAGAGAAGTTGCCTAGAGATATATTAGAATACATAACTGAGGGGGAGCAACTTAAATTAAAAGTAAGTAATGACTATTGCATATTAAATATTTTATGGATCTGTAATACATGTTGATGCGCACATGAATTTTAAAATTTAATGAAATGAATTGCTTATCTATATCAATGTCGATTGGAATGATCTTGTATGTTAAACATGAAATTTGATTTCACAAAATAGTTATATTTTTTAGAAAGGGGGAGAGATAAATTGCTTAACACAATGGGAGAAATAAATTTTTTTTTACAAAGGGCGAAGTATTTAACTTTTTATATTTTTGTATACTTTTTTGATTGATGTCAAAAGGGGGAGAGAATATTTATTAGAGCAAAATTTTCTTTGTAATATTTTTTGGATTACATTGCCATGTTATTAGGAAAGGAGGAAAGAATATTTATTTTTGCTCGTGTATTTGTTATCATCAAAAAAGGGGAAATTGTTGACTCTATGAGTCTAATCCCATTTTGATAATGACAAATCACATAATATCTTACCTGTGCATTAAGATTGTGAACAAGATCATTACTTAACATGCACAGAAGGTAAGGAAGTCATGGAAGCCATGAGGAACTTAAAGCATATACAACCTGATACACTCCATGGAATAACGAATGCTATCTCATATAATATAGTTAGAAGCTTAAAATAACGAATAGATGGACCTTAGGATACATGCATTTTATGAAAATTTACATTCACTTATCCAAGGTTGAATCAGGTTGAAAATAAGGCAGCTTATCTACGAATCCTTGGCCTCATCGACGAACGCACGAAGGTCACTCGGCGACGAACGTTTTGTTCTCGTTGACGAGAAAATACAGAGACCTCTAAAATTTCAGACTGGCCACTCAGCGACGAACCCATGCTCTCGTCGATGAATGAGTGTAGAACACTTGTCGACGAATATGTGCACTTGTTGACGAGTCCGTTGGGTAGAACGACGCTCTAGTGCACAACGGGCAAAATTTTTCTTAACAAAAATATACCTAAATTGATCCAATGATCAAGATGCACCAATCTGCCAACCATTCATATATAACTAGGGTTTTATGTTGTTATATATATATATATATATATATATATATATATATATATATATATATTCCAACCTAAAACCCTAGTTTTTACAACAAGATCAAAAAGAAGAACAACAAGAGCTAGAAGAGAACAAGAACGAAAGATTTTTCACTACAAAAAAATAGGTTTTTAGTGACGAAAGTATTAGTGCCGGTTTTAAAACTGTCATTAATAGTGTTGTATTAGTCACGATTCTTCAAAACCGTCACTAACACTTTCGTCACTAAAAACTGCGCGGTAAACAATTTTCAAGCAAATTTTTTTTTGAGAAAATATTAGCAACTATTTTATGGTATTAGTGACGGATTAAATTCGCCACTAAAAGTCACTTATTAGTTACGATTAACCAACCGTCACTACTAATACTTATGAATATATAAAAAAATTTAGTTAAGGGTATTAGGTTAGAGAATTAGTGACGAATTACAAAATTCGTCGCTATTAGTCATTATTAGTGACGGATTTGAGAACCGTCACTAATACTTCCTGTTTTTAAAAAAATTAAAAATTTTAAGTTCAGAGTATTAGTGGCGAATAAATGAATTCGTCACTATTAGTCTCTTATTAGTGATGGATTTGAAAACGTCACTAATAATGCCTTTTTTTAAAACAAATAAAAAAAATTTCAGTTCAGAGTATTAGTGACAATGTTGTAAATCCGTCACTAATAAATAACCAATAGTGACAAATTTGTAGATTCGTCACTAATACTTCTTTTTTAAAAAAAAAAATAAAAAATTTATGTTCAGAGTATTAGTGACAAATTTACAAATTCGTCACCATTGGTCCCTTATTAGTGACGAATTTCTAGATTCGTCACTAATAGGCCATTATTAGTGACAAATTATGGACCGTTACTAATGTTATGTCATTTAAAAAAAAATATTAGACAAAGAGTAGTAGTGATGGTTTTGAAACCGTCACTAATGCCCAAAACTCTTATCCTTTCCCGCGGGATATTTTCCCACACTTTCCCCTGTCGCTTTTCCCTCTTGCTCCAGCTGGCTCATCCTCCTCCCCTTTTACTCCTGCAAACCTCTCTCCCAATCTCCCACTGCTTTCGGCTTGGTACGTGCTGTTCGTCGGACGTCTTAGGCTTCGTCAGAGCCCTAACGGACTCGCGACCCCAGTCGAACCCCTTTCCCAATCTCCCGCTATTCCCAGCCGACTAACGGCCTTCTTGCCAAAAATTTTGGGTTTGGTCGGAGCCTTAGCCAACTCGCGACCCTTGTCGAACCCCTCTCCCAATCTCTTGCTACTCCCAAGTATCTCTTGAGACCTATACACCTATTTTGTATTCCAGAAATATTTTACATTTTGTTGGTGCTTTGGGGTATCTATTTCTGTCTTGTTTCTGCTTTTGCTGCTTCATTTATTATTTTTTATTTTTGAATTTTTGTGCGTAAAATAGTAGGAAATCATTTCATTCAAATATGCTTTATTTGAAATTTTGTTTTGATTTTTGAAGTGTCCAAAATTGGAACACTTCGGAAGTAAAAAAATTCACTTTGTTGGAATTGCTAGTGGTTTTGAACAATTGATTTCCGCTCTACTTTGTACCTGCTGCTTGTGGTTTTGGATGGAAAGACAATTGATCTTCATTTTTCTTCTAAAATTCCATGTTTGATCCTAATACTCTTGAAAATGGTAGTAATAATTTATTAATGCATGCGTTTCATATTGTGTACCAAAAACTATAAAATTTTTTTGCTAAAATATGAAGCTGAAATGGACTTGATTGAATATCAAAGATTGACTAGAAAGCATTTATATTATTTTCTAGCTTCGTTTTTGGTTTTGTTATGATGATTAAATAATTAATAACCATTGCTCGACACTGATAATTTGATCTGACTATGGATGGATTAATTAAATTAATTGATTAAATTAATCTGTCGCTGTGGAGCGGGGACCACTTGCTCCCTCTGTTTCAAGTATAAATAAACTATGGACTGTAGGTGTAACGACCTGCTTAATTAACATGATTTTTTTTCCACTGCAATAATTATCATACTCTGATACCATAACATTATCCTAAGCAGCGAGAAGCATAATACAAATAAACATTTTCATACATAATGATATACCATACTGTACAATATCAGAGTGCTATCATGTTTCCCAAAAGAATATATACATGTGTTACTAAATCCCCAAAATTACCCTCAGCTAGCTAGGGCAAATACAAAAACCCTCTACTATATTCACTTTACTATCAGGGCACTACAGATGCCCCTCTACCTGTGAGCCTGATCTACTCGCCTACCTGGATCACCTGAAAAAAAGGTTTCAACACTGGGATGAGCCAACGCTCAGTAAGACGATATATGCTATTACTAGTGTGTGGCAAATGAGTCATCATATCATAAAAATCCGTTTCCATATAATTATGTATATCTGGATCTATAAATACAGTACAAATCATAATATTCATTACCATTTTCATGTCATTTAACACATATGTATTTAAGTTACTATTCAAAATACTTCTAACATACATAAGTAATTCCCTTGTCTCTGTAAATCAGAATGTACATAATAATAACTATAAACTTTCCCCTGTGGATATCTGTATGTCATGATTTAACCCCTCATGACAGGGTTGTGCGGCCCGTAGGCGGGATCTACACTAGCTGACTGACCAGGTAAATCACTATACTCCCTCGGTCGATCTGCCCACCTTTACCCATATCTGATGGGGAGCCTGTCCACGTCAAGGGCACTATACGATCGACCTACAGCCTATTATCTGAATAGGCAGTTGCACTCTGTAAACTGTATACTGCATGTAGCTACGATACTATGCTCTGTAAACTGTATGGTCCAACAGGGTCTAATACTATATACATATTCATATATATACTCTTTCACTATTTTCATCATGTTTTCAAAATTACCATCACGCTATCTTTCTGTTCTGTACATACTATAACTGTAGCATCTCGATGTTATCTCTGTATGACTGTCTATATATTCTGTAAATGCTCTGTCTGTATACTTTGAATGTTATGGTAATAGAAAACATGACATGCTTTAAACTTTGTAAATCACAATACTGTATCCGTAATTCGTATAATCATGGTGTTAAAATCCGTAAAATCATGGTACTATAATTCACATAATCATAGCACTAAAATACATAAAATCATGAAACTACAATTCATAAAACATACTCCCATACTACATACATATTCTCAAGTCACACCATACTTGAGTACATAATTTTCATAAATAAATACATTCCATATTATTTAGAAATTTCCTAGCATAGCATATATCCCTTACCTTATCTCTGAAAAACCTCTACTGTACTCTAACCCGATACCCGCAGGGCCTCCTACAAAACACCCTGAAACCAATATTTGTTAGAACTAAACACCAGTATTTTTCTGCTTGTATCATTTCCTATAACTATCACAAGGCCAAAAGGAGACTAAAAAGCCTTACCCTGAATTTGGGATGATTTCCAACTCCAATCCGCTCCGATAGATACGTAGAGAACTCCGCCAGGAGCGTCATGGTAGCTTCGGATCGTCGATCCGGCAACTGGTGGGGCCGAAAACAAAGAGAGAAGGGAGAGAGAGTCGTAGGAGAGAGAGAGCGGCGAGAGAAATGACCAAAAATCCCGGTTTTCCCATTTTTATACTGCTGGATTCGTCGACGAGCCACATCACTTCGTCAACGAATCTTTCAATAAATTCGTTGACGAAACCCTATATTCGTCGACGAAATTCAGACCGCCCAAGAACCTCTCTTGGTATTTTCTCGTCGACGAAATTCTGAAGACCTTCGTCGACGAAACCCTGTGTTCGTGGACGAAACTTGAAAAATTTCTTAAAATTAAATTAAATTATTTTATTCTCCAAAATGCAATGTCGTCGACGAAGTCTACGGTCTCCTTCTGTTTCTGTTTCCATTTTCTCTCGCTTTTATTATTAAAATATTATTATTCTTCGGGTCACTATAGTAGGTACATTTCATCTACCCCATTTCTATCTTTCAACATTCTTTATTTTATTTCAACATCAATTATTATATATAGTAAGGGCATTATTAATTTAACCATTTTCCCCCTGCAATCTATGTCAAATCACCTATGAAAAGAACATACCAAATTAAGATTAAACTACAAGTCAACAAATTAAGAGAGAGAGAGAGAGAGAGAGAGAGAGAGAGAGAGAGAGAGAGAGAAGTTTGGGCTTTTTTTCGTTGAAAGGAAATCAACGTGTTGGTGGTTGATACAGATTATAATTGAGGTTTGAGTGAGTTGATTGGACTCCAACATTGATCTTGCGTAGTAGAAACAATTATGACTTGTATAGTTCACTTTGTTGATCTTGCGGAGATCAAGTGGGCATCATCACATCAAGTAGGCACTTTGTTGAAGCTTAAGAAGGTGATGTCCAACTCATGATGTGAATGAAATGCTAGTGTTTAAAACATTGCAAATAAATAATGACTTATTTTTCTTCAAAAATGAACTGAAGTTTGCAATATTTCATTTATTGGGATCATTGTCCAATGATATCAAATGAACTCAAATGTGCCAATATTTGTATTTAATCTTTGGAGGATAGAGGGATAGATGCGCCATATGTTATAAGTACCGTCATTATTAGGTTGAATTTGAATTTGAGTAAATATGGATAAATTTTAATATAATTGTATATATTCAAATTGAAGGCTCTCTAAATATAAGATTTTTATATTTACATGTCTTTTAGGAAGATAAATTTATCTTTTTATGAGAAGTCAAAATCTATAATAATAATAATAATAATAATAATAATAATAATAATAATAATAATAATAATAAAAATAGCATCTCGCTTTGATAGCACCGACCATGTACTATGGAGTCATGTAAGATTACATTTATGTAAATAATATTATTACGATTATTATTATTATTAT
The DNA here is from genome assembly GCF_029873635.1 of Malania oleifera. Taxonomy (NCBI): domain Eukaryota; kingdom Viridiplantae; phylum Streptophyta; class Magnoliopsida; order Santalales; family Ximeniaceae; genus Malania; species Malania oleifera. The sequence continues at coordinate 55,406,956 of NC_080426.1, forward strand.
CAAATAAAGTATTTTACTTAGAGTAGCTGAGTAGGCCATATACACCAATTATTATATATCCTTTATTATAATGATGATAGAGGTTTTTATTAGGCTCTTAAAAATTATGCAGCTATATGTTAGACTCTCTTTTCATCCCAAATGCAATGAATTGAGGGCGGGTTTAGGTCAACAATAAAGTTGCTCATTTGTTATCAATTAGGCATGGTCAACAATAAACATACACCACAAAGACATGGCATGATCACATAAATACCAGATGCGCCATTTTCCCTTCCTAGAAGGGGCGCATAGAGGGCAAGTTCAATGAACATTATGAATAATTCTGATGATTTGTTGCCCAAAATAGTGTAGCTTGCGAACAATCTTCAGATGAGGCACATCTACATGCACAAAGTTGAGCAGGACTGCTAAGTGCTGATCCAAATGAGTAGCAATTTGAACAGTATACCTAGTTTGGTTCCATCAGTTGGCTGGGTTAGCCGGGGAGAGTGGAATTTTTGGATTTTGTAATTTTAAGGTTTTTCAACATTGTGAATTGCATGCTGGTAGTGGAATTAGGTTCTCGCATGCTCAAACTCACTGGTATATGCATGATGCATATTATTGTGATTTGTTTGCTTGAATCTATCAAGTTTTAGTGTAGGAATTTTTTGGGAAATGCCCAATTTACAAACGGCATGCTGTCGAAATTTCGTTAAAGTTTGTCCATAATAAAACTATGTACAAAGAAATGTATGCATAATCAGTTAAAACTTAAAATCATTCTAACTCACGTCTATCACGTGTTGAAATTCGTAAGAAAAGAGACAATCTTAGGCTTATACATGCAATTATTAAATTCTGTATTCTGATCACTTTTTTTTTTTTCATTTCCTTGCTTGAATTTTAATTCTTGGCTTCAACAGCATCCAACTCTTGTTTTCAACAATGTTAAACTCATCTACTATTCAAATTTAATATATACAGTTTCATCTCATCCAAGCCGCTCCCACCACTAATAAATTTAATATAAGTCTCTAATATATTAACTTAAATGGTACATTCTAATTTACACATAAATAATGCACTATATGCTCGATATAAATCCATTCAAGGCAAAAGGATGCAAAGAACTACGTAATTTAAGAAATTAAATTAATAAATAAAATTATATTTGGTTGGTTTATTTCCTTATGCAAAATTTCATTATGCACAATATATTTCCTTGTGGCTTGTGTCTCTATTTAAAGGTATTCTTGTCCTTGTGCATGAGTTGCATATTTATGAGCTCCTCCATAGCTCCTACAGTTTGGTATTCGTTTATGGAGTTTGTTGTGGATTAATAGCTCATTTGCCAAAATTAATTCATACAAATAATTTCATACTTTAGGATGTTTTAACACGTGGTGATAAAGGTACTTTTATTTCCCTTAATATTATTACGTATATTTAATGAAAAACATTGAAACTTGAAATTCTTAGGATATTTCTCGAAGAAATTGCAAATTAATTCAAGAAAATAAATATGCTGGAGGAGTGACAAAAGAAACAAAAAGGATTAGTAATGTTTGTATTTCAACATGACTGACTTAACTAGGCAAAAAGGAGTGCAAGGAATGGTTCTTTTAGTTTGGGAATGACACAATGCAAAGGACAAAACATCCAACCAAAAGATGATTGCCATATTACTTAATTTAATAAGCTTAGTGGTGGGTCTTAGTTCTACAAAGGCCCTTAGCATAGCCATTATTAAAGTCTTCCTAATTTCCTTGTCTTCTAAAGAAAATAATGGAGTCACATGCTTCATGGGATCACCTAGTCCATATTTGTACCCTAACCCTTCTTCCCACAAAGAAACAATGATTTATCCTTCCACTTCTCGATGGAATCATAAATCTCAAGTAGAATGCTTGCATGCTACCCTGTCATGCAAAAATAGCACAACCCACTTTGGTAGGAAAATTGTTAATATAAAAAAAAATTTGAGAGTTAGAAATTGTCATTTGAACATTGACCTCAACCCAAAGGCAACCAAAGCCTAACAAGATGTATGCTAGCTATTTAGGGCAAACTAGAAAGGTGGGAAGACAAATGACAAAAAACATTCTCAACAAAGAAATGTATAGGGGAAGCTTCAACCTAACCCTAAATGAAAAATTCAAACTTAATAAGATCAATGCTATATGCCTAATCAAAAGAAAAAGGGAGGTGATGAAAAGATCAATGCTATATGCCTAATCAAAAGAAAAAGAGAAACTCCAAATGTAGGAAGAACCCTTAGCCTCTATAACATCTAACCTATACTTGTATGGAAAACTTTATTTATTACATATAGTCCGGTGCTAGATGAGTTAATGGTAAGAAGAAAAAAAAAAAAACTATATTATCACATTTAACTGTCATAAATAGACAATATGCATTGAATGAACATAAAGGTCACGATGGATTCACTTGGAGTTACCAATTGCACAGAGACATGAACCACCTTGATATAGTAAACTAGGTTTTAAATTCAGAAATCGACATTTGCATCCATTAAAATGACAAACCCTTTTAGACGACATGACACCCCCAAAAATATGGAAAATTAATAAGCAATGACCTAGTAATTAATTAATCTCTGCTCGTCGCCGCCGCCCTCTGGTGCTCGACCATTTCCATGGTTAATAAGAATTGATTCATTGCATCTTGGTTAAAGGTGAGATTTGGGCTTGCAACTAGGCCATTGATTTGCATTTTTGAAGTTGCTGCAAATTTTCTCAAAGTCTTAAGAAGGATACTTTGTATTTTTGACAATTAAAGGGGTTAGTGTGTTCTGTTTTTGTTTTTAATATTTTTATTTGTTTTGTTTTCTGTACCACTGGGGTTTGTCTTAAGGCAATTTTGAGATCATAATTTGAAATGAATGAATTTCAAATCTTGCATAAAAATATAGCATTTTTAAAATTTTTGCTATTCGATAATAATGGGTACATTGTATTTCAAATTTATATAATAGTGTTTGAACACGAGGTATAAATGAATTAGAAGATGAACTAGACGAAGCAAAGGAAAATGAAATAAGAAAATCAAGGAAATTGCATTGGTAATATATTTTTTTTCTGTCAATTCTACTTTATTTTGTATGCAGGACCATTGTTTTTTCAAGTTCTATTCTTTTAAGGATCATTAATGTTTTCGTTAGTAGCTAACTTTATGGCCGAACTCATGAAATTTTAGTTTTTGTTTACATCATTTCATCCCCAGGGGATTGCATGTTTGATAGTATACTATACTTTAGGACATAATTTAGCTATCCTCAGCTTAGATTTTGCCGTCATTGAGAAGAGTTTGTTATATAATTATAGGTCTACTTTTGATAACTTCTATTTTTGATAGTGGGCGTATCATTTGCAGTGTATATACAATGAAGGGAGGGGCTTTATCTAGTTTATTCGGAGTTTCTTTTCAAAATTGATTTCAAATGCGATAAGCCTGCCCATGTAGACAAAATGAATTTTAGCCTTTCATCTGATAGGTTGTCTCTTATAGTTAAGGTATGATTTAAATATTAATTTTATTTCTCTTGAATCTTGATGCCCTTCTTGCGGTCATTGCATCCACAATAAGGCAAGTGGATGTAGTGATCGCAAGAAGGGCATCAAGATTCAAGAGAAATAAAATTAATATTTAAATCATACCTTAACTATAAGAGATAACCTATCATATGAAAGGCTAAAATTCATTTTGTCTACATGGGCAGGCTTATTGCATTTCAAATCAATTTTGAAAAGAAACTCCAGGTAAACTAGATAAAGAATCGTTGATGTAGCCACCACCATCCACGGCCTTGTTGTCCTTCTCTGTCATCCATGGCCTCATTGCAGCTAGAGATGGGTATATATCTAACTTCTGAATTTAAGATATGGTTACATGTATTACTGTCGTGAATATGCTACATGATTGCATGTTAGTCTAGAATGCCTCCTACATGGCGGATGCAGTTGATGTGTATTGCATGCTGGTAGTGGATATAGGTTCTCGTGTGCCTTCAACTTCTTATAAATGATCTATTAAACCTATCAAGTGTAGGTTTTATGGGAAAAGGTCCAATTTACAGACGACATGTTGCCGAAATTGTTTTAAAATTTTTCCAAACAAAAAAAGAAGAAGATAGTCTTAGTTTGATGTTAAAATATTTTTGAAAGGATGAGTGAAACTTAGGAATCATAATAAATGAGGCAATGTAGACTGAGTTCATTTAGAACGGACATTCATTTATATGTTTTTGGTCTGGTAAGCTTAAAGAATTCATTGCCATGCCGAAATCATTGAAAATATTATATACACTTGGCTGAGGATTTGAAAATTTGAAAAAGGCATACATTGAATATGTACATAACTCACAGGGAGCATAAGTTTCATAATTATTTAAATTAAATGCTCTCATCATCTCATAATGTTCATGTCCAAATGCTTGGATGAATAACAATACTACACTGAACCCAATAATATCCACTGTTCTCTGCTATTTATATTCTGAATTTAAGATAGGGTTATGTATTACTGTCGTGAATATGTTACATGATTGCATGCTAGTCTAGAATGCCTCCTACATGGCAGATGTAGTTGATGTGTATTGCATGCTGGTAGTGGATGGATATAGGTTCGCGTGTGCCTTTAACTTCTTATAAATGATCTATTTGAACCTATCAAGTGTAGGTTTTATGGGAAAACGTCCAATTTACAGACGACATGTTGCCGAAATTGCGTCAAAAATTTCCCAAACAAAAAAAAAAATATAAGCTTAGTTTAATGTTAAAATATTTTTGAAAGGATGAGTAAAAACATTTGCCATGTCTGAGCAAAAAAAAATTGCCATGATCTAGTGGCTTTTCAGCTGTTGAGTGAACGCTATAAATCCCTTGGACTATCTTTAGTTTGTAGAATGCTTATTTCTAGGAATAGAGATAGTTGTAATAGAAGAACTTGATAATTTGTATTAAAAATGTATTATAATGCACAAGTGAAAATTTATAATTTCTTATCAATCATAGTAAAGAGTAGACAAGGAATGGCTATAATTTCATCATAGATATACCTTCCATATTCCCTGTTGAGTGGAAGAATGATGAATAAATATGAAATGACTATTATCTCTATTCCTAGATATCTTCTTGTATTCCATCCTATTAGTAGGAATAGCTATTCAGTGAACCAACAAAACCTCAATGTATCTGGTGAAATTTTATGAGGCATCCCACTCATCATCTGATGTCAATTGTTCTCATGTGGTGAGGTGCCCTATCTTTGTTAGTTGTTTGTGGTTAGCTTGTGAAAGCAGCTTGGGCTTGTTTAGTTGTCAAAAACAAATTTTCATTTTTCATTTTTAGATTTAAAATGACCAAAAGATAACCTTGTTTTGAATTAATATAGATGTCTTCAAAACAAGGAAATGTATTGACATTTTTTATTTCATTATATTTTGAAAATAGAAAAAAAAAATTATTTTCCAATACTAAACTAACTGTTACATTTTCTGATACTCAACGATGAGGGGGGTATCTTTTGCATGGAAAATTTGTCAAGCATCAATTTATACTACCGAATATTGCTGTATTTGTTTTGATTTTTCTTTTATGTTGGGCATCTCTGCTAAATGCATTGGTTAAATGGTTTTGTAGATATATTTTGGAGGGGAAAGAGTTGGAATTCTATATGAAGAAGATCTAGAGGAAGAAGGGAAAAAAGGGAAAAGGAGCAGGTGCTGCCTAAAGTTTTGTTGCCTATAGATCGTTTTCATTTTTCTTAATCCCATATCTCATTTCAGGCATTGGACTCTCAAAAGATTTCCAGATGAATTTGTTTGTTTATCTGAACTTTGTTTCTTGTGTTATTGTTCAATGCCTCATTAGAATATATCAGACAACATTGTCTCTTATAGTTTTAATTGTTATTTGAACAAATGGAATTTTTGTATTTTAATTTGAATTTGTACTAGTATTTGTATTTGAATTTTAAATATTTTTAAATAATTTTTGTTATCTGAACATATGTTATTTCTTCATTTTAATTGAATTTGTATGAAATTTTGAATGGTTTCAAAATGTAATTATAGATTTTTATATAAGAATTCATGATTAAAAAAAATTAGTATTAAAAGGTTTTTTTTTCTAATTATTAGTGAAAGATTCAAATTCGTCACTAATACCCTACTATTAGTGATGAATTTGTATCCTTCACAAATAACTTACTTTTAGTAACGAATTTCGGATTCGTCAATAATACAATGCTAGTAGTGACGAATTTTTAATTCGTCACTAATACCGCTTCTATTAGTGACAAATTTTTTATTCGGCACTAATACCATACTAGTGGTGACGAATTTCTAAGTCGTCACTAATACTCTCTACTAGTAGTGACGAATTTCTAATTCGTCATTAATACTCTTCCAGTAGTGACGAATTTCTATTTCGTCACTAATACCCTTACTATTAGTGACGAATTTGAGTTGAGCCGTTCTACTATATAGTGACGGTGTTAAGGTTTTAGTGACGGATTATATCCGTCACTAATATTCCATTATTAGTGACGAATGTTATATTCGTCACTAAAAGTTAATAGTAACGGCACATATAGCAACTATTTTAAAACTGTCACTAATAATCATAAATTCGTCACTAATACTATTAGTGACAAATTTATGACTATTAGTGACGGATTGGATCCGTCACTAATACCTTGATTATTTGTAGTGTTTGTTGTGCTTGAACCTCTTGCCTACGTACTATTGTATTCGGATTTTTGGGCATTCGTTACTCTCACGATCAAAGGTCTTTCATTCATATTTTCGTAAGCAAGATTGTGTCTTTGAGGTTTCATAAACAGAGTATTATTTTTGATGTATAGATCTTTATTTTCAAAGTGCTTATACTCTCACAATCATATTGTTATGTATTTTAAGAGCAAGAACGTGCGTTGTTCATATATATATTACTTGAAGATATTTTTAAAGGGTTTATTAAAGCTTAAATCTTTGAAAACATTCAAGTTTATATTTTATTCAAAGATTTTATCTCAGGTTCATTATTGTAGAATTGATTTGATTTAGATCTTTGGAGCAAAACCGTTTTACACATATTTTTATAAAGATCATATAGTTGGATTAGATCTTTGGAACATAATTGTTATACATCTTTTCTTATACAAAGATCATTCAATTGTTATTACTAAAGATTTCATCGAACATATTACATACATTCAACTGAGCTTCGAGTTATATCATCTGAGTATGTATTAGGATTTCAATTGTACTCATTAGCTTGTTAAGGAGCATTTGAGTTTTTCAGAAAATTGTAATCTTATTATTGTATTGATGGTTCATGTTGTCAATCGAGGTGAGGAGGAAGCTACACCTCTTGTATGCAGCGGACTATAACGGGAAGCTTCATCCCAATTAAAGGAGCGGGATTAGTGGAATCCTTGAGTGGGTTGCTTAAGGCGAGGACGTAGGCCGGGTTGGCTGAACCTCGTAAAAACTTTGTTTGCGTCTCTTTCCTTTAAATCTTTTAACTTCCGCTTGCACTTACTTGTGTGGTTGTTGTGTATGTGTTAAATGTTTTAGTACATCTGTAAAGTAATTGGATAAGATTGATTGATTAATACAATCATACATTCAAAAGTAGAACTTGAGTGACATAAATTTTAAAATACCCAATTCACCCCCCTTTTGGGATTAAACATAAATTCACAATTCAACCCAACTCTTTGTGTTCCAAGATTTTTTTCTTGTTATACACTTTTAGCTTGGAGAAGCTTGACAAGAATTGACACATTGGGGGCAATGCCCAAGTGAAAAGACAACAGACTTCATCAGCAAGTGGCGAAAATATTGAATGGTCTAACATAAACTATGTTTCCCAACATGAGCAAGATGAAATTTTTGTGTGCCTACCAACAATTGTGTACAAATGGTAACAAACCCTATACCTGATCCACCTTGGTAGATGGTCTTAATGATGTAAAGTTTCCAAAAAACACCTCGTCATATTTTATCGTTGAAAGTATTTGCACAAAAATAAAATAATTTTTTATCGATTTGTACAAAAAAAGGTAATTAAGCTCAACTTCAACTAATGTTAAAGCTACTGCTATATGGATTGTTTTGTCTATTTTTATAACTTGTGGATGACCAAGAAGGTAGATGGATTTAAAAAATGCCTTTCTACATGGTAAGTAGATTGGAGAAGTCTTTATGGCTTAACCACCAAGCTTGTTGACCTTGCTCATCCTAAGCATGTTTTTAGGTTACATTGTTTGATTTATGTTTTACAATATGCTCCACAAGCTTAGTTTAAGAGTTTTATCTTTGCACTTTTGAACTGATTTTTAGCTTAGGTGTAGTTGAGCTAATCCCTTGATGTTTATCTAGCAATCTTCCTATAATAATGTTATTTTATCCTCAAATAGGTACTAATTCCAGGACAATGTTGGATTACTTGTTTTTGAGAGAAAAAAAAAAGTTGAGATAGTATTAGAAGCTTTGCAACCAAGGAAGGGAACAAGTTAAGTTAAAAAAAGGGGGGGCGGGGGTCAGGAGTCTTGACTCAGAAGGTATGCCACTATCTACACATGTTTGCCTCCTTTGAAAGCTCCTAGTGTTGCAGTATCATTGGTAAGTTGTGTCCAATCAACATCAAGAATCCAAGATTAGAATCAACTATAAAAACATAGATCTACTTGGGTATAGATGGTATCTCTTTATTCTTCATGATATTGACTACATTTCTGAGCCCCATTTGCATTTTAGTGGATTAGTCTAGTATGAGAAATTATGAGAAAGAGTATATTACAAAATATTTAATTCGTGAGTTTCTAATGATCGGCATGTTTTGCATGTTGTGTTGGAATATTTTCTAAAATATAAGATTTTATGGGTTTTCAAAGTCCTTCATTTATGAATTTTCTAAAGCATTCATGAGGAGTATTTATTGTTATGTGGGTTTGTCCCACATTGGAAAAAGTGGAAAAGGAAAGGTCATTAATAAATGACAAGGTGGAATAATCTCTCAAAATTGGTTAAGAGATAGTGCTAGTGTGTACTCTAGTGTACCCTAGGACTCACCGTCCACAAGCGCACATGCGTGGCATGGGTTGTAGGGCGCTAGTGGCGCACAAGCACTTAACACTTTCCACGCTTGCATCGTTGTGAGATTGTGACCATTGATAATGATCGAATGGTTAAAATACTAATCTTATATAGGTGCAACCTGGTCGACGATACAATCGATGGAATATGAAATCTTGGGAGTCTCGACTAGGCTAGACCAAGTCAACGCCAGGTGCGACCAGGTCAAATCTACTTTACGATTTGAATAGATGCAACCTTTCAAAAAAGGCATAATTTTGTCTATAAATAGATAGAATTAACTCCAATAAACATAAAATTCATCATTATCTCCTTCTCTTTCTTACAAAAAGCTTCCTCAAATTATATCTTTTTAAAATCAGGATTTTATTATCTGCAGAAATAGAATTCCCAAAAATTTGTTCAGATTACTTTAAGAGTGTTTGTGATCAGTTTTCGTTTGTATATAATGCATAATCTAGGCTTCATTGTATCCTGGAAATATATTTACTGACTCAATACACAATAATTTAGTGGGGGCAAATAACCTTTTAAGGAAAACAACATTGTAACATGCCTTGAAGTAATTTCTTTTCTGTAGCATTTCCTCATCTTATTCCTACATGTTGCATCCTTTATAACACATGAGTCCAAGGTTTAGTGTGAGCCACAAAAGGAGAATGAGTTTATTCCACATACCTCCTCTAAAATTTCAAAATTTATGAACCTCTTGATATTTAATTATTAATGCTTAGGAAACTTAGTCCCTTTTGGAACTTGTTATTTTTGCAAATATCAAGCATGGTCTACATCTTTTTATCAAATTTTAAAAGAGGTTCATTAAATTTATAAAACATCAAAAGAGATTTGCATTTTTTTTTCTCAATCCCACTTTGAAAATTTTTAAACCTGGACTGATTTTCGCAACTTTTTATTTAGCTGTTTTTTTAGTTTGATGACCCTTCCTTCAGAGTTAATTTTTTATACTAACAGTTGCAGCCAAAAATTGAATGACCTTCACAATCCTTGATCACAACCAACTGAAAAGAGATAAATATACAAGACTTGGAGGACCCGAGGTGTACTCTGAGGGATCTCTCCGATGCCTAAGTCAGAGATTGGCTTGAGAGGTTTTTTATGTAACAGTAAAGTATAGTTTTAGACTGAGATACCTTAACCTCTTCTCTGAATCTCCATTTATAGTGATGAAGTTTGACCCAAGGGTGATATGCCATTTATTGGCGAATTATGGTGCGAGCGTGAATTGTTTCGGTTGTTATAGCGTTGGCATAGATTGCTTTGATCATCATGGAGCTGGCGTCAATTGCTCTGGCTGAGCAATTGACTTGGGTGGTAACTGCCCTCATCAATGCTGGGCTCTAGTATCCTCTGGACTTATGGTTAGTGATATATTTGGGGTATATCAGCTGCCCCCCCTTCAGTTTCAAATTTTTTGAAACTTGTTTCCAAAGTTTAAAAGTTGTTATGTCTTTTTATTTATTTATTTATTTTTTTTTTGGTGAGCTCTCTCTCCCTATATTTGGCTTCTTGAGCCAAAGGGCTTGCCGAGCCGATGTTGGTGGGTAGTCGGCTTATCTGAGCTGAGATTGAAGCAGTGTCGACTTTTATCGAGTCGGTTAATGCCGAGTATGCGGCTTCCGAGTCGAGATTGTTGCAATGTTAGCTTATCCGAGCTAGTTTTTGATGAATATGCTGTTTCCGAGCCGAGACCATAGTAACGTTGACTTATCCGAGCCGACTTTTTTGTGTATGTGACTTCCCAAACCAATTGGAGTAGAGTTGGATTTTCTGAGCCGATTGTTGTTGGGTATTTTGTACCGACCCATTTTTCAAGGGGTATTTTGTGTTGAGCAACTCTTCAAGGGAATTTTGTGTTGAGCAGCTCTTTGTGATGCATTTTGTGCCGAGTGGCTCTTTGCAAGGCTTTTTGTGTTGAGCAACTTTCTGATTACGCGCCACAGTTGCGTAATTATGCATTTAATTTCATGCATTCAAGATCATAATTTTAATTAAAATGCCCAATTTTGTCTAATAGTTTAATCATTGAGCTCACTCGATAATTTTAAGATAATTACCCTATCTGTTGCTGAACATTTATGGACACTCGTGTTTGATTATTGTAGGATAGTTTTTTTTTAACATTAAATTTGAAATTAGAATGTACGCAGGTCATGAGAATGAAAAGGTGTCGTGTATATGAGGCGGAGTCCAAATCAATACTGTGAGCATTCGGGATTTTCATGAACATTTAAAGGATAATTTTTGGAAGTCGAGTCATGCACACAAAAAGAGGCCATTTTCGGCACTACTTCGTAATCTTGGCATAACTTTCTTTTCAGAGCTCTGATTCAGATGATTCAAAATGTTGTCGAAAGCTAAGGAAATTCTCTACAATTTTTGTGTTTTGAGCATTGAGAGTTACGGGCTGTAGGAGGGTCGAAAGCGAGCTTAAAAGTGGAGGGTAGATCGTATGCTTTTGAAAAAAGAAAAGAAAAGAAAAAAATAAAAAAGAAATATTAAAGATGATGTGACCCGACCATGTAGCCGGGTCATCTTAGCAACACGCTGGGTGAGGAACAAAAGAAAGGAAAGAAAGAAAAGAAAAGAAAGAAAAGGAAAGAAAGGAAAGAAAGGAAAGAAGGAGATTTTGAAGAGTCAAAGAAGGTAGGCTACTTGGGAACTTCTTCTAGGGGACTTTTAATTGTAGATTAGAGGTCGTGCGCTGGGTTTTTTCTAAAGGAGGTTGTGCAAGGAAAAGGAGTGAATGAGGCGCTGGGTTTGTAGGGTAAAGAGGTATATATATTAATATTTTTTAGAGCAGTAGGAGGAGAACCCTATTGAGGAGGCCTTGCGCAGGAAGCAAATAGGGAGGCTTGAAAATATTTCTTCTTGCTGGGAGGTTTGGAAAAGGAGACAAAAAGGAATTTTTTTTTTCTTTTGTGGAAGCCACACACGCGCAAATTGTCTTTTGGTGGAGGCTGTGTGCACGGAGGCTTTCTTGGATCTCAAAGAGGCGGCGCTGTAGGAAAAAAACAATACGAACAACGGCAAAGGAGAGGTGGCGGCGCGCAGCAAATTAGAATCTTTTCGAAATCGAAAGGTGGCGAACAAAGGCAGTGCTCGGGGTGTTCGCGGCCAGCGATGGAGATGTTGTGAGTGTTGATTTTTACTCTACTCTCCAAATAAAAGAAAACATGGTGGAATCTTTATTGTTGGATTTAATTTTCATAATGAACTAAATTTTTGTATTCTAGGAAAACGATGTAACCCAGTTTCGAACTATGCTTGCTCGTTGATGCTAATCTGAATTAGTTTTCCTTATTGTTTGTTTGAGTTATTATGACGCCCCGAAACCCGCCAAGTGGGGCCCAGGTGCCACGTGTTCCAATCACCTACATCTGATACCATAATTATCATGCACGTAGCGGAACATAAATAAATAACCTCAAATAAATACCATAGTTTTATATAACAACCCAAAAACGAATACTACAACATCCAAATATCTATCTCCACAACCAGTATTTAAAACATAATCACGTACAAATATATCTATACATATATCTGTATCTCACAATACCCTAAAAAGAAACGAACAAAAACAGTCCTAGCCTAGGCCTTCAAACCCGGTCTCCAGAAGAACCTGAAAAATTGTTAATCCACTAGGGTAAGACACTTCTCAGTAAGGGTGGAATAAATTATAACAGTGTGTGACAAATGAGTTTTTAATATTTACATATCAAAATAAACTGCTTCTCACATAATATCAATAACAACTGAGAAAATGTACCATTAATAACATTCTTGACATCTAATATCATACACACATCCAAATGCACAAGTACATAATTTTTATGCAGGCAAAAGTCCCCAAGAATAAGGAAGATTACCCACCCATACAAGTAGCTTACCTCTGTTCTGGTACTAAAAACTACCTACCAGAGCATTCACCTTACTCAGTAAGCACTCGGGTGAAGTATTACCTTGCCGCTAGTACACACATATTTATTATTTTAAAGGCGAAGGTTTTCAAGGATCGGGATGTCTACCCACCCATACAAGTAGCATCCCTTTGCACTGATACCAAGAAACTGCCTAGCAAAGCACTCGCCTTTCTCAGCAAGCCCCCCAGTGGTATGTTTATCTCGCCACATGCACACACATGCATTCACAATATGTTATACCATTATTTTTATGCTATAATTAAATTCATATGCGCACAACACATCCACAAAGGAATCATGCAACTTATACTTCGTCTTCCAATGTCCTCAGTACGTGGCCCACACAGAGCAACTGCGTACATATCAATACGTGGCCCACATAGGTACCTATGTACTTCTTATCTACATGTGGCCCACACAGGCACTACTACCCACACAGGGTACATAACATGGTCCACATAGGTGCCATTATCCACACAGGATATAACGTGGCCCACACAAGCACCACTCCAGCTTCTGCAACACGTGGCCTACACAGGCACCACTATTTACCAGTATCCAATCCCCATGACCTACCCGTCATACATCAGTAGAACAAGCTCCTCGACCTACCAATGTCCTACCCCATATAAATAACAATATGACAAGCTCCTCGACCTGCCAACGTCATATCATGATTTGCATCTAGGTAATATAACAATCTCCTCATGCCAACGTTATATTGAGGTGCATACGAATAACCACACCAATTAGTTCACACAGACGCATCAATGCATTTCCACGCAGGAATCCAACAGATCAATACATATCCCACACAGTATTCCAACAAATCAATACATTTCCCACACAATATTCCAACAGATCAATACATTTCCACATAGGAGTCAAACATAACAATTCATTCATCATGTCATAATCATTCCAAACATCGCTCATGTAAGCCAAATACCACAGAAATTCATATTCAATTTATTAGAAAGTAATTGTTCTCATGCTACACAATTTTAATATCATAAGCAATTATCCCCAAATATAACCTTAAACCAAAATCATCATTTTTCCAATAATCAGGCTATTCCGAAAATCATATAGATAAATAATAAATTTCATATGCTCGTAAATAATCGGTTTACCTTAAAAAAATACTGATATAATTTTATTTCCCCTTACATAATTCCCTGAACCACGCCTGCAGGGCTCCCAAGATTATACCCACGATGCTCACCCGAACCCTAATTTAATCAAATCAACCCCAATAAAATATTATTTTAACATTTCCTAATTTACAATAATTAAATAATAATTAATTTCTAAATAACCAATTTATCCTAATTTTAGGACTATTTTCACAACGACCCCACGAGAAATCTGCTCCGCTAGACTTGTAGAGAATCATCCCTAGATTTTCGTGGTGGTGTTCGATCGTCAATTTGGCTTAAAATTTAAGAAAAATTGAGACAAGAATGAGAATTTGGCTTACCCCAAGAGATATGTCTACGTTACTTCTACAACAAATCCACTTCGGTAGATATGTCGGTAGCGGAGAATAGAGTTCAGTGGTATTTTAGGATTTTCAATTGGGCGAGAATCCGCCGCAAAATCGTAGAAAGAAGAGGAGTGGAGAACGTAAGCTGAGAGAAATTTTTTTTTTTCTTCTTTTTCTCTTTCTATTTGCGCCAACGTGAGTTGTCTTTTTTTTTTTTTTCTTTTTTTCTTTTTACTTCCTATTTGCTTCTTTAGCCTTTAAGTTTCCGTTTTTTTTTTTCTTTCCTTTATCCTTTGCATTACACTTTATTATATACTTATATATATATATATATATATATATATATATATATATATATACTTACATATATACTTTTATATATATATATATCCGAAATCCTCAAATTTCTTAATTTAATTAATTTTCTTAATAAAAATAATAATAATAATTTTTTAATTAATTAATTATTATTATTATTTTTTTTTTTTTGGGTCGTTACAGTTATTTTGTACTTAATGCTTTTAATTAACTAGCCATTAATTAAATGATATTAGTCTTGTGATTTGCTATCGAAAGGGGGGATCATAGGATAGATCTTGGGTAATTCAGCGTAGATAAATATATAGATTGAAAGACTTGTATGAATCTACATAGCATTAAAAATCAAGGTTGTTATTGCATTCTTGCGTTATGAATTTGCATAATCTTATGTTAAATAATAAACAAGAATAGGTTCTGATTGGCTATCGAAAGAGACCTTTGGAAAAATTGGAGATTTGCTAACAAATAGAGAAAACGAAATTGAATTAGTTAGATGAGTAAAGCATAGTGAGAAATTAGGTGAAATCGGTTTCCTAGAAGTTTTCACCATCAGTAATTTGATACATGACATCTAGTTTTGAATTCTCTTGAATAGTTTATTTAAAGTAGCTTTATTTAAATTTTGTAGTCTAAAATTATTAATCTTTCTAAATAAAATCAAGGTTAGTAAAATTTCGGTACTTGGTAAAATTAAGACATCAATCCCTAAGGATGATACTCTAGACATCATTATATTATAAAATTGTGATACTGTGCACTTGCAGTTTTGCACCGATCAAGTTTTTGGCGCCATTGCCAGGGATTGAGTTTTTCTTATTTTTGCCAATATTGATACAAAGTAATCTTTGTTTTAATTTAGAATTTTATTTTTATATTTATTATTTTATTTCTTTTTATTTTATTTTATTTTATTATTTATTTTTTATCTTCTTTATTTCAGGTGTGTTTTTTATGTGGATGCGTCGTGTTAGAACTCGTGCCATTATTCCTTTTCATCCGGAGATTGAAAGAACGCTCAGAGCACTAAGGAAAATGAGGGTACTAGCCATGGAGAATGGACAAGATAACGTGCAGCCATGCACCCTGAAGGATTATGTACGACCAGTTGTGAATGACAACTATTCGGGTATCAGACGCCAACCCATTAATGCCAACAATTTTGAGCTCAAACCAGCATTAATCAATGGTGTTACTGAAGACACCATTAGACTGAGATTGTTCCCTTTTTCTTTGAGGGACAAAACAAGAGGTTGATTACAGTCTCTACAACCTGGGAGTATCACTAGTTGGCAAGACATGGCAGAAAAATTTCTAACTAAATTCTTTCCACCTGCAAAAACAGCTCAACTCAGGAGTGAGATTGGTCAATTCAAGCAACATGATTTTGAATCACTCTATGAAGCATGGGAAAGGTATAAGGATTTGATTCGATGCTGCCCACAATATGGATTGCCGGATTGGTTACAAATTCAGATGTTCTATAATGGGTTAAACGGGCAAATTCGAACTTTAATTGATGCTGCATCTGGGGGAACTTTGATGTCAAAGACACCTGAAGGTGCTACTTCTCTTTTGGAAGAAATGACCTTAAATAACTATCAATGGCCAACCGAAAAAACTATGGCTAAGAAAGTTGCTGGGATTCATGAATTGGAGCCATTTGCTGCACTTTCAGCTCAAGTTGCTTCTCTGTCTCATCAGATTGCAACTTTGACCACCCAGAGGATACCACAAAGTGCAGAATATGTGGTAGCTACAAGTAGGATAGATCCGAGCAATGAAGCGAGTCATGAACAGGTTCAATACATCAATAATCGGAACTACAACTATAGGGGTAATCTAGTGCCACAATATTACCATCCAAGGCTTTGAAATCATGGGAATTTGTCTTATGGAAATACAAAGAATGTGCTGCAACCTCCTCCAAGACTTGATAGTCAATAAAGTGAGAAGAAGATGTCACTTGAGGATTCCATGATATCATTTGTTGAGGAGAAAAAAGACAGGTTTAAAAAGACTGATTCACAGTTGGAAAACATCGAGACTTATTGCAACAATATGGGAGCCACTATGAAGAATCTTAAAATGCAAATTGGGCAACTGGCCACGACTATAAATTCCCAACAAAGAGGAACTTTTCCTAACAACACAGAAGTGAATCCTAAGGAACAATGTAAGGCCATCACACTTAGGAATGGAAGAGAAATTGAGAAGTCACTAGCAAAGGAAACCATTTCCACACCTACAACTGAAAAGAATGGCCGAAGCAAGAATAAAGGGAAAGAAAAGGAGATTGTGGATGATACACTAGGCAAGACTGACACGTCACTAGCAATTTCATTTCCTGACAATCCTTCTATTCTCTCTACTCCACTTCTTTATCCTCAACGTTTTCAAAAAAAAAAATTAGATAAGAAATTTTCTAAGTTTTTGGATATTTTAAAGAAAAGTCACATAAATATTCCTTTTGCAGATGCCTTGGAACAAATGCCAAACTATGTCAAATTCCCGAAGGACTTCATTTCCAAGAAAAGAAGGTTGGAGGAGTTCAAAATAGTGAAGCTTACCGAGGAGTGTAGTGATATTCTCCAAAAGAAATTGCATAAAAAATTAAAAGATCCAGGGAGTGTTACTTTGCCTTGCACTATTGGAAATTCATTTTTGATAAAGTTTTATGTGATCTTGGTGCTAGCATTAATCTTATGCTACTTTCTGTTTGTAGATTGGGACTTGGAGATATGAAACGAACAACCATTTCTTTGCAACTTGTAGACCGATCCATCAAGTATTCACGTGGAATCATAGAACATGTATTGGTAAAGGTGGACAAATTCATTTTTCCTACTGATTTTGTGGTGTTAGATATGGAGGAAGATCAAGAAGTGCCACTAATTCTTGGCCGACCATTTTTGTAAGAACCCGAACCGTGATATATGGGTTTATTGCGTAAGAGAGGAAAAAAATGGAATTCTACAGACTTCGTCGACGAGGCCATATTTCATCGACGAAGGTAGAAGACTTGTCGTCGATGAAATTTAGAGCCTCATCGATGAGAAAAAGCCAAGGGGTTCAGGAAAATTTAAATATCAGGGTTTGTCGACGAAATCACTACCTCATCGATGAAATCCTTGAAGACCTCGTCGACGAGGACCGTAAAGTTCGTAGTTGGAATTCAGGTTAAGGTAAGGGGATTCTGTTTATATCAGTTCATTTTTGAAATCAGGATCAGTGAGCTTATAGGCTACGATCGTATGTATGTTTTGACTACTTATTTGGGGAAATCTATCAGGTAAAAACACGGGATTTTTAGGTTACAGTTTTCGAAAAAATTTGGGGATTTCGGGTATCATCTCTACTTTGTTTGGAAAATCGTTCGTTTTGTTTAAACTGTATTATTGAGATGACTGTTATCCATGTTTGCATAAACTGTATACTTGAAATCATAAACAATATGATTTGCCATAAACCAAATAAGTGTGGTATGTATGAATGTATGTATTTGTTCCAGGTATTTGTAAAACAGTTATGTGGCGGCTAATTACTGTACGCTGAAATGTATAGGAACGTGAGTTCCAAAATGATTCCAGGGGTTTGTAAAACAGCCAGGTTTCGGGTAGTTACCGTGGCGAGAGTGGCCGGCTCTATATCCGGGGTGTGAAATATCACCAGTATGTTCTGGCTGGTCACCGGTGGGTGTGATCTACACCGTTTGTAGCAATGGATTCACTGTGGGCTTAGGTTGTCGTAGCGTAATTGGCACGTGGCAATGTAATCGGGGTGAGACTAGGTGACCTTGTGTAGTTGCGTATGTAGCAATGGATTCACTATTGGGCCTGAGTCGTAGATCTTCGTAGTTGCATGTGTAGAAACGCAATCGCTGTGAGACTAGGTGACCTTGTGTAGTTGCATATGATGCAATGGATTCACCATTTGGCCTTGATCATCGCAGTGTAGTTGCGTATGTAGCAATGTAATCGCTGTAAGACGAGGTGACCTGGTGTAGTTGCGAACTAGTGTGATGACACTAACTGTATGTATGTATGTATGTTGGGTATCGTATGAACTGGAATGGTTTTTTGAAAATACTGGAATTGTATGTATTTTTTTGAAACTGTACGAATTGTTTCAAACTGTATCGTATGCATAGTGTTATGGAGTATGTAAAATGACACTAGTATGCCATACACTGATATAAACTGTTTTTTTCCTTACTGAGAGGTGTCTCACTCCGAATGTACGTACACTATTTTTCAGGGCCTTCAGGTAGCGGTAAGTAGCGTCCTAGCGTCTAGAAGCAAGGGTGTCGTAGCTACTGCTAGTACCTTCTAGGTACGAGTTTTGGTACCTAGGTTGTGAGGATAGTTTTGTAGACACTTGGGGTATGTTTTGTAATATGGGAATGTATCCTAGCTTGTATAGTATAGACTCTGGTATGATACTGGTTATGTATAAAAGACCGTATTTCGCTGCATAATCTGGATAGTATGGATGTTTGTATGTATGTATATAGGGCATCCGTTCACCCCACGAGGTCGGACCCTCTTTGTATGTTGTATCAGGTATGTTTTGATTGATACAGAGACAGGTTAGGTTACTTAAATTCACCCTCGAGTTCCATTTCCGGGTTCTGGGCGTGACAACTTGGTATCAGAGCTAACCAGGTTCTTAGGTCTTGTAGACTTGGTTAGGAGTATTGATGTGTACATACTAGAGTATAGGATGTGGGAAATGGGTAGTGTTGGTTGAGGGTTGTTCTGTTGCTAGATCGGAATGTGTCGACGGTATTCCGTGTTTTTCCTAGAATGACGATTCCTAATAAAGGCAGGGCAGACCATTGACGATTTTCATGTCGGTGTGATGGGACGGGCTTAGATCTGTGAGAGTAATAGTTGACATGATTAGGTCTATGATTGTGTTATCTGTGTACGATATAGGAATTATAATCGATTCCTATTCTGTTTTCAGTATGAAACCCAAGGATAATAACTTGGAGAGTGGCTTCGAGGAGATGGCAAGCGATGAGTCTCCTTCTGTGTCTCGTGGTTTGGCGAGAGAGGTAATCCGAGAGATTGGGCGGAGTCTTAGGAGACGCGAGAGTTCTCCTATTGATGCAGGGTGTACCATCGAGAGGTTCACACGCATGCACCCTCCGACATTTGCTGGAGGACCTGATCCGATAGTGGCGGAGGATTGGATTGAGAAGACTGAGAGGATTTTGGGAGTCTTCCATTGCACTGAGAAGCAGAAGGTCTTGTACACTACCTTCCAGTTGACTGGGGAGGCAAGGCGATGGTGGACAGCGGTGAGTCTGCTTGAGAGGCGGAGAATTGGTCCATCTGATATGACGTGGAGCCACTTCAAGGAGGTATTCTTTGAGAGATACTTTTCGGTCTCCACCCGGAATGCGAAAGCCGATGAGTTTTCAGGCCTGACACAGGGTACTTTGACGGTGCAAAAGTATGCTGCCAGATTTATCAAGCTATCTCGATTTGGACCGTACTTGGTTCCGAATGAGCACGAGAAGGCTCGGAGGTTTGAAAGGGGTCTGAGGAAAGACATCCGCCGTCTTGTGGGGATGCTGCAGATTCGTGAGTTCTCTATCCTGGTGGATAAAGCCACCATAGTTGAGACCGACCTTTGGGGAGATGAGGTAGTGCAGGTTCAAGGGAAGAAGCCAGTATCTTTTGGTCCTCAGAGTGGTCCTCGGCAGGGTCCATGGAAGAAGAAGAAGAACTACAGCTCTGGTTATCGGCAGAACACCGAGTAGCTAAACTCTCAATGGGATCCATCCTCCGCACCATACGCTAAGTGCCATAAATGGCACGATGGCAAGTGTCGACCATTTTGGGGTGTATGCTATAACTGTGGTGAGACAGGCCACATGGTGAAGAGTTGTTAGGAACATGGGAGGATTATGCCTGCACAAAGTCAGAGCCGTGGGAGTAATCAGATGCCTCGGGTGAATTACTAGGCAACCACAGCTCCGGCAAGAGTATATTCACTTACTCCAGCAGATGCAGAACACGCTGGGAACGTGGTGACAAGTACCATGTTATTGCTTTCGAATAAAGCTGTGGTGTTATTTGATTCGGGGGCAACCCATTCGTTCATATCTACTAGATTTGTGAAATTGTGTGGGATTGAAACCCAACTTTTGGATGAATGTTTGGATGTGACTATGCCGACTAGGAGTATAACGATTTGTACTAAGATGTTAGGAAACTGCCCAGTTGTGATTCAGGAGAGACTGTTACTTGTGAATCTTGTAGTATACGACATGTCAGGTTTTGATGTCATACTGGGAATGGATTGGTTGTTTTCCAGCTACGCGGTGATTGATTGTCGGAAGAAGGTGGTAGTATTCAGACCTCCTGGGAAGCAGGATTTTGAGTTCGCCGGATCGTGTGTGCGTTCTACGCCACAAATTCTATCAGCTTTACAGGCGAGGAGGTTCCTCTTAGATGGTTGTCATGGGTACCTAGCTTGTGTGAAGGAACCGCCGCGGGATGAGTTGAGACTCGAGGACATTCGGGTGGTCAACGAGTTTCCGGATGTGTTTCCAGACGACTTACTTGGTTTACCTCCGGATCATGAGGTGGAGTTTACTATTGAGTTGCTGCTTGGTAAGGCACCGATCTCTTAAGCTCCGTACTGGATGGCTCCAGCAAAACTTTCGGAGTTAAAGGAGTAGTTGCAGGTTTTACTGGACAGGGGATTCGTTTAACCTAGTGTTTCACCCTGGGGAGCTCCAGTGTTATTTGTGAAGAAGAAGGACGGGTCGATGCGCATGTGCATTGATTACCGTGAGATCAACAAATTAACAGTGAAGAACCGTTACCCTTTGCCTCGTATAGATGATCTTTTTGACTAGTTGCAGGGGACGCAGGTCTTTTCGAAGATTGACTTGCGGTCAGGATATCATTAGGTGAGGGTTAGAGCAGAGGATGTAGCGAAGACTGCTTTTCGAACCAGATATGACCACTACGAGTTTTTGGTCATGCCTTTTGGGTTGACGAATGCTCTGACGGTGTTCATGGATTTGATGAATAGGGTTTTCCATGAGTACCTAGATCGATTTGTAGTGGTATTCATTAAATACATTATGGTATACTTGAGGAGTACGGAAGAGCATGTGGAACATTTGAGGTTAGTGTTACAGATTCTGCAAGAGAAGAAGATGTATGCTAAACTGAAGAAGTGTGAGTTCTAGTTGAATCAGGTTGCGTTCTTAGGCCATGTGGTGTCTGAGGGCGGTATTTCTGTTGATTCCAATAAGATTGAAGTTGTGGTCGATTGGGTTAGACCAAAGAATGTGCAAGAGGTTCGGAGTTTTCTAGGACTAGCGGGTTACTATCATCGGTTGGTGGAGGGATTCTCTAAATTGTCTGGACCTCTGGCACGATTGACCAAGAAAGGAGTGCAGTTTGAGTAGACCAATGATTGCGAGCAGTGTTTTCAGCAGTTGAAACACCGACTGGTTACTGCTCCAGTATTAACCATTCCTTTAGGGGATGAGAGTTTTGTGATTTATAGCGACGCGTACTTGAAGGGTTTGGGATGTGTGCTTATGCAACAGGGTAAGGTGGTAGCTTATGCATCTCGACAACTTAAAGAGTATGAGAAGAATTACCCTACGCATGACCTAGAGTTAGTTGCTATTGTTTATGCCTTGATCTGGCGACATTATTTGTACGGTGTTCAGTGTGAGATTTTCACTGACCACAAAACCCTTAGGTATTTCTTCACATAGAAGGAGCTGAAGATGAGGCAGAGGCGGTGGCTAGAGTTGATTAAGGACTACTATTATACGATCAGTTATCACCCAGGAAAGGCTAATGTGGTAGCAGATGCGCTAAGTCAGAAGTCAGAGCATGCAGCAGTATCTGTAGTTGTAACTCAGCATCATGTTGACGAGATCTGGAAAGCCTTGGCATAGAGTTGGTTTTTGGTGATCATTAGGCTTTCATTGCTAATTTGGTGATCCATCCGACCTTGTTTGAACGTATTAAAGCTGCGTAGGCTAATGATGTGGAGTTAGCTAAGATTGTGGAGAAAGTGCAGCAGGGTTCGACTGCAGATTTTAACATTTATGACAGAGGTGTGTTGAGATTTGGGACCAGGTTGTGTGTTCCAAACGATGAGGAGATCAGAAAGACGATTCTGGAGTAAGCATATCGTTCTTTGCATACGGTACATTCGGGTAGTATGAAGATGTATCGGGATTTGCGCGAGTCCTTCTGGTGGAGTGGTATGAAGAGGGATATTGCCCAGTTCGTGGAGCAGTGTCTGACGTGTCAGCAGGTAAAGGCTGAACACCAGAGACCGGCAGGGTCGTTGCAGCCATTACCTATTCCGGTGTGGAAATAGGAGAACATTTCCATGGACTTTGTTACCAGCTTACCGACAGCGCTTCACGGGCAGAATGCTATTTGGGTAATTGTGGACAGGTTGACGAAATCTACTCACTTTGTACCGATGAAGGTTAGCTACCCTTTGAGTAAGCTAGCTGATATGTACGTGCATGAGATTGTGAGAATGCACGGGGTACCGGTGTCCATTGTTTCAGATCGGGATCCAAGGTTTACTTCTCGATTTTGGAAGAGCTTGCAGGAAGCATTGGGGACGAAGCTTACGTTTAGTATAGCGTTCCACCCCCAGACTGATGGACAATCGGAGAGAACAATACAGATCTTGGAAGATATGTTACGGGCTTGTGTATTGGACTTCAGTAGTAGTTGGATTCAGTTTCTGCCACTAGTAGAGTTTGCCTATAACAGCAGCTTCCAGGCTAGTATAGGAATGGCACCGTTCGAGGCTTTGTATGGTCGGAGGTGTCGATCTCCTTTATATTGGGATGAGGTCGGTGAACGTCAGGTTTTAGGACCTGAACTCGTGCAGCAGGCATCTAAGAAGGTAGGTTTGATTTGGGAGAGGATTAGATCGGCTCAGAGTTGGCAGAAGAGTTACGCGGATGTTCACCGCCGTGAGTTAGAGTTCGAAGAGGGAGGTAAGGTATTTCTGCGTATCGCTCTGATGAAAGGAGTGATGAGATTTGGCTCGAAGGGCAAGTTGATTTCGTGGTATATCGGACCATTCGAGGTACTTGAGCGAGTAGGTCCAGTAGCCTACAGAGTTGCATTACCTCCAGCACTTTTGAGGGTCCATGATGTGTTTCACGTATCCATGTTGAGGAGGTATGTGTTGGATCCGTAACATGTTATCTGTTACGAGTCTTTGGGACTTGAGGATACTTTAGCGTATAAGGAGATACCTGTTCAGGTTCTAGACCGTAAAGTTCAGAAGCTTCGTACCAAAGAGATACCATTAGTGAAGGTATTGTCACGGAACCACGAGGTTGAGGAAGCTTCTTGGGAACTAGAGACGGAAATACACCGGAAGTATCCACAATTGTTTGAGTAGTATTTGAATAGCAAGGTGGTATGAGTATGTATGTATGTATGTAATCCTCTGTTATCATATTGTATCTAGTGGTTAGTCTCAGGGAGAGTCATGTAGTATTGTGAGCTCCTGAGACCGTGTATGTATGTGACCACGGTATTCCTCCATCATAAGTGAGGGCATGTATGTATGTATTGTAACGAGGCTGCGTATAAATGGCCATCGTATTCTCTAGAGTATGTATGTATGTATCGTGACGGGGCTGCGTATAAATGGCCACCGTATTCTCTAGAGTGAGTATGTATGTATCGTAGAGAGACTGCGTATAGATAGTCACCGTTTCACTTCAGAGTATGTATGTAGTAGTATGAATGTGATTGTAAAGAGAGATTGCAACTTTCAAGGACGAAATTTTTGTAAGGAGGGGAGATTGTAAGAACCCGAACCGTGAAATATGGGTTTATTGCGTAAAAGAGGAAAAAAATGAAATTCTGTAGACTTTGTCGACGGGGCCATATTTCGTCGACAAAGGTAGAAGACTTCTCGTCGACGAAATTCAAAGCCTCATCGATGAGAAAAAGCCGAGGGGTTCAGGGAAATTTAAATATTAGGGTTCGTCGACGAAATTGCTGCCTCATCGACAAAATCCCTGAAGACCTCGTCGACGAGGACACCACTTCATCGACAAAATCCCCCAGGTCAAAGGTCTTTAAAAGGATATTTTGAGTTTGCTTCATTGTTAAGTTTTGGAAATCCTCTCTCTCTCTCTCTAGAACTTTCCCTCCACTCTCTCTCTCTCTCTAGTTTTGGTTACCGATCGTCACCGGAATCGTAAATCTAAAGTTACTGCGAGGATCAATGAAGGATTCTCTACATTTCTATTGAATCGGAATCTCGTTTCAAAGGATTTCGGGTTTCGGGCCAAAATCGAGGTAAGGCTCGATTTTCATTTCTGATTCAGTATATGTATAGTAGTACGGATTGTAAGTATGTTTTGTACTATGGTTTGTAGGTTTTGGAGTTTCGGTTCGTAGTTTTGAGGATCGTAAAGTTCGTAGTTGGAATTCAAGTTAAGGTAAGGGGATTCTGTTTATATCAGTCCATTTTTGAAATCAGGATTGGTGAGCTTATAGGCTACGATCGTATGTATGTTTTGACTACTTATTTGGGAAAATCTATTGGGTAAAAACATGGGATTTTTGGGTTACAGTTTTTGGGAAAATTTGGAGATTTCGGGTATCATCTCTACTTTGTTTGGAAAATCGTTCGTTTTGTTTAAACTGTATTATTGAGATGACTGTTATCCATATTTGCATAAACTGTATACTTGAAATCGTAAACGATATGATTTTCCGTAAACCAAAATAAGTGTGGTATGTATGAATGTATGTATTTGTTCCAGGTATTTGTAAAACAGCTATGTGCTGGCTAATTACCATATGCTGAAATGTATAGGAACGTGAGTTCCAAAATGATTCCAGGGATTTGTAAAACAGCCAGGTATCGGGTAGTTACCGTGGCGAGAGTGGCCGGCTCTATATCCGGGGTGTGAAATATCACCAGTATGTTCCAGCTGGTCACCAGTGGGTGTAATCTATACCGTTTGTAGCAATGGATTCACTGTGGGCCTAGGTCGTCGCAGCGTAGTTGGCACGTGGCAATGTAATTGGGGTAAGACTAGGTGACCTTGTGTAGTTGCGTATGTAGCAATGGATTCATTATTGGGCCTGAGTCGTAGATCTTCGTAGTTGCATGTGTAGAAACGTAATCGCTGTGAGACTAGGTGACCTTGTGTAGTTGCGTATGATGCAATGGATTCACCATTGGGCCTTGATTGTCGCAGCGTAGTTGCGTATGTAGCAATGTAATCGCTGTGATACAAGGTGACCTAGTGTAGTTGTGAACTAGTGTGACGACAGTGACTGTATGTATGTATGTATGTTGGGTATCGTATGAACTGGAACGGTTTTCTGAAAATACTGGAATTGTATGTATTTGTATGAAACTGTACGAATTGTTTCAAACTGTATCGTATGCATAGTGTTATGAAGTATGTAAAATGACACTGGTATGCCACACACTGATATAAACTGTTTTCTTCCTTATTGAGAGGTCTCTCACCTTGAATATACATACAATATTTTTCAGGGCCTTCAGGTAGCGGTAAGTAGCGTCCTAACATCTGGAAGCAAGGGTGTCGTAGCTATTGCTAGTACCTTCTAGGTACAAGTTTTGGTACCCAGGTTGTCAGGATAGTTTTGTAGACACCTAGGGTATGTTTTGTAATATGGGAATGTATATCCTAACTTGTATAGTTTAGACTCTGGTATGATACTGGTTATGTATAAAAGACCATATTTCGCTGCGTAATCTGGATAGT
Source organism: Malania oleifera (assembly GCF_029873635.1). Classification (NCBI taxonomy): domain Eukaryota; kingdom Viridiplantae; phylum Streptophyta; class Magnoliopsida; order Santalales; family Ximeniaceae; genus Malania; species Malania oleifera. The sequence continues at coordinate 55,433,595 of NC_080426.1, forward strand.
ATGGACGTTTGTATGTATGTATGTAGGGCATCCGTTCACCCCACGGGGTCGGACCCTCTTTGTATGTTGTATCAGGTATGTTTTAATTGATACAAAGACAGGTTAGGTTACTTAAATTCACCCCCGGGTTCCATTTTCGGGTTCGGGCCGTGACAATTCTTGGTCACTGGAAGGGCGTTAATTGATGTTCAAAAGGGTGAGCTCACATTGAGAGTAAACAAGGAAGAGGTCATGTTCAACATCTACCAAGCCATGAGATTCCCAGAAGATCCAAGCACTTGGTTTCGGGTTGATGTCATGCAACAATGTATAGAAGAAGCCTTTCAGGAAGCTATACCAGTCGATCATCTAGAATGGTGTATCACTACTTCATCTCATGCTTATGATTTTAATAATTCTACTGTTTACAAATCTGATTTACCTTTTGCTAGTAAGGAATTTCTACACTATGTATTTGCTTTGGGAGCTTTGCAGCAAGCTACAATAGTTATCAATGAAGTGGGGAGGATAGAACCTATGGTCGAAAAGATAGATTCTAGAATTTCTAAAGAAATGATGCAGCAAACTACAACTCCATAGTTGAAGTAATTATTGAGCATCTTCACTATGCATTTTTAGGGGATAATGACACCTTTCTAGTGATTGTCGCTGCATCACTCACATCGGAGGAAGAGGAAAAGCTGCTGCGTGTGTTGAGGGAGCATAGGACAGCCTTGGGATAGACTATTTCTAACATAAAAGGTATAAGTCCTTTAATTTGCATGCACAAGATATTAATGGAGGAACTTTACAAACCATCAATCGAGCACCAAAGACGATTAAATCCAGCAATGAAGGAAGTTGTGAGAGCTGAAATTTTAAAACTTCTCGATGCTGGAATTATTTATGTTATTTCAGACAATTCATGGGTAAGTCCAGTGCAGGTTGTGCTAAAGAAAGGTGGAATGACGGTGGTGAAAAATGACAACAATGAGTTTATTCCTATAAGAGCAGTCACGGGATGGCGTGTATGTATGGATTACCGCAAGTTCAATAAAGCAACAAGGAAGGATCATTTTCCACTTCCCTTTATTGATCAAATGCTGGATCGATTGGCCAGATATTCCTATTATTGCTTCTTAGATGGTTATTCGGGGTATAATCAGATTGACATAGCCCTCGAGGATCAGAAGAAAACAACATTCACATGCCCTTATGGAACATTTGCGTTTAGGAGGATGCCTTTCAGATTGTGCAATGCCTCAACGACATTTCAGCGTTGCATGATGGCTATCTTTTTTGATATGGTGGAAGAGATAATGGAAATTTTCATGGATGATTTTTCAGTTTTTGGAACATCTTTTGATCATTGCTTGCTTAATTTAACCCTTGTTTTGTAGAGATGTGAAGATAAAAATCTAGTCCTAAACTGGGAGAAGTATCATTTCATGGTTCAAGAAGGGATCGTGCTTAGCCATAAAGTGTCATCTAAAGGAATTGAAGTTGATCGAGTTAAAATTGCAATCATAGAAAAACAACCATCCCTAAATAATGTGAAGGGAATCAGAAGTTTTCTAGGACATGCAAGATTTTACAGACGATTTATAAAGGATTTTTCTAAACTCTCTAAACCTTTATGTAATCTTCTTGAAAAAAATTCTGCATTTGACTTTAATGATGTATGTTTGCAGGCCTTTAACGCAATTAAGGAGAAACTAATTTCAGCACCAATTATGACTGCACTTGATTGGAGTCAACCTTTTGAAGTCATGTGTGATGGCAGTGACTTTGCAATTGGAGCAGTGCTAGGCCAAAGGCGAGACAAACTGTTTAGGGCTATATATAATGCAAGTCGGACATTGAATGATTCTCAATTAAATTATACAACAACTGAGAAGGAGATGCTTGCTGTGGTGTTCGCTTGTGATAAATTTTGGTCTTACCTTATTGGTACAAAGGTGATAGTGTTCACTAATCATGCAACACTTCGCTATTTGTTTGACAAGAAGGATGTCAAGCCTAGGTTGATTTGTTGGATCCTACTTCTACAAGAATTTGACTTGGAGGTTCGCGATAAGAAAGGGAGTGAAAATTTAGTTGTTGATCATCTCTCTCAATTAGAGCAAGAGGAAGTAAGACCAGGTTCAATGATCCAAGAAGCATTCCTTGATGAGCAGTTATTTGCATGCGAGATCAAGCTTCCTTGGTACGCTGATATTGTAAACTACCTAGCTTGCAATGTATTGCCACCAGATCTCACGTACCATCAACACAAGAAGTTTCTACATGATGTGAAATATTATCTTTGGGATGAGCCTTTACTATTTAAAAGATGCCCTGATCAAATCATCTGAAGATGTGTACCAGAAGAAGAGATGCAAGCCATTCTTCATCATTACCATTCCTCATCATATGGAGGACACTTTGGAGAAACACGTACAACAACTAAAGTACTTCAAAGTGGCTTCTTTTGGCCTTCTATTTTTCGTGATAGTTACACTTTGGTGAAAACTTGTGACCGGTGCCAACGTATGGGAAATATTTCAAGACATCAAGAGCTACCATTGAAAAACATCTTAGAGGTTGAGTTGTTTGATGTGTGGGGAATAGATTTTATGGATCCTTTCCCTCCTTCTTTTGGCTATGTTTATATCTTGTTAGCAGTTGATTATGTGTCAAAGTGGGTGGAAGCAATTGCTACAACAACAAATGATGCAAAGGTAGTGCTCAATTTTTTGCATAAGAATATATTCACAAGATTCGGCACTCCACGAGCTATTATTAGTGATGAAGGGACCCACTTTTGCAACAAGTTATTTGACAATCTTCTTTCTAAATATGGTGTGAAGCATAAGATAGCACTTGACTACCATCCTCAAAAGAATAGCCAAGCTGAAATTTCAAATCGAGAAATCAAGAACATCCTTGAGAAGACGGTCAACTCCAATTGAAAGGATTGGGCAAAGAAGCTTGATGATGCTTTGTGGGCATACCACATTGCTTTTAAAACACCTATCGGGATTTCCCCTTATCGATTAGTGTTTGGAAAAGCGTGCCATCTCCCGGTGGAATTGGAGCATAAAGCCTATTGGGCTGTAAAGAAACTTAATTTTGATTTGAAGGCAGCATGTGAAAATCGACTTCTTCAATTGATTGAGATGGATGAGTTCATGAATGATGCGTATGAAAATGCAAAAATCTACAAAGAACGGACGAAGAAGTGGCATGACAAGCAAATTCTCAAGCATGAGTTTGCTCCAGGTTAGCAGGTTCTACTTTTCAACTCACGATTAAAACTCTTCCCAGGTAAGTTAAGGTCAAGATGAACAGGTCCTTATACAATTGACAAAGTTTTCCCTTTTGGAGCAATAGACTTGAAGGACAAGACAGGGAACATATTCAGAGTGAATAGTCAGAGATTGAAGCACTATTATGGAGAACAAGTGGAGAGGAACCGTGAGTTTGTTCCTCTTGGAGATCCTCATTGATGAAGGCTGAAACGTCTGGTTGGAGACGTTAAAACAAGCGCTTATGGGAGACAACCTAAAGAGTTTTTATTTTGTTTATTTCTTTTATCTTTATTACTTTGTTTATTTATCTATCACTTTTGAATAATTTATATTTTTTATGTAGGTTTATTTAGCACAAGTACAAAGCTAAAAATTTAATTCTTCGATGGATTCACCAAGAAGCCAGGGAAGTTTCTTTCTTTTCTTCGATCTTTCTCATCTTTGAATAACATTGAAAAACAAATGTGAATATGCAGGAATAGGCCACGAGTGACACTACTTTTTCCCTTCATATACTTGCATATAACCTAGGAGTACACACTTGGATCATTTATGTGTAGTTTCTCTTTATATGACTAAACTAGGAATTGTAACTCATTGAAAGTTGATTGGTAGTTCAATTGTGTTAATTTGACAATATAAACTCTTGTATCTACATGTTATCTCTGGAGGCTAAATAATTACACGTTCACGTGACTTGTAGCACTTAAGGTTCCTTGTGAATACTGAGAGAGCACCCGTGGCGACTTTGACACCTTGTGAGGTATTGTTGAGCCATTTATCGTTCTTTTGGGTTTTTTACATCAACTCAGAGTTTATGAAACTCAACTTTCCCTATTTTTTCTAGATATTCTTTGTACACTAGTCTTGGTTTTTGAATTGCTAGCCTAGGGATGATATCTAGTGGGGAGATAGAAATCTAGATCTTGTAACTTACTCAAGATGTGAAGGCTGAGCCACCCCTAGAAATAGACTTATTTCATGGACTCTTGTTCGAGCTTAATGCACATAGGTGGTATGAAAATAATAAAAGAAGTGTTATGATTGTCCTAATTAACCATGAAAAGAAAGAAATTGAAAAATGAGCAGAAGAAAGAAAAAGAGAAATAGAAATACCTCAGAAGAGGTGAGAGATTAATACTTGCTCCACACAACTACAAAAAAAGTCAGGGATACGACACATGTTCTCCACATATGAAGACTCTTCACTCGCCTAATGCCTTAGATGTATTCACGCCTGGTTTGTGAATAAGTTGATCTAGGGTGTTCTTGGTTGGATATGGCAAGTAGGTGAGAAGATGCTAAGGTGAAGGACCTGACACCTCGTAAATAGGCTGGATCCTTTTTAAATTGATCCACTCCGTACATTTAGCGTTTGTTCCTTGCAATATGTGGGATGTTTAATCATGACACTCCTCCTCACATATGATGAGTGAACCCATCCTTTTGAGTGTTTTTGAGGGTATACTAGTTAAGCCAAGTCAAAGCAACAGTTGTTTAGGTGTCCACGGATATCCTAGGTATAATGAGTCACACAAATTATACATGCTTCGAGATTTTGCCTATTTATACTCGAATTTATATGGCTACATTAACTTTGAATTGAGCTTGCTGGTTAATTTTACGTGAGTTTACCGTTCTTAATGACTATATAATGATGAAACTTGCATGAATGACTTATTTCGGAGTTGTATGCATTGTGTATGAATGAGCTTGTGTGTCGTTTGGTGATATTTCTGTATGTGAAATGGCATGGTTGCGTTGCATGTGCGAAATTTGTGGGTACCACCCTGAATTGCATTCATGTTACTTTTGAACCATTTTTACCTTACCTTTGTGAATTTTTGCTCTTCATTTCAGCTGGTTTTTCTTTGCCTAATGAGTTGAGCTCATCTTTTGAGTTGTGCTCATCGTTTGAGCTATGATCATCTTTCGTGTTGAGCAGCTCTTCAAGGGCATTTTTTGCCGAGCATTTTTTTGCAAGACTTTTGTGCTGAGCAGTTATTCGAGAGGCTTTTTGTGCTATTTTTGGATTAATGAGATGTGCTCATCTTTTTTAACGCTTTTGGCTTAATGAGCTGTGCTCATATTTTGGGCCGTTTTTGGGCCTCACAAGCATTGCTCGTCAGTTGGACCGAATCTTCTTTGTCAAATGAGCTGTGCTAATATTTTAGACAGTTTTCGGATCTCATGAGCGTTGCTCATCAGTGGGGACGATTCTTCTTTGCCTAATGAGTTGTGCTCATTTTTTGGGCAGTTTTTGTGCCTCACGAGCATTGCTCATCAATTGGACCAATTCTTCTTTACCTAATAAGTTGTGCTCATTATTGGGCAGTCTTCAAGCCTCACGAGTATTGCTCATCAGTTAGGTCAGATCTTCTTTGCCTAATGAGCTCTGTTAATTTTTTGGGCAGTTTTCGGGTCTCACGAGCATTGCTCGTTAGTTGGGCCAGTTCTTCTTTGCCTAATGAGCTGTGCTCATCTTTTGGGCAGTCTTTGGGCCTCACGAGCGTTGCTCGTTAGTTGGACTAGTTCTTCTTTGCCTAATGAATTATGCTCATCTTTTGGGCATTCTTCAGGCCTCACAAGCTTTGCTCGTCAGTTGGGCCAATTCTTCTTCTCCTAATGAGCTGTGCTCATCTTTTGGGTAGTCTTCGGGCCTCACGAGCATTGCTCGTCAGTTGGGTCAGTTCTTCTTTACCTAATGAGCTGTGCTCATCTTTTGGGCAGTCTTCAAGCCTCATGAGCATTGATCGTCAGTTGAGCTGGTTCTTCTTTGGTAATTTATCTACTAGAGAACCTTATTGTGATTTTCAAATGATAGGACAAGTCGCTCTACTTATTTTATTATTTAATCAAAATAAAAACTGACACTAAACAACCCATTATGGGCTCCACAATATCGTTTTTATCTTTTAATAGAGATTATAATATTTACTTCATCATGACTTTGATTGTATGCAAGTTTAGCGTAAAAAATTAGGTTCTTGCATAAAGAAACCAACTTGAAGGAGAAAAGTCCATACCTTGAGAATCAATCAAGGATGACGGCTCAACACTTTAGTACATCTGTGCATCTCTCATTCCGCAGGGCCTTGAAATGTGTGGCAACATTTTCTTCTCCAACGGAAATACCAGCCTTATGTTTTGAAGATGTTAAAGTGTGATAATCATGTTGGATTTGAAATAGGCTCACAACTAACTTGATCGAAGGAACCTCTCCAGGAGGGACGCTCCCCATGGGTTGATTCCGTGCTCACTGAATTTTGATTTCGCAGGCTATGGAAAAGGAATGGTGAAGTGTTCTGAAGATATCTCCTCCATTCTGAAACCTCAAATCAGAGTGAGTGGAAAGGAGGAGAAAGAATGCAAATCGTTTACTATTGTCACCATTGATGATGATGAAGATTTCCATGTTCTGTAGGCTCCTTTCCGTATCGATGTGGAAGCTGGCCACATGAATATTTCTTTTTATTCTCATGTTTCGATGGCCCAAAGTGCTACAACTTGCAGTAGTAGTAGCAGATCTATTCGAACTGAGGAGTGGCGAGATCTTGAATTTCGATTTGCTTTGGGGTTGAATGATAACCCCTCTGTAGCTTTTCCTGATATGGTCGTTGACAGACCCATAAAGACTATGGGAAGTCAAGATGTGTGTGCTTCTAAATCTATAGGTACCGAAGGCACTGACGAATCCCATGTTGAGTCTGTCAAGTCGGAGAAAGCTTGGATCTGCAAGGATTACAACTCCAATGGCAAGGACAATCAGATTATAATGCCGAGATGGTTGTTCAATTCGACAGATTCTTACAGTTTTGATTTCATTGGGGTTAAAGATGTGATTTCTGTTATTTTCAATATTAGTTAGAATTCGAAATCGGTTCGGGATAGATTTGTTTCAAAGGGTTTGGACGTGTATGCACAAAGTGTTTGATCATTTGTGGCAAAGGGCACGACAGGTGAGCGTGCAGTGTTATAGATTTTGTAGACTATTTTCATGTCGTCAGTGGGGTCTATAAACTCAGATTATTTGATGGTATCACAGTTGATCCGTGAGTCCTATGTTAGATTTTTCAAAAATGGGGCTGCAAGTGCAGATGTTGAAGTGATTCATGCCCGTGGCATATTGAAGTTTGATATTGAGATCTGCAAGATGTCTATCATTGACAATGGTGATTTTGTTACTGTTTGTTTTGATTATGGTGTGGATTGTTCAGTTGATTGAGCTCTAGGTGCTCAACAACATGTCACTAAGGAGCTCGATCTTGCTGTTTGACGTTTTGCCTATTGCAGTTGCTACAATTGTGCAACTTCAGTGTTTAGTGCACTGTTACGGTGGTTTGCGTTGCAATTTCAAATCAATTTTCCAATTGCAATTTCAAATTCACTGTTCAGAGCAATGTTTAGCGCACATGAATGTGCAGGAGTCATTATTGCTGACCCCATTGTGCATTTGGCCAACCCATTTGAATTTCAAAGCTTGACTTTGTTTATTTTTCTAGCAATGCAACTGTCATGATTGCTAACCCCACTCTGCATTTGCAAGGCCGGCTCTTCATTAAGGCCACCGAGGTGCTTGCCCCAAAAATTTTGGAGCTCCTAAATTTTTTTTTAATATAATAATGTTAATATTATTTATGGAATTTACGTGTTTGGTAGATGGAGTGCACATGTAGTGTAGCTAAAATTATTTAATGTACTTAGAAAAATTAATTTTAAATAAAAATAAAAATTAAATAAAATATTAAGGGCCTCTAATTAAATCATTCACCTAGGGCCTTATATTATGAAGAGTCGCTCCTGTGCATTTGGTGTATAGGTAATTATTCAATCAATTAAATGACTTGTAAAACATCCTATTATTTATTATTAGTCTTCAAGGTGGAGCTCTTGAAGCGTAGAAACTATGACATCTATTTGTTTTTATTTTTTAAAATTTTTATTATATGATGGAAAAACCTTACCTTGAAAATAGGCGCGTTGACTACATTAATCTTGTGTATAGAAGCATCAATTGTGATAGATTTGCATTACATCCGGAATTTTCCAATACACCAACCTGGGTCTGGTTATTCATCCGTCAATTTTCTTACTTGGCTTCTTTACTTTGAGCAAGGCGCCGTTGATGTTCTTGACGTACCCTTTATTTTCCCCGATGACCTTGCCAAGGAACACGACCGCTTCTTCGAGGTCGCTGTAGCAGGAGAAGAGACTGCGGAGGTTCTCCATATTCTTGTCTTCGAGAGTCGCCACGCTGGACTTAAATTTCATTGCCATTTTAATCCGTATCTGATTCCTCCACAGCCTAAACAGAACTTCAGAAAATCTGGTGTCGAAGCCTCGTCAGGCGTCGGACTCTGCCTACAAAGCGATTCGCTCGGCCTCTGTTTGCCGAGAAACAGGGCTGAGTTTCAGGGGCTTTGAGCTGGTGCGGCAGATCAGGAGTTGCTTGTGAGTGTACAAATCGACAGATCGGGAGCTGATCGTGGTGTCGATCTTTCGCTTCTCATCGCCCCGTTCTCGTCGTGGCTTCAGGAGATCTCATCACCACTCCTCTTGTTTATGATCTATGGCGATTCTCGGTTATTTATTTATTTATTATTATTACTGTAGTTACCATTATCGTAGTTGCTATTCCAGAAGGGCTACCACTTGCAATAACATTAAGCAGAGCCTTTTGCAAAGAGAAAATTAATGAATGATAAGGCTCTTGTGAGGCATCTATCCGCATGTGAGACGATGGGATCTACTACTTGCATTTAAACAGATAAGACATGCACTTTGAATTTTGGGTACTCCAACTTTCAATTCAGTCAAGAAAAAATGTCTATGCTTGTGAATCTTCTAGGAGGTGGTTTTCAAGCATTTTGCAAAGGAGCATCAGAAATAATTTTGAAAATGTGTGACAAGATGGTTAGTACAGATGGAGAGTCTGTAACCCTATAAGATAATTCCAGTGTCCATAATTATTCCAAATGATAACTATATGCTGCACTTTCTTGACCAAGGATTGAAAAAGAGAACCTCTCAATAATTCTCACGGATAGCGCCAACTGTTATAACAAAAAATTGAATGACCTTCATGATCCTTGATCACAATTACCTGAAAAGAGATAAGTAAGGCTTGGAAGACCCGGATTGTACTTTGGGAGATCTTTCTGATGCCTAAGTCAAGGATTGACTTGAGAGGTTTTTTATGCAACACTAAAGTAGAGTTTTAGAATTAGATACCTTAACCTCTTCTCTGAATTCTTATTTATAGCGATGAAGTTTGACCCAAGGGTGATATGTCATTTATTGACAAATTATGGCGCTAGCGTGAATCGCTTCGGTTGTTGTAGCGTTGGCATAAATTGCTATGATCATCATGGAGTTGGTGTCAATTGTTCTGGTTGAGCAGTTGACTTGAATGGTAACTGCCCTCATCAATGCTGGACTCTAATCTACTCTGGACTTATGGTAAGTGATATATTTGGGGTATATCACTAACCATCATTTTTCAATTAAATTATTGCGTGTAATAGAAAATATACTTCCACACCTTTCCATCCAAGAGTTGAAAAGTTAGTCAATTGATTTTTTTCAATTTTGATTTATTATTATTTTTCTTACAATTTTCAATTTTTGTTATCATTTCGATTTTTTTTTTATGTTCATCAACCGATAGCTACTCAAACCAAACCAATATATACATTTATTTACAAGATATATTATTTATATCAATTTATATAAAATATAACGTATTCTAAGACAGCAAAATCGTACAAAAATTTTGTGGTGATTTGTTTATACAAAGTGTGATTGCAACATTAAATTAAAATCCAAGTAAAAAAATTCAAACTATTAGTAGCCTAATGAAGTCAAATTAATTTTAGTTTACAAACACTAAACTGAATATTTCAATTTGGATGAGTTTGTTGGACTTTTGTTTTGGTATTTCCAAACCATAAACACCCTCGCTAATAAATATTTATCTTGTTTTGAAATTATGAAAAAATTGAAGCTTTAGGTGTCACCGACCGAATATTTCGCTAGCTAAATCACTTTTGTTTAACTAGTTAGCTTAGCGTTGACCATAATTCACCAATAGAATACTTTCATGGCCGTTCAAAGAAGTATAAGCATAAGCAGTAAGCAACTTATCAAAGAAATGACACACTAGCAGTAAACATTAAAACAATAGAATTCATTTATCAACACCTTCATTAACAATGTGTCTGTTAAGGGAGGCTAGTAACTAAACTCATTTAAAATAGCTAGTGAATTTTACAAGTTAATAAACACTCACCCTCCCCAAAAAAGTTTTCTATGTTGTTCTCACTCTTAACACTAGAAAACATTAATATAATTAAAGAAGTCGCATCCCCTTCTTAACCAAGAGAAAAACTATCTCTAAAAAACAACCCTACACTAGTATTTACATAATTATGAACGAAAAATTAAAAACAAAAAATAAAATATAAAAATTAAAACCAACAACTTATTTGGTTAAATTTCTGAAACTAAAACAAATTAAAAAATTAATTGCAAATGCTTATTTTTATACTTCAATCAAATAGCAATTAAAAATATGATTAAAATAATAAAAGTATAAAAAATATATAAATTTAAAATACTATAAAAAAAATAAAATTATTATAATTATTTTAGTTAATTACTATATTTCAAATTTTACTTCACAAGAACAATCCTATTATAACAATTAAAAAAATATTAAAAACATTTTGTAGATGACTTATCATTTTTATAAATTTTAAAAACTTAATGGGCATTTTTATTTTAATTCTATTTAAGTCATATCATTATTTGATTTTAATTTTAACTAAAAATATCTATAGAATGAATGATTTAATCATAAAAAAGTAATAATTCTAGATAATTAAAATATTATGAGAACAAGCTATTAAAATAATTGAAAGAAAAAAACTTAATTTTTATTTATTTATTTATTTCATAAATAGTTAAAAATCAACAAGAAAACTAACAATGTAAACTATACAAAAATGAAAATAGAAATAATACCAAACATGCCCTTAATTTTTAATGTCAACTTCTCAAATAAAATTTATTCAGAAGGACAATAACTTTCAAAGTTCAAGCGAAATAATAGTAAGAGGGTTTGCAAGAGAACGTCAGACGTAACAAAATACCAAACAGATTTTATCCAAATAAAAGGGAACCCACCAAGAATCATAAATTGATCTCAAAGAACTATATTCATTTGCCTCCCTACGATTATGAAAGGAAAAAAAATTCCAAATGGCCTTAAAAAACTATTAAATTTGGAATATGCATCCCAACTCATATTTTTCTTCTCAAAGCTTGACAACTTGTACTGAAAGCTCTATGGCTGATAAATTACGAGCTGTTTTCTGGTAAAATGATAAATCTTGAGCACACTCAGAAGAACCATTTTGTTTATATGCGGCAATTGAGATAACGGGTAAACTGAAGATAAATTGCATTTAACAAAAGCAATTTCCCCAGATGGTTTCACACATGACATTTTCTTAAGGGGCATCTGATGGAAATTTTGACATTCAAATTTTTAAAGAATCCTAATTACCTTATAACAAGAAACACAAAATTTACTGCAACTCCTAGCCTACCTAGAACGCAAACCAGGGACATTCTTCAGGCCCATCTTGCCGAGGACAAGCTTGGGTATGGCGGGAGGGTTGTCTAGTCCCATGCTTCTGCTGAATTCATTTGCAAGCTCGACAAGCCTGTACTTGTCCCTACCTACATTCTTATTTGAATTGTAATAACCAAGCCATGCCTGGTATGCTGCTTCTTTGTTCTTCATCTCAACATGTGACAGGGCACGCTCCACCTGCTTAGTTTGTACTGAGTTAGCACTACATGCAGTTTCCTCATATTCAGTTAAAAAAAAATTACAAAATTATAAAAGCAACCTTCTCAAGATAAAAAGGTTTAACTAGAAAAAATGCTTTCTTTAGTTCCATTTGCTACCATTTCATAGCAAAACAATAGAAGTCCTCGCCAAGAAGGAAAGATAAAAGAAAGTCCATCTACATGCTTACCTTTTTCCTCGTGTCTGGATCAACTGAAGGTACTGGAGCCTTTGTTATTGGCAAATCCTTGACGGTGGACAAGAAGAATTCCTCCCATGGAGCCAGTAGCAAGATTCCTTGCCCTTCTTTGCCTTTACGCCCAGTCCTGCCAAGCCGATGTATGTACTGTTGCCTATCAGCTGGCAAGCCAACCTGTGATTTCAGGAAACATTTTTGTAGATTCAAACCCTTTGCCAGTTGAATAAAAATTGAAAATCTTCAGCCCTAAAGCCCAATGAGGACAGAAAAAATGAGGTATAGAGAGCACTCATATCTAATTTCAGTGTAGAAGTTTCTTTTTCTGAAATATCCTTTGGGTAGATGTGCTTCATTACAGTTTATAAACTCAAAGATAAGGTTTTTTTTTTTTTTTTTTTGTGGGCTGAGCAAAATATTTTTGGGAACATTTTAGTTTGTTACTTTGTTTTGTTCAGGACTTCATTTTGACCTTTCGAATTTTGTGTGTTCTATTTCCATTTTTCATTTTGACCTTTCTAGATTGATCACGTGAACAAGTTTAACAGCACGTTTTAATTCTTGAAATATGGGAAAATATTTTTTAAGATGTTTTCAAATTTTGAAAATTCAAACACAAAATATTGTTTCATGTTAACAAGCTTCAAAAGGTCAAAATGGAAATGGACAAAATAAATTAAATTCCTAAATGTGCTTGGTCACATTGAGTGCTTCACCATCAAACAGGTGCCACATATATTCCAACAGTCTATCAGGCAAGAAAACAACTGCAGAAGGCCCGTAATTACTTATAACAAGCAGAATATAACATTATTACCTGTATAACAAGGGTCACATCTGGGTAATCAACCCCGCGAGCAGATACATCAGAAGTCACAAGAATAAGGCCCTTTGACTTTCGGAATTCATCAGAAACCCTTGTCCTGTAACTCTGCGGCTTTCTAGAGTGGATTTCTCGAACATTTAAATTCAGCTCTCCAAGAAGGTCAGATACAAGCCTCGTGACCATAGCAGTTGTGCAAAATACAAGAACCTGCACATACCAGGTGATGGGTTTTATACTGGGCCTACATGACATGGATTTAGGTAAGCATTCTGAAGTGCTTTTTTTCTTTTTCTTTTTTCTCAAGAGGTAGACATGTAACATGATGGCGCATGTCTTGGTGTCAAATTTGCATAATTGCACTCCCAGACTAAGTCCACTAGCCCAAGAACTTTTGAGCTGACCAACAAGCCCAAAGATACTCATTCCAAGTTGCTTGGCAGAAGGCTTGCGCAAGCCACTACACTACAGTACTGCACAAATATCTCTTCAACATGTGGGATTAAGACTAGGATACTAAAAATCTCCCCCATTCATACAGGGCATCCTCATCACACAATTCACTACAAGCCCAACATCTCACCAAATGATGTGAGATTTTAAGACGTGGCACATAAGGATTCTAAAGGTAGCCCCCACCACTCAATATAGCATTTTGTGTGCACACTTCCAACTGGGGAAGCCTTTTATACTATTGCAATCCTCAAGGCCAACCCCACTAGCCCATGAACTTTTAGGCTGACCTACTAGCCCAAAATGTGTTGTCAAGTTGGTTGTAGGCTTCCCTGAACTTACAAGCCACAGAAATATTCCCTCCACAACAAGCATGGATTGGGACCAGGATATGTGTGTGGCAGCAAATTTGTCAAATAGCCACATCTGAGGATCCTTGAAAAAGCTTGATAATTGAGACATCGAGTTTCAAATTTTATACTTCAGGGCACAAAGCAGTAATTTTAGCGTAGCTTATCCGACATGCATATTTTCCATTTTAGTGGTTTGAAGGATCCTTATCCCTCACTTTATATATCTTCTTTTTCATAATGAGAAAAAAAAAATATCCTAAAAAAATGACTGAGGAAGTTGTTCCTCTTCTCTCTTCATTGGACAAACTTATCAAGTATGCATACACTAGAAGACATCTCAGACTTGTAACCAATACAAGTTCCCATATTATCCATGTCAACTGGCTCCTCCCCCATTTACAAATATCAATTTAACATAATTCTGAACAGTCTCAAGTGGATTTTGATAATAATGATGAACCTAAACTATGACCATCATTTACATGCCAAATGACTCCACATTGCTTACTCAATACAGTGGATGTACAAAAAGCGTGAGAGAGAGAGAGAAACTTTTAACAACAACAACAACAAAACCAAGCCTTAGTCCCACTAAGTGGGGTCGGCTATATGAATCCTTTTCCGCCAATTTATGCGATCATGGACCATTTCTTTTGATAGATTCAAAGATATTAAATCCTTACTCACTATCTCCTTCCAAGTTATTTTAGGTCTACCCCTAACCCTTCTACTGCCCCCCACAGTAACTAAGTCACTCTTTCTCACAGGTGCACTATAAGGCCTACGTTGCAAGTGTCCATACCATCTGAGTCGTCCCTCCCTTATCTTATCTTCTATAGGAGCTACACCTAACTTACCACGAATATGTTCATTCCTTAATTTATCTTTCAATGTTATACCACTCATCCATCTAAGCATCCTCATCTCGGCAACTTTTACTTTTTAGATATTATGTTTCTTCGTCGCCCAACATTCTGATCCATATAGCATGGCTGGTCTTATAGCTGTTCTATAAAATTTCCCTTTCAATTTTAAGGGTATTCTACGATCACATAGAACACTTGAAGCACTTCTCCATTTTACCCAACCTGTTTTAACCCTATGCATTACATCATCTTCAATTTCTCCTTCAGCTTGCATAATAGACCCAAGGTATCAAAATCTACAAGTGTTATTTATTTCTTCATCATCAAGTTTAACTTCGTCTCCAATATTCCTCCTATCATTACTAAAATTACATTTCATATATTCTGTTTTATTTCTACTTATCTTAAAGCCTCTAGATTCCAAAGCTTCTCTCCATAATTCTAACTCAGCCTCTACTCCATCCCTAGTTTCGTCAATTAATACAATATCATTTGCAAACAATATACACCATGGAACCTCCTTTTGAATACTCTTAGTCAATTGGTCCATTACTAAAGCAAAAAGATAAGGACTCAAAGCAGATCCTTGATGTACACCTATGGTAATTGGAAATTCTCTAGTTTCTCCATCTATAGTCTTTACACTAGTCATTACTCCATCGTACATATCCTTAATGACATCGGTATACCTACAACATACACCCTTTTTTTCTAAAACCCACCATAGCACTTCCCTAGGTATCCTATCATATGCTTTCTCAAGGTCAATAAATATCATATGCAAGTCCCTCTTCTTTTCCCTAAACTTTTCCATTAATCTTCTTAAAAGATAAATAGCTTCTGTGGTAGATCTCCCAGGCATAAAACCAAATTGATTTTCTGAGATCTTCGTTTCTAACCTTAATCTTTGTTCAACTACTCTTTCCCATAGTTTCATCGTATGACTCATAAGTTTAATTCCACGATAGTTATTACAATTTTGAATATCTCCTTTATTTTTGTATATAGGTATTAAAGTGCTTTTTCTCCATTCATCTGGCATTTTCTTAGTTTTTACAATTGTATTAAATATATTAGTTAACGATATAATTCCGTTATCACCCAAGCATTTCCAAACTTCAATTGGGATGTTATCTGGTCCCATAGCTTTCCCATTTTTCATCTTTTTTAGTGCAAACTTAACTTCGTTAACTCTAATTTTGTGAATAAATTTTATATTTTTAGTCTTTTCCTCATTTGACAATTCTAAATTTAAGTCTTCTATTTAGTTTTCATTAAACAACTTACTAAAGTAACTTCCCCATCTTTCTTTAATATCTTCGTCCTTAACCAAGACAATATCATTCTCACTTTTTATACATTTTACATTTCCTAAGTCCTTGTTCTTAATTTCTCTAGCTTTAGCAATTTTAAATATATCTCTTTCCCCTTCTTTTGTACCTAATCTATCATACAAACTATTAAATGATCTATGTTTAGCTTCACTAACGGCCCTTTTTGCATCTTTTCTTGCCTCCTTATATTTTTCAAAGTTATCTCTAATTCTACATTTTTGCCACGTTTTATACCAAATTCTTTTTGTCTTTATGATTTTTTGTACTTCTTTATCCCACCACCAACTTTCTTCGCTATTTGAGAATCTTTCCCTTGATTCGCCTAAAATCTCTTTTGCTATCTTTTTAATAGATCTAGCTAATCTATTCCAAAGAGTATTTGAATCTATCCCATCCTCTAAGGTCCAATCCCCATCTAACGTCCAGAATGATGCAGGAACCCTCGCATATTTGACACCGTACCCGGGCGCCGACACGGCGCGTCGCTTCGGGGCGACGACCTAGCCCACCCTCGCCCACTTTTCGCTACACTCTAGTGGTTCAAGTGCAACGCGTCGCTCGTAGGGGACGCCCTAGCAAATATTCGGTAAGGATTCATATCATAGTGATCTGACAAATTTTACGCTGGCTATCAGCTACCTAACGCAACCCTCCTCCTTAACTCGGGCTTGGGACCGGCTGTGTGTGAAAAAATTAGGACATTAAGTGCATCACAGGCGGAGTTGAGAGAAACTTTTAAGCTCATGGCAATTTCACAGATGTCTAACAATGTGAAGATTTATAAATCCTCTCAATTTCCATATCTTAGAAGCATCATCTTTTTTTCTTTTTGCAATTCATGGGGAAGAAGGAGAAGGGATGGGTGGGTAGCCCAAAAGGATGAATAAAGCCCAAGTAAAAGCTTGAGCGGGGGACATCATCACCACTAGACTAGGCCCACTCATCTCATCCATTTTTTGTTTCTTTTTACATTTCTTACATTAAAAATTTTGCATTATAAACAAATGGAAATGAAAAAATGTCAGGATGGAACCAAAAAATATTCCAAGAAAAAATCCCCATACCTTGTAGTCAACATCATCTGAGATATGCTCCTTCAAAAGAACATATAATAGAGAAAAGTGCTTGTCTAACGGGGCAACCAAATGCATCTGTTTGACCTGAAATAATCCAAAATTTAAGATAAAGTAACTAAAAAAATTGTAAATTAACTTTGCAGTCCCTCCCAGCCCCACCACACATACCGAAAAAGTTAAATAAATGCTTACCTGTGAGTGTGTCTCCTCGCTACCCTCCTGAACTGTATTGATAAACTCATGATCCCTTTTCAAAGCAATGTAACATATTTGACGGACCTATGAACCAAAAACACTTTTTTTTAAAGATTTTCTTCAAATTCTCAAGACACCTAGCAAATCTTTATGAGCAAGAACAGACCTCCTCTGGAACAGTAGCAGAAAACAGTAGCGTTTGTCTTTGTTTTGGAACAGCAGAAATGATTTTCTCAATGTCTTTACGGAATCCCATGTCTAACAAATGATCAGCTTCATCAAGTACAAGGACTTTCACACCCATCAGCCGAGTTGCAAACCCTGCGGTATTCTCAATATGATCTCTAAGCCTTCCTGGTGTAGCTACAAGAATCTGTGCATCTCAAACCAGTCAAAATAAGCAAATAAGTTAAAGAATGTCCAACTAACTATTTCAAGATTAACTTATTTAACCTGCGTCACTAAGATAGTGCACATGCAGTGATATAAACATCACGTGTACACAGCAAAGACCAATGTCTAGTGGCCCACAGGGAATACTTTTTGTCAGCAATCAGCCCACAACATTTTGGTAGTTCAACAATTCATTAAAAATTTAGAATCATTAGATTGGTCATAGTGTTTGGCCCAGTAGATATCCTTATGGGTCCTGGAAGGTATACAATACACGAGCATCCTCTAACAATGATAAGAAACTCACCTGGCAAGGGTTTGCTTGCATGCGTTTCTGTTCCAAAGCAAGTCTAGTACCTCCTATCACAACTTGAACGCCAATGGAAGGATGATACTTCAAGAGGGTATTAGCCTCTGCAGCAGCTTGGCTTGCAAGCTCTCGAGTTGGGCAGATTACAAGCACAACAATCGGGGCACGTCTTTGATCACGATCAACAGGAGGTGATTTTACAACAACTTCAATTGATGGAAGCTGAAATTAAGAAGTGAAACAGTACATGGAGTGAAGAATTTCCAAAATTTTCTTATTCAAGATGTACCAAAAAATAGAAACTTACGAGGGACAGATACATCCTGCTTCCTCACATAAAGCTAGAGAATTTCTGCTCCCTAAAAAATTTTCAAATAACTTCAAACTGCAAGATGCCAAGATCTCTGTCCAAATTCATGAGGAGGACATTAAACAATCTTCGATCTCTTGAGTTCAATGCGATTTTTTTCCCTCAAAAAAAAAGGAAGGAAAAGGCTAATAGCCTGGGTTACAGAAGCGAGTCACAGTGAATTTTTTAGTTCACATAAAAATATGTGCTTTTTGAAATAATTTTCTTGAGAAGAAATGATAATTGATGATATTGCAAACTCAACACGAACAGGAAAGGAGCAGTAAGTCATAAAAATCTTTATAGGAGCAGGAAGTTCCTAATTTATAATTTCTCTTAATCTGCAGACAATCTTCCCATAATTCAGGTACCAGCATGGACTTATGTTGACAAGATAAGAGTGTTTTACCAAAAATGCTACGGTTTTCCCTGTGCCTGTTTTCGCCTTGGCCAAAACATCCTTACCTAAAAAAAGCAACTGATCACAATAAGCTCATTATCATATGGATATGAAACTCACATTGACCCAAATAACTGGGCCTTATTGAAGACAATGATAAAAGGTGCAAGTTCCCTTTGCACACTTGCATGCTCATAATCATTTTAAAATCACATAAATAGAATGGGGAAAAAAAAACCAAGGGACAATAGAATGCAAAATGACAAATATATCAAACCCTATTGATCAAACCTGTGACGTTTGCCATAAATGGCACGCATTAAAAAACCTCCTCTACAACCAATAGCACAATTAATCACGAAACTAATCTCATTATCAGCTACGAGAAATAGTTCTCCTTGTAACCCGCCTGGCAATCTGATCCTATCCTTTGAGCAGAGGGCCTATCAAGTCCAAGTTCAAACATCTATCTGGCTCCTCTAGTTAATCAACAGATATTCTTATTTAACATTTCTCTAGATTCATCTGCAATGCACAAGTTTCCAACTCTCTCTCTCTCTCTCTCTCTCTACTGATAAAAGTAATTTTAACTTAAATATTTCTTCCCATCCTTTATCAAACCCAAAAAACAAATGCAAGTAATTACATGGCTTTTCCCTCGCAAAATGGGTTCATTGGCAATTGTAGTTGGCACTTTGAAGTTTAATCTACCAGTAGATGATCTCCAAAACAGTGATAAAATTACATCAATATCCATATCTGGCCACATAATTATTCATGTGTTGTAGATCTATTCTTCATTCATCATGAAAACTGAAACTGAAAATATCAAAATCCTAAACAAGATTCTGTTCATAAAAAAACATATTATGGCTGTTGCAAAAAAAAAAAAAAAAATCTACTTTAACCCAAATAATGTCTCAAAGAAATATACCTTTAAGAATAACAGGAAGAGTTGCATCCTGCACAACAGTCATCTTCTCATATCCAGCTTCCTTGATTCCTTTTAAGGACAAGGGAGAGATTGAACATTGGTCAAACCTGCACATATTACAAAAACAGAGGGCTACATAAAATGAGCAATTCAAAATGTGTGAAGGACATGACATGTGTAACAGATTGAACTTGCCGATATGGTTGTTGTAAGATGGAAAGTTGGAACATCTTGTCTGAATAATCTTCTCTTTTCCTTCCTATCAAGAGAAAAAAAATATCTTCCTTTCTCCTATTTTCGTTTTACAATCTCTGAGCATTTTCTTCCAGCTAAATAAGATTTGAACCCCAAACCTATCCCAACCCCACCCATCTACCAGCTGATTTGAGGCCTAAGTCATTGTATCTTCTCAAGGCTTGTCTATTAAAGATTTTCCCCATCACGCCTAGAGGCTAATGTTTTACATGATACATTGCAACTCTCTACCTCTTTTAGGGGGCATTTGGTTCATGGCATCCTCAACATTTGCCAAAATGTGATGTCCATGGCATCTCATTCCCACATTTGTTTGGGTAGTGAAGTCTGATGTGGTGGGAATCTTAGCATTCTTGAGACAAAGGATTCACATTCCCATCCTCCACTTTGAGAATCCCATTCCCATGGGAGTTCTACTTTTGGACCATATTGTCTTTACTATTTTGGCCGGTTAGACATCAATGTCCCCATAATATAAGTACTATTACATTCTATAATTCTACTTAATTTTTTTTAGATAAAAAAATTATTTCATTAAAAATTAAATAATTACAAGAAAAAAAAAATGGATAAGACACCCTCCATTAAAGATTAAAAAAATTACAGAACCGCCTTCCAATTCTTTTGAAGATCAAACAACAAGAAGCATCTAAAAACCCCAAAAGAATGCACCCAAAGAAGAAAATAATACAATAATTGTTAAGATTTGATTAAAAATGAATGACCAAACTTGAAGATAGCTCTCTACCTCTATTTATAATACAAATTTAAATATATTCTAATGACAATAATACCCTTACTGACTCTCGCTAATTAACATACTAACAAACTCAATAATTATAAT
This sequence comes from Malania oleifera, assembly GCF_029873635.1. Classification (NCBI taxonomy): domain Eukaryota; kingdom Viridiplantae; phylum Streptophyta; class Magnoliopsida; order Santalales; family Ximeniaceae; genus Malania; species Malania oleifera. The sequence continues at coordinate 55,454,499 of NC_080426.1, forward strand.
ACTAGAAGACATATATAACCTCTACACTCCCCCTCAAGCTAGAGCATAAATGTCATAAGCTCCTAACTTGTTACAAATGAAACTAACACGAGCCCCCTCCCAATGCTTTGGTAAACAAATCAACAAGCTACATGTCCAAATTCACATAAGCGGTAGTAATGAGCTTCTGCACAAGTTTCTCCCAACAAAGTGACAATCAACTTCAATGTGCTTCGTTCGCTCATGAAAGACAGGATTGGAGGCAATATGAAGAGCAGTTTGATTATCACACATCAACTTCATAGGCTAAAAATGCAGAAAACCCAATTCTTCCAACATGTTCTTCAACCAGACAAGTTCACAAGTAGTGTGAGTCATAGCTCTATATTCCGATTCAACACTTGACCTTGCCACCACAGTCTGTTTCTTACTTTTTCAAGAAACTAAATTATCACCAACCAAGATACAATACTAGGTGGTGGATCTCCAATCAGAAAGCGATCCAGCCTAATCTGCATCTGTACATCCATGAATATAAGTGTAACCCTAATCACGATATAAAAGACCTCTCCTAAGTGTACCTTTGAGATATCTCAAGATGCGAATTACTGTGTCCCAATGATTTGTCCTTGGAGAATCTAGAAATTGACTCACAACATTTGTTGCAAAAGATATATCCAGTCGAGTAGTTGTGAGATAATTCAACTTTCCAATAAGTCCCCGGTATTGTCCACGATTAGGTAGCAAATCACCCATATTTGGCATTAACTTGCTGTTAGGATCCATAGGTGTATCAACCAATTTAGATCCCAACAAGTCAATTTCATCTAACAGATCAAAAGCGTACTTCCTTTGTAACACAACAGTTTCGATGCGAGATCTCAATACTTCTATACCCAAGAGATATTTCAATAGTCCCAAATATTTGGTTTGAAACTTAGTCTGTAGAAAAAGTTTGAGACTCTAAATACCATTTTCATCATCACCTGTAATAACAATATCATCCACCTAAACAACAAGAAGGATCCTACCCGATGAAGTATGATGATAAAACTCGGAATGATACACAGCACACCGTAGAAGACCAAACTCAAGTACTACAGCACTGAAACGACCAAATAATGCTCTAGGGGACTATTTTAAACCATATAAAGCCTTCTTGAGCCGACACACTAAGCCTGACTTCCCATGAGCAACAAACCTAGGTGATTTCTCCATATAAACCTCCTCCTCAAAGTCACCATGCAAGAAGACATTTTTTACATCTAACTAATGCAAAGGCCAATGACAAGTAGTAGCCAAGGAGATGAACAGACGCATTGATGTAAGTTTGGCAATCGGAGAAAAAATATCAGAATAATCCAGACCATAGACTTGAGTGTATCTCTTAGCAATAAGACGAGCCTTTAGATGAGCCATAGAACCATCAAGGTTGACTTTCACAGTGTAAACCCAGCGACAACCAACCGTAGACTTGTCAAAAGGAAGAGGTACCAAGTCCTGACTCCCAAGTACCATTGTCATGTAAAGCAATCATCTCTTCAACCATAGCATTGTTATTGAGTGTGTTTGTATGTTAATTAGTGAGTTAGTAAGGGTATTATCGTCATTATAATGTATTTAGATTTGTATTATAAATAGAGCGAGAGACCTATCTTCAAGTTAAGTCATGCATTTTTAATCAAATCTTTAACATGGTATTAGAACTGGTTACTAGGAGGTCTTGGGTTCTACTCTTGTTATCTACGTTTACTATGTGGTATTTAAAAAAATTTATTGTGTTCCCTATCATGAGTGCTATTTATTGTGTGTTTATCTCTCCACGTGTTGTCGAACTACACTTGTAGGGGAGTGTTAAAGCTTAATATATATTATTGGTCCATAACCTAACAACTTAAGCTTTTAGTTAAAGTAGTAATTTAACAATAATAATAATAATAATAATAATAATAATTTTCTCCCAAAACAAATTCGAAGAAGGGCTCTGATCTTTCAAAATTCTAGTGTTCCTTATGAGCCAAAGAATCCACAAAACTATACATGTTGCACAATTCTAAAAGGTCCTCCCTCTTTTACTCTTCCCAAAATTGCAAATTTTCACCATTAAAAAATCATAAACATTTTGTGGAGCCACCCAATCCTCACCATAACAAGAAAACAAAGTGTTCTCTAGAATCCTCGATATCTTGCCACCAGGCAATGAAGAAAAAGATGAAGACAAACATTGGTCTAGTTTGCCTCACAACATAGGATACAAACACCCTAACTGAGAGCTTTGTGAGGTCTCCTAATCTGCAGCAAGTCATTCTTAATCTTGTTGAGTACGAGAGTTCAGGAAAAAAAAAAAAAACTGGATCTTAAAAGTTAGAAGGAACTTTTGCTTTCCAATTGTTCAAGTGGAAAGAGCTAGGGTTCGAAGATTTTGTAAGTTGATTAAGAAAAGACTTTGAAGAAAAAAGACCTCAAAGAATCCCCAATCCAAAGTCTTGCATTCCCCCTCAAAGTAGGCCCCCAAAAAAAAAGAAAATACAGCAGACCCAATAAGGAAGTAAGCTCATTTCCATTAAGACTCTTGAAGAAATGGAAATCCCGTGCAAAATATCCCCCTCTGAAAAATAGAAAGCTGACATTGATGCATTATGTACAATAGATAGTTTAAACAAATGCGGCATCAACAACTCCCGCAATGTCTCACCAACCCAAATATCCTCCTAAGGCAAATTCTATCACCATTACCCAATTGAAAATAATATATAAAATAAAAATGTAGTAGTATTAATATTTATTATAACAATATAATATAATGATCATATTGCCCCCATTATTCTGGTTAATTGGATTATTAAGTATTCAATTTTTTAACTCGAGGCCTATATTTAATTAAGTACATATTCTTATTAATTTTTTATATTAAAAATATAATTATTCTTCATATATTGTTCACAGATATGTCAAGATATAATGACTATGTTCTTGAAATGCCTACTAGGATTCCTACATTAAACTAAACACTGACATGGTCATTGTGTACATTCTTGGGAATCTCATACCATAAATGAAATAAAAATATTCCCATCAGCTAAGGATCATATTCCTGCAAATAACATTCCCAACAATGTTAACCTAGAGGAATATTTTTAATTCCGCTAGCTAAACACTCCCTTAGTAGTAAAGTTTGATGAGTTAATTTAAGTTGACCTTTGCTTCGTTTAACTTTATTGCTCTTCACCCTTTAAATGCAATCTAATTTTTTACTCCCAAAAAACAGTCCAGTTCGGACTGCCATGACTGGAAAGCAAATAACATTGAAATAATTCTAAATATTAAACTAAAAAACCACCAAAAAGAAGAGTTCATAGAACACACCTTGTCTCACTCAGGTAAGAGCCACTTGTCCCAGGCAAAGTCCGTGGAGCGACACCATTGCTTAACCCAGACAATGAACTAGCGTTCTTCAAGTTGTCGATGTTATCATCATCCTCCTCTTCATCAGTGTCGTCCTCACTGATCAAATCTTTAAAACTATCCATGAACTTCCCCTTCCCCACCTCATCATTGTCCATATCATCATCATCCGACATGAAAAGCGGTTTTCTTCTATAAACTTTTTCTTCTTTCTTTAAACCTCCACCCCTTCCATCCCTCCTATTATACGATTCATAATCTCCCACAGATCTCTTCATTGAAGTCGGTGCTCCAGATCTGTGCCCTCTACTGTGTGAATAAATTTCATCATCATCGTCCAATTCACGACCAAACCGCGTTTTCGCGACCGAACTCGATGAACTCCTTCTCGAACTCCCCGAGGAGCTTCGGACGTCTTGCCTCCTTGAACCGCCAAAATCATTAATATCACTTTCCCTCTGCTTCTTCAAAGACGAGTCTCTACCTCTACTTCTACCCCTATTGCTACCCCTATCTGAGTCGTCTTCATCGCTACTCGGTCGAGTTCGAAACGAATTCGACTTTAATTCACTGACCCAGTCACTGAGCTCAGCTTCGTCCTCGATAAGACTCTTCGAAGCACGGACCTCCTCTCTCCCTCGCGAGAACTCAGACCCGGGTCTGGAACGGAGCGGCCGGGTTGAGAACCTACGAACGCCGAGTTCCCCATTGCGTAAACAAGAAAGCCCTCCAGAATATCTTTGATATTTTTGGTACTTGAGTTTGAATGGCAAGGTTCCAGTGAGAACGGGCGGTCCGCGGGATGCTTTGATCGTTGAATGGAGCTTCATAGTGAGGAACCGAGCAGCCGGAGGAGAAGGGTTGAGGAAACGGAGCGGCGGCAATAACTTCACAGGCATGGTATAATGGAAGGAGCTGGATTGGCCAGTATCTGGTTACAGTTGCGGGCGAAAGAAGCAGCGTCGCCGGCGTTTCGAAGTACAAAAAAGAAGGGGATGTAAGAAAACTGATAGGGTTTAAGGAGGATAAGGGGTTTATGGGGGAAACAAGGAAAAAATGGTAATGCCTATAGCCTAGGACAGTGGACGACGTCGTTTGGAAAATGTTGTAAGGGACTGGCAAAAAGTTTGATCATAGGTGGCGGGTTTTTCATTACTCAAAACTTAGAATCTCTAAAGAAAATCAGATTAGTGACTCTGAGTCATTCATTTTTCTCATCTACATATTTAATTAATCTCCTAAAGAGATAGACCTCCTGAAAAATCTCCTAAAGAGATATATACCTTCTAAAAAGGTTATATATATAATCTTCAGAAGAGATGGTGAGTATTTACTTCCTCAAAAAGGTATATTTTTAACCTCTCAAATAGATGTTCAAATCGACCTCCTGAAGAGATGAAACGTTTATCCTCTAAATAAAGTAGTATATTTAACTTCTCGGAGAGGTGGTAAATTATTATCAAATTTAATATTGAAAATTGGAATAATACTCGTGAAGAGTACAAATTAGGGGTGAGCATAATTCGGAGAAACCCGAATTAACTGATTTAACAGACCGAAATTGGTCGGTTCGGTTCGGGTAAAAAATTTGGTTCGGTTGGTTCGATAGGAGTTTATCTAATTTCGGTTAATCGGTTTTCGATTCGGTGACCAGGAAATATAAATTCGGTTAACCGATTTAATAATTACTTAAATTTCAAGCATAAATTAATTAGGGTTCTGTTTAGTGGTCCGCTCTGCACTCCGCAACTACTGTCCTCGACTCCTCTCCACTCTTGAGTCTCAACTTCTCCTTCAGTCCTTCACTCCTTCTCGTGTTCTTGGCTCCTCCATCTCCACTTCTTAGTTCAAGCGTTCAACAGTTCTCTAGTAGTCCAATTCTCCTCTTCAGTTCGGCTCACCTAAGGTCCCCATTCCCTTCGACTCGCCTGGGTCCCAGGATTGCTGCTGCTGCTACTTCCGTAACAAGAACTCTTGGGGGAATATTGTGAATCATAGAGGACAATTATTTGCAATGGATGTTGCTGCTGTTTTTTTGTTTTTTTTTTCAATGACATCCCCCCCCCCTCTCTCTCTCGCTCACCGCTACTGAGAAATGTAGAGGCAAGAGTCTGCCTGGTGTCCTGCATTAGGTGATACGAAGGCTGTTGAACAAAATTCACACCTAGGCATCCCTGCTAAGATTCGTTGTCCTCAGCTAAGTCATCCACCTACATACATGCATTTTGGTTGGGATTCAGTTTAAACAGAAAGTATTCATTGTTGGGATATTGTTTTCTATCTTGTGGGAATGTTTTAGAGTTTTTTCAGGATGCAAACTGGTAGTTGGTACCTTTACATGCCAAATTCATATGGATCAAATCTAGACATTCTTCCCCACTGTCAACAAAGATCAAATCTATACTACACTTTAACAGACCCTTGAAAGCTTGAACAACCCCTTGTCGTGTTTGTTAAAATGTCTCAATGAACAGCCCCTTGTCTGTTTGATGCATCTACTGTGATGTGTTTGTTAAAATGAATAAATGCAAAATATCCTTTTTTTATAAATAAAATTAATAAATAAATTGGAGGGTAAAAAAATTATAATTATATTTTATATTTAATAATCAAGTTTAAATAATTTCGGTTAAATTTGGTTAACTGAATTACCCGAACAGTTAATTCGGTCGGTTGAGGTTCGGTTAATATTTCTTATTCGGTCGGTTTGGTTAATGTAAATGGTTAGCCGAAATTTTCAGTTAATTCAGTTAATTAACGGAATTTCACCGAACTGACCGTTTGCTCACCCCTAGTACAAATTGAGAAAAATAATATAATATTTCTAAAGAAACATATTTAAGTACTCCGGAATGGTGAAAATAATATTATATTATTATCTTAGTTTTATTTCAGTTTTTACATTTTGTTTTCTAAATTGCTTTATTATTGTTAATTTATTCAGATGTTGAACCTAAATAAAGTTGAATTTGTTCCCCTTAACATCAAAGACAATAATTATTTATCGTGGATTCTTGATGTTGATATTCATCTAAATGCAATGAACTTGGAAAACACTATTTTAGATGAAAATACTATGTTGGCTTTTTGAGTCTGATCTCTGTTTTAATGCTGACGAAACACCAATCTTATGTGCGCATTTTGTATGTGAATAGGCTTAAATTTCAGCATACATAAGGAAAGGGAAAATGGAAGCCAGAATAGAACTTAAAAGCTCACATCATCTGGCATATTCCAAGAAAGCAATAGAGCAAAAATGAAGAAGAAGACTTATGTTTTTAATTTGTAATGCATTTTGTTTTATATCGGGTCTGTAATAATAAACGGTATTATTTGCATGTCATGCATGATAGGTGTAGAGACCCGGTAAATTATATTAATTAAATAATAGGAGGAGGAGAGAAAAAGAAATTGACATTAGAAATTCAGCAGGGTCTCGTTGATGAACGTAGCGCGTTTGGCGACGAACGGGCTTCTTGGGCTCGTCGACGGGGACACGTGTCTCGTCGATGAAAAGATACTGAAAAGGTTGTTTTTCGGTCCTGAAATTCGTTGATGAAGGGTAAGTGTTCGTTGACGAAATTCCTTCATGACCTCGTCGACGAAGTGACGTGCCTCGTCGATGAAGACACGTGGCTAAGCATTCTATATCAAGCCAAAATGACCTTCTCTACGAGAGAATTCTTTTCTCTCAACCTTTTCTCTCTTGTATGATTTTTTCACCTTCTCTCGAGGATTCTGGGCCGGTTTTCAGCTAGTTCGACGATCCAAAGCCGTCACACTACTTCTGGGAAGTTTCTCTTCATTTCTGCTGGAGTAGATCGTTGGTATGGCCAACTTGGACACCATCACAGATTTGGGGTAAGTTGGTTTTCTTAGGTTTTTTAATGAATATTTGGTATTTCTGGAGTTGTAGAAAAATAGTATTTGTAGAAATATTGAAGTTCTGTTTAAAAAAAATGTTATTTTTAGGGTGTTGAACTGAGAACCTTGTGGGTGCAGGACTAGTTATTTTTGGGACTTTCCAGTAGTCAGGTAGGGGAATAAACTAAAACTGTAACTATCTATGAAATTTATTATTATTTAATAGCATATTAACTTTCAGAAGGCATGTATTATGTATGAGTATATTTAGGAAAATATATTTGGGAAAATACTGCTATTAAACAGGAATATGTTTTTAGTATAAAATGTCAGAAAATGTAATTTTAAAGCTTTCATGATTTCATTCTATTTATGTGGCATGAATATTATTTCACATATATTGTATTATGTTAAGTTAGATTTGCAGAAAATGCAAGTTTATAGTTATTTTCAAAAAAATTATAGATATTATAGGAAATTATGATTTCAGTACTTATGATAAACAGTACATTTATTCAGTTCAGTATGCGTGTAATGCTCGGCACAAGACTGTGATTGATAGTCGGTGCAAGGCCGTAATTAGGAACGTCATCCGACGCAAGGCCGTGTTTACTATGATATGTCAGAATTTATAGAAATGCAATCAATCTAGTTTTATGTTAAACCAGTATATGTATATATACTATAAGTTATCATCACCCGGATGGTAGTTTAGATCAGTATTTAAGGCTCGGTACCGTAGCTATTCAGTTTAGTTCAGACTTGTGCTACCACCCCTTCCAGTAGAGGGGGTGGGAAATGGATAGTCAATATGGCTTCAGTGTAGTGTTGTAGACGTCCCCCTGGCAATCCGAACCAAGGTGGGGCAAGCCCATTGTACTTATAAACACATTTCATTTGGTAGTGGTCAGCTAGCCATTGTCAGGTCCTACCTTCGAGCTGCACAACCCGTCATGGGGGGTAATACATGACATCAGCTAACTATCCATCTTGAGTATATTTTAGTATTATCAATTATAATAGATGATTTTATAATAATAGAAAATCAGTATGATTTAAAATGCTTACGATTATGTATCTATTACTCTGTTATTATATTACAGATTTTTACCAAGCATGTATCACGTACTATTTAATTATTATAATACGAGGATATTCATGTTGCCACACAACTGTATTTAGTTTATTTCCCTTACTGAGAGGTGTCTCACCCAAGCTTAAAATTATTTTAGGAAACCTAGTCAGACAGGTGGACCGAACTTCGCGCCATTAAAGGCAGTTTTACTACCCTACTAGGAGGGTGAGTTTTTTTGAACTAGGATCAGCTAGTTTTGGTGTATGATTCTAGTTTTGTTTTCTGGGGTTGTGAGGATTGTATAAACACATTACAGACATAGTAAGGTTTATATAAACTTTAGTATTGTATATTATATATGGAATTTACATTTACTACTATTTAGGTGTCTGCTGCGTATAATTGGTGTGTTTCCGTTACCCACAAGTTCGGGCTGATTTTGCTATATCATTAGCTTATGGTATCAGGATATTTAATGTGATTGATTATGTAGTAAAGTAAGCAGGTCGTTATAGTTTGGTATTAGAGTCTATGTTGCTAGGTTTTGTAAACTCTAGAATGCAGCGAAAACAATACTAGAGTATAGGATAAAAGAATTTGAGGTCTCGTTTTGTAGTCTAGATGCAGGACTTCCGTGATGGTTTATGTGTCTTTCTTGGGGTGATGATTTCAGGAAAGCCATGGTAAACTATTGTCAGGTTGGGTATCTAGGTAGCAGGATTGAACCTTGAATTAGGATCAGGGATGATAAACTAGTTAAGGATATGATATACTAGTCAGATGATTTGTGTGGGGTATGTTAAGGTAACAGGGTCCTAAGGTGAGTTTATTGTCTTTCCAAGATGGACCTTGGAGGTGGTAGCGCTCATGCTAATGGCAATGAGGGTACTGAGCCCTCAGGTGCAGTTGGTGGCAACTCAGACGCAGCATTACGCAACATGGCTCAACAAGTCATGGCTGAAATTGTTAGGAACTCCAGGAAGCAGGGAGGTCCATCTGCAGGCCACAGTAGTTCAATTGAGAAGTTTATCAAGATGAATCCTCCAACTTTCTCAGGAGGAACTGATCATGCGGTCGCCGAGAACGAGGTACAGGGAATTGAAAAGGTGCTAGCTATGCTTTAGTGTACGGAGGAGCAGAATGTGTTATTTGCTATGTATAAATTGACAGGAGAGGCCGAGAGATGGTGGACGGCAGTGAAACTTCTAGAGCAGAAGAGGACAAGGCCTGTAGAGATGACATGGGATCAGTTTAAGGAAGTATTTTTCAACAGATACTTTCCAGCCTCATCCAGAGAAGCCAAGATAAAGGAGTTCCTAAATTTGAAGTAGGGACAACAGACAATGTAGTAGTACGCGATGAGGTTTATTGAATTATCTCGCTTCGCTTTGTACATTATTTCAGACGAGACGAAGAAAGTAAGACAGTTTGAATGAGGCTTGAGGCGAGAATTACATAAGCAGGTATCAATACTAAATTTGCAAGATTTTGCCAAGCTAGTAGACAAAGCAGCTATGGTAGAAACTAGAGAGTGGTTGGAGGCTGAAAAGTAGAAATAGAGAAAGAGATTCATGTCTTCTGGTTCCCAGCAGGGGTCCAATCGGGATTCATGGAAGAGAGGTGGCTACTACAGGGATTGGAGGCAGGAGTCGGGGAGTTGTGGGTTTTAGGGTATGCAGTCATTCCCAGCTTGTCAAACTTGTGGAAAGAGGCACTCGAGGGAGTGTCATGCTGGGCGAGGTATTTACTACCGATGTGGGGAGTCAGGACATATGATGAGAGATTATCAGGCTCATATTGGAGCTACTCTCGCTCCTAGACTTGCTCGGGGAGGTTATTAGGTGCCTCGTGGAGGTCAGCAAAGGAATATGGTTCCGGCAAGAGTTTTTGCCCTAATGCCAGGTGATGCTGAGACAATTGGCGACGTGGTGACAGGTATAGTTAGCATGCTTTCATTTAAAGTTATTGTATTGTTTGATTCAGGGGCCACACACTCATTCGTTTCTATGGAGTGTATTAAATTATATGGGACAAAAACACAATTGTTAGACACTGAACTGTTAGTAACTACACCGACTAGGTTAGTAATGAGGTGTAATAGAGTGCTCTGAGGCTATCCAGTTGATATCTAGGGAAAAGTTTTGTCTGCTAATTTGATAGTGTTGGACATGCACATGTTTAATGTAATATTTGGCATTGATTGGTTGGCGGCTAAATTTTCCAGTATAGATTGCCGGTTGAAAGAAGTGATTTTCAAACCTCCGAGAAGACCAAAATTCAGGTTCATAGGGTCGCGAGTGCAATCCCACCTCAATTAGTATCAGCCATTCAGACGAGGAGATTGCTTCTAAGTGGTTGTCAAGGATTTGTGACCTTCATTAATGAAATGTCAGAGAATGGATTGAAGTTTGCTAATACATTAGTGGTAAAGGATTTTTTAAATGTCTTCCCAGACGAGCTACCTGGTTTACCCCCTGATCATGAGATGGATTTCTTTATCGATCTACTTCCAGGGATAACGCTGATCTCTAAAATTCCTTACAGAATGGCGCCAACAGAATTGGGAGAGCTTAAAGATCAGTTGCAAGACTTGCTGGATAAGGGATTTATATGACCTAGTGTATCTCCGTGGGGAGCTCCGGTATTATTTGTAAAGAAAAAAGACGGGACCATGAGGATATGAATATATTAAAGGGAAATTAATAAGGTAACAATCAAGAATAAGTATCCTCTACCCCATATAGATGATTTATTTGATTAGCTCCAAGGTACACAGGTTTACTCCAAGATTGATCTCAGATAAGGTTATCATCAAGTAAAGGTAAGGGCAAAAGACGTCTCGAAGATAGCCTTTCGAACCAGGTATGGGCATTATGAGTTTCTTGTTATGTTTTTTTGTCTGACGAATGCTCCAGCAATATTCATGGATTTGATGAATAGAATTTTCCACCAATATTTAGACCAGTTTGTTGTGGTTTTCATTGATGATATACTGGTATATTCAAGGAGTTATAAGGAGCATAAGGCATATTTGAGACAGGTTCTTCAGATGCTCAGGGAGAAGAAGTTGTACACCAAGTTTGGCAAGTATGAATTCTGGCTCGAGAAGGTTGCGTTTTTAGGGCACGTTCAGGGGATGGAATTTCTGTGGATCCCAACAAGATTGATGCAGTGGTGAATTGGGCTAGACCGAGGAGCGTCCAGGAAATCAGGGGTTTCTTGGGGTTGACTGGTTATTACTGTTGTTTTGTTGAGAGATTCTCAGCATTATCAGGGCCTCTGACGCGACTGACTAGAAAGAACGTCAGGTTTGTATAGGACGACAATTATGAGCAGAACTTCCAGGAATTGAAGTAAAGGCTTGTCACGACACTGGTGTTGATTATCCTGTTAGGGGGTGAGGGTTATGTTATCTATAGTGATGCGTCCTTGAAAAAGCTCGGCTATGTATTGATGCAGCATGGTAGGGTTGTAGCTTATGCTGCCAAGCAGTTGAAAGAATATGAAAAGAACTACCCTACCCACCATCTGGAATTGGCTGCAGTAGTACATGTGTTAAAGATTTGGAGGCATTACGTGTATGGCGAGTGATGCAAGATATTCCCCGACCATAAAAGTTTAAAATACTTTTTCACTCAAAATGAACTAAATATGAGACAGAGAATATGGTTGGAGTTCATTAAGGATTTTAATTATACTATCAGTTACCACCCAGGGAATGCAAATGTGGTAGCTGATGCGCTAAGCAGGAAATCTATGGGACCAACACTGGCAGCTACGGAGGTTCAGCACCAGATCCTGATGGATCTGGAGAGGCTTGGTATAGAATTGATAGAAAGTGATTCTCAGGCATTTATTGCCAACCTAGTGGTGCAGCCTAAATTATAGGAAAGGACAAAAATTGCTTAGAAAGAGGACCCAAAATTAGTAGGAGAAATATGTGATGCCCCGATTTTGGTATAAGGTTTTTTTATAAACAATAATAAATAATTTACACCTTATCGACAACATCCATAAATCGGCCACGTCAACAACCTTACTACCTTTCATACAACCTGACCCGCATTGGGTACCGAGTAAAAAGTCATTTTATTTATAAAACCTAACAACGGAAGATAATACATGCTTAACAACCAGAATACAATACATAGAGTATCAATATACATATACAAATACATCACCATCACATACTAAAAAACAACTCAACTCTAGGGAAATTACACCTCCCCTAGTCCAAAAGTCACCCTGTGTGTCAGCGCCTCAGCTCCCTAATGTCTCGAAGCTCTATCACCTGGCCTATCTCTGTTCCCTGAAAAATTTAGATAATTTGGGTGAGACACATATAAGTAAAAAGGAATAAATTATTTACAGTGTGTGGTCATATGAGTGTAGTTATAACATGCTATACTTTTCAAAACAACATTTCATCTGAGAAAAGTACACTAATAATTATATTGTCATAATCATATAGGTATACAACACAAGCTTTTATAAGCTTTAAAGTCATTTCTCAAGTTCAATTATTTTCAACACACATTTACCCGAGAAGTTCCTAAGAATAGGGAAGATTACCCGCCCATACAGGTAGCTTCCCTTTGCCCTAACATGTTATGTAGCCAGATGTGGCCACATCTGATACCTATCAGGGTACTCACCTTACTCAGTAAGCCCTCAAGCAGAGAGTTTCACTTCACCTCAATTATTTATGTTATTAACTCACACAGTTCATTTCTCAATTTTATCATTCTTTATTTCTCAATTACTATTATTTCTTTCATTTCTCATTTTAACCAATTTTATCATTCTTTCATTTTCCATTCCATTTTACTATCCAGCTCATGAGTATCCTTGGTACCTAGTACCAACATCGCGTCTGTAACTCATGGCTACCCTAAGGATCTTTCTTTTCATGCCATGCTTCCCCCCATGGTCAAGGTTGTGCGGCTCGAAGGCTGGATCTAAACACGATTGGCCAACCAGGTTAGATCAAATATCGTATCACATATTGATTCTGTAGTAAGACTGGACGGCCTATAGCCCTAATTCGGACTCAGGGGGCCCAACAACCCTACACAATGGCACAGTCGACTGTCACGCCACACGCTCCAAAAGTCCGTATGGTTGCACTACACCACTAGCAACGGTACCATACTCAATATCATAACCATCCATCAGGGTTCACTACCACATACCCGCAATCATTATGCGGTATGGACATTTCATTAATCATATTTCAGTATATCACAATTCAGTTCAATAAAAATATTCTCATAATTTTCTATGCACATTTCATCATCTCATAATAATATATATCGTGTTTCACATATTTCTAACATTTCTCAAAATACTCATATCAGTAATTCGCAAAATCTCATTTTTCATGTAAAATCATTTCTACTCACATATAAATACCCTATTTCATTATTTTTCTCTAATTACATTAATAATTCTTATTTCAACATTTTCTCAGAAAATACTCATCGTTATATTCACATTTTTCAGTATACGTCATATGTCACACAATTTTCATCTAATATTCATAATATATTAATTTCACACTCCAAAATGCCACAATTTAATATTACTCAAATGCCACATAATTTATCTAATATTTATATCATAAGAATTTTCAGACAAAATATCATACGCTCGTTTTCACATATTAATTCACAAAGTAATTCTAAAAATACTGTTATAATTTATTTCCCTTACCTGACTTACTGAGAGTCTCATTAACACCCAGATCCTACGCCCTTGGCGCCCAAAACTCAACTCCTATAATTTGCATTTCCCCAGATTAATTAACTTATTTCCATAAAATAATACCTATCTAACCTTTCCTAGGCTCCATATACACTAAATTAACATTTAAACTAACATTTAACACCCCCACTTAATTTTATGAATTATGCCTGCGGGTCCCAAAATTATACCCGCGGCACTCACTCGAACCCTAAATTTCAGAAATCCTACTTCAACCCCAGATGCTCAATATTTTAGCATTTCTAAATTAATACTAATTAATAAAAAATAAACCCCTTCATAATCCCCCATATCCCAAATTTGGGGTTTTGCCCATGACGACTCCACAAGAAATTCATCCCACTAGACTTGTAGAGAATCATCCTTAGATTCTTGTGGTGGTGTCTGATCGTCAATTGGGCTTATAATTTGTAAGAAATTGAGAAAAAAAAACAGAAATTGGCTTACCCTAAGAGATACGCCTACGCCGCTTCTACCACCGATTCGCTCTGGTAGAAAATGACGGCAGCGGAGAATGGAATCCAGCGGTATCTTCCGATTTTCGATCGGGCAAGAATTCGTCACGGAATTAAGGAGAGAGGGAGAGAGAACGAGGAGAGAGAGAGAGAGAGAGAGAGAGAGTGTGTGTGTGTGTGCTGCATGCAAAATTAGAAAAGAAGAAGAAGGGGAAAGGGGGGGCGCTAGGACTCTGAATTCAAAATCACCCTAAAGCTTCTTTGAAGCTTCAGTTGGGATTAATAATAATAATAATAATAATAATATTTAATTAATAATAATAATAATATATTTTATTATTAAAAATAAAAATAAATTTTAATAATTATTATTTTTTTCTTTTTTTATAGATTCGATTAATTATTATTATTATTATTATTATTATTTTTTTTTTTGGAATCACTCTACTAATCTTGTATAACCCTTTTTGGGTTTATTACATTCTCCCCTCGTTATAAAAATTTCGTCCCTGAAATTTGCTATTCGTTTGCTTCCCATCCTTAGAGAAAACATTTTCAATTTTATTAATTACCCTCACTTATGGCGGAGGAATACCGTGGTTACAAAGAGGGTTTCGAGAGATTACAACTATTTAAAATTCTCCCAAAACCATTCACGTTCAAAAACTAGAAATTATATCTATCCTACGTTACACTATACAAATAAAAATACACAGTATTATTCCTTTTATTCTGACTGGCTTAACTTTAAACTCTAATTAATATGTGTGGATATCTATGGCGCATATGATCCTCCAGTTCCCAGGAAGCCTCCTCAACGGCATGATTGCGCCACAAAACTTTTACCAGTGGAATCTTTTTCGTGCGTAGCTCTTGTTCCTTCCAGTCAAGAACCTACACTGGCACTTCCTCATAAGCTAAAGTATCTCCCAACTCCAGCACTTTATAGCTAATCACATGGGAGGGGTCTGGGACGTATTTCCTCAGCATAGAAACGTGGAATACGTCATGGATCCAAGACAGAACCGGTGGTAATGCTAACCGATAGGCAACTGAACTCACTCTTTCAAGAATCTCGAATGGTCTAATATACCTAGGGATCAACTTACCCTTCCTCCTAAACCTCATAACACCTTTCATCAGTGCCACCTTCAGGAACACGTGATCTCCTGCATCAAACTCCAATTCTTACTAGTGAGTATCTGCATAACTCTTCTGCCGACTCTGTGCTGTTCGGATCCTGTCTCTAATGAGTCTGACTTTATCCTGAGTTTGCTGTATCAGCTCTGGCCCCAATATCTGTCTCTCTCCAATCCCATCCTAGTATAACGGGGATCGACACCTCCTTCTATACAACGCCTCATATGGTTCCATCCCAATGTTGGCCTGCTAGCTATTGTTTTACGCAAACTCAACTAGTGGCAAATACTGCACCCAACGATCTCCAAAGTCTAGCACACATGCTCGTAGCATATCCTCCAGAATTTGTATCGTCCTCTCCATCTACCCATTTGTCTGAGGATGAAAAGTTGTGCTGAACAACAACTGAGAACCCATGGCCCCTTGTAGACTCTTCCAAAAACGAGATGTGAACCGTGGGTCTCTGTCTGAAACTATGGACACTGGGACGCCATGGAGTCTAACTACCTCCTAGATATACAACTCAGCCAATCTGTCTATGGAGTAGCTAACTCTGATCGGCAAAAAGTGGGCAGTCTTTGTCAATTGATCCACCACTACCCAAATAGCGTCCTGTCCATGCAATGCCGGAGGCAATCCTGTGAAGAAATCCATCGCTATATGCTCCCACTTCCACTTAGGAATGTGGAGTGGCTGCAATGATCCCACCGGTCTCTGATGCTCAGCCTTCACTTGCTGGCACTTCAAACACTGATCCACAAACTAAGCTATCTCCCTTTTCATGTTGCTCCACCAGAAGGACTCTTGAAGATCCCTGTACATTTTAGTGCTACCCAGATGTACAGTATATAGAGACCGATGTGCTTCCTCCAGAATAACTTTCTTGATCTCAGGATCGGCAGGAATGCGTAACCTGGTATGGAACCTCAAGGCTCTATTATTTGAGATGCTGAACTCTGTTTCCTGACCATCCTGCACCTTTCCCATAAGCTCTACTAGTTCTGCATCATTCCTCTGAACTACTTTAATTCTTTCCTGTAGAGTCGGCTGCAAAACCAAGTCAGCAATAAATGCCTGGTAATCGCCCTCTACCAGCTCCACACCGAGCCTCTCTAGATCCATTTGGATCGGATGCCGAATCTCCACCGCAGATATAGATGAATCCATTGATTTTCGGCTCAAAGCATTAGCAACCACATTAGCCTTTCTTGGGTGGTAGCTGATAGTGCAATCGTAATCCTTTATTAGCTCGAGCCATCTTCTCTGCCTCATATTCAATTCCTTCTGCGTGAAGAAATATTTTAAGCTCCTATGGTCAGTAAATATCTCACACCTACCCCCATATAGATAGTGCCTCCAAATCTTCAGCGCCTAAACAATTGCCACCAATTCTAGATCATGGGTAGGGTAGTTCTTCTCATATTATTTCAACTGTCGTGAGGCATAGGCTATCACTCTCCCTCGCTGCATCAACACGCATCCAAACCCTTTATGGAACGCATCACTGTAAATTACGAACCCCCCATTCTCCTGAAGGAATCGTCAACATAGGCGCAGTGATGAGTCGTTGTTTAAATTCTTGGAAGCTCTGTTCACATTCATCAGACCACTCAAACTTCACTCCTTTCCTGGTCAATCTGGTCAGTGGGCCTGACAGTTTAGAGAAGCCCTCAAAAAACCTGCGGTAGTACCCAGCCAATCCTAGGAAACTCCTGATCTCATGCATGTTCTTTGGTCGTACCCAGTTTACTACCGTCTCAATCATACTCAGATCAACAGAAATACCACCATTGGATATAACGTGTCCAAGGAAGGTAACCTGTTCCAGCCAAAACTCGCACTTCTTGAGCTTCGCATACAACTTCTTTTCTCTCAGCACCTGAAGCACTATCCTCAGATGTTCCTTGTGCTCCGCTGGGTTCTTTGAATACACCAATATATCATCAATAAATACTACCACAAACTGATCCAAATACTGGTGAAAGACCCTATTCATCAAATCCATAAACACTGTAGGAGCATTCTTCAACCCAAACGGCATAACCTAAATTCATAATTGCCATACCGTGTTCTAAATGTCGTCTTCGAAACATCTTCTACCATGACTTTCACCTGATGATACGTGGAACGTAAATCTATCTTTACAAAGATCTGTGTCCCCTGTAACTGGTCAAACAAATCATCGATACGCGGGAGTGGGTATTTATTCTTGATAGTCGCTTTGTTTATTTCCTGGTAGTCGATGCACAACTTCATCGAACCATCATTCTTCCTCACAAATAAAACCGGTGCTCCCGAGGGACACACTGGGCCAAATAAACCCTTATCTAATAGTTCCTGCAACTGTTCTTTCAATTCTTTCAACTCTGCCAGTGCCATTCTATACGACACCTTCGAAATTGGCGCTGTCCTCAGAACCAGATCAATAACGAACTCTACCTCAAGATCCGGAGGTAGTACCGAAAAATCCTTAGGAAATACATAAGGAAATCCCCAACCACTAGGATCTTCTCCACCCTCAGCTCCCCTTCTGATACCGCCTTCACACAGGCTAAATATCCCTGACAGCCTTTTGATAGCAATCTACGTGCCTGAATAACAGATAGTAACTGAGGTGGGGTGCGTACACGTGATCCCACGAATTTGCACTCCTGTCCCTCTGAAGGTCTGAATACTACCTCTCTCTGATGGCAATCAATGCTAGCATAGTGGGCAGCTAGCCAATCGATACCCAAAATTACCTCAAACCCATACATATCTATAACCACCAGATTAGCTAACAAAGGCCTCCTCTAAATACCCACTAGACAGTCCTTGAGTACCTTTCTACATATCCTTACAGCCCCAGTCGACGTAGCAATAGACAAACTAATATCTAACTGTTGAGGTTCAAATTCACATAACTTTACATAATCTCGGGCGATAAAAGAATGCGTCGTCCCAGAATCAAACAAAATAGTAGCTTTAAATGACAGTATTAAAACCGTACCTGTCACCACATCTCTCGCCGCCTCAGCATCTCTCGGCATCAATGCATAAACTCGTGCTGAAGTAGTATTCCTCTGCCGTCCACCTCAAGGTGCCTAATAGCCTCCTCTATATGGTCAAGAAGCAACCACTACCACTGGTGGTGCATGACAATTCCTCGCAATATGCCCAGGCTAGTGGCACTGATAGCAGATAACCTACCTTACTCGGCACTCTCTTGGATGCCTCCTAAAACATTTGGGACAAGGAGGGAGCATCTGTCTGCCCTATACTGCTCACTCTCCTCCTCCCTGTCGTCATCCCTCTCTGCTATCATGTCTCCTCCACGGCCCTTAATTGGACCCTGCCTGAAAATCAAAAGGTGCAGGCCTCTTCCTTTGGCTCTGTGCTGTTGCGCCTCTTTGTATATTGCTCTCAATCACCGCGGCCTTATCCATTATCTTTGAGAAGGTCTGAGCTTGGAATCCTACCACCTGCTCATACAGACTCTGCCTCAGGCCCTCCTCAAACTTCCTCGCCTTCCTCTCCTCATCTTGCACCATATACAGGGCAAATCGAGACAGCTTAATCGCTGCGTACTGCTGCACCGTCATAGACCCCTATGTCAGATATAGAAACTTTGATGCCTTTGCACTCCTAACCGTGGCGGGAAAGTACCGCTCGAAGAAAATCTCCTTGAAATGACTCCACGTCATCGCTACAGGGTCAGGCCTCTGCTCCTCAAGTAATCTCACTGACCTCGACCAGTGCTTTGCTTCCCCGGTCAATTTAAATGTAGAAAATAATACCTTCTACTCATCTATACATGAGAGGAATTCCGGTATGTCCTCTATGTCCTGAACCCAGTTCTCTGCTACCAGTGGGTCCGCTCCTTCAGTAAAAGACGGGGGTCGCATACGCGTGAACTGCTCGATCGTGCAGCTCTGCTCCCCCGAGCTCCTAGCCATCTCAGCCATCACCTGCTGAGTGACGCTACGCAACACCGCATCAGGGTCTACACCACCCATACTGGAAGGTCCTATTCCATCACCTCCCACATTCGTGTTACTATTCCCTGAATCCATCCTACAAAGAGAGTAACTAATCTCAACATACAATTACTATCACACAACTAATACACTGCTATAATTCATAAATTACCCTTCTACGACCATCTATCTCCACATCCATAATCCCCATTTAAGATTTAGTCCTACCACTCAGAAACAAGACCCAACGATACTATCCATGGTTTTCCTAAAATTGTCACCCCAGAAAAAATACAGAAACAACCCCGGTACTCCTGTCTCTAGGCCGCAAGATAGAATCCTAAATTCTCACCTCATCCTCTAATAATCACTAACTCACATTTCAATCTACCTATCTCCTATTTCCCTCAAAATCCACTCCTATACTCTGGTATTGTATTCCGCTGTCTACTAAAGTCTACAGAACCTAGCAACCTAGGCTCTGATACCAAACTATGACATCCCTATTTTCGTACAATTTTTTTTATAAAAAATAATAAATAATTTACACGTCATCGACAACATCCATAAATCGGCCACGTCAACAACCCTATTGCCTTTCATACAACCCAACTTGCATTGGGTACTGGATAAAAAGTCATTTTATTTATAAAACCTAACAGTGGAAGATAATACATGCTTAACAACCTGAATACAATACCCAGAGTATCAATATACATATACAAATACATCACCATCCCATACTAAAAAACAACTCAACTCTAAGAGAATTACACCTCCCCTAGTCCAAAACTCACCTCGTGTGTCAGGGTCTCGGCTCCCTAAGGTCTAGGAGTTCTATCGCCTGACCTATCTTTGTTCCCTGAAAAATTTAGATAATTTGGGTGAGACACATCTCAGTAAGAAGGAATAAATTATTTATAGTGCATGACCATATGAGTGCAGTTATAACATGCTATACTTTTCAAAACAACATTTCATCTGAGAAAAGTACGCTGATAAATACATTCTCATAATCATATAACTATACAACACAAACTTTTATAAGCTTTAAAATCATTTCTCAAGTTCAATTATTTTCAACACATATTTACCCGCGAAGTTCCTGAGAATAGGGAAGATTACCCGTCCATACAAGTAGCTTCCTTTTGCCCTAACACATTATGTAGTCAGATGTGGCCACATCTAATACCTATCAGGGCACTCACCTTACTCAGTAAGCCCTCAGGCGGAGAGTTTCACTTCGCTTCAATTATTTATGTTATTAACTCACACGGTTCATTTCTTAATTTTATCATTATTTATTTCTCAATTATCGTTATTTCTTTCATTTCTCATTTTAGCCAATTTTATCATTCTTTCACTTTCCATTCCATTTTACTATCCAGCTCATGAGTATCCATGGTACCTAGTACCAACATCGTGTCTGTAACTCATGGCTAGCCTGAGGATCTTTCTTTTCACACCATGCTTCCCCCCATGGTCCAGATTGTGTGGCTCGAAGGCTGGATCTAACCGCGGTTGACCGATCCGGTTAGATCAAATATCATATCACATATCGCGTCTGTAGTACGACTGACCGGCCTATAGCCCTGATCCGGACTCAGGGGGCCCAACAACCCTACACAATGGCACAATTGACTGTCACGCCACATGCTCCAAGAGTCCGTGTGGTTGCACTACACCACTAGCAACGGTATCGTGCTCAATATCATAACCATCCATCAGGGTTCACTACCACATACCCGCAATCATTATGCGGTATTGGCATTTCATCAATTATATTTCAGTATATCACAATTTAGTTCAATATAAATATTCTCATCATTTTCTATGCATATTTTATCATCTTATAATAATATTTATCGTGTTTCATGTATTTCAACATTTCTTAAAATATTCATATCAGTAATTCACAAAATCTCATTTTTCATGCAAAATCATTTCTACTCACATATAAATACCCTATTTCATTATTTTCCACTAATCACATCAAAAATTCTTATTTCAACATTTTCTCAGAAAATACTCATCGTTATATTTCACATTTTTCAATATACGTCATATTTCACACAGTTTTCATCTAATACTCATAATATATTAA
Organism: Malania oleifera; assembly: GCF_029873635.1. NCBI lineage: Eukaryota > Viridiplantae > Streptophyta > Magnoliopsida > Santalales > Ximeniaceae > Malania > Malania oleifera. The sequence continues at coordinate 55,476,240 of NC_080426.1, forward strand.
TTTCACATTCCAAAATGCCACAATTTAATATTACTCAAATGCCACACAATTTATCTAATATTTATATCATAAAAATTTCCAGACAACATACCATACGTTCGTTTTCACATATTAATTCACAAAGTAATTCTAAAAATACTGTTATAATTTATTTCCCTTACCTGACTTACTGAGAGTTTCGTTAACACCCAGATCCTACGCCCTTGGCGCCCGAAACTCAACTCCTGCAATTTGCATTTTTTCCAGATTAATTAACTTATTTTCTTAAAATAATACCCATCTAACCTTTTCTAGGCTCCATATACACCAAATTAACATTTAAACTAACATTTAACACCCTCACTTAATTTTATGAATTATGCCCGTGGGTCCCAAAATTACACCCGCAACACTCACCCAGGCCCTAAATTTCAGAAATCCTACTTTAACCTCATATGCTCAATATTTTAGCATTTCTAAATTAATACTAATTAATAAAAAATAAGCCCCTTAATAACCCCAATATCCCAAATTTGGGGTTTTGCCCACAACGACCCCACAAAAAATTCATCCCGCTAGACTGGTAGAGAATTATCTTTAGATTCTCGTGGTGGTGTCCGATCATCAATTGGACTTATAATTTGTAAGAAATTGGCTTACCCCAAGAGATACGCCTACACCGCTCCTACCACTGATCCGCTCTGGTAGAAATGACGACAGCGGAGAATGAAGTCCAGTGGTATCTTTTGATTTTTGATCGGGAGAGAATCCATCACGGAACTAAGGAGAGAGGGAGAGAGAACGAGGGGAGAGAGAGAGTGTGTGTCCTACACGCAAAAGCAGAAAAGAAGAATAAAAGAAGAAGAAGAAGGGGATGAGGGGGGGGGGGGCGTCAAGACTCTGAATTCAAAATAATCCTGAAGCTTCTTTGAAGCTTCAGGAATGATTAATAATAATAATAATAATATTTAATTAATATTAATAATAATATATTTTATTAATAAAAATAAAAATAAAAATAAATTTTAATTATTTTTTTCTTTTTTTATAAAATTGATTACTTATTATTATTATTATTATTATTATTATTAATTTTTTTTTTGGAATCACTCCACTAATCTTGTATAGCCCTTTTTAGGGTTATTACATTCTCCCCTCCTTAAAAAATTTTGTCTACAAAATTTGCTATTCGTTTGCTTCTCATCCTTAGAGAAAATACTTCCAATTTTATTAATTACCCTCACTTATGGCAGAGGAATACCGTTGTTACAAAGAGGGTTTCGGTAGATTGCAACTATTTAAAATTCTCCCAAAACCATTCACGTTCCAAAATTTGAAACTCTATTTATCCTACGTTACATTATACAAATAAAAATACACAGTGGGCTTGTCGACGAGGACACGTGTCTCGTTGACGAAAATATACCGAGAAGGCTATTTTTGGGACCTGAAATTCGTTGAAGAAAGGTAAGTGTTCATCGACGAAATTCCTTCAGGACCTCGTTGACAAAGACATGTGGCTAAGCATTCTATATAAAGCCGAAATGACCTTATCTGTGAGAGAATTCTTTTCTCTCAGCCCTCTCTCTCTCTCTCCTGTACGGTTTCTTCACCTTCTCTCTATGATTTTGGGTCGATTTTCCATTGGTTCGATGATCCAAAGCCACCACGCTACTCCTGGGAAGTTTCTTTTCATTTCTACTGGAGTAGATCATTGGTAGGGCCAACTTGGACACCATCCCAGATTCAGGGTAGGTTGGCTTTCTTAGGCTTTTTAATGAATATTTGGTATTTTTGCCCGTTGTAGAAAAGTAGTAGTATTCGGAGAAATACTGAAGTTCCTTTTGGAAAAATGTTATTTTTAGGGTGTTGAGCTAAGAACCCTACGGGTGCAGGACTAGTTATTTTTGGGACTTTCTAGTAGTCAGGTAGGGGAGTAAACTAAAGCGGTAACTTTCCATGAAATTTATTATTCTTTAATAGCAGATTAACTTTCAGAAGGCATGTATTATGTATGAGTTTTTTGGGAAAATACTGCTATTAAACAGGAATATGTTTTTAGTGTTAAATGTTAGAAAATGTAAGTTTAAAAATAGATTTCATGATTTCATTCAGTTTGTGTGGCATGAATATTATTTCATGTATATAGTCTTATGTTAAGTTAGATTTGCAAAAAAGGCATGTTTACAGTTATTTTCAAAAAAATCATAGCTATTACAGGAAATTATGATTTCAGTACTTATGATAAACAATACATATATTCAGTTCAGCATGCATGTAATGCTCAGCACAAGGCTGTGATTGATAGCTAGCGCAAGGCCATAATTATAAACGCCATCCACCGCAAGGTCGTTTTACTATGATATGTCAGAATTTAGAGAAATGCTATCAATCTAGTTTTATGTTAAACCAGTATTTTATATATATACTATATGTTATCATAACTCGGATGGTAGTTTAGATCAGTATTCAGGACTTGGTACCGTAGCTATTCAGTTCAGTTCAGTTCAGATTTGTGCTACCACCCCTGCCAGTATAGGGGGTGAGAGATGGATAGTCAATGTGACTTCAGTGTAGTGTTGTAGACATCCCTCTAACAGTTCGGACTAGGGTGGGGGGGGGGGGGCATCGTACTTACAGACACATTTGACTTGGCAGTGGTCGGCCAACCATTGTCAAGTCCCACCTTCGGGCTGCACAACCCGTCATGGGGGGTAATACATGATATCAGTCTTGAGTATATTTCAGTATGATCAGTTATAGCATATGATTTTATAATAACAGAAAATCAGTATGATTTAATATGCTTATGATTATGTATCTATTACTCAATTATTATATTACAGATTTTTACCAAGCATGTATCACGTACTGTTTATTTATTATAATACGAGGATATTCATGTTATCATACAACTGTATTTAGTTTATTTCCCTTACTGAGAGGTGTCTCACCCAAGCTTAAAATTATTTCAGAAAACCCGGTCAGACAGGCGGACCGAGCTCTGCGCCATTAGAGGCAGTTTTACTACCTTGCTAGGAGGGTGAGTTTTTTTAAACTAGGATCAACTAGTTTTGGTGTATGATTGTAGTTTTTTTTTTTTTAGGGTTGTGAGGATTGTATAAACACATTACATACATAATAAGGTTTCTATAAACTCTGGTATTGTATATTATGTATGGAATTTACGTTTACTATTGTTTAAGCGTCTGTTGTATATGACAGGTGTGTTTCCGTTACCCACAAGTTCAGGCTGATTTTGCTATATCATTAGCTTATGGTATCAGGGTATTTAATGTGATTGATTATGTAGTAAAGTGAGCAGGTCATTACAATAGGGTATATGCTCAAAGACCTTAAACTTACCATAGGTCCCTAAATATCACATGAAAAAGTCCCCCATATCTTAGAAGTAATAATCATGTGAATAGGGGTGACTTCAAAAGGGAATTAGAACTTAAATGCACAATATTTGTGTGTTCGATCAATCGAACTTGAACACACATAGACCTTCGGTCAACCGAACCTCCTCAGGGTTAATAGTTGACCATTTGGTGGACCAGGTTTGAAATGAACTTCAACGCTCTGGTCGATCGAACTGGCACGTGGGAAATCCCAACGCTCTGGTCGACTGAATCTCTAGTTATAATATGACTTGGTCGACCGAACTTATGAAATTGGTCAACCGAACTTGAGCTTGTCGACCGAACCTCGGAGGTCCAAAATTGCCTCAAATCTGGTCGACCAAAACCTCAGTTCAAAAATGCCCTGGTCGACTAAACTGAGCAATCTGGTCGACTGAACCTTAAATATGGTCGACCGAAACTCTCGGGTTGCTCAATTTTTACTAAGGTTAAATTGGGTTGTTTTTAATTAAACTCAATTAATCTTTTTTCCAAAATACCCAGCGTGTCCCCAACGACTATAATTTTTCACAACTCCATAAATACTTCCTCATTTGTCACAATTAAGACATGATTATGGTTTTATATTAGCCAAATTTCTCTGAAAATTTTATTAGGCAAAAATCATTCATACTCCCATATCTTTTCAAATATATTGCCAAAATCTACCTCACATACTCATATGGCCATTTATTTTGAGAGAGATTAGTTTTTCTGTAAGAACCCGACCCAAGGTAGGTGTATTAAATAAATAAGAAAAGAGAAGGAAAATTTTAAAAGGTAAAAATCAGTAGGGCTCGTCGACGAGGCATCTTTTCTCATCGACGAAGTCTCTTATGCAGCTTGGCAACAAAACTCAGTAGCTTGTCGACGAGGAGATACCGAGGAATTTTAGGAAATTCTGAAATCTCAAGTTCATCGACGAGTCCACCTTGATATCGACGAACTTCCTTCTGCGGCTTATCGATGAGGACGCTGTCTTGTCGATGAGTCTAGCTGGGTCAAAGGTCTATAAGTTGAATTTTTCATTGCTTCATGGTTAAGAAACCAAAATCCCTTCTCTCTCTCTCTCTCTCTCTCTCTCTAGGATTTCGGGTCGTTTGTTGCCTAAATCAATAATCCGACGTTGCTACGTGGATCAGAAGGAGAATCTCTTCGAGTATAGTGGATCTGATCTTTGTTTTGAGGATTTTCGTGTTTTGACCCAAAATCTAGGTAAGGGTCCAATTTCGTTTTTGTTTCGGTATATATGTAGTAGTGAGAATTATAGTGAAGTATAGTTCTTTGATGTTTAGGTTTGGGAACTCGGTTCGTAGTTTTGGAGTCGTAGAGTTTGGGTGTTTGGTATTCGGGAAAAGGTAAGGGGATTCTGTTTATATAAGTTATTTTTGAAATCGGAATCGGTAAACTTGTAGTTTACGATTTGTATGTATGTTTTGGCTACTTATTTGGGAAAATCTATCGAGTGAAAATATGGGATTTTCGGGTTACAATTTTTGGGTAAAATTGGGGGTCTCGGGAATCATCTTTGTTTCTGTTGGAAAATCATATATTTGTATAAACTGTGGCATTGAGATGACCGTACCTGCATTTGTATTAAACTGTATTTTCGAATTGAAAATGATATGTTTTTTTTTGTGTACCCAAATAAGTGTGGAATGAAATGTTGTATGTAAAATGTTTCAGGTTTGTGAAAACAACCGTGACGACTAATTACTGTAAGCTGAGATGTAATACCCCAACCCTGAAGGGTTTGGGATATTTACTTTTTACCATTGATTTATAGCGGAAGTAAATAAACTCAATTATTATTGAATCAGAGCGCTAATTATCCATATTACAATCATTTATTCCAAAAAAAGAAAAATTACATAAGCATAAATATCTTGCATCATACTACTATTTTAATCAAGCTTTATTTTTATATTCTATTCCCACCCGCATGCTTGCTATGCCTAATTTTCGATATGTCCTTCAGAGTTATCTGAAATGTAAAAATATGATTGGGGTGATATGACACTCAGTAAGTAAATAAGATTATTATTAGTGTGTGGCCAAAATGAGCTTTTAAAATTTCGTAAAATAATATTTAATACTATAACTTCAAAACCGCTTTTAAAATAAATGTAAATTTAAAAATTTCTGCATAAAATTTTGTCATCAACTATAACAGTAAAATTTTATAATCATATACAATAACTGTTAAATTAAACTTTTAACTTTAAAAATGCAAAAATATTTAATTATTTACATATATATATACTTTTTCTTATACGTTTCCTTTAGATCGTCATTTAGGCACAAGAATGGCCATTTTTACATAAACATATACTTTTCCTTCAAATCATCAATAATTCTATACACGTAATTAAATATGTATAAACATTTATTGTTAAAACCACCCTTAGGCCTATTTGTCTTAAGTCATGTTTACCCTCATGACTAGGTTGTACGGTCCGAAGACTGGACTTAGCTGGCTGGTCGACCAAACTAAATCAACGTACGTAAACATTAAGTGAAATTTTCCTTATTAAGTCCTGGTCTGAAATCAGGTGTGTACTTAGGAGAAATCCACAAACATAAATAACCACTCTATAAATAGTGTGGGTGCACTCTGATCCGTTTAAACTTTAAACTGCGGTACCGAGCATCTGTAACTTTGAACTTTCGTTGCCATAAGGGGTTTTAAAATTATCTTATTATAATTTATGCAATTTAAAATAATATCGTGAAAATCTCATCTTTACTCATATTTTTATGAAACATGCAACGTAGAAATAAACTCATGCCACACAATTTTTGTGTTAAAAATATTAAAAAAAAATTTGAATAAAAAGAAATGTTGAAAATTTACCCGAGAGGATTAAAACATTTCTTAACCCGAAAATAAATGCAAGTATATTAAAGATAGAACTGGTATAATTAAATATGCATAAAAATAAACTCATGGAAATTTTATGGAACTAACTAATATAATTGAAATTTACTTACAAAATAAACTTGGGTATGAATTTTAAATAAAAAAAAACTAACATAATCAAATTTACTTACCTCTTCTTTTACCTTGTGCTATGAACACAATAACTATCTCTAAGAAATGAGATCGGAAAGAGTGGGTGAGTGAGAACTTACTCAAAAATTCTCTTTCCACTACTAATTCTTTCATTCACTAATCCTTCTCTTCCTTTGAAAATTTTTGTGAAAAATGAAGGTTGAGAGCTTCCTATTTATACGAAAATTTTGGGAAAGAAATGGAATTTGTAAAAGTGTGGGGAGAGAGGTGAAATTCTAATTTTTTTAAAATTAAAGAATGGGCAAGGGATGTGTTAGGTATGGGTTGAGTATGGGATAGAGATGGAGGTCATGTGGGAGTGTTTGCCACCACTCCCATTTAATTATTTTTTTAATTAATTACTTAATTACTTAATTAATTAATTTATTTATTAATTTATTATTTTAAATTATTATTATTATTATTATTATTATCATTGTTATTATTTTTAAGCCATGTTTTAGTTTTTTTATTTTAAAGAATTAAATTTGAATTTGGAGAACTCATGTGGACCCCACACAACTTCGAGACCCAAGTGGGTTCTACGTAACTCTCATAGTCTTCATACGGTTTTATGAGTCCTATACAGTTTCGAGACTCATGTGGACCCCCCACGGCTTTGGACTCATGTGGGCCCCACACGGTCTTGTGGGCCCTACATAAAATACCTATTTATTATTATTTTATCATATATTTCTACAAATTGTGTCAGTCAAAATATTATTTTATGTACTTATTTACGTATACAAACAATGTTTACCCTGTTTTATTTTACGAAATTCCATTTTGACCAGGCCGACCTCTAGGGAGCGACTGAGCCGCAATGGTTTCTGAGCACTCGCTTAGACAAGGTCTTTCTTAGGCATCAAACATGGAAGCAAAGATTCTAATAGAGAAACACTTTCGTTTTGCTACTAACTAAATGACCATTATTATTATTCTACTTTTTTTTTCCAGGTTATTACATCCTCCTTTCTTATAAAAATTTTGTTTTCGAAATTTAAAAAAATTTAAATGAGTACCTTGTATAATGTTGTGTTTTTATCCAATCCTGCTATCGTCCAAAAGATGTGGGTATTTTTGGCATATTTCTGCTTCTAGTTTCCTTGATGCTTCCTCAATGTCATGGTTGTGCTAGAGTAATTTTACCAATGAAATCTTCTTTGTGCGCAACTCCTGATCCTTCTTGTCTAAAATCTGGATTGATACTTCTTCATATGATAGAGTGTCACTAACTTCTAACAACTCACAACTTATCACATAAGAAGGGTCTGGAACGTACTTCTTTAACATTAAGACATGGAATACATCATGAATTATTGATAGTGCAGGAGGTCGGGCAATTCTATAAGCGACCGGACCAATCTTCTCCAATATCTCGAATGGTCCAATATACTTGGGGCTTTGTTTGCCCTTTTTCCCAAACCTCATGATTCTTTTCATTAGAGTGACTTTTAAAAATATATTATCCCCCACTTCAAACTCCAACTCACGCCAACGGGTATTTGCATAACTCTTTTGCCGACTTTTAGCGGTTTTTATTTTGTCCCGGATGAGCTTAATTTTCTCAGAGGTCCTTTGTATAATCTCGGGACCTAAAATTCATCGTTTGCCAACCTCATCCCAATATAATGTGGATCGGCACTTTCGACCATATAACTCTTCTTATGGTGCCATCTCTATGTTAGACTGATAATTGTTGTTATAGGCGAACTCAACTAACGGCAGATACTGAATCCAACTTCCTTTAAAATCCAGTACACAAGCTCTCAACATATCCTCCAATATCTAAATGGTTCTCTTCGATTGTCCGTCAGTTTGAGGATGAAATGTTGTGCTGAAAGTAAGTCGTGATCCCAAGGCTCTTTGCAAACTCTTCCAGAATTGTGATGTTAATCGTGGATCTCGATCTGATACGATAGACACGGGCATGCCATGTAGTCTAACTATCTCTTGAACGTATAACTCTGCAAGCTTGGTCATAGAGTAGTTGACTTTAATTGGAATAAAGTGAGCTGTCTTCGTCAGATGATCAACAACCACCTAGATGACGTTTTGTCCATGGAGTGCTGTTGGCAGCCCAATTACAAAATCCATGGAAATGTGCTCCCATTTCTGCTCGGGAATGTGGGGTGGTTGTAGTGGTCCTGCTGGTCTCTGATGTTCAGATTTTACTTGCTGACAAGTAAGACACTGTTCCACAAATTGTGCAGTCTCCCTCTTCATGTTATTCCACCAAAAAGATTCTCTCAAGTCCCGATACATCTTTGTGCTTCTCGGATGCACTGTATAAAGAGATCGATGAGCTTCTTCCAAGATTGTTCTTTTGATATCTTTGTCATTGGGCACACACAATCTAGTTTGGAATCTCAAAATTACGTCGTTAGAGATGTTAAAGTCTCCCTTCAGTCCACTCTGTACCTTACCCATAATCTTCACTAGCTCTACATCTTCCATCTGTGCAGCCTTAATCTTTTCCGGTAAGGTCTGTTGGATTATTAGATTAGCAATGAGAGCTTGATGATTTCCTTCTACTATTTCCACACCAAATATTTCTAGGTCTATCATGATTTGATGTTGGGTCACCATTGCTGAGACTGACGCATTCATTGACTTTTGACTTAATGCATCTGCTACCACATTGACTTTTCTCGGGTGATAGTTGATGGTGCAATCATAATCTTTGATTAATTCTAACCATCTTCTTTGTCTTATGTTTAATTCCTTTTGCATGAAAAAGTATTTGAGACTTTTATGGTTTGTAAAAATCTCACACATTTCGCCATATAGATAGTGTCTCTAGATCTTTAGTGCGAATACCACAGCTGCCAGTTCCAAATCGTGTGTTGGATAATTCTTCTCGTACTCCTTGAGTTGTCGATAAGGATATGCAACGACCTTCCCCTGTTGCATTGATACACACCCGAGCCCTTTCTGAGATGCATCATTGTAGATCACAAAACCATCTTCTCCTGATGGAATTGTCAGCACCGGGGTAGTGATGAGTCGTTGCTTTAATTCTTGAAAGCTTTGTTCACATTCATCAGCCCACTCATACTTCACATTCTTTCTTGTCAATCCCACTCATACTTCACATTCTTCCTTGTCAATCTCATCAGAGGACCAGATATTTTAGAAAACCCTTCCACAAATCGACGATAATATCCTGCCAGACCTAAGAAACTCCTGATCTCATGAATATTCTTCGGTCTCGCCCAATCCACTACTGCCTTTATTTTACTTGGGTCCATAGAAATATCATCCATAGATATCATGTGCCCTAAGAATGCAACTCTTTCTAGCTAGAACTCACATTTTGTAAGTTTGGCATGAAGTTTCTTTTCTCTTAGTACTTTGAGTACTAGCCTCAAATGGTTCTCATGTTCCTGAGGGTTTTTTGAATAAATCAAAATATCATCAATGAAGACCACCACAAATTTATCTAGATATTCACGAAAGACCCTATTCATAAGGTCCATAAAGGTAGCAGGAGCATTGGTCAGTCCAAATAGCATGACTAAGAATTCATAGTGACCATATCTCGTTCGAAATGCAGTCTTTGGAACATCTTCTAATTTGATTTTCATTTGATGGTACCCTGATCGGAGGTCAATTGTAGAGAAGAATTGTGTTCCTTGGAGTTGATCAAACAAGTCATCTATGCGAGGTATTGGGTACTTGTTTTTAATGGTCACTTTATTTATTTCCTGATAATCAATACACATTCTCATTGATCCATCTTTCTTTTTAACGAATTGTACCGGTGCTCCCCATGGTGACATGCTGGGTCTGATGAATCCTTTGTCCAGCAACTCTTGTAATTGTTCCTTCAATTCTTTCAATTCTATCGGTGTCATTTTGTATGAAGCTTTAGATATCGATGTCGTCCCTGGTAGTAGGTCGATAACAAACTCGATTTCGCGGTCAGGAGGTAGCCAAGGTAAATCCTCAGGAAATACATCTGAGAATTTCCTTACTATTGGGATATCCTCGAGCTTCAATTCTTCCTTTGGTGCCTCCACCACGCATGCTAGGTACCCCTGACATCCATTCAAGAGTAATCTCTTTGCCTGGATAGCCGACAATATTTGTGGTGAAGGGCATACACATGTTCCATTGAACTTGTATTCCTGCTCTCCAGGAGGTCTAAACACCACCTCCTTATTATAGCAATTTATAGTAGCATAACTAGAAGCTAGCCAATCCATCCCAAGAATTACGTCAAACCCGTGTATACTAAATACTACCAAGTTAGCTGGTAGTATTCTTTCCTCAACACAAATTAGGTAACCTTTAAGTATTTTTCTACATACTACCAAGGTTCTTGTTGGTGTAACCACATATAACTCAGTTTCTAATGGTTGAGTCTCTACCCCACATATTTTAACATAAGTTGTAAATAAAAAGGAGTGTGTGGCTCTAAAATCAAATAATACTACTGCTTTCTTGGAGAATATGGGAATAATACCTGTCACCACATCATTAGCATTTTCTACATCTCCTGGAGTGAGGGCATAGACACCCGCCTGAGCAGTGTTCTGTTGATTGTTGTTTCGAGGTGCCTGGTTGCCTCCTCTTTTTTTTTTTATTTGGGTTGTAGGAGTTGTTTTGAGGGCATTCTCGTTGCATGTGACCAGGTTTACTGCACCAATAACAGACCCCTAATCTGACCCGACACTCACCCCCATGTAGTTTGTTGCATTTTGGACAAGGGGTGCTTTGTGCATTATTTGGATTTCTCACTACTTGCCCTTGCCCCACATTATTGTTCTTGTTGTTGTTGATGTTGTTGCTCCTTTTTCGAGATCCTTGATTTCTACCAGAGTGAAACCCTTGTGGCATGGGCCTCTTTCTTTGGTAAGATATTTCTGCACTCCTTTGTAGACTTTCTTATGCCTTTGTTGCTTTGTTCACCATTTGGGAGAAGTCTTTGAGCTTGAATACTGTTACCATTTCATAAATTTTCGAGCTTTCTTTGATTCGTTCGGAACCAAGTATGATGCAAAACAGGGTAATTCAATGAATTTTGCTGCATATTGTTGTACGTTTATATTTCCCTATTTCAACTCCAAAAATTCCCTAGCCTTAGCATCTCTGGTGGTTTTGGGGAAAAATCGTTCAAAGAATACTTCTTTAAAACGCTCCCACGTAAGGATTGTTGGATTTGGTCCTTCCTCTAGGAGTAACTTTTTTGAGTTTCACCAGCGTTTGGCCTCACCAGTCATTTTATAGGCAGCATATAACACCTTTTGTTCATCCGTACAATGAAGGACTCGTAGTATTTCTTCCATTGATTGCATCCAATCTTCTACAGCAATTAGATCAGCTTTCCCCTCAAAAGTCGGATTGTGCATTCGATTGAATTGTTCCACTGTACAACCTTCATGGGTTGGTGGACCATTTTGTCCCTTGGAGTTCCGCAAAAGTTCCGCCATGACTTGTGCCATACCATGCAATACCGTAATAACATTGATTTCTTCTCCATTGCAAGTCCCCATATTATTCTCGTTTCTTTCAACACTCACGTTGTTCCTCGCATCGATTCTGAAGGAAAGGACTAGAGTTATTTTAAAATCATAACTTTATCTTTAAAGTTTAATCAAAGTTATAGGCAAAAGGAAAACGTCCTAATTTACCCGATCTTACCCACATCATGGTTATGCCTATGCTTTGGTAAAATTATTTCTTAAAGTCTACAGATCCTATAACCTATTGCTCTGATACCAAATGTAATACCCCAACCTCGAAGGGTCTGGGATATTTACTTTTTACCATTGATTTACAGCGGAAGTAAATAAACTCAATTATTGTTGAACCAGAGCGCTAATTATCCATATTACAATCATTTATTCCAAAAAAAGAAAAATTACATAAGCATAAATATCTGGCATCATACTACTATTTCTAATCAAGCTTTATTTTTATATTCTATTCCCACCCGCATGCTTGCTATGCCTAATTTTCGATATGTCCTTCAGAGTTATCTGAAATGTAAAAATATGATTGGGGTGAGATGACACTCAGTAAGTAAATAAGATTATTATTAGTGTGTGGCCAAATGAGCTTTTAAAATTTCGTAAAACAATATTTAATACTATAACTTCAAAACTGCTTTTAAAATAAATGTAAATTTAAAAATTTCTGCATAAAACTTTTATCATCAACTACAACAGTAAAATTTTATAACCATATACTATAACTGTTAAATTAAACTTTTAATTTTAAAACTATAAAAATATTTAATTATTTACATATATATACTTTTCCTCGTACGTTTCCTTTAGATCGTCATTTAGGCACGAGAATGGTCCTTTTTACATAAACATATACTTTTCCTTCAAATCATCAATAACTCTATACACGTAATTAAATATGTATAAACATATATTGTTAAAACCACCCTTAGGCCTGTTTGTCGTAAGTTATATTTACCCCCATGATTAGGTTGTGCAGTCCGAAGACTGAACTTAGGTGGCTGGCCGACCAAACTAAATCAACGTATGTAAACATTAAGTGAGATTTTCCTTATTAAGTCCTGGTCCGGAACCAGGTGTGCACTCAAGAGAAATCTACAAACATAAACAACCACTCTGTAAACAGTGTGGGTGCACTCTGATCCATTTAAACTTTAAACTGCAGTACCGAGCATCTGTAACTTTGAACTTTCGTTGCCATAAAGGGTTTTAAAATTATCTTATTATAATTTATGCAATTTAAAATAATATTGTGAAAATCTCATCTTTACTCATATTTTCATGAAACATGCAACGTAAAAATAAACTCATGCAACACAATTTTTGTGTTAAAAATATATATAATTTTTTTTAATAAAAAGAAATGTTGAAAATTTACCCGAGGGGAATAGAACATTTCTTAACCCAAAAATAAATGCAAGTATATTAAAGATAGAATTGGTATAATTAAATATGCGTAAAAATAAACTCATGAAAATTTTATGGAACTAACTAATATAATTGAAATTTACTTACAAAATAAACTCGGATATGAATTTTAAATAAAAAAAAAACTAACATAATCAAATTTACTTACCTCTTCTTTTACCTTGTGCTACGAACACAATAACTATTTCTAAGAAATGAGATCGGAAAGAGTGAGTGAGTGAGAACTTACTCAAAAATTCTCTCTCTACTACTAATTCCTTTATTCACTAATCCTTCTCTTCTTTTGAAAATTTTTGTGAAAAATGAAGGTTGAAAGTTTCCTATTTATACGAAAATTTTGGGAAAGAAATAGAATTTGTAAAAGTGTGGGGAAAGGGGTGAAATTCTAATTTTTTTAAAATTAAAGAATGGGCAAAGGATGGGCTAGGTATGGGCTGAATATGGAATAGGGATAGAGGTCATGTGGGAGTGTTTGTCACCACTTCCATTTAATTAAATTTTCATTAATTACTTAATTAATTAATTAATTATTTTATTTTTTAAATTATTATTATTATTATTATCATTGTTATTATTTTTAAGCCATGTTTTAGTTTTTTAAAAAAATAAATAAATTTAAATTTCGAAAACTCATGTAGACCCCACATGGTCTTGTGGGCCCCACACAACTTCGAGACCCAAGTGGGTCCTATGCAACTCTCATAGTCTTCATGAAGTTTTATGAGCCCTACATAGCTTTAAGACTTATGTGGACCCCCACGATTTTAGGACTCATGTGGGCCCCACACGGTTTTGTGGGCCCTGCATAGAATACCTAAATTATTATTATTTTATCATATATTTCTACAAATCATGTCAGTTAAACATTATTTTATGTACTTATTTACGTATACAAATAGTGTCTACCCTGTTTTATCTTATGAAATTCCATTTTGACCAGGCTGACCTCTAGGAGCGATTGAGCCACAATGGTCTCTAAGCACTCGCTTAGACAAGGTCTTTCTTAGGCATCAAACATGGAATCAAGGATCCTAACAGAGAAACGCTTTAGTTTTGATACTAACTAAATGACCATTATTATTATTCTACTTTTTTTTTTGGGTTATTACATGAGAGGTATAGGAATATGAGTTCCAAAATGTGTTAGGTTTTGTGAAATTTCTAATTACTGTGGGAAAACACCAATTCTCGACTAAATACCGTGGGAGAGAGTGTCTGACTCTATATTTGAGGGTGTGAAATATCACCTGTTTTTTCCGGTTGGTCTTCGATGGGTGTGAGTGGACATCGTATTAGCAACGATATCGTTGTGGGGCTTCGGCTAATGCCAGGGTATTGGGTGCTCCGTGTAATGAGGTCAGTTGCGGTCAAAGAATGTGACGACAATAACCATATGTTTTGTATCGTATGTATTGGAACTGGATTATGAAAATACCGGAATTGTATTATGTTATGTTTTATGTAGAAATAACACTTATGTGCTACACACTGATATAACATGGTTCTTCCTTACTGAGAGGTGTCTCACCTCGAATATACAAATGTGTTTCAAGTCCTTCAAGTAGTCAAAACTAGTGTCTTAGCATTCAGGAGCGTGGTTGTCGGTTAGCGGCGTATAGTACTTGAGTAAGTACTGATTTTTTGTAATCAGGCGGTCATTATTAGGTCTTGTAGACACCTGGGGTATGTACTGTATTTTGGAGTGTAGACTCTGGTTATGTGTAGACTCTGGTATGGTACGTTGTATGTATTAGAAAGAACATTTCCGCTACGTATGTGATGTGTATGTATGTGTTTGTGAATGTGTATAAGGTATACGTATACCCCACGGGGTCAGACCCTCATTCAGTGTAGTATCATGTATGTTTTAATTGATACAGAAACAGGTTAGATTACTAAATTCACACACGGGGCCCATCCACAGGTTTGAGGCGTGACATTTTCATATTCATTTTACAAGATTAAACTCTCCCTCACTTGCCTTTGATTGTGAGTTGATTTTTGGAGAGTAGCTTAAAGTTTTTCCCATAATTTTGTATTTATAAATATTAGATTGGGAAAAACTCTCATTTGGCTTAAGATCTTGCATCCTTGTTGCAAGGCTTATAAGCTTGCTTTGTGCTTTGACAAAAATATTTTTAGCAAGCTTAAACCCTAGTTTCTATTGTACTTGACTTGTGAAAAACATTATTGTGATATTTGTTTAGGGTTGTAGAGACTTTTTTACTATTCACATTACAAGTGTATTATCTTTAAATCAAAAGTCTCACTCTCACATATACACATTGACACACATATTGTTGAGAGTTAACACATTGGTTAACAAAATCTCAGTTGACCTTGATATCCTATCATTTTTTAGTGCATTAATTATGTTAAGCATACTGGTACACTTCTGCTTATATTAGAAGCATTAACTAGGTGCATCATCCTGGTAAGGTGTTGTAAACGGTGTCACTCTACCCGTGAAGTGAGCAACTAGTGAAATCCTTTTACTTGTGAGCTTGAGGCGGGGACGTAGGCAGTATTGGCTAAACCCTAATAACATATTGTGTGTCTGCTTTTAAACATCCCACACTTTATATTCCTGCACATGTATGTTATATTCAATTGATTGGGAATGTTGCACATGAACTAATTTCTTCATATTATATTTATCTGCGCAAATAGGTATTTGCTTAGACATACCCTAGGTTGTGTTATACTACTACTGGAATTTGAATTGACCTAAGAAGAAAATTTTTAATACCCAATTCACCCCCTCTTGGGAATACACCAATTCCAACAATTGGTATCAGAATCTCGTGGCATTGACTTAAACGTTTTTGCTAAAGATCGAGATGGCTCACATTGGTGCATCCCCATTAGGAGAGGGACAATCACCTACTAGTCCTCCATTGTTTTATGGTGTTAACTACACCCACTGGAAAATTCGAATGAGCATTTTTATAAAATCTATGGACTAGAGGGCTTGGCAAGTGATTGATAAAGGAATTTGTATGCCAGTAGAAAATGATAGTAATTTAATGCATGCAAATTCATATGTCATGGATATATTGTACTGTGCTTTAGAGACTAATGTTTTCCATGAGATTATGGCATGTACAAATGCGAGGGAAATCTGGGTTGAGTTGGAAATGAGATATGGAGAGACCTAGGAGAGAGATATCGCCACTCTAGAAGCACCAAGTTTAAATGATCAAGTAGTGGTGAATCATGAACTAGTAATCAACGAGGAGGTATATGATTCACCTCTTGTTTCAGTTTGTTATGTAGTTGATGATTCTTATGTTGATTGTTGCAAAATATCATGTGGTGAATCATCTGTCAAAGTTTGTGAAAATATTGCTGTTGTTGCATGCAATGATTCATGTGAAAATTATTGTGTTAATTCTTTTGATGAATCATGTGCTGAATTGAATAATGAAAACATGTTGTCGTATGAAAAACTAGAAAAGACTTTATTGAAAATGAATAAATTTTTAGTTAAGTTATCTAAGCAGAACTCATTTTTGAAAATTGAGAATAAGGGGATAGTTATACAATTAAAAGAATTAAAATATTATCATGCTATCCTTGATAAGAGAAAGATTAAGAAGATATTAAAAAGTATCTGCTTAGAAGAAGAAATAGATGATTATTCTATAGTTGCAACCAAAGTAGAATATGAAAAGAGTAATCATAATAAACCCTTAAAAGCCAAAAGAAATAAAATTTTCAAAAAGTGTTCATATTATAAGTCACACAGTCATACGTCGTCAAATAAAAATAAAACAAGTAAGCATAATATGTCACATGCATATAAATTTCACTTATCTTGTAAAATGAAAGGGCGTATCCGACTTAGAAATGCTAGAAGTTTGGACAAAGAAATAATGTGGGTTATTATGAAGGCAAACCCCTTAGGACCTGAGGAAGACTGTAGTCAAATAGATATAACCTAATTATTTTATGCTTCCTTAGATCTTAGGATTAGGTTTAAGGGTTGTGATGACTATAGGATCGGGAAGTGGTGCATGCTTAAAATTCCTAATCTTAGTATATGCATTCACTATACACTATATTCAATACTAAGATTATTAGAAATACATGTAATATATCCAATCTAAACTTAATGCGAATATATATCATAATGATTGGATAAAATATGAAAACATTGGTTGTAGCATACTTGAATGAAATCCACTTCTAAATGGACATGGCATTCTTGCTTGGTAAATAATTCTAAATGCTTAATTCATGCTTAAAAGATAAAACATCTTAAGTTAAGCAATTGTTGTCCATTACACAGAGATGGGGTTAAGGGATCCATCCTATTCTATATATCCTTAACCCTAATCTCATTAATCAAAATTCGGTCATCACTCTAGGTATAAGCACTGATAATAATAAAATATCCATTCCACTAAGTGCTTATTAAAAAGACATCCTTCATAACCAAATTAGGGGTATCCACTAAGAAAATCAAGTCCTCATCTAGATATCATAAAATTTTCCCTTTGAGTTTAAATTAAAAATCATCTAATTTTGATTTATCTCATCCACAAGAAATCTTTACCAAATCATGTAAAGATCCATCTTCTCATTGGTTTGTATCCTTTCTCCAAAAATTGTGATCATATTCGAAGGATACATTCCAATCACCAAAGAGCGTTGACTACTAGTTATTCATATTCTCCACAATACTCTTTACCAAAATAAGTTAGGACATATTTCTTAGATTGCTTATCTTGTACAATGTCCTACTCATTCTAAATACTCGTCTGACCTTAATAGAAATTTAATCCCTAAGAGTATTTATTCAAATGCTTCCTAAGCTCTCAAACATTAACATCAAATCATTTAGAGCTTCAACTTATCAGAATAAGTTAAATGGCTAAAATGATTGCTTTAGGTTTCTATCTAAAATAAAATTACGTAGTTTAAAGAAACCTTTGCACAAACTGTTAAATATGAAAGCCATTCTAACTTGTGCCTCTCACACGTACTGAAATTCATATCAATAGAGGCAATATTGGCTTAGTACACTTAAAATAAATATTTATTGTGAATTTTTGGTCCGATAAGCCTAAGAATTCATAACCAAGCTTAAATCATTAAAAATCTTAAAACACTTGGCTAAAGAACTTGAAAAGTAAGAAAAGGCATATGATGAATTAGTGCATAACTCAGGGGGAGTATTTCCATTTCATGGCTATATACTTTGAATGCTCTCATGATATTTATGTTCTTATGATAAACAAATTGCAAATTACTATCCATACCATACTGTTTGGTTAAATATCTTTGATGGATGGTTTTTTTTTTTTTTTAATGAATTGTTGATTGCTACCTGATTACACGCTTGTCTAGAATGCCTCCTGCATGGTGGATGCAGTGATGTGAATTGCAGCTAGTAGTTGATTTTAGGTTGTTGCATGATTATTATGAATATTTTGTTGAAAACAACCATCTATTAGGTATATGTTTTATGGGAAAATGTCCAATTTACAAACAGCATGCTGCCAAAAATTATGAAAATTTTTCCCAAAATAAAACCTTATACATAGATGATTATGATAAAATTAATGTTAAAATCTTTTTGAAAGGATGAGTGAAAATTGAAAATTTTGAATTTCATCCTTACATAATCACCAGGTATTTAGAGAGCTAAGCACATTCCCTATAGAAAGAACATAAAGGACTCATATGCATCACTTTCGCTTTTTGAAATATTGAGGCTCTTCTGAAAAACTCGGAACATCATATCCAGCTCTTAAAGCTCTATGAATTGATATGGATTGTTCTAGGTTATGAGCACTTTTGCAATGCCTTGATATATATATATATATATATATATATATATATATATATATATATATTCTTTTTTATGCATACATGTTTATAGGAAGACTATACAGACTACGTGATTGAAATGAATTAATTAATATTCAGTATGATTATGTTAAAAGATTTTAATTAACAACTTATACTACTTGGCCCACTAAATGAAAGTAATTTTTGATATGTATAAGCACTTAGAAGCATCTAAGCTATCATTCAAATCGAAAGGAGGAGCATCTAAATTGAAATCCATCTTATTATGCTCACCAATATGTTTAGCTTAGATTTTGCTTTGAAACACACTATGGCATGTGCTTAATTATGATGATCTTGTTGAATATTTTTAAATGAAGATTATATTACTTGGCCATAGGTTCTCTGGTTTTGCCATACGATCCCTGTTTTCAATTTTCTAATATTTTTGGGATTTATATAGTTGATTATTCTGGTCATATATATTTTTTACATTGTGCCTAAATGTGTAACTAGAATAATCATTGCTTACTTGATCGTCAAATAAAAGTTTCTTATTCAACAAGCACACCCCTATTACTTCTTGAAAATATCATAAGGGGGATATATATATTTAATATAGACATATATATTTATATATACATATTTATAATTTTATTTTGCAAGGAATGGTTTTTCGTCAAATATATTTTGTTTCTTGCATGTGTTTAAATGCTATATCTTTGTTGATCAACTTTATATGCCCATATACTATATGAAAAAGGGGGAGTGTTTTAAAAGGGGAAGAATTTTTCTGAGCTAAATGACAATTAATTTTGAAAGGGGGAGTGCCATTTTAAGCTAAGATTTTTCATAATCAACGATTTTTTTTCTTAACTTAACCCTTTTTCTGATGCCAAAAGGGAGGGGGGGGGGGAGAGAGAGAGAGAGAGAGAGAGAGAGAGAGAGAGAGAGAGAGAGAGAGAGAGAGAGAGAGAGAGCAAAATGTAAAATCTCTGAGCTATATTGCATGCTACATGTATGTGCTTCATTCTCAAAATTGAATGCATATTATCTGAAATGTCTTCTTTTGTGAATATGTTTGATTTATATTGCTTATGTTTTAGATATACATATTCTTGGGGGGAGCCTTTTCAGGCTTTTCCCATTTTGCTCCTAGGTGTTTGTCATCATAAAAAAGGAGGAGATTGTTGGCCTTTTGAGCCTAGTCTCTATTTTGATGTTAACGAAACACTAGTATCTTATGTGTGTATTTAGTATGTGATTAGGCTTAAATTTTAGCACACTTAAGGAAACAAGGGAAAATGGAAGCTAGAATAGAACTTAAAAGCTCACTTCATCTGGCATATTCCAAGAAGGCAATAGAGCTAGATGAAGAAGAAGACTTATGTTTTTAATTTGTAATGCATTTTTTTTTTATATCGAGTCTATAATAATGGACGGTATTATTTGCATGTCATGCATGATAGGGTATATGCTCAAAGACCTTAGACTAACCATAGGTCCCTAAATATCACATGAAAAAGTCCTCCATATCTTAGAAGTAATAATCATGTGAATAGGGGTGACTTCAAAAGGGAATTAGAATTTAAATGCACAATCTTTGTGTGTTCGGTCTATCGAACCAGAAAACACATAGACCTTCGATCGACCGAACCTCCCCAGTGTCAACAGTTGACCATTGGTCGACCAAGTTTGAAATGAACTTCAACGCTTTGGTCGATCAAACTAGCACATGGGAAATCCCAACGCCCTGGTCGACCGAACCTCCAGTTATAATATGACCTGGTCGACCGAACTTATGAAATTGGTCAACCAAACTTGAGCTGGTCGACCGAACCTCGGAGGTCCAAAATATCCTTAAATTTGGTTGACCAAAACGTCAATTCAAAAATGCCCTGGTCGGCTGAACTGAGTAATCTGGTCAACCGAACCTTAAATATGGTCAGCCGAAACTATCGGGTTGCTCAATTTTTACTGAAGTTAAATTGGGTTATTTTTAATTAAACTCAGTTAATCTTTTTTCAAAATACCCAGCGTGTCCCCAACAGCTATAATTTTTCCCAACTCTATAAATACCTCCTCATTTGTCACAATTAAGACATGATTAGGGTTTTAGATTAGCCAAATTTCTTTGAAAATTTTATTGGGTAAAAATCATTCATACTCCCATATCTTTTCAAATATATTGCCAAAATCTACCTTATATACTCATCTAGCCATTTATTTTGAGAGAGATTAGTTTTTCATTTTCATTTTACAAGATTAAACTCTCCTTCACTTGCATTTAATTGTGTATTGATTTTTGGAGAGTAGCTTAAAGTTTTTACCATAATTATTCATTTATAAATATTGGATTGGGAAAAACTTTCATTTGGCTTAAGATCTTGCATCCTTGTTGCAAGGCTCATAAGTTTGCTTTGATAAAAAATATTTTTAACAAGCTTAAACTCTAATTTCTATTGTGGTTGACCTGTGAAAAACATTATTGTGATATTTGTTTAGGGTTGTAGAGACTTTTTGACTATTCACATTACAAGTGTATTATCTTTAAATCAAAAGTCTCACTTTCACATATACACATTGACACACATATTGTTGAGAGTTAACACATTGGTTAACAAAATCTCACTTGACCTTGATATCCTATCATTTGTGAGTGAATTAATTACGATAAGCATACTGATACATATTTTCTTGTATTAGAAGCATTTCTTTGTACGCATTTGATTATTTGTTGTATTTTCGACGTATGATCAGAAGAGGGAGACTTGCCCTAAGAAAAGTTTCAGACTAGTTTAGACTCGATTAAGAGAACTAGGTGCACCATCCTGGTAAGGTATTGTAAACGGTGTCGCTCCACCCGTGAAGTGAGCAACTAGGGGAATCCTCTTACTTGTGAACTTGAGGCGGGGATGTAAACTTTATGTATATATGTATATGATTTTCTCGTGGGTTCTGAAAAGCCGACCATTTGAATTGTAAATTTTTGAGCTTAAGGCTGTGCTACTAGATATTATTTGTGAAAATGTAAATTGGCCGAACCCCGATAATATATTGTGTGTCTGCTTTTAGACATCCTGCACTTTATATTCCTGCACATGTGTGTTATATTCAATTGATTTTGAATGTTGCGCATGAACTAATTTCTTTATGTTATATTTATCTGCGCAAATCGGTATTGGCTTAGATAGACCCTAGGCCGTGTTATTCTACTGTTGGAATTTGAATTGACCTAGGAAGAAAATTTTTAATACCCAATTCACCCCCCTCTTGGGAATACACCAATTCCAACATACTGCATCCCTGCACGATCGCACAAAAGCTATGATCTTCTTCCGTTATCATTTAGATGAAGAATTAAAGATTGAATACCTCACTATTAAAGACCCACTTATCTTATGGAAAAATTTAAAGGATAGATTTGACTACAAAAAAATTGTGATTTTACCAAAAACTCGATATGAATGGTTGCACCAGAGGTTGCAAGACTTTAAAATAGTTAGTGAATATAACTCAACTCTGCATAAGATTAGCTCAAAACTAATATTACGTGGTGAAAATATTATTGATGAAGACATGCAAGAAAAAACCTTTTCTACTTTCCATCCAACTAATGTGCTCCAGTAGCAGCAATATAAGGAGAGGAAATTTACTAAATTTTCTGAACTTATATAATGTCTTCTTGTTGTTGAGAAAAATCACAAGCTTTTGATAAAAAAATCACCAAACTCGTCCAACTAGTTTGACCTCATTCCCTAAAGTGAATATGAATATATCTCGTGGTCGAGGACGAAGCCGCAGGCATGGTTGTGGGCATGGTCATGGCCGTGGTTGAAATAATCACTGACATCAACAAGAGGCTGCAATCCCCTAAAAGAAGGATAACCCTCAGAAGCGAGTTAATGATCAAAATCAGCGACCTAGGTAGCATGAAATTGAATGTTACCGATGCAAAAGAAAAGGTCATTGGTCGCGTACCTATCGTATGCCCATGCACTTGGTAGATCTATATCAAGCCTCTATAAAAGAAAAGGAAAAGAGTTGAAACAAATTTTGCTAATAATGTTGTTCTAATAGATTTTAATGTTGGACCATCCAACTCTGTTTATCTTGATGTTGCTAATTTCCTTGTAAATTAAGATGAAAATAATGATGTAATATTTTAAGATATAAAGTAAGTAATATTGTATTTTGATTTTAATAAATTATCGTATTTATTGTTGCTATGATAAATTATAATAATGGGTTTTTAGAATATATGTTGTAGTGTGAATTGTCTTAAAATTTTGTTCGATTTTAAGATGTCTTTGGAAGAAGTTTGTTAAGCTGACAGTGCTACAACATACACAATTCTTCAAGATAAGAAATATTTCTATTACTTGTTAATACAATATCTGGTTCTGCAAATTTGATTGAAGGTTCCGGAAGAGCTAATATAAAGTTATCCAATGGTACTTTATTACAAATTGATGAAACTTTATATTCCAACAGATCTAGAAGAAGTCTATTAAACTTTAAAGATTTAAGATTCAGTGGATATCAAATTGAAACTACAAATGAAGGTAGTAAAGAATTCCTTTATATTTCTTCTATTGTTTCTGTGAAGAAACAAATTTTAGAAAAATTGTCAACATTATCTTCTGGATTGTATTATACAAAGATTAAAACAATTGAATCATATAATGTCTTGCACCAGAAGTGTAATGACCCAAAGTTATTTACACTTTGGCATTATCGTCTTTGACATCCTAAAGATGTAATGATGTGAAGAATCATTGAGAATTTACATGATCATCCACTAAAGAACCAAAAGATTCTTTTATCAAATGATTTCATGTTTGCTCTCAAGGAAAATTAATTGTCAAACCATTTGTTTCAAAAGTAAGTCTTAAATCTCCCAGTTTCTTATAGAGCATTCATGGTGATACATGTGGACCAATACATCCACCATTTAGACCATTTAGATATTCCATGGTCTTAATTGATGCATTTACTATATGGTTACATGTTTCTCTACTTTCTATTTGTAATATTGCATTTTCAAGACTTCTTTCTCAACTAATTATATTACGGGTTCATTTTCCTAATTATCCAATAAAATCAATTCGTTTGGACAATGCTAGTGAATTTACATCCCAAACTTTTGATAACTATTGTATGTCACTTGGAATAGATGTTGAACATCCCGTACTCATATACAAAATGGTTTAGATGAATCTTTTATTAAGAGACTTCAACTTAGTGCTAGACCTATGATTATGAGAACCAAATTGCCTTTATCTGTTTGGGACATGCTGTTCTTCATGTTGCATGTTTAGTTCATATAAAGCCCGTTGCTTATAATATTCTTTCACCCATGCAATTAGTTTTTGGCAACAACCTGATATTTCTTATTTAGGAACTTTTGGTTGTGTAGTATAAGTTCCTATTGCCCATCCTTAAAGAAATAAAATAGGTCCTCAACATAAGCTTGGTATCTATGTTGGTTTTGATTTCCCTTCTATTATTAGATATCTTGAACCTTTAATGGGTGATTTTTTTAAAGCACGGTTTCAAGATTATTATTTTAATGAGGCAGTATTCCCTACATTAAAGGGAGCAAAATCAGTGTCTGAAGACCAACATGAAATCACTTAGAATGCCATGAGTTCATCTTATTTAGATTCTCACACAAATCAAAGTGAACTTGAAGTTCAGAAGATTAATTACCAGATTCTTTTTGCAGATACTAAGGCCATATTAAAATCTCATATACCTGCTGCAAATATTCAACACGTATTGATGTCCTTGAAGGACAACAATTGGCTAATGAACCTAAATCGCAAGTTAAGCGTGGAAGACCTATTGGTGCAAAAGATAAAACTCACAAAAATAGAAAATTGAAATCTGTAAACACTCCAGAAAAGGTTACAGAGGTGGATAATCCATTCGACATTCACAAACCCGATTCTCCTGAAAATGAAATCCTTATTATGAAATCTTCTTAAGAGGAATCCCCTGAAGAAAAAAACTCCTCAAGAGACATCCCTTAAAAAAGGTCAGGTACTTGGAAATAATAAGGAGATCTCAATTCATTACATAGGAGAAATGTGGAATAGAAATAAAGTTGTTGTCAACAACAGATTTGCATATGCAGTAGCTATTGACATTACCAGAAGTAATGAGGATCTTGAACCTAAATCAGTTAATAAATGTCGATATAGAAGTGATTGGCCAAAATGGATAGAGGCGATCACACCAGGATTAAACTCTTTATCAAAAAGAGAAGTTTTTGGACTTGTAGTTCTGACACCAGAAGATGTCCAACCCATTGGATACAAATGGGTATTTGGGCACAAACGAAATGAAAATAATGAAATTACTCGATATAAAGCAAGACTCAGGGCACAAGGTTTCTCGTAGAAACCAGGACTTGATTATGAGGAGACATATTCTCCCGCAATGGATATAATCACTTTTAGAGTCTCAATTGAGCTAGCAGTCACTAACTGAGCATGCGTCTTATGAACGTAGTAATAGCATACCTATATAGATTGTTGGATCATGAAATTTATATGAAAATCCCTGAAGGATTTAAATTGCCCAAAGCAAAATCTAGAAATTTATATTTAATTAAACTACAACGTTCTTTATATGGATTAAAGCAATCTGGACGTATGTAGTACAATCGATTAAGTGAGTACCTTGTGAAAGAAGGATTCATAAATGATCCAATTTGTCCATGGGTTTTTATTAAAAGATCAAAATTTGAATTTGCTATAATTGTTATTTATGTTGATGATTTGAATTTAGTTGGGACTCCTGAAGATCTCACTAAAATTGCTAATTATTTAATGGCGTAATTTGAGATGAAAGATTTATGAAAGAAAAAAAAAATTTGTCTTGGCCTACATATTGAACATGTAAATGGCGGAATTCTTATTCATCAATCTAAATATACCAAAAAAGGAATTAAGACAATTCTATATGGACAAAGTTCATCCTTTGGGATCTCCAATGATGGTGTGATCACTTGATGTTAAGAAGGATCAAATTTGATCTCATGATAAGGGGGAGGAATTACTTGATCCAAAAGTACCATATTTAAGTGCTATCGGCTCTCTAATGTATTTGACAAATTGTACAATGCTCGACATTACATTTGCTGTAAATCTACTAGCAAGATATAGCTCTACTCGTACTTGGTGACACTAGAATGAAATTAAGCACATTCTATGCTATTTGAGAGGTACATCTGATTTGAGTCTATTCCACTCACTTAATTCAAAATTTTAACTAGTAAGATATGTAAATGCTAGATATCTATCTGATCATCACAATGCTAAATCTAAAACTGGATATGTATTTCTTTACGGAAAAACTCTTATATCTTGGAAATCAGTAAAATAGACAATTACAACAATATCCTCCAATAATTCTGAAATACTAGCTATCCATGAAGCTAGTGGAGAATGCGTGTTGTAGAAACCCAAAAAATTATAATTATTAAAATAATTAGGAAAGATAATAAATAGAATAGATAAATAAACGATAAGGGAAAAAGGGAAAATTTTTAAGGAAAAGATAGTAGACCTCGTCAACGAATCTCCTATCTTCGTCGATGAGTGATCATCTAGGGATCGTCGACGAGGTTCAATCCCTCGTCAATGAAGATATCCCGAGACAGGAGATCAATTCCTCCAAAATGATCTCCTGTCTTCGTCGATGAGTGATCTTCTAGGGATCATCGACGAGGTTCAATCCTCTCGTCGACGAATTCCCTTCTGTGGTTCGTCGACGAATCCTGTCTTCTCATCATCGAAGCCACGTGGCAACATCGTGTATAAATTGCTTCGAGGAAGCTTCTCCATGAAGAAATCACTTTTTATTCGTTTTTATCTCTCTAAAGTGTTTCTCTTTACCTTCTCTCTAAGATTCTGGCTCGGATTTAGCCTGAATCAACAAATGGAAATCGCTATGATGTTTTAAGGGAATTTCTCTACACATCTAGCGAAGCAGATTTCTAAACTGGGCTTTTTAGGAATCGCTCCAAAGTTGAGGTAAGGGATAGGATTCCAAGTTTTTTTGGGTTTAAAACATTTATTCGAGGTTTATAGGTTGAGAAAATGTTTAAATAATAGGTTATTTGAGGTTTATATGATTAAACCAGGGTTTTTGATTCAAGGTTCGGGTGAGCGCCACAGACATCATTTGGGAGTTTTTGCTATCGTAGTTCAGGAAATCAGGTAAGGGGAATATATTAAATCAGTTTTTTTTTTTCAGGAAATAATTGGTGAAAAATGGAAACTTTATGTATATATGTATATGATTTTCTTATGGGTTATGAAAAGTCAACCGTTTGAATTGTAAATTTCTAAGGATAGGGTTGTGCTACTAGATATTATTTGTGAAAATGGAAAGTTAAAATGGTAGATTTTGTGGTTAATTGTATAAGAGATTAAATGTATATTTTCAGTATATGAATGATGAATGTGGGTTGACTTATTTTATAATAAATGTATGAATATATGTTGTTAAATCGTGTGGCATGGGTAAAATAAATTTTCTGTGTTGAACTATGATATATGTATGAGATGCTGGAAATATTAGAAATGTATTGAGAATTAAAATGTGATATGATTTATTTTGCATGCGTTTGGTAATGTTAAATTACATGGTATGGTTTGAGAACTCCAGTGGATCAGAAAAGGGCACAATATTGTTGCGGATATGTATGGTAGCGCAAGTGCACCCACACGTCTTAGATAAAGTGTGGAGACAGGATGATCGATTGTGTTGGGAAGAGTAGTGTCCCCCTGGAGTCTAGACTACTATGGGAACAACCAATCGGACTTACGAACTATAGAATGTAGTTGATTTAACTTGGGAGGGCCGACCAGGGTTAAGTCCAGTCTTTGGGCTGCACAACCCATAATGGGGCGGAAGCATGACTATGATTTTTCATCGTTATAGATAGTTTTAAGCGCATAGTTGATAATTTAACCATTGATAATATGAGAACAGCAGATATGGAAATAGAAGATATGGGAACTGTAGACACCCCATTTTTACCCAGGCCCAATATTATTATTATTATTATTATTATTATTATTATTTTTCTATCATTATTATTATTATTATTATTATTATTATTATTATTATTATTATTATTATTATTATTAGTTTTCATTATATTTATTACTTTATTATTATTATTATTATTACTTTACCATTATCATTTTTTATTCTTATTTATTTATCTATTATTATTATTATTATTATTATTATTATTATTAGTATTTTTATTTATTATTATTATTATTCTTATTCTCATCATTATTTATTTATTTTTTTTATTACTATTATTATTATTTTGTTATCATTATTATTTTTAATATATTTTTATTATCATTATTATTTTTTTTATTATTAGCATTAGTATCTTATTTTGACTATTATTATTTTTATTATCTTTATCTTTATTAGTAATGTTATCATTATTATTATTATTATTATTATTAATTGTTAATTTTAATCTTTGTATTATTACCTTATTAGTATCGTTATTTTACTGATAATATCTTTATTATTTTTATTTTAATTATCTATTTTACTATTAGTATTATTATTATTATTATTATTTCCTTATTGATCTTTATATTATTATTATAATTATTATTATTAGTATTACTATTTTCATTATTACCATAATAGTTAAAGTAGAAAGAGAAAAAGAAAAAGAAAATCGAAAAAGGAAGTTTTTTTAGGGTTTCTAAAATTTTTTATATAAGGGACCTCTTTCCTCTCTTCAAAGGGGGCCGGGGGGGCGCAGCCGAGCAAACGGAGCAAAAAAAAAAAAAATTCTTTTCCTTCTTCTTCTTCTGGTCCTCTCCCTCACCCTTTCCCTGCAACACAGCCCCAGCCACCATCCATTCTCACCCAGCAACTCCCACAGCCGAACAAAATCACACCACCAACTGCCGTGAGCTTTTCCAGACTTGCCACAACTCCACGGTAGATTCAACTCTCCCTTCTCCCGGTTTCATCTCCACACAGCTCCGTTCAAAACCCTACAAATCCTCACGGCATCTCCGCCAACCTTGGCTTCGTCAACATCACCTTGCCATAGGGTCCGCTCCTCTGATCTCCGGCAGTTTGTTTACTACTCTCCTTCATGGTTTTCATCACCACCATCATCTCTAGGAAGGAGTAGCAGCCGAAATCAACACAGTAGATAGCAGCAAAGAAAGCTCCGGCCACGGTTCTATGCTCCTCCAGATTCACCACTTGCGACCTTGCCACTCCTCCTCCAACAACTCTCCACCAACCCGAGCACCTTTCCATAGCAGCTAGGAGCGACCACTGCTGCACAGCCTCGCCAGGTTCCCTCCTCAGTCCAGCAACCAGCCGGGAGATCTCCACCATCTTTAGTTGCAACTCACGGCCGTGAGTCACCCAACGGCCATCCACACAACACACACTGCACACACACAAATACCCACTGCACACACACACAGCACACACAAACACCCACACACTGCACACACAGCAGAACACACACCAAAACACACACTTTTACACACAGCAGAACACACACACATACATACACAGCACACACACGCACGTGTATTTTTATGTTATTTTATTTTCCTTTTATTTATTTATTCAGCTATTTGTTTTCTTATTTATTTTTATGTTTCTTTTCTTATTTTGATCTGTTTTAATATTTAAAGTTTAAGACTCCATAGGTGCTTATATTAATATCCTATTTGCCATAGTATGTAGTTAATATTCACAGCTAGACCTTTTATTGTATATATGTTAAAATTTTAAATATTGTGTTTTAGGTTTCATTTTATTGCGGCAATATTTGTTTAGATTTTTTGTAGTAATTACTATAAATATTAATTGGTTTTCTCTTTATTTTGTAGGTTTCCTTTTTATTTGTTGGGGTTTGGTTTCAATTTTTTAAATTTTGAATTGTGTATACGTTAAATAAGTAGTATTCTGGTTAATTGAATAAGTTTTCCTTTTCTTGTAGTCATATATTTATTTAGTTAATAATATATTCATATTTAGGGTTTTTCTCTTATTGTTATATTATTTGTTTTATAATTAGATATTCAAATTTAAATTGTGCCTATTATGTATTATCAAAGTAAGGTTTTTATTGTCATCATATCATGTGTAGATATTATTTAGGTTTTTATGCATGTCTAGGTTTCTTCACACTATTTAGGGTTTTGGTTATTCTTGCACTTGTTTTATATGTAATATTTGTATATTTAGGGTTGTGTATTATTTTGGTAACCATATTGAATAGGTGTACATTATTTTTAGAAATAAATCTTCTCCATAATTTCATTACTTCCTTGGCTTCTCATTGGTTTCTATATTGTTAACCCTATGTTTGATTTGCTTCCTTAGTTAGTAATTTACCTATATGTGTAGTGTGCATATCTTTAATGGCTTGTTAATATTAAGGTAATTATTATGTTATACATCATATCCTTATTATCATTATCATTATTAGAAGTAAATTATTATTACCTTTATTGTACATATGTATTTATATCGTTATATTGTTATGTGATTCATATGAGTATACTGCTATATTAAGTATGTTGTTATATTTAGTATTCTTAGGTTATACGTTTATATTAAGAATATTGATATATTTCAGTATTATGTTATTTTAAGTATTTTATTCTACATTATACATTATTATTATTATTTGGTACTATTTGATTTAGTATTTTTAGTATCTTAATATGTATAGCGTATGGTATTTTATTATATGTTAGCTTAATTTGTCAATTTATTATCCTATTGTCATGTATTGAAATCTCCCAGAGAAATTTGGAAAATATTTTAAATTATTTATGAAAAATCTATAAATTTTGAAAATAAATTTGGGAGCTATTTTTGTAAAGTATTTTCTTGATTTTTTATCCCTATGATTTTATTACGGGGGTATGAGCCTTCGGGCATCACGTACCCTAAGCTCTGAGGGAATATATATGCATATATTATCTTTATTTATTTATTTTATTTATTTTTTATTTATTTTTCACGTGTAATTATAAAGTCATAAAAAGGAGTAATTTAAAGAATTATTAGATTAACTTAGGGATAATTTCAAATTAATTAGGTACCGTTTGTAAGAACGGGCGCGTAGGGGGTGCTCGTACCTTCCCCTCGCATAACCGAACTCCCGACCCCAACTCTAGTAATGTAGACCGATTCTACCCCTAACGGGGTAGTAATCATGTGTTCTAACCGCACTAAAGGTTAGTGGCGACTCCGATATTCTATGATTTTTCCTGAAAATATTAAAATGATTTTAATTCCGCCGCCCGGAGCACACGCGCTCCCGGGACGTCGCGACAGGAACAATGGATATAAGAACAGAAGACGGAAATGATATGAAAACATAACATGTGAAAGTAAACATGAATACAAAAATGAGAAATGTAGAATATGAATGCAAATCTAATGAATGACACAGAGATAACAGCATAAAAAGTAATGTAGCAAAGTATTATCAATATTAAATATAGTAGTATTACGTGTATTTAGGGTGGGGTATACTTTTCGCCCGAGGGCATGCTGAGAAAGGCGAGTGCCCTGATAGGTATCAGATGTAGTTATATTGGGCTGCATAACGTATTAGCGCAGAGGGAAACTACTTATATAAGAGGGTAATCTTCCCTATTATCGGAAACTTCTGCCAGTAAACCTTCGTGTGAATGTGTGAGTACGAGATAAACTAACCATCTGAGAGCTTATTGAGTAAGGTAAGTGCCCTGATATGCTTCAGTTGTGACCATAGGTTGCTTAAGGTATCAAAGTAGAAGGGTGCTGCTTGTATGAGTGGGTAGTCACCCCAATTCTTAGGAACTCTCGTTGGTAAAATACCTTGCATGTGTTTGAATAGGGATAGATAATGTTTTTATAAATATAATATTTTTGTAAATGATGATTAAATATATTTGTACACAAACTTCATGATAGTCACACACTAATTTAATGTATTCCATCCTTAGTGAGATGTGCCTCATCCGATATAAATTCTATCTTTTCAAGACCTTCGCGTGATCGAGCTTAGTGAGCTCAAGGCTAGTATAGAATTTTTGATAGAGAGAGAGGGTATAAACTTTGGTTCTATTTTTTGGGGTTTTAATATATTTATGTTTTCAGAGTTGTAAATGTTGTGAATACTGGATATTGGAGTATACTTTTGAGATTATATAGATATAGAAACTTTGGTATTTTATGGAGGAATTGTCATTATTTCCGCTACGTAATTGATATTGAGCCAAGTACATGTAATAGAACACGTGGCACTCGAGCCCCATTTGGCGAGTTCGGGGCATCACGAGGTGGTATCAGAGATATATTTCAAATAACACTCTGGACCCTAGTTTTGGGTTCGGGGCGTTACATGTGTGGCTCAGATCAATGATTTCTCATATCCAAGCAAATTATGGTCTTCAATCAATCAAGGATATTCCAACAGTTTTATATGAAGACAACACTACATGTATAGCACAACTAAGAGGAGAATACATAAAGGGTGATAGAACGAAGCATATCTTTCCAAAATTCTTCTATACACAAGAACTCTAGAAGAATGGTGATGTAGATGTTCAACATATCCAATCAAGTGATAATCTAACATATTTGTTCACCAAAACTTTATCTACTACAACATTCAAGAAATTGGTTCATCTCATCAGAATGAGACATCTTAAAGATCTTAGCATAAAGAGTTAACATATGGGTGACATTCAAGGGGGAGTGTTATGAAAACCATAAGGGAATAATGACCGTCACCCCTTCATTTTTCCACCACCATAAATTCATTCCCATCCTTATTGCCATATAAAAGGACACCCTCTCCCTCTCATTTGAAAACACACATTTGATGCTTCTATTTAAGTATATATATAGTGAGAATAAGAAAAAATGGGAGATAAAGAGAAGAGAGATATATTATACAAGGGATACAAAGAGAAGAGATATTTTGTACACCAAATCATCTTGTAATTCTTCCCAAGATAGTAAAGTTTTGATTTCATCCGTCCATGGAGTAGGCATAGCCAAACCACGTAAAATTTATGTCTCATCTCTATTTATTTTCTTGCATATTTTATAACACAACACCCTTTATTAAAATTCATTTTGAAAATTTAAGGGTTTTCTATTTTTTATTTCTTATTTCTTCACAGTGAAAATATAGATTATAAAAGTACGTTTATTTATGTTGTTAGTATTTTATTTCTGTTACTGATTTTCACTTGTTTTGGGAGCCTGTTGTCAAAAATTTTAATATTTAAAAATAATTTTTTTGGATAAAATTATTCATGTTGTATACTTTTAAATTGAAATTAAATTAAATGATCGCATTAATTTAAATATAATTAAAAAAATATGTATAAATTTTTTAAAATAATAAAAAGCCAATTACAAAATACTTTCACTCTTTTTTCAATTGTCATGCCCAATAAAGTTTTTATTGTAAGTAAAATTTGAAAGTAGAACAATTAAGTAAAATAATTATAATAAATTTTATTTTTATTATAGTAATTTTTTCATTGTATATTATTTGTAATATTATTATTTTAATCATAATTCTATAATATTATTTGATTTAAAGATGAAAATAAGCATTTTTTAATTAAAATTTTAATTTGTATTAGTTTTATAAATGTTAACCAAATAGGTTGCTGGTTTCTAGTTTTTAGCTTCTGTTTCTGATTTTTTATTTTTGTTTCTCTAATTTTTGACAGTGATACCAACGGTCCATAAGAATTTGAAACCTATTTCATAAAAGGTAGAACAAGATCTGGACCAAATTAGTTAGTAAAAAATTTTGCCTTTAAACATAGAAAAATTAAATACAAATTGACCACAAAATTTTATATTTAAATTGTTAATATAAAATAATTCTAAAATTTTTTAGATATTAGAACTCGTTAAAGAATGTTGAGAGCCTATATTCTTTTGTATTTTTCAATTTTTTTGAGTCACTTATCTAGTTATCATACAACAAATTCAAAAATGAAAAAAAAAAATATTAAAAGATGTAACATTTTCTATTATTAAAAAAACATTCAATATGCATTAGAATTTAAATTGCTTGGCTTAAGAGATGCATGAACTTTTGAACCACATAGATCTTTTAAAATTTAAAATTTCCATGCAAACAAAAAATAATTGATAAGTTCATAAGAATAAACCTAAAAATGTGCAGTTATGTTGCAACATAGACCTCATCTACTTTATAACTAGTGAACAAGTTTGAAAGTTAAGAACCTTTTGCTTCTTATCAACATTATTATGATATTTCATACACACATTAATCCTATGTTTGACGAGATCTTAAATTTGAATTTGAGTTTGTATTGGATTTAAAAAATATATATAATGTAAAATTATACTAAAATTTATTCAAATCCCCCCAAATTCACATAGACCCCGTCTACTTTAAAACCAATGAATATGTTTGAGGATTAAGAACCTTTTGCTTCTTATCAAAATTATTATGATACTTCATACCACCTTATTCTTATGTTTTGCAAGGTATTGAATTTGAATTTGTATTGGATTTACATAAGATGTAATACAAAATTATATTAAAATTTATTCAAATCCATCCAAATCTAAATTCAAAGTCTGAAATCCATGCTTCCAAATGCATCGTAAGGGTTTTTACAAGATATAAATAACTCGAGAAGAGAAATGGTCATAATGGCACTACTCATAAAAGACTAATTTTGGAATTGTTGAAATATGCATAGAAGGTTTGTAGTCCTTCTAGGTTATGGTAGACAATGTATATAAGTCTTTAGTAGATCAAGTAGCCAAGTTCTTTAGAAGTGTCAGTGATAAAATCACCCTAAACAAGAAATTTATTGGTTCAAGTTAGTTTTTCAAAAGATCCTAACAATAATAAATGATATAATATCCCTTGCTATGACATATCTAAGCAAATTTGAAATTGCCATGACAAACTCCTTGGCTCAAACTGCCTTTACTAAGACTACCCCCAAAGCTCAACCTTGTCCCCAACACAACCCTTACCACAATTAAAGGTAGTGTCAACCATGGTTGTACCTTCATACGAAGGAGCTTAAGAGGAGGAATAAAAGCATATTTGATGATTAATTGGATTATGCATAGGTTTCAATCATAGATGGGATCGATTTACTTCCGAGAATTTGATCATAGATTGATCGATTGTAGAGTAATACTCAAATTGAAGAAGAACTTGGTAGTAAGAAGTTGAACCCAATGCGGCTCAACCACCTAAATATCAAAATTGATTTAGATGTACATATCGAGTTCCTATTATATACACTTGAAAGTGTACATTACTCACTAATGAATTCAATCACTTTATCAAATTTGAAATTTTCATATATAAAACCAGATTCTTTGTTCGAGTTGTGGTTCTATGCTATTCCATAACCACATAAGTAACACATTTTTTTTCGATATAGTATTTATAATCCTTGGAGTCAAGAGTGAAGAATGCAACATATAACTAGACTTTCAATTTACATTAATATACAATCTTACTACTTGAGGCCACAAGTAGTTGTACATACTGAGTTCCTCTCATATACCCTTGAGAGTGCCACATTACTCACTAATGAACTCAATCACATGGTCAAATTTGAAAAGTTCATACATAAACCAAACCATTGGATTGAGTTGTGGTTCCATACTATTCCATAACCACATAAGTAACACTAATGCATCGGATCCCATCAGAACTCCGTAGTTAAGCGTGCTTGAGCGAGAGTAGTATTAGGATGTGTGACCTCTTGAGAAGTCCTCGTGTTGTACCCCTCCTTTTTAAAAAAATAATTGAAAAAAAAAACCACATAAGTAACACATTTTTTTCCCCATAAAATCTTCGAAATCCTTGGAGTCAAGAGTGTAATGCAGCAGATAACTAGACTTTCAATTTACATTAATATACACTCTTAGTGCTTGAGGCCACAAGTAATTGGAGGAACCAACCAGTTGAATGATTATGACATGCATCTTAACATTATTAGCTAAATCCACCATCAGAATAATCCCAAACACGCCACAAAAAACTTAAGAACACTCAATTAATTAAAATAACCACAGCAATGCAAACTAGCAACTTGGGAACTGAAAAAAAAAAAAATGCATTACATAACTTCACAAGGCAGCTATAACCATGGAATAATAACTATAAAAAAAGAAGTACAAATAATAATGATGACCATAATAATAGTTACAACACTCTAGAAGGAGCAACATGCAAAGCAAAATAAGGGCATAAAGGAACATCATCCACTGCCATATATAATAGAGCAAGAACAAACTAAAAATAACTTAGGTCCTATTCATACATATGAAAAAGGGTTCACATGTTTTTTTAGAAGGAACAACCATGACCACAACAAA
Source organism: Malania oleifera (assembly GCF_029873635.1). Taxonomy (NCBI): domain Eukaryota; kingdom Viridiplantae; phylum Streptophyta; class Magnoliopsida; order Santalales; family Ximeniaceae; genus Malania; species Malania oleifera. Next base: position 55,512,803 of record NC_080426.1, read on the forward strand.
TTAAAGGACACATTATAGCTAACAACAATAAAAACTCAGCTAAAAATCAAGGATTACTTTCAGATAAATAGAAAAAAACCATGTAAAACATGTAATCAAGAAATCACACGGTTAACATTGGATTATGTTTGGGTTAACTTTGGATGCTTTGAAATTGGCTAGGTGTGTAAATTTTCTAGTTTTTATTTTCTACCCCCATCTAATGTTTTAAAATTATCCAAGGTCGTCTAGGTTTGTTTAGAGGTTGTTGGTTAAAATCTTCTATTTATTTAAGGTTTTATTTGAAATTTTCACAAGTTTTTTTTTTAAAAAAATATAAAATATAAAATTTCAAAACAGTAATTTTAAAATAAAAATATAATATAATGCGCGTGTGGGTGCATGCACTTACATGTGGCATCCAAGTGTGCGTGCACTCATGTGTTTGGGCACAGGTACCTACACCTATATATGTAATGAACACATTGTGCCCACACGCTTGTCTTTTTCTTCATGGGCGACCAAATTTTCACCATTTTTTTTTTCATTTGTTCATCGCACTCAATTTTTTTTGAGGACACACCTAAAACACTCTCCCCTCTGCACCAATGTTTTTTCTAGTGAAACTAGGTTGGAGTCCTCATGTTAATTCTCTCTCTCTCTCTCTCTCCCCCTATTTATACTTTATCTCTTGTCTCTCTTACTATTGAATTGAAACAAGAAGAAAATAAGTGAGAAGAAAGGGGAAAAAAACAAAGAAAAGGCAATAGCAAAAAAGTTATAAAGTTGTCGTCGCACCATCGTCACCATGTGGCCATTATTGTTTCGTTGTTAAAGTCCCTCCTTTAGCCACATACACATCTTTATTTCTCTTAGATTGCATCTTTAGCAAGTTGCTCTTTCTCCATTGTTTCATTTCTATAACATTACTATTGTTGAGTCACAAGGACCACCCACACCACAATTAGTAAAGAGATAATGAAATTACAAGAAATAAATAACATAAGAAAGGCCTACGCCCATGAACGATTTGGTAAGGATTCAATTACCATCAAAGTGTAGAGAAAATACAACAAGAGAGCATCACTCCACTCCCCATAGTTATGAAAACCTACAACCATTTTCTAACTCCAAAAAAGATATTTTTGTGTAGGAGGAAGACCCCAAGGTGAAGCTCTTTTACAATTCTCTCTCTGTAAGCTCGACCTCATTCTCATACTCTCTTATCCACATAACAATGAGATCCACTATATAGAGATCCAACATGCAAATAATGTCCAACCACCTAAAAAATAACAATCCTACAATTGTCTATAAAACTATCCCCAAACTCAATACATGACTTTGAAACTTGCATGCTTAGAAAGTTAAGTCTTCACATCATCCCACTAGGAGTCTTTCAAGGAAGAAAGCACCAAGTGGCAAAAAGTCAATCAAGCATGCCTTGAAAGACATGCATCCACGAACCAAAACTAATAAATTAGCCTTGAAACAAGTTTGGCAAGACAACCAAGCAATTGTGCCATGTGTTACATGAAAGACATGTAATATTAATCAACATCCAACACCCTTCTTCCTCCATTTTTATGTTTATTTTAGTTCATTATTTGTGTTAGTTGGGTCCTGCCACATGTGTGAGACCAATCCTACAACTATCACTAATGAAATCCCTAAAAAAATATTAAAAAATTGGTGGAGAAGGATTATAATAAAAGTTTCAAATTCTCTACAAATTACGATTTATTACTTATAGTATTACGATTAGGAAATAAAAATTAAAAAAATCAAAAAATAAAAACAATTAGTAGAGAAAGATAAAAATACAAATTTTCAAAATTAGTTTAGGTTTTTCTTGGTTAGTTTTCATTACTAATTTAAACTATTAAAACTACCACCATCAACGCTAGTACCATTGCGATTCTTACTATTATTTTTTCCAAAAATGTTGTGTTTTATCATCATTATTACTGTCCTAAAAATAAAAAAGAAATATTTTTGCTAAATATTGTTATTATCCTTCTTCTAAAAAAAATGTTTTGTTAGATATTGTTGTTGTCCTTTTGAAGTTTTGTTATTATTTTATGAAAAATAATTAAAAAAATGGAATGAAAAATTCAAAAAAAAAATAGAAATACAAAAAGTTCCAAAAATATTTGAGAGTTGAGGAAATAAAATTCAAGAATTTTTTTGAAGTGGAATAGCTCATTAGAACTTGTTTTAAAGGGACATATCATCTAGAAAATTCCCTTTTTTGGAGGTCTTGTTAGATATTATGATTCATGTGATTCCTTTCATTTCATTTTCCTCTTTCTACAAATGTTTATTAACTTGAAGATAGTGTCGATGGTCATTTTAACCAAATCATCAAAATAGGGATTGGTAAGTCCTAATAACCCCTCTTTGGCTTTTACTATTTATTTAAAAAAAATTACTTATTTTTTGTCATTTTTATTGCACCAAGTGATCTGAGACATTCTAGAACGAGAAGGTGGAGTCTGACAGTGATTTTGACCTTGTGCATGAAAAGAAAAGTAAAATCTTGTCATTTCGGGCTTCTCGGTTCTTTTCCTACCAACTTTAATTGTACCGAGTGATCCGAGACAGTCTAAAATAGTAAGAAGAGGTCCAATAGTAATTCGGTCCTCATACATAAAAATAGAGGCAAAATCTTGTCATTCTAAGCTTTTTTGCTCTCTTTCTACCAACTCTAACTGTATTAGGTGTTTCAAGGCAGTCTGAAATGGTAAAAGGAGATTCGACAGTGATTTTGACCTTGTGCAAATTATGGCAAAATCGATATCATTTTTAGACTTTACTACTATCTTTTTGCTAGTTTTGCATGATTATATGATCCAAGACAGTCCATTAATGGTAAAGAGGGGTTCGATAGTGATTTTGACCTTATGCACAAAAAACGAGATGAATTCTATCACATTTTGAGTTTTCGGGGGTTTTTTTTTTTCACAAATTCTGACTGTACCAAGTGATATGGGATAATTTGAAATGATAAGAAGAGGTTCAATAGTGATTTTGGCCTCGTACATGAAAATCGAGGCAAAATCCAATTTTTTTTTTATTTGTAATTTTCTAGCATTTTTGGATACTTTTTGGAATTTTTGACAAGTCCCACTTACCGTTTTCGTTATTTTAATAAATAATTGTTAGTTGTGGCTCTTATATTTCTATTTTGATAAGCAAAGAAGGAATGAGGAAAAACATGAAGGGGGCAGCACAATAGGACTCGTCGACGAAGGGCTTATGCTCGTCGACGAGGAAACAACAGAGGTTCGTCGACAAAGGTTCTAAAGATCGTCGACGAACTATTACCGAGAGCAGAAAATTTTCAGAGTTATGGCATTGTCGACGAGAGCCCTGTATTCGTCGACGAAGGGTCTTCTTGGTCTCATCGATGAGGCTCTGTGTTCGTCGATAAGAGGCGCCTTGGCTGCGATAGTTTTTTGAAATTTTAAATTTTTGAACGTTGGGTGGTTGGGAAAACGGGGGGAAACCTCTGAGGAACCTTTATACATGTCATATGGGCATATTTTGAGAGGGAGAGTGATCATTATTGAAGTGTATTGTGTGCATTTTGATTTTCTTAGGGAAATTTGTGTGTTATTGCTTCCATGGATGCAGACTTTGCCGAACCACGTAAATCTTTGTATTGATCTTGTTCTGGTTGTGTGTGTTATTTACATTCACTTTTTGTTGTTTAAATCGCTGTGCATCTTCATTATATGATCCATATCACAACAAATTGGTATCAGAGCGATTGTTGTTATGGCATCGCGATCATCTTCTGCAAGATTTGACATTGTCAAATTCGATGGAATCGAAAATTTTGATTTATGGCAGAGGAGAGTGAAAGATATTCTAGTGCAATAAGGAATGACTAAGGCTCTACTTGATACTTAACCAGAAGGAATGGATGAGGCAACATGGTTAGATTTGAAAGCAAAGGCAGCGTCAACAATACGCTTGTGTTTGGCCGATGAAGTTCTTTATCGGGTGATGGAGGAGGATTCTCCAGCAGCTATCTGGCGAAAGTTAGATAGTCGGTACATGTCTAAATCCCTCAATAACAAATTTTTTCTTGAGTAGCATTTATATTGGCTTAAGATGGTAGAAGGATCTAGTCTAGATCAACACATCAATGCATTTAATCAAATCATAAGTGATCTTATGAGAGTTGATGTGAAGTTTGATGAGGATAATAAGGCTTTGATGTTGTTAAATTCTTTGCCCTCAACTCATACCTACAAAAATCTTGTGACCACTCTTACGTGGGGAAAAGAAACACTTGATTTGGAAGAGGTAACAAGCGCTTTGTTAAATTTTCATCAAAGGTTGAAAATATGTGATGAAGGAGAATGACTTATGGTAAAGAGTTGTAATGAGTGAGGCAAAGAAAAGTTTTAAAATGGGTCTAATCAGAAATCCCGGAATCAATCCAAGAAGAAGAAGGAAATCCAGAGTTATAGATGCAGTGAAAAGGGGCATGTAAAACCGAAATGTCCGGATTGGAAGAAGGGAAATGCTAATAAGCATGAGGGGATTTCTAAATCTGTGAATGTTGTTCAAGAAGAGGATTCAGCAGATGGTGATGTTCTATCAGTTTCAGCTAAGTCAGATGATCTAACGGACTCTTGGATACTTGACTCAGCATGTTCTTATCACATAACTCCAAACAAGAAGTGGTTCAACACTTACAGGTTAGTAAATTCTGGAACAGTTCTTATGGGTAATGATGCTTCTTGCAAGATTGTTGGCATAGAAAATGTAAAGATAAAAATATTTGATGGTGCTGTAAGAACATTATGTAATGTAAGACATATACCTGAGTTGAGAAAGAGTTTGATATCTCTTGGTACTTTGGATTGTAATGGCTTCAATTACAAGTCCAAAGGTAGAGTCTTGACAATATGGAAAGGTAATTTGACTGTGATGAAAGGGTAGAAATTAGATGGGAATATTTACACATTGCTGGGAACTACCGTTGTAGGTGGAGTTGCAACCGTGGATGCTGAATCAGATGAGACCATCTTGTGGCATATGCGCCATGGACATATGGGAGAACATGACATGAAAGAACTACAAAAGAGAAAATTGTTGAAAGGTTTAAAATCATTTCAGTTGGAATTCTACATATTTTGTGTTCTTGGAAAACAGAATAGGGCAAAATTTAGTTCAGATACACACAAGACGAAAGGAATTCTTAACTATGTACATTCAGATGTTTGGGGCCCAGTTAGAAATGCATCAAAGGGTGGACATGTGTACTATGTGAGTTTCATTGATGATTACTCACAGAAGGTTTGGTTTTACTTCATGCGTCACAAATCTAGTACGTTTGCCAAGTTTAAGATTTGGATGGCTGAAGTGCAAAACCTGATAGGGAAGAGAATCAAATACTTAAGGTCGGATAATGGGACCGAGTACGCTGATTCTCAATTTATGGAGTTTTGTGCGGAGCAGGGCATTAGGAGAAATTTTACAGTTCGTTAGACACCTCAGCAAAATGGTGTGGCACAAAACGGATGAACTGAACTCTTGCTGATAGGGCTCAGTGTCTCAGATTGAATGCAGGGCTACTGAAGAATTTCTGGGCCGAGTCACTTAGTATGACTTGTTTTCTGGTTAACCGATCACCAAGGGTATCACTAGCGAGTAAAGTGGTGGAAGAGGTTTGGATGAGAAATGCAGTAGACTACTCCGAATTGAAGGTATTCGGGTGTCCAGCCTATGTCCACATGTCTAGTAAGGAGAGGTCTAAGCTTGACCCGAAGTCTCGTCATTGCATCTTCTTGGGATATCCAGAGGGTGTGAAGGGGTTTAAGCTGTGGGACCTAGTGACAAACAAGGTGGTGATTAGTAAAGATGTAGTTGAAAACTAAGGTGTAGTCTCAAGAGAGGGATGAATTGGGTTTAAAATTTTTCTTTTAATTCCTTTTAATGAATTCTTGACTTTTTGTTGATTTATCCAATACACAACAAATACTTAAGTCTATATACAATTCACAATCACACAGTTATTTAATCAATCAAGTAACTAATCAATCAACCAAACCTATCAACCACAATATGAGATTTAGCTTATATGCAAGTTTCAGCTTTTGCAGCCCTGTGTATATGAATTTAATTCAACCTCTTAAAGTAAAGATTGATAATGTAAGTTTACTGATATAAAGCCGCTTAGACTTTAAATAAACCTTTAGTTAAAGAGTCTTTGGGTGTTGACCAATCAACGTACTTCCTTATGGTTTTCGCAAAGTATTGATCAACCAACGTACTCCCTTTCGGTTTCCGCAAGCCCAAAAACAATTTAAACTTCAATTTATTTAATTTCAAAACTTCGTAGTATTAATAATTAAAAGTTTAAAACATCCACACAATTTATATGTATGCTGGAAATTAAAGAGAGTAAGGGAAAGAGTGTGACACCAGGTTTTTACGAGGTTCGACTTATCCCCAGCCTATGTCCTCGCCTTTGGCAAACCACCAAAGGATTCCACTAAACACCGTCACACACTCCTTTAGTAGGCTAGAGCCTGCCTCTCCAAGTGTTACCCCTCACTCGGTCACTCCTTCAATAGGCTAGAGTTGTACCTCTCCAAGCGATACTCCATGCTTGGTCAATGATCCCAACACCTCGAATCGTCCAAGAACTACAAAAAAATATGAAGCAAATGCTGCGTACAAGAACACTCTCAAAACATAGCAGATTAGTACAAATTTAGAACTATGTACTTCAAGAATTTAAATATCAATATGAAATAGAATTGAAGCTCAAGTTAAGAGGTCACCAAGGGTTCTTTAGAGATTGAGAAAACTCAAGATTAGAACCTGTCGCGACGTCCCGGGAGCGCGTGTGCCCCGGGCGGCGAAATAAAAATCATTTTAATATTTTCATAGAAAAATATGGTGTAGGAGTCGCCACTAACCTTTAGTGCGGTTAGAACACATGATTACTAACCCGTTAGGGGTAGAATCGGTCTACATTACCAGAATTTGGTTCGGGAGTTCGGTTACGCGAGGGGAAGGTACGAGCACCCCCAATGCGCCCGTTCTTACGAACGGTACCTAATTAATTTAAAATTATCCCTAAGTTAATCTAATAATTCTTTAAATTACTCCTTTTTATGAATTTATAAGTACATGTAAAAAAATAAATAAATAAAATAATAAATAAATAAAGATAATATATACATACATATATTCCCTCAGAGCTTAGGGTACGTGATGCCCGAAGGCTCATACCCTCGTAATAAAATCATAGGGAATATAATTAAGAAAATACACTCCCAAAATTTTGAAATTATATATAAAATTTTTATAGAAAAATACTAACATGAGAGGTTTTTAATATATGGTAATAGAATAATAAGCCTCACCTACATACTAACATATTATGAATGTCAAAATAAGTAACTAAATACTATATATATTAATATATTAAGGACACTTAATGCTAAATATAGTAAGGTTCTAATAATGATTAATACTAAACATATTTATATACTAAAAATAGCTGATACTAAAAATACTAGGGTACTAATAATTAATACTAACTATATTAATATACTAAAAAAAAATAAAATAAAATAATTGATGCTAAACATGTGATTAAAATGCTAATTTACCAAACATATAATATCCATTAAACCCTAAATCACTAAATACATAATATTAGAAAGAAAATACAAAAATGCTAAATATGTAATATTTACCAATATGCTAATATGCGATATACATATAACTAAAATTATTAATTTACATATAATGTCAATAAAACACCAAGCTCTTAAATATGTAATGCCACATTATCACCATAATAAATTTACAATATTATAAAAATGCTAATTAATATAATGAATATATAATATCAATAAAAATTCTATCACACTAACATTAATCATGTATACCATAGATATTACAAAAATCTAACCCTACAAGATGAGCATCATATCAACAACAAAGTTCAAACATTGAATGTTAAGACGACAAAAAATTCTACAAAAATAATAATAATCGTTCAACCATAAACACAACAAAAATGTACACATAAATATCAACATTTAAACATATATTACCGCGTTATAAACCCTACACCATGAATATTAACAACAAGACAAACAAAACATATATATTAATTATTAAAGTAAACATTACAATCCTAAAATCTTACAATAACAACCCTAGAGTATATATAAACATTATCATAAAAAGACTTTGAAACTACCCCAACAAATAATAATCTCAAACCCTAGATAAATATAAACAAGAAATAATATAACTAACTCACCACCAATACAAAAGTTAAACTTAAATAATAACAATAAATCAAGCATACCGAATATATAAATAATAAAACATAATTAAAAGACTCAAAATATATTCTTATCAATACTGGACCCTAAATAATACGATACCTATTAAATATATATATATACATATACACACACATAATACAACAACAATTGTACAATAATATTAAATATTTAATATATACGACGAATACAAATATATGACCTTTAAACATCAACTCTGACAATTAATATTTCATAACGGTAATAAATTTATTAGTAATAAATACCAAAAAGAAACTATATAAACATGAATATCAATTATTAGAACAATTATTATAACATTAAAGATCTCACCACAATATTATATATGTAACAAATATGATAAAAATTTAAACTTTAAATATTAGAACAAATTCTTACAATAAAAATTCTATAATAATAATAACACAACAATCATAATATAAATATATAGTGACCATATAAAATAACTAGTATTAATCATATAGTATACATGTACAATTTAAAACTTAAAACCCAAACAGTGTGTGTGTGTGTGCGTGACCATGAAAGAGCAGGAGAGCTTTACCGCAGACTTACCGTGGACTGGCGGAGAGGAAGCAAGTGGAGGTATGCTGGCTGTGGCGATGAGGATGACGAGCTGCTGGGTTGTTGCGGCGATAGACGCCGGTGATGACGACGGGGTGCTCCCGTGGTGGCGAGGACACCGTGAAGAGAGAAACCGGAGTTGTGACTGGTATGGCTGGCCGAAGCAGAGGAGTTGCAGGCGAGGGCGGTGGCAGCAGCGGTTGGTGCGGTGAGCGTGGAAAACAGCAACAGTAGCAGAGTGGCTTTAGTAAGGTTTTGATGAGGAGATCCAAATGCTGCAGGGGCTCGCCGGTGAGGAACTGTCTTGCGGTGCGAGCGACGTGCAACAGCAGAACCGGGAAAAGCCGTAAAGGGCAGTGGGTGACTGGCGAGGGAATCTGAGATGCCGGTTGCTGGTTTTGCAGAAGGCTGAAGGGCGAGCTCCGGGTTTGTGGAGTAGAGTGAGGTTGAAGAAGAAGATGGAGGCAGAGAAGGGAGGCTGTGAGGCTGCTGAGGATGGAGGATGGGTTTCTGGAAGAAGAAGAAGAAGGTGGAGAAGGAGGCTGCGCAGAGTATGGGAAGAGTAGGAGCAGAATAGTAAGGACAAAGAATTTTTTTTTTAATTTCGGCTGTGTGCAGCCCCCGGCTCCCTGAAGAGAAGAAAGAAAAGGTACTTATATAAAAATTTAGAAACCCTAACCCATCCCTTTTCCTTTTTTGGTTTTTTGTATTTTATGGTATTTTTTTCTTTTTGGACACAATATATATGAGAATAATTATTAATATGGTAATAATAATAATAATAATGATAATATATATATATTAAAATAATAATAATAATAGTAACAATAATAATAATAAACAATAGAAATAAAAATAAAAGTAATAATAATAATACTAATAATAATAATAATAATAATAATAATAAATAAAATAATAGTAATAATAGAAATAAAAAATACTAATAATAATGATAATAAAAATAATAATAATAATAATAATGAGGTAAATGATAATAATAAAATAATAATAATAATAGTAATAACAAAGATAAATAAATAATAATAATAATAATAATAATAATAATAATAATAATAGTAATAGTAATAAGATTAGTGAAAATTAATAATAATAATAATAATAAGAATAAATAAAATAATAATAATAATAATAATAGCGATACATATATTGGGCCTGGGTAAAAATGGGGTGTCTACAGAACCATAGGTTGATGTTTGTTAGCATTAAAACAGAATCTTAAGACTTGTAAGGCCAACAATAGTCTTTGATGAGAAGGCTATGGTGAATCATACTCAAGAATTTGATGAACAGAAATAGGAGCTAGAAAGCTGGGGTAGTGAAGAACATGTTGTACAGGTGGAGTTTGAAGCTCAGGGCAACGAAAATGACCATGGTCCCGTGGTTGCAGGGAGCTCTAGCTTGGGAAACTAGCAAGTCAACGATATTCCTATATGAAGATCCTGACACACTATCAGGCGTCCATCAAGTTATGGTTTTGATGAGTTAGTATCTTATGCTTTCCTTACTTGTTGCAATGATCCAACTTCTTTTCAAGAGGCAGTGCAAGGCCAGGAGAAAGATAGGTGGATGGGAGCAATTGTAAAGACCTACCTAATTAACTATTTTTTTTTATATATTATGATAATCTACATGCTTTGATACCCTACTGAGATAAGCCCATCTGTAAACCTAAGCAGCAAGAAGCACAAACTGAATAAACACATCCATATATGTTTATGTACAATACCAGAGTGCTAGTATGTAATCTCAAAATATACATATATCACTGTTCCCAAAATAACCTTAGCTGGTGAGGGTTATACAAAAATGCCCCCAAAAATGATACTCACTCTCTATCAGGGCACTATAGAAGCCTCTCTATTTGCGAGCCCTGTCTGGTTGCCTACCTGGATCACCTGAAAAATATTTCAACACTGGAATGAGCCAACGCTTAGTAAGAAGAAGTATGCTATTACTAGTGTGTGGCAAATAAGCTACTATATATATATATATATATATATATATTATGAAATCTGTTCTCATAAAAACATGATTAACTGAATACGAAAGTACCGTACAAATAATAAAATACACCACCCCTTTTCCCTATTGCTTAACATAACAGTATTATGGTTATAATTCAAAGTACTTCTAGTGTACATAAGTATGGTCCCTGTTTCTGTAAATCCGTATGTATGTAATAGTAACTAAAACTATTCCCTGTGGCTATCTGTGTGTCATGACTTGCCTCCTCATGACAAGGTTGTGCAGCCTGTAGGCGGGATTTACCCTAACTAGCCAACCAGGAATAAATTACTGAACTCCGTCAGTCGATCTGCCCACCTCAACCTATATTTGGATGGGGAGCCTGACCTCTTCAAGGGCCTAGGTGATCGACCTTACCACGTATTATCTAAATAGGTGGTTGCACTCATAAAGTAACATAGTATCTGTAGCAACAGTACCGTGCTCTGTAGCTGCAAGTCCAATAGGGTCTGATATCATATAATACTTTTCTATACATATCTATCTAATTTACCATGATTTTGAAGTATTCGTAATAACCATGATGCTGCATAACTGTACTGTAATTCATATATCGTAATACTGAGAACTGAATAATCATAACACTAAAACTGCATAATCATAATATTGATATTTGTGTAATCATGGTATTAAAATCCGTATAATCATGGTACTAAAATCCATAAAATCAAAGTACTGAAATTCACATAATCATGGTACGAAAATTCGTAAAATCATGAAACTAGCATTCGTAAAACATATACTTGTACCATAATCATAATCACAAGCCACACCATACATAAATACATAATTTTCATAATTAAATAAGCTATATAGTATTTTAAGAAATACCTAACATAGCATATTTCCCTTACCTGACTACTGGAAAGCCCCTATGGAATACTGGCCTAACTCCCGCAGGGCTTCCTACAAAACACCCTGAAAACAATATATGCTAGAACATAATATCAATCTTTCTCCTCCTACATTATTTTCCATAACTACTCTAAGGCCAAAAGGAGACTAAAATGTCTTACCTTGAATTTGGGATGAATTTCAACTCTGTTTTCCTGACGATCCGCTCCAATAGATTTGCAGAGAACTCCGCCAGGAGCACCGTGGTACCTTCGGATCATCGATCCGGTGACTGGTGGGGCCGAAATCGAAGAGAGAAGGGAGAGGGAAACATAGAGAGAGAGAGAGAGAGAGAGAGAGATAGGAGAGAGAGATAGGAGAGAGAGAGCGGCGCAAGAAATGACAAATATCACGGTTTCCCTCCTTTTATATTGCCAGATTCATCAGCGAGACACGTCACCTCATCGACGAGTCTTTCATAAAATTCATCAACGAAGCCCTGTATTCGTCCATAAAATTTCTTAACCACTCGTCGACGAAGCCCTGTATTCGTTGATGAGTCCTTGCAATTTCTTGAATTTATTTTATTCTCCAAAATGCAATGTCGTCCGCATTCGTCGACGAAGTATACGGCCTCCTTCTGTTTCTATTTCTATTTTCTCTCCCTCTTGTTATTATTAAAATGCTATTATTCTTCAGGTCACTACAGCAATGATTAAGGAAATGGAATCACCACATAAGAACAAAACTCAGGAGTTGGTGGAGCTTCCATATGGGAAGAGATTAATAGGTATCAAATGGGTGTATAGGAAGAAGGAGGTAATTTCAGAAAATGAAGGAGAGAAATTCAAGGCACGGTTGGTGGCAAAAGAATACTAAAAAAAAGGGGATAGATTATGATGAGATCTTTTCTCCAGTGGTCCGACATACTTCTATTAGAGTTGTGTTGGGGTTGGTAGCTTATTGCGATCTTCATTTGGAACAAATGGATGTGAAGACGGTGTTTCTTCACGGTGACTTGGAGGAACAAATCTACATGGTATAGTAGGAGGGATTCATTGAACTAGGAAAATAAAATTTTGTTTGTAGGTTGAAGAATTCTCTTCATGGGCTGAAATAGTCTCCAAGGCAATGGTATAAACTATTTGATTCATACATGATGAAGATTGGCTATAAACGGTGTGAGTATGATTGCTGCGTTTATGTGAATAAACTTGAGGATGGTTCTCTTATTTTCTTGTTATTGTAAGTCGATGACATGTTGATAGCTGAAAAGGATTTAATTGAGGTGGATTAGTTAAAGGACCTGTTGCATAAGGAATTTGACATGAAGGATCTTGGTTTATCCAAGAAAATACTTGAGATAGAGATTCACTGTGACAGGACTGCTGGGAGATTATGGTTATCTCAAGGTGGTTATGTTCAGAAGGTGTTGGAGAGGTTTAACATGACTAATGCAAGACCGGTGTGTACACCTCTAGCAAATCATTTCAAATTGTCTACTACAGACTGCCTAAGTTCGGATGGGGAAATTCGGGACATGTTAAAGGTCCCCTATGCTAGTGCTGTGGGGAGTTTAATGTATGCCATGATATGTACAAGGCCAGATTTGGCATGTTGACTTTTTGGTTAGATTCCTGTTTTGATTATGACAAACCACAATATCTTATCTATGTGCTTTGAGTATTTAAGTAGGTTTATGTTTTAGTTAGCACAGATGATGTTGCAATGTGGAAGTCGTACGAGCACTTGAACGAGCATATCACCACGCATTCCATGGAATTGCAAAGGTGTCGCGCATAAAGATCGATTTATATTTCAAGTTGTATTATATTTTTATATTTATCATTTTGGGCCTGTAATCTTATGGTCTGTAATAATTAATGCATTGCATGCATGATAGGACTGATAAGCCGAAATGACCATAGGGATCCGAATGACCTTAGGGCATGATCGACGTCAGATTTTTAGGGTTATCTCTCAGAGACCATAAATTGACTTTAGGACTCCAAATTATCACACGAAAAGTCCCCTATAACTGAGAAATGAAAATTATGTGAGAAGGGGTGACTTTATATAGAAATCAGAAATCAAATGCACAGTTTTTGTATGTTTGGTCGACCGAACCAAAACATACAGAACACCTTCAGTCGACCGAACCTTGCCAGGGTTGACTGTTGACCACTTGGTCGATTGAACTAGAAGACACATAGATCTTTGGTTAACCGAACCTCCCTGGGGTTAACAAGTTGACTTTTCGGTCGATTGACCAGAAATGAGCTGCAACGCTCTCGTCGACTGAACCACCTCAGGGGATGTCCCAATGCTTTGGTCGACCGAACCTTCAAGTTCAAAAGACCTTGGTCGACTGAACCTCACATATCAAAAATCACCTCAAGTTTGGTCGACCGAACTTGTAGTTCAAAAATGCCCTAGTCGAACGAATTGGGCAATACGGTTGACTGAACCTTAAAAAGGTCAACCAAACCTCTCAGGTTGGGGAATTTTTTACCGAGTTTAACTGGATTAATTTTAATTAAACTCACTTAAGCTTTTTCTAAAATACCCAGCATGTCCCCAAGGGCTATAATTTTACCCAATTCTATATATAGCCCTTCATTTTGCAAAATTAAGTGTGATTAGGATTTTGAGATTAGGCAAAATTATCTAAAAATATTTTTGGCCAAAATCATCTATACTCTCACATATCCCTAAACCTATTGCCAAAATCTACCTCACATACTCATCTAGCCACTAATCTTGAAAGAAGGTAGTGCTTTCATATTCTTTGTATGAGCAAAACTCTCCCTTGTTTATATTTGATTGTGTATTGATTTTTGGAGTGTTGGCTAAGGTTTTTCCCATAATATTTCATTCATAAATATTTGATTGGGAAAACTTATTACTTGACTTAAGATCTTGCATCCTCATTGCAAGTTTCTTAAGCTTGATTTGTGCTTTGACGAAAATATCTTTAGCAAGCTTAAAACTCTATTATCTACTGTGCTTTACATTTGAGAAATATTTGTTGACCTTATAGGTCATGTTCGGTTTTGATTATGACAAATACTCATTGTATCTAATGGATGTTTGAAGCTTTGTGCATGAACTTAAATTAATAGATCATAATGCACATGGAGAGAGTGAAGCTTGAAGACCAAATTTCTATTGAAGACCCAATTTCTCTTATTGTAATATATTTCATTCATGTAAAGGGTATGTAATAGTAATTAGGGCTTTTTGTATGTAATAATCACACACATCACCTGCATGGTCAAATACTTAAGCTCAAAATGAAAATGACCTTAGAACGACCTTAGGGATTACCTTTTGATCGATTGAAGGTCGACCGACACCGAATTTTTTCAGTGTCTTAAAAAAGGACCTGAAAGTAACCCTAGGACACTCACCATTGCACTTATATGTATTAGGCACTTAAATAGGGTGATTATGAATTAAAATAAGACCGAAATGCACACTTTGTGCACTTTTGGTCGACCGGAACATGTAGTTCATTTTACCCCCGGTCGACCGAACCTGGTCTGGGTCAACCAGTTGACCATAGCTCGGTCGACCGAATCAGTTCAGTTCAAATACACCCAGTCAACTGAACCTCTTAGGAGTCAAACTTTTGACTACTTGGTCGACCGATCCCAAAATGTATATCAACGGTCTGGTCGACTAAGGGTCCTTGAGAGATGTCCCAACGGTCTGGTCGACCGAATCACTCAGTTCAAATATACCTGGTCGACCGAACCGTGCAAATTGGAACAATCGCCTCTCCTGGTCAACCGACCCTGAAATTCAAAAATGGCCCGGTCGACTGAGCCATATGAACTTTGATCGACCAAAAATGTTCTGGTCGACCGTCCTCTCGAGTTGCCCTAAATCTTTTACCGTGGTTAATTTTTTAAAATAAGGTTAAAATATTTAAAACATCATTAATATTTTCTAATTATACCAGGCTTGTCCTCAACGGTTATAATTCTTGGAGTGTCTATAAATACCCGTTCATTTGAGAAAATTAGTAACTTGATTAGCAAACAAAATCCAAAATTTTTTTCTCAAGAAAAATACTCTCTACTACTCATACTCACTCTCAAACCACTCAATCTCACCTTCTACAACTTTCCATATCCTCTGTAAGTGTATTGAGTGTTTGTGCAAAGAGGTTTGCTCTCCCATTTATATTTGATTGATTCAGTTTTTACGAGAGCAAAACCTAAGTGTTCTTAGGGGGCTTTGCTCATAAGCCTATCCTAAGAAGACTTGTATTGAACTTCCGAGTGTTGCATTTTCATTACAATAACTTAGGAAGTTTGTATTTATTTTGGGTTGCAAAGCTTTTTCAAAACTTACTCAAATATTTTGTGTGATTTATATTTGATATACTTGTGAAAAGATATTTGTGTTTGTGATATTAATCTTTGTGCAATATTTATTCACTCGCATATTATTTGCTGAATACAAAGATTACATATCTTTTGCAAACCAAGCATATGTGCCATATTCGTGATTGAGATATTATGTTTTTTGATACATTTGAAACTTGCTTGACATATTTGTGTGAATCTATTGATTGAAAATCTTGAGATACAAAGATTGTTTGTTGATACTCTCACGCACTTATTACACTGATAGAAGATACACTTGAGAGTTGAAATACTTGACCACACTGAGCTTACGTATTAAATCATTTGTGGTGTATGTGATTGAACGCATTTGGGTACATATATTCTTTACGTGAAAGCACTTTTATCTGTACCATTTAATTATAAAATATGAGCGTTTCCAGGCGGGTCCTGAGGGGGCGATAATCCAGCCCGGTAAGGATTTGTGTAGAGGTCGAGGTCAGCCCTGTGCTAATTGACCTGGTTTGTATATATGCCACTCCACCCATTTAAGTGAGCAAGTTATAGTGGTAATGTAACGACCCGAATAATAATGGTATTTAAATAATAAAGAGGAAGGAAAATGGAGACAGCAACAGAAGGAGGAAGTCGACTTCGTCGACGAACGCTTCGACGAATACAAGGATTTTGTCGATGAAGGTATAAGAGAATTCGTCGACGAATACAGGGGATTCTTCGACGAAGAAATACCGAGAGAGGTTTAAGCCGACTGAATTTCGTCGACGAGGATTGAATTTCATCGACGAATGACATGGCACATCGACGAATCCTCTGCTCTATAAATATCAAAATCCGGATTTAATCTTCATTATTAAGTTAACTCTCTCCTCTCTCTCTCTCTCTCTCTCTCTCCCCTTCAGTTCTCTCTCTCTCCCCTTCGGTTCTCTCTCTCTCTCTCTCTCTCTCTCTCTCTCTCTCTCTTTGATTTCGGGCTAAATTTACACCGGATCAACAGTTTGAAGTCACCATGATGCTCCTAGGGAAGTTCTCTCCAAATTTGTCGGAGTGGATCGTTGGTGAAAGTTATTTGGAAATCATCCATGAGTTGAGGTAAGGCTTTTTAAGCCAAATTTGGTCTTACGATAGTTATAGGAAATGATGTACGCATGAAAATACTAAAGTTTAATACTAGGAGTTTTCATTTTCAGAGTATTGGTTTGCGGGTGTTAGATTAGATTATTTTGGGGGCTTTCTCAGTAGCCAGGTAAGGGGATAAACTAAGCTAGTTCTTTTGAGAAAATGTATATATATATATATATATATATATATATATATATATAACATTTGATTTTAGGAAAGTAAATATGTTTATATATATATGATTTATATTTGGGAAAATACTGTTGAAAATGATGGTATGTTGAATACGTGAAAAATTTGTTAGTATGGCATGAGTATAAAATGTTACAAAATACTGTTTTCTAGAATGGGATTATGATATGTTTGCCGGCGTACGGGCCGTGCTATAATGTGATTTTCCAGGGTACGGGCTGTGCTATGATATGTTTGCCGGCGTACGGGCCGTGCTATGATGTGATTTGCCAGCGTACGGGCTGTGCTATGATATGTTTGTTAGCGTACGGGCCGTGCTATGATGTGATTTTCTAGTGTACGGGCTATGCTATGATATGTTTACCGGCGTATGGGCCGTGCTATGATGAGATTTGCTGGCGTACGGGCCAAGTTATGATAAAATGTGTAATAACGGCGTATGGGCCGATGATTTTCATGATATATGTATATATGCAAAATGATATGATTGATGTGAAAATTAATGATATGAAATATCCATGTATCACAGTTTCAATATACGTTATATGGTATCAGAACTTGGTTGGCTTGGTCTGGGCTAGCACTTGCACGGTACCGTTGCTATGTGTCGATGTGGTTTTAAGAAGTTTGTGATCGCCCCTGATGTACGGACCAGGTCAAGCAGACCCATCAGACTTATAGACTGTACTTTTGACTTGACAATGGTCGGCCAACCATTGTCAGGTCCCGCCTTCGGGCCACACAACCCAGTCATGTGGGGTAATACATGACAATAGCTAGCTAACCTACCATGAATGTTTTTGTATTATACTTTATGAGATGAGATATGTTTATGAAAATGCAGTATGTTCTGCCATGATTTGATATATATATATATATATATATGTTTTCCTAGATTTGACGAAACAGTTACAGAATATGTTATGTATGGTATATGTAGAACACAGAATACTCATGTTGCCACACACTGGTATTAATTTATTTCCCTTACTGAGAGGTGTCTCACCCCAAAATTTTATAAACTTTTCAAGAGCGCTAGATAGAAGAGCGAGAAAAGTCCCGCTGAACTAGAGCTGTTGTTTGCCCTTTTTGAAGGGTAAGTTTTAGTAAGGATAGTGGATTTTTGTGGGAAGTGTCCCTAGATTTTGTTTCTTTTGGGATGTATATACTGAAATACAGTGGACGTAGTGACTCTGGTATTTATAGTAATGTGATGGATGTTTTGTATTTACAATATTGTGATTATATGTTTCTTACTGCTTAGGCTTCCGTTATGTGTTCTGATGTATCCCTGGTACCCACGGGTCCAGGTGGATTATGATCTGCTGAGCTGGGATTTATGATATTGATTTTATTTAGAAAAAAAATGTGAAAATTAAGCAGGTCGTCATAGTGTGGTATCAGAGCCTAGGTTGTTAGGTTCTGTAGACTTTAGAATGCAACGGAAATAATACTAGAGTTTAGGAAATGATTGAGGTTTTGTTCTACAATCTAGAGGTAGGACTTCCATGGTAGTTTCTGTGTTTTTCCTGGGGTGACGATTTCAGGAAAACCATAGTAAGCTATTGTCGGGTTGTGTTCCTAGAATGTAGGACTGGGTATTAGAAATGAGTTAGAAATGTTGAGATAAGTGGTGAGAATAAGTGGGTAAATTATGAGGATACGATTACTGAGTTGCAATTACTACTTTTCAAGATGGATCTAGAAGGAAATAGTGCCTATGCGAGTGGCAGTGATGGAGCAGGACCATCAAGTGCAGTTGGGATCGACTCTGACACAGTATTATGTAGCGTGGCTCAATAGGTTATGGTTGAGATCGCTAGGAGCTCAAGGGAGTAGAGTGGTCCATCTACAGGTCATGGGTGCACTATAGAAAAGTTTACGAAGATGAATCCTCCGATATTCTCAAGAGGAGTTGATCATGTAGCTGCCAAGAACTGGATGCAGGAGACCGAGAAGGTCTTGGTCGTGTTACAATGTACTGAGGAGCAGAGGGTCCTTTTTGCCACCTATAGACTGATAGGAGAGACCGAGAGGTGGTGGACTGCAGTGAGACTGTTGGAGCAGTAGAGGGCTACTCCGATAGTCATGACATGGGACCGGTTTAAGGAGTTGTTCGTTGATAGATATTTTCCAGCTACTATCAGGGAGGCTAAAGTGGAAGAGTTCTTGAGTCTGAAGTAGGGACAACTATCCGTCCAGCAGTATGCGGCGCGTTTCATCAAGCTCTCTCGTTTCACCCCGTATATTGTTCCTGATGAAGTGAAGAAGGCAAGGCAGTTTGAAAGGGGCTTAAGGCAGAGTATATTCAAGTAGGTGGTGGTGCTATGGATCCAGGACTTTGCTGAGTTAGTTGACAAGGTGGCCTTGGCAGAGATTGGTGAGCGCCTTGATGCAGAGGAGCAGGGACAAAGGAAGAGATCTGCATCTACCGGCTACCAGCAGGGTCATAGACCAGGTCAGTGGAGGAGAGGAAACCATGGCAGAGGGCGGAGACAGGAGACGAGAGGAAACGAGGTGCAGGTAGGGCAGGATCCTCCAGTCTATTAGACTTGTGGTAGGAGGCACTGGGGAGAGTGTCGAGCTGGGGGTGTGGTGTGTTATCGTTGCAGTAGATCGGGGCACATGGTGCGAGACTGCCCTACCCCACCAGATGTAGTTCCAGCTCCAAGACCATTCCAAGTGGTTATCAGGCGCCACATGGGGGCCAGAAGAGGAATACAGCTCCAGCCAAGGTGTTTACTCTGACGCCGGGTGAGGCTAAGACAGCAGGTGACATGGTGACATGTATGGTTGTTATGCTTTCTTTTAAAGTTATAGCATTGTTTGATTCAGGAGCTACACACTCATTTGTGTCTTCGGGGTGTGATAAATTATTTGGGGCTGAAACACAACTATTAGAAGTTGAATTGCTAGTATCTACACCAACTAGGTTAGCAGTGAGGTGTAATAGGGTGCTCCGGGGTTGTCCTGTTGATATTTAAGGAAAGACTTTGTCGGCTAATTTGATAGTGCTGGACATGCATGGGTTTGATGTTATCTTTGGCATGGATTGGCTAGCAGCTAATTTTTCCAACATAGATTGTCGAGCACGAGAAGTGATATTCAGACATCCAGGGAAAGCATAATTCAAGTTCGTAGGGTTGCGAGTGCAATCCCCGCCTCAGCTAGTTTTAGCTATTTAGGCCAGAAGATTACTGCTGTGTGGTTCTCAGGGGTTTGTGGCTGTTGTAAAGGAGATGTTAAAAAATGAATTGAAACTTGCTAGCACGCCTTTAGTAAAGGAGTTTACAGATGTTTTCCCAAATGAGTTACCAGGCTTGCCACCCGATCATGAGGTAGATTTCTTTATTGATCTACCTTCTAGTATAGTGCTGATTTCTAAAGTACCATACCGGATGGCGCCAGCGGAGTTAGCAGAGTTGAAGAATTAGTTGCAAGATCTTCTTGAAAAAGGCTTCATATGACCCAGTGTATCCCCATGGGGAGCTCTAGTTTTATTTGTGAAGAAGAAAGACGGGACCATGAGGATGTGTATAGACTATAGGGGTATTAATAAAGTGACAATCAAGAACAAATATCCTCTACCCCGTATCGACAATTTGTTTGACCAGCTCCAGGGTACACGGGTGTATTTGAATATTGGTCTCAGATCCGGCTATCATTAGGTAAAAGTGAAAGTAGAAGACGTCTCGAAGATGGCTTTCAAGACCAGGTACGGGCATTACGAGTTTCTTGTTATGTCGTTTGGTCTGACGAATGCACCTACGGTATTTATAGACTTGATGAATAGAGTCTTCCACCAGTACCTAGACTAGTTTATTATTGTTTTTATTGATGATGTACTGGTCTATTCGAGGAGTAATGAGGAGCATGAGACGCATTTGAGGCAGGTTTTGCAGATACTTTGGGAAAAGAAGTTGTACGCAAAGTTCAGTAAATGTGAATTTTGGCTTGAGAAGGTCATGTTCTTAGGGCATGTTATTTCAGGAGATGGAATTTTTGTAGATCCCGGTAAGATTGAAGCGGTAATGAATTGGGCTAGATTGAGGAACGTTTAGGAGATCAGGAGTTTCTTAGGGCTAGCTGGATTATCACCGTTTTGTTGAGGGATTCTCAGCTTTGTCAGGACCTTTGACACGACTGACGAGAAAGAATGTCAGATTTGAGTGGGACGACAGCTGTGAGTAGAGTTTTCAAGAACTGAAGCAGAGATTAGTCATAGCACCAGTATTCGTTATCCCATCAGGGGGCGAGGGGTATGTTATTTACAATGATGCGTCCTTGAAGGGACTTGGCTGTGTATTGATGCAACATGGCAGGGTAGTGGCATATGCGTCCAGGAAGCTGAAAGAATATGAAAAGAACTACCCTACATATGATCTTGAATTGGCTGTAGTGGTACATGCATTGAAAATTTGGAGGCATTACCTGTACGGCGAGCAGTGTGAGATTTTCTCCGACCACAAGAACTTAAAGTATTTCTTCACACAGAAAGAACTGAACATGAGGCAGAGAAGGTGGTTGGAGCTGATTAAAGATTTTGATTGTACCATCAGTTATCACCTGAGGAAAGCAATTGTGATAGTTGATGCGTTAAGCAGGAAATCCAGGGAACCAGTGTTGGCATCTATGGAGATCCAGCATCCGATAGTGATGGATCTGGAGAGACTTGGCATAGACTTGGTAGAGAGTAATCTCCTAGTGTGTATTGCCAGCCTAGTAGTACAGCCTACTTTGCAAGAAAGAATTAAAGACATTCAAAAGGAAGACCCAGAATTAGCAGAGGTGATAGATAAAGTACAGAGTATTCAGGAGGAACAATTTAGTATTACGGATGATAGAGCCTTACGGTTTCGTTCCAGACTATGCATTCCTACTGATACTAAGATCAGGAAGACTATTTTAGAGGAGGCTCACAGATCTTTGTATACAGTCAATCCCGGTAGTACGAAAATGTACAGAGATCTTCGAGAGTCGTACTGGTGGTGTGGTATGAAGAGAGAGATCGCCGAGTATTAGCCCAGTGTTTGACGTGCCAGCAGGTAAAGGCTGAGCACCAGAGGGCAGTAGGGCAGCTGCAGCCTTTATTTATCCCAAAGTGGAAGTGGGATCATATATCTATGGACTTTGTGTCAGGATTGCCGACGGCATTACATGGCCAGAATGTCATCTGGGTGATTGTTGACCATTTGACTAAGACCGCCCACTTTATACCTATCAAGATCAGCTACTCCCTCAACCGTTTAACAGAGATCTACATTCAAGAGATAGTTCGTTTTCATAGGGTGCCAGTATCGATTGTGTCAGATCGAGACCCACGCTTTACATCACGTTTTTAGAGGAGCTTACAGGAAGCCCTAGGGTCTCAGTTATCGTTTAGCATGACATTCCATCCTCAATCAGACGGGCAGATTGAGAGGACGATACAGACATTAGAGGATATGTTTCGTGCATGCGTATTGGATTTTGGGGGTAGTTGGACTCAGTTCATGCTATTAGTAGAGTTCGCGTATAATAATAGTTACCAGTCCAGCATTGGCATGACACCGTTTGAAGCACTATATGGTAGGAGATGTCGAACTCCTTTGTTTTGGGATAAAGTGGGTGAGCAGCGAGTAGTGGGGCCAGAGCTTGTGCAGCAAGCGCATGATAAGGTTCGGCTTATCAGAGACAGGATCAGTGCAGCTCAGAGCCAACAGAAAAGTTATGCTGATAATTGCCGCAGGAATCTGAAATTTGATGTTGGTAATCACGTATTTTTTAACATAGCTCCATTAAAAGGGGTTATGCGATTTGGGAAGATGGGTAAACTTAGTCCTAGGTTTATCAGTCCATTTGAGATTCTAGATAAAGTGGGGCCGGTAGCCTACAGGCTAGCTTTACCACCTGTATTATCCAGGATCCACGACATATTACATATTGCTATGTTGAGGAAATACATCCCAGATCCTTTTCATATCATCAGTTATGATGAATTAGAGCTTAATGATTCATTGGTGTATGAGGAGGTACTAGTACAGATTCTGGATAGGAAAGTACAGGAGCTACGTAATAAGAGGATTCCTCAGGTAAAAGTTTTGTGTAGGAATCATGCAATTGAAGAGGCTTCTTGAGAATTCGAGGAGCAAATAAAACAGAAGTATCCGCATTTATTCCAAGAAGTTTGATTGGATAAAATAGTTAGGTAGTATTTCTTTTGCAGGTACATGTAATGGTTTAATTAGAGTAACATTTTAGTTTTGGGAGAATTTTCTTTTCTTTTTATGTAATCTCCTAGGAATTGGAATGTAACTACAGTATTCTGCCGCCATAAGTGAGGGTAAGTAATAAAATAAATAGACCATTTTTCCTAATAAGGAATGATGAATTATACGAATAGTAAATTTCGAGGACGAAATTTTTTAAGGAGGGGAGAATGTAACGACCTGAATAATAATGGGATTTACATAATAAAGAGGAAGGGAAATGGAGACAGTAACAGAAGGAGGAAGTCGACTTCACGTTCGTCGACAACATTGCACTTTGAAAGGAATAACCAAGGGGAATCATCAGGGCTTCGTCGTCGTCGACGAATACAGGGGATTCATCGATGAAGGTATAAGAAAATTTGTTGACGAATATAGGGGATTCGTCAATGAGGGTATAAGAGAATTCGTCAACGAATACAAAAGATTCTTCGACGAAGAAATATCGAGAGAGGTTTGAGCCGACTGAATTTTTTCGATGAAGACTAAATTTCGTCAACGAATTTATTAAAGGATTCGTCGATGAAAGACGTGGCTCGTCGACGAATCCTTTGCTCTATAAATATCAAAATCTGAATTTTATCTTCATTATTAAGTTAACTCTCTCCTCTCTCTCTCTCCCCTTCGGTTCTCTCTCTCTCTCTCCCCTTCAGTTCTCTTTCTCTTCGATTTCGGGCTAAATTTATGCCGGATCAACAGTTTGAAGCCACCACGACGCTCCTGGGGAAGTTCTCTCCAAATTTTTTGGAACGGATCATTGGTGAAAGCAAGTTGGAAATCATCCCTAAGTTGAGGTAAGACTTTTTAAGCCAAATTTGGTCTTACGATAGTTATAGGAAATGATGTACGCATGAAAATACTAAAGTTTAATATTGGGAGTTTTCATTTTCAGGGTATTGGTTAGGAAATCCTACAGGTGTTAGACTAGATTATTTTGGGGGCTTTCTCAGTAGCCAGCTAAGGGGATAAACTAAGCTACTTCTTTTGAGAAAATGTGTATATATGTATAGCATTTGATTTTAGGAAAGTAAATATGTTTATATATATATATATATATATATATATATATGATTTATATTTGGGAAAATACTGTTGAAAATGATGGTGTGTTGAATATGTGAAAAATCTGTTAGTGTGGCATGAGTATAAAATGTTACGAAATATTGTTTTCTGGAATGGGATTATGATATGTTTGCCGATGTACGGGCCGTGCTATGATGTGATTTGCCAGCGTACGGGCTGTGCTATGATATGTTTGCCGGCGTACGGGCCATGCTATGATGTGATTTGCCAATGTACGGGTTGTGCTATGATATGTTTGCCGACATACGAGTCGTGCTATGATGTGATTTGCCAGCATATGGGCTGTGCTATGATATATTTTTTGGCATATGGGCCATGCTATGATGTGATTTGCTAGTGTATGGGTTATGCTATGATTTGTCGGTGTACGGGCCGAGCTATGATAAAATGTGTAATACCGGCGTATGAGCCGATGATTTTCATGATATATGTATATATGCAAAATGATATGATTGATGTGAAAATTAATGATATGAAATATCCATGTATCACAGTTTCAATATACATTATATGGTATCAGAACCTGGTTGGCTTGGTCTAGACTAGAACTTGCACGGTATCATTGCTATGTGTCCATGGTCTTTGTGATCATGATATTTGTGTTAGCGCCGCTGTACGAAGTGGTGTGAGATTGGATGGTCGATGTGGTTTTAAGAAATGTATGATCGCCACTGGTGTACGGACCAGGTCAGGTAGACCCATCAGACTTACAAACTGTACTTTTGACTTGGTAGTGGTCGGCCAACTATTGTCAGGTCCCGCCTTCGGGCCACACAACCCAGTCATGTGGGGGTAATACATGACAACAGCCAGCTAACCTACCAAGAATGTTTTTTTATTATACTTTATGAGATGAGATATGTTTATGAAAATGCAGTATGTTTTGCCATGATTTGATATATATATATATATATATATATATGTTTTCCCAAATTTGACAAAACAGTTACAGAATATGTTATGTATGGTATATGTAGAACACAAAATACTCATGTTGCCACACACTGGTATTAGTTTATTTCCCTTACTGAGAGGTGTCTCACCCTAAAATTTTATAAACTTTTCAGGAGCCCTAGATAGGAGAGCGGGAAAAGCCCCACTGAACTAGAGCTGTTGTCTACCCTTTTTGAAGGGTAAGTTTTAGTAGGGACAGTGGATTTTTGTGGGAAGTGTTCCTAGATTTTGTTTCTTTTGGGATGTATATACTGAAATATAGTGGACGTAGTGACTCTAGTATTTATAGTAATGTGATGGATGTTTTGTATTTACAATATTGTGATTATATGTTTCCTGCTGCTTAGGCTTCTGTTATGTGTTCTGATGTATCCCTGGTACCCACGGGTCTAGGTGGATTATGATCTGCTGAGCTGGGATTTATGATATTGATTTTATTTAGATAAAAAATGTGGAAATTAAGCAGGTCGTCACAGGTAATCCTTGTGCTTGTTAGCCAAGGCAGGGATGTACGCAATTGGCCAAACCTCGATAACATTCCTGCGTGTCACTCTTACTTTACTACTTTCTAGTGTATGTGTAATTGATTAAATTGATTTATTTACTTTCTGGTATACATTTACATTGTTTGCACTAGATTGTCCATAGGGTTGTGAATATACTGGTGTTAGGATATTAACTTAGGGCTTAAATTTTAAAATTACCAATTCACCCCTCTCTTGGGATCACGATAAAGCTAACAATTGATATTAGAGACATGTAGCATAGACTAGTTGTTATTTTGCAAAAAGATCACATACGACTCATATCTCCATGACCCCTTTCCCTGAGGGACCATCTTCCACACCACCTCCTATTTTCAATGGTGTTAATTACACCTTCTGGAAATAGAGGTTGTGCATCTACCTTCAGAATACTAATTGGAAGGTGTAGAGGAGTGTCTCTAAGGGAAACTTTGTCCCTATGAAAACTAAGGGTGCAGCTAGGGTTCCTAAGACTGAGGATGAGTATGATGATGATGATATGAAAGTTGTTAGTCTTAATGCCACAGCCATGAATATTTTGTACTGCAATCTTGATGTGAATGAATTTAACAGAATTATGGAAGGTTCCACTGCAAAAGAAATATGGGATAAGTTAGAGGTCACATATGAGGGTACAAGGGATGTGAAGGACAGTAGGATAGATATGTTGACCAGTGAGTATGAGGCATTTAGAATGAATGTAGGTGAGTCCATTCAGAGCATGTACACTAGATTCACACACATCATAAACTCACTGCATGCATTAGGAAAGACCTATCCCACATATGAGATGATTAGGAAGATCCTTAGAGGCTTACCTCATGTTTGGGAAGCCAAGGCTATGACCATTGCTGAGGGTAGAGACCTTAAGGCCATGACCTTAGATGAATTGATAGGTTCCTTGATTACTTATGAATTCTCCATAAATGAAAGACATAACGAGCATAATAGGGCCAAGAAAGTGACTGTACTGAAAACATCTAATAACACATCTAGTAAGTGCAGTGAGTTTGACATTGATGATGAAATGGCCATGGTAACCAAAAAATTTAGCAAATTTTTCAAGAAGAACAGGAAGCCCTACAAAAAATATAGAGAGTTTACTAATGAGAAGGGAGAGTCTAGCAAAAGAAAAGAAAAATCAAATGCTCCTACGTGCTATAACTGCAACAAGGTGGGGCACATCAAACCTAACTGCCCACTGCTGAAAAATGAGGCTAAGAAAAAGAAGAAAGTCATGAAAGCCGAGACTTCATGGGACAAACTTAGTGGCAGCGACTCAGAATCATATCACAGTGACTCGGAGATCGCTAATCTGTGCTTGATAGCACACGAGGATAAGGTATTGTCTTCTAGTTCATTATCTTCATATTGTTCATCTGATGACTGTGATTCTGATTGCATGCCTACATTTAGAGAGTTGCAATTTGAATATATTCATGTTTCTAAATTGTTACGCAAAATGACCAAAGAAAATAATGATTTGAAAAAGAAATGTGAAAATTGGTCAAAGTTGTTTAATATGGCAAAAACCTCTCATGCCTCTATTTTAAAAGAAAAAGATGTCACTGTTACTGAGCTTGAGAGGAAATTAAAGGATAGCTCCAAAATCATTTTTAAATTCACTGAGGGCAAAAACAATTTTGAAAAACTACTTGGTGCCCAAAGAAACTTCTTAAGTAAAGAGGGTCTTGGTTTTAATGGTGTTGAAAATGTTAGACGACCTAATCTTTACTTAGGACACTTTACATGTGAGTCAAAATCTCGTATTCCTCCTAAAGAGCCAAAGTGTAGATTAAAATGTTTTAAATGTAAACAGATTGGTCACATTCAATTTGATTGTCCACTTAGGAATAAGCATGCTAGAATTAGGAAAGTATGGGTAGTTAAGGGAGATCCTGCTACTAACCCCCGTGGACCCAACAAAATTTGGGGACCCGCATCAGCTACTTAACTTATTTTGCAGGTATGTCTAAGATCGTCCTCCTCCAAAGGACCACTGGTACTTAGATAGTGGGTGTTCACAGCACATGATCGGCGACAAGGGCAAATTCACATTAATTGTTCCCAACGATGGAGGCTATGTGACATTTGGAGACAATGCCAAAGGACGCATCATCAAGGTAAGTAAGGTTGGTAAGGATTCTTCTCTTACTATTGATAATGTTTTGTTGGTTGATAGACTGAAGCATAATCTACTTAGCATAAGTCAGTTCTGTGACATAGGATATAAAGTATCTTTTGAAAATGACAAATGCATAGTAGAGAATAAAACAGATCACAAAGTGCTCTTTACTGCCGATAGACATGAAAATGTTTATACTACCTCTCTTGATAATTTAGCTTCACAACAAGTAACATGTTTTTCTACTATAAATGAAGCTAGTTGGTTATGGCATAGGCACTTAGGACATGCTAGCATGGATTTATTGTCTAAACTTGTTAGAAAAGAATTAGTTAAAGGCTTGCTTAAGATGTCTTTTGTAAATGATAAAATCTGTGATGCATGTCAAATGAGTAAGCAAATAAAATCTAGTTTTAAGAAAAAGAAATTCATATCCACTACTAGACCTTTAGAGATGCTTCATCTAGACTTGTTTGGACCTAATTCTGTGCAAAGTCTTGGTGGTAAATCATATGCCTTTGTAATTGTGGATGACTTTTCTATATTCACATGGGTGTTGTTTCTTGCACATAAAAATGAATCATGTGAACAGTTCACCAAACTTTGTAGGAGAATCTAGAATGAAAATGGATATAAAATAACTCACATAAGTGATAGAGGCACGGAATTCAAAAATAAAAGCATAGAAAAATATTGTGACTTAGAGGACATATCACATAACTTTTCTGCGCCTAGGACACCTCAACAAAATGGTGTAATAGAAAGAAAGAATAGGTCACTACAAGAAATGGATAGAACTATGTTGAATGAGCATAACTTACCTAAATATTTTTGGGCCGAGACCATTAATACTGCATGCTATGTTATGAATAGGGTGTTGATTAGACATTCAATTAATAAAAGCCCTTATGAATTGTGGAACAACCTAAGCCTAATATTTCCTACTTTCATGTGTTTGGTTGTAAATGCTTTGTGCTCAGAGATAATGAGTATCTAAGAAAATTTGACTCTAAATCTGATGAAGGTATTTTCCTAAGATTTGCATTAAATAGCAAAGCATATAGGGTTTTCAACAAAAGAACATTGACTGTGATTGAATATATTCATGTTGTGTTTGATGAAGCTAATCCATTTTCTAAGAAAGATGATGAAGATGATATTGATATTAGAAAATGCTTAGACAAATTATATATTGAAAATAATGCAAGTGAAAACTTAGAAGAAAATGAAAACTCATCTGAAGATAATGAACATCCGGAGTTGCCTAGAGATTGGAAATTCATTAGAAGTCATACTATAGATCAAATCTTAGGCGAACCATCCTGTGGAGTAGCCACAAGATCCTCCTTGAGAAATATAGTGAATCATTCCGCTTTCTTATCCCAAGAAGAACCTAAAAATATTAAAGAAGCTATAGAAGATGAGTCTTGGGTGATGTCCATGCAAGAAGAACTTAATCAATTTGAAAGAAGCAAAGTGTGGACCTTTGTTCCTAGGCCCAATGAGCACACCATCATTGGAATTAAATGGGTATATATAAATAAGAAAGATGAGAATGGGGTAATAACTAGGAATAAAGCTAGACTAGTTGCCCAAGGGTATAACCAACAGGAAGGGATTGACTTTGATGAAACATATGCTCCTATTGTTAGCTTAGAAGCCATTCGTATGCTACTTGCCTTTGCCGCTTTTAAAAATTTTAAATTGTTTCAAATGGATGTTAAAAGAGCTTTTCTAAATGGCTACATTAATGAAGAGGTATACGTAGAACAACCACCTGATTTTGAAAATCATAAATATCCCGATCATGTTTACCGGTTATCTAAAGCCTTGTATGAATTGAAATAAGCTCCTAGAGCTTGGTATGAGAGGCTTAGTGGTTTTCTACTAGAAAATGGGTTTACTCATGGCAAAATCGACACTACACTTTTTATCAAATCCAAAAATGATGACATGTTGCTTGTTCAAATTTATGTGGACGATATCATTTTTGGAGCAACAAATGATGAGTTGTGTAATGAGTTTTCCAAATGCATGTAAACTGAATTTGAAATGAGCATGATGGGTGAACTTAGTTTCTTCTTAGGGTTGCAAATCAAACAAGGCAAACATGGAACTTTCATATGCCAATCTAAATATATTAGAGACTTGCTAAAGAAATTTAATATGGAAGATTGCAAAATTCTTGGTACACCTATGAATTCTTCCATCAAGCTTGATAAAGATGAGCAGGAAATCCCTGTTGACGTAAAATTGTATCGTGGCCTGATTGGGAGTCTCCTATATCTCATTTCTAGTAGTCCTGATATTATGTTTAGTGTGTGTATGTGTGCTACGTTTCAGGCTACCCTTAAGGAATCTCCCTTAAAAGCCGTAAAACGAATCCTTAGGTATCTAGTTGGGACTATAGAGTTAGGCTTGTGGTACCCTAAGCATATTTTCTTTGAGATTGTGAGTTATACCAATGCTAACTTTGCCAGTAGTAAGGTTGATAGAAAAAGCACTAGCGGCACTTGTCGTTACTTAGGACAATCTCTTGTTTCTTAATTCTCTAAGAAACAAAACTCAGTTGGCTTATCCACAGCTGAAGCTGAATATATTGCGATTGGAAGTTGTTGTGCCCAAACTATTTATATGAAACAACAACTTATGGATTATGGATTGCACTATGATACAATACTGATTAAATGTGATAATACTAGTACAATCAACATCTCTAAAAATCCTATCTCACATTCACGAACTAAACACATTGAGATTAGACACCACTTTCTTTGTGATCATGTGCAAAAAGGAGATGTTGCTCTTGAGTTTGCATGCACAAACGAATAATGGGTGGATATTTTGACTAAACCACTTCCCGAGGATAAGTTCATACAAATTAGACGTGAGTTACGCTTAATGCATAGTAGAAAAGCTTTTTAGACTTAAATGTTTCATTACTTGCATAAATTTAGGGGGAGCTCTCAAATGAGAAATTTCTAAGTCTTAGCCACTAATATTATTGTTGACTTGCCTTCCTGCTTTAGACTTGGTGAAAGCTGATTATCAATAGTGTGCACATGCATTATTTCTATTGCATGATAATATTGAATGAAATGAATATTGGTTATCACTTGTCATGCACAACTTTCTTGTCCATCTCATGATGATATTAAAATTTATACTTGATTCTTGGACTATACTGGACTGTTTGAGTAGTTGTGGATAAACTGTTAGGATATATTTAAATTCAAACAGATTACACTTATACAGGATTTTGGAAAGTCCGATTTACAAATGGCATTCTGCTAAAATTTTTCTAAATCTTTCCCAAATTTTTCATGTATAACTGTAATACTTACCCATTTCCTAGAGTGTTAACTCAAATGGCCCTTTTTGTTGTTGCCAAAAAGGGGAGATGGAAAGGGGCAACAATAATGGATAAAATGACTTTAGTAACACAATAAAATTGGATGCATATTGGTAGGGGGAGCCTTCTTAGGCTTAACCCTATATTTTTTCTTATCGTATTTGTCATCATCAAAAAGGGGGAGAATGTTGACCTTATAGGTCACGCTCGGTTTTGATTATGACAAGTACTCATTGTATCTAATGGGTGTTTGGAGCTTTGTGTACGAACTTAAATTGACAGATCATAATGCACATGGAGAGAGTGCAGCTTGAAGACCAAATTTCTATTGAAAACTCAATTTCTCTTGTTGTAATATATTTCATTCATGTAAAGGGTATGTAATAGTAATTAGGAATTTTTGTATGTAATAATCACATACATCACCTGCATGGTTGAATACGTAAGCTCAAAATGAAAATGAACTTAGAAAGACCTTAGGGATTACCCTTCGGTCGATCGAAGGTCGACCGACACCGTATTTTTTTGGTGTCTTCAAAAAGGACTTGAAAGTGACCGTAGGACACTCACCATTGCACTTATATGTGTTAGGCACTTAAATAGGGTGATTGTAAATTAAAACAGGACCGAAATGCACACTTTATGCACTTTCGATCGACCGACACATGTAGTTCATTCTGCCCCCAGTCGACTGAACCTAGTCTAGGTCAACCAATTGACCATAGCTCAGTCGACCAAATCAGTTCGGTTCAAATACACCCAGTCGACTGAACCTCCTAAGAGTCAAACTTTTGACTACTTGGTCAACCAAGCCCAAAATGTATTCCAACGGTTTGGTCGACCGAGGCTCCTCGGGAGATGTCCCAATGATCTGGTTAATCGAATCACTCAGTGCAAATATCCTTGGTCGATTAAACTGCGCAAATTGGGAAAATCGCCTCTCCCGATCGACCAACCCCAAAGTTCAAAAATGGCCCGGTCGACCGAGCCATATGAACTTCAGTCGACCGAAAATGTTCTAGTCAACCGGTCCTCTCGGGTTGCCCTAAATTTTTTACCATGGTTAATTTTTTTAAAACAGGGTTCAAATATTTAAAACATCATTAATCTTTTCTAATAATACCAGGCTTGTCCCCAACGATTATAATTCTTGGGGTGTCTATAAATACCCCTTTATTTTGGAAAATTAGTAACTTGATTAGCAAACAAAATCCAAAATTTTTTTCTCAAGCAAAATACTCTCTACTACTACTCTCTCTCAAACCACTCAATCTCACCTTCTACAACTTTCCATATCCTCTGTAAGTGTATTAAGAGTTTGTGCAAAGAGGTTTGCTCTCCCATTTGTGTTCGATTGATTTGATTTTTACAAGAGCAAAACCCGAGTGTTCTCTGGGGGCTTTGCTCATAAGCCTATCCTAAGAAGACTTGTATTGAACTTCCGAGTGTTGCATTTTCGTTGCAATAACTTAGGAAGTTTGTATTTGTTTTGGGCTACAAAACTTTTTCAAAACTTACTCAAATATCTTGTGTGATTTATATTTGATATAGCTGTGAAAAGATATTTGTGTTTGTGAATTAATCTTTGTGCAATATTTATTCGCTCGCATATTATTTGCTGAATACAAAGATTACATATCTTTTGCAAACCAAGCATATGCTCCATATTCGTGATTGAGATATTCTTCTGTTTGATACATTTGAACCTTGCTTGACATCATTGTGTGAATTTGTTGATTGAAAATCTTGAGATTCAAATATTGTTTGTTGATACTCTCACGCACTTATTACACTGATATTACACTTGAGAGTTGAAATACTTGACCACACTAAGCTTACGTAGTAAATCATTTGTGGTGTATGTGATTGAACGCATTTGGGTACATATCTGCTTTACATGAAAGCACTTTTATTTATACCATTTAATTGTAAAATATGAGTGTTTCCAAGCGTGGCCTGAGGGGGCAGTAATCCAGCCCGGTAAGGATTGGTGTAAAGGTTGATGTCAGCCCTGTGCTAATTGACCTGGTTCGTATAAGTGCTGCTCCACCCATTTAATTGAGCAAGTTATAGTGGTACTCCTTGTGCTTGTTAGCCAAGGCGGGGATGTAGGCAATTGGTCGAACCTCGATAACATTCCTGCTTGTCACTTTTACTTTACTGCTTCTAGTGCATGTGTGATTGGTTAAATTGATTTATTTACTTTTTGGTATACGTTTACATTGCTTGCACTAGATTGTCTATAGGGTTGTGAATATACTAGTGTTAAGAGATTAACCTAAGGTTTAAATTTTAAAAATACCAATTCACCCCCCCCCCCTCTTGGGATCACAATAAAGCTAACAGTATTTATGTGATATTTGCTTAGGGTTATAATGATTGTCTGATCATCCACACAAGAGCATATTTGCTTAAGATCAAAAGTCTTGCTCTCCCACACATACATTGATACATATTTAGTTGAGAGTTAACACATTAGTTAACAAAATCTCACTTGAGCTTAGTATCCTATCATACGTGAGTGCATTATTCAGTTGAGCTTATTGGAACATATCTGCTTAGTGTAAGAAGCATTTCCGTGAACGTAAATTTTATATACATTTGTTGTATTCCAGGCATAGGCCTGAAGAGGGAGACTAGCCCTATTGAGTAGTCTCGGATTGGCTTAGATCCAATTAGGAAAGTTAGGTGCACCATCTTAGTAAGGTGTAGGCTAAGGTTAGCCTCGCTAATTGATCTGGTTGTAACTGGTGCTGCTCCACCCGTGAAGTGAGCTTATAGTGGAATCCTTGTGCTAGTGAGCCAAGGCGAGGACGTAGGCACTTTGGCTGAACCTCGATAACATTTCTTGTGCGTGCATGCTTTTAATTTCTGCATTTTAAATTCTAGCACATGAATGTTTGTATTTTACTTTTGTGAATGATTAGGTTTATAATTGCATAGACAGACCCTAGGTTGAGTAATACTGTTGCTAGATTCGTTGAACTTAGGAGAGAAATTTTAAATACCCAATTCACCCCCCCCCTCTTTGGAATACACCAATTCCAATATAGCACATGCAGTAAGCGTGGTGAGCAAGTTCCTCTCTAATCCAGGAAGGCAGCATTAGGAAGCCATCAAATGGATACTTAGATACTTGCGGGGTACATCGGGATATGGCATCATGTTCAACAAGCAACAGGGTTGTCCTTCAGTTATAGGGTTTATTGATGCATATTATGCTGAAGATATGGATGACAGAAGGTTTACAATGGGATATGTGTTTACCCTTATAGGAGGACCGGTATGTTGGAGATCCATGGTACAGTCTCTGGTTGCATTGTCCACGACTGAGGTGGAATATACGGCAATTCCCAAAGCTGCAAAGGAAGTCTTATGGCTTACTAGTTTAGTCAGAGAGTCGGGGTTACAACATGATGGTGTGGTGCTGCATTGTGATAGTCAAAGTGTCATCTACTTGGCAAAGAATCAGGTATACCATGCTAGGACCAAGCACATTGTGTAAGGTTCCACGGGGTTCGGGAATTGATTGCTTCAGGTGAACTTGTGTTGGAAAAAGTTCACACATTTGATAATGCAACAGATATTTTGACCAAATCAGTTACTTTATAGAAATTCAAGCATTACTTGGACTTACTCCATGTCTCCAAGTGATAGAAGGGAGACATATCGAACCAAGCGTTTTTAAGTTCAAAAAGAAATAGTTCATGTTTTTATATTCTCCAGAGGGGCGTATAATTGCCAAGGTGGAGATTGTTAGTTGTGGCTCTTATACTTCTATTTTGGTAAGCAAAGAAGAAAGGAGGGAAAACATGAAGGGGGCAACACTACAAGAATCATCGACGAAGGGCCTATACTCGTCCATGAGGGAACAATAGAGGTTTGTCGACGAAGGTTCTGAAGCTCATCGACAAACAATTACTGAGAGCAGGAAATTTTCAGACTTCTAGCATCATTGACGAGAGCCTTGTATTCATCAACAAAGGGTCTTCTTGGTCTTGTTGACGAGGCTCTATGTTCATCGGCGATAGGTGCCAGGGCTGCAACAGTTTTCTGAAATTTTGAATTTTTGAACGTTGGGTGGTTGGGCAAACGGGGGGAAACCTCTGAGGAACCTCTATATATGTCATCTGGGCATATTTTGAGAGGGAGAGTGATCATTATTGAAGTGTATTGTGTATATTTTGATTTCCTTAGTGAAATTTGTGTGCCATTGCTTCCATAGATGTAGGCTTTGTCGAACCACATAAATCTTTATGTTGATTTTTTCTGATTGTGTGTGTTATTTACATTCACTCATTGTTTATTTCGTTGTGCATCTTCATTATACGATACAAAAATAAATTTTTGAAATAATAAGATAATATTAATTATTAAAATAAATAAATAAATACTATTAAAAGAGTAAAAAACGTAGGCTAGTGTGTGGTCGTATGCTCTAGCATGTGGAGGACTATGCACACATGCATATAGGCACGTATGCGCTTTCCTCGAAACAATGCCATTTTAATTTCTATTTTAAAAGTAAAAAAGTTAAATTAAAAAGGCTAGTGCACACATACACGCTCCTGCCACTTAAGTGGAACAACGTTGTTTTTTAGTTTTTTTAATTAAATAAAAATAATAGGGGGCAAAAATGATGCCATTTCAATCCCTCCCTTTTCTTCCTTCTTCCTTCTCACCCACACGTCTTTGTCATTTTCGGCAGGGAATCCACCATTGATCTCAGTAGATCTCCCCTTCCTCAATTTTCTCCCTCTTTTAGGCCATCTAACACCTGTTAGACCTAACTGACTTCCCTCCTTGAGCTACCCACGCCCTAAATACACCCAACCACCCTCCCTTTTTTCTCTGCCACCCCTTTACTCTAGTTGACCCTGTTGCCACCTTTCCTTCTTTATCCTCTTATTTTATTTATTTAATTTTTTATTTTTTTTCTTGTCAATTTATAAAAAAGCAAGAGGGGGCTAGTTCTCTCTCTCTCTCTCTCTCTCTCTCTCTCTCTCTCTCTCTCTCTCTCTCTCTCTCTCTCCTTTTTTCTGCATTTGCAATGTGTTGTGTCTGTGTGCGGGTATATGCATTTAAAAGCATGGGTACATGCATGCTTGAATATGTGAGGATGAATGAATGATGCATGAATGCATGGATATGTCTAGTGCATAAATGCAAGAATGATGCATTCTTGAACAAATGAAGCATGAATGCATGTGTGTGTGTGTGTGTGTGTGTGTGTGTGTGTGTGTGTGTGTGCGCGCGCGTGCATGCGCGCACGCATGAATGCAAGAATGATGCATGTCATGTGAATGGATGCATGCATGAATTGATGATGCAAATAATTATGTGACCTGCTTTGTAGATAGCTTTATTTGATTTTCCATCCTTGGTACCTTTGATTGCCTTGTGGTTTTGCTTGTCATATAGTATAAATATGTCCTCGTCTTGCATTTTAATGTGTGCTACTATTTTCTAAATCAACTATTATCTAATTTTGCAAAGTAGCCTTGTCATTTATGCATTACTTAACTACATTTACTCATTTATTCACTCCCTACACACATTGTACACCAACACTACATGAGTTCTATACTTGTACTCTTACCTATTGGGAATAGGAAAGGCGAGAAGTAGTGAGACCTCTGTATAGGCCTTATGAAAATCCTCTCATTCAGATTGAACCATTTCCATTTGAAGCTTATAATCGGCAAGGATTAGAGGGCTTTACTAACCTATAGTTGCGACAGTGAGGATAGTCTAAGAACCTTTAGAAGTTGAAACTTTGCACTAGTAACCCTTTACCCCTAACATCCATAGGATTAGGATGTAGTTGATAATCCACCCTTGTACATGACCCTACGCTGTTATGACACTAGGGAGCTTATTATTCGCAAGAAGGAGGGTAATACACTACAAAAAATAAGGTTATTAGTGAAAGATCAAAATCGTCACTAATAATCACAAAACCGTCACTAATACTATTAGTGACAGTTTTGTGATTATTAGAGACAGTTTTAAATTAGTCGCTATAACTGTGGTTACTAATAATTATTAGTGACAAATTTTTAAAATGTCACTAATAATAGAGTATTAGTGACGGACTATAACCGTCACTAAAACCCTAATACCGTCATTATAAATTCTATATTGGTTCGGCTCAAAATCGTCACTAATAGTAGAGTATTAGTGACGAATTTCAAAATCGTCACTAATAGTAGAGTATAAGTAACGAATTTCAAAATCGTCACTAATAGTGGAGTATTAGTGACGAATTTCAAAACCGTCACCAATAGTAGAGTATTAGTGACGAATTTTGAAATCGTCATTAATAATAATTATTAGTGATGAATTTAAAACCATCACAAATACTTGGACTTTAGTGACACTTTTGAAATTTATTACTAATACTGTAGAGAGCCGAGGAATTATAGCAATTAAATAACAAAGGAGAGAGAAAAAAAGATTTTTTTTAAAAGGGGGCGTTCATCGACGAAGTGGCTTATTGGGATTGTCGATGGGGCCACGTGTCTCGTTGACGAGGAATTACCGGGAGGGCTATTTCAGGGCCTGAAATTCCTTGACGAAGGTTATGAGGTCGTCGAAAAACTCCATTCTTGACCTCGTCAAAGAAGTGACGTGTCTTGTTGACGAAGTCAAGGATATAAATAGCTCAAACCTGGGTTTTTGGAAATTTTGCATGTGGAGTCTCTCTCTCTCTCTCTCTCTCTCTCTCTCTCTCTATATATATATATATATATATATTTTCACCTTCTCTCCCCGATTTCGTCGTCGTTCTTCGCCAGATTGACGATCCAAAGCCACCGTATCACTCTTGGGAAGATTTTGTTCACATCTGCTGGAGTGGTTTGTAGGTTA
This sequence comes from Malania oleifera, assembly GCF_029873635.1. NCBI lineage: Eukaryota > Viridiplantae > Streptophyta > Magnoliopsida > Santalales > Ximeniaceae > Malania > Malania oleifera. The sequence continues at coordinate 55,551,414 of NC_080426.1, forward strand.
GGCTAATTTGGGAACCATCCCAAAATTTAGGTAAGTTAATTTTAGTATTATTGGGTATTTGGGGTTTCTGGACTGAATAGAATATGTTAGGAAAGGAAATACTAAAATTTTGTTGGGGAAAATGTTAATTTCAAGGTGTTATGCTGGGAACACTACAGGTGAGGAATTGGGTATTTTGTGAGCTTCTCAGTAAGTCAGGTAAGGAGATAAATCAAGTTAGGTTTCTTATGAAAATGCAATTATTATTTTACAACATTTAATTTCATGTAAATATGTATATTATAGAATTATGTTGGAAATTATGCTGCTGATCAGAAATATGGTTTTCATGTAAAATATCAGACATATGATTTTAGAACAGGTTTTATGATCTGAATATTACCCCTTTTGTGTAGCATAAGACATTTACCATGAAAATTATGATGATGAATATTATGTTTATAGAACAAGCATGTTATTACTGTTTTTGAAAAAATATTAAAATGATATAGGGATTTTCAAACTAAGAATTTTATATGATATGTCGGCGTAAGGGCCGAGGATTTTATATGATATGCCGGCGTAAAGGCTGAGGATTTTATATGATATGTCGGCATAAGAGCCAATGTTTTATATAATATACTGGCGTAAGGGCCAAGGGTTTTATGATATGTTATGTCGGCATAAGGGCCATAAATTTTATATGATATGTTATGTAAGGTTTTATGAAAATAATAACATGATAGATATTATTATGAAATAGTAATGTATCATTATTTGAAAATATATTATATGTTATCAGAACTTAGATGACTTGGTTTAGGCTTTCACGAAACACAGTACCGTAGCTATATGATCACGATCATGTATATGTTAGTGCTACCACTTATCATAAGGGGTAGTGGGAGAATGACAGGCGATGTGGTTTTATGGTAGTGTAGGCGTCCCTCTGGTGTTTGGACCAAGAGGGGGAGACCCATTACAGACTCATATTGATCTAGCGTGGTTAGCCAGCTATTGCTAGGTCCCGCCTTCGGGCCTCACAACCCAGTCATGTGGGGGTAAGACATGACACCAGCCAGCTATCCATCGAGAGTGTTTTTCATGTACAGTTATATGAGATGATTTATATGTATAGAAATTCAGTATGTTATATCATGTTATGATAAACTATGTTTTTCCCAGATATGATGCGGACAGTTTTATCAAGTATGATTTATGTACTGTTATACGTGTAACACAAAAATACTTATGTTGCCACACACTGATATTAGTTTATTTCCCTTACTGAGAGGTTTCTCACCCTAACTATATATAAACATTTCAGGAGTCCTAGATAGAAAAGCAAATAGAGCTCCGCAGCATTAGAGTTCGACTGTGCTACCCTGTCTGAAGGGTAAGGCATTTCTAGGGTCTGACAAATTTTTGGGTGGCGACCCTAGGACACTTTTTGGATATTTTGGGATGTGTGTATGTATATGACAGTTGTAGTAAAACTCTAGTATTGTGTTGGATGAATGATTTGATAGGTATATGACTTTACGTTTTCTGCTGCTTAGGTATCAGTGTTGTGTTTCAGGTATATCCTTGGTACCCATGGGTCCAGGTGGATTATGTTTTATTAGGTTTATTATGTTATTCTGTGGTACCAGATTAAAATTTTTTTTTTTGGTAAAATAGGCAGGTCGTTACAAATACTCTATTATTAGTTATAGTTTTTAAACCTTCACTAATACTTAAAACCGTCACTAATAATTTGAAATTAATAATTTTTTAATCATTATGTAAAAACCTGCAATTACATTTTCGCATACATAACATTAAACCATAATTACTAAAAAATTCATAAATTATTCAAAATTTAAATTCAAATACAAATACAAATACATTATACAAATTCAATTAAAATACATAAATTCCATATGTTTAGATAACAAAAAAAAAATACAAAATTCAAATTCAAATACAAATACATTATACAAATTCAAATTAAAATATAGAAATTCCATCAGTTCAGATAACAAAAAAAAATACAAAAAAACAATCAAAAGTTGCATTCGACTGTAGTGCATGATATCGTGCTGATGTTATGATAGCTGCAAATCCTACAAATTAAGAATTATAAAAAAAATTAGTATGCAATTTTTGAACATATATGTATATGTACCATAAGTATCAATGATTTGATAGCAAAATAATCGGACATTCGGACACTAATGCGAAAGAAAAAACTAGAAAAAAAAAAAAAAAAAACTCGAGAGAAGTATAATAATTTAAGTGTGGTTATGGGAAACGTACATCGGAGGAATTACTGATGAGTTCACAAAAAGATTTAGTCATTCGGTACATTATGGATAGTAATATGCAATACTGTTCACATAAAGGATGAAGTTTAACATTCGTTTAACTTTCACTCATTCTTTCAAAAATATTTTAACATTCATTTTATCTTAATTGTCTTTGTACATGGTTTTATTTTGGAAAAATTTTAACGAAATTTCGACAGCATGCCATCTATAAATTGGACATTTTTCCATAAAACCTGTACTTGAAACCTGGTTGTTTTCAACAAATAAATCATTTCAAGCATGCAACAATCTAAATCCACTACCAGCATGCAATTCACAATATACTGCATCAGTCATGTAATTGGCGTTCAATACAAGCATGAATTCTAGTAGTTCAATTTACAATTCATATAACATAATACTGTCCATCAAAAAGATTTAGTCATTCGGTGTATTATGAATAGTAATCTGCAATGTTGTTCACATAAATGATGAAATTTAATATTCGTTTAACTTTCACTCATCCTTTCAAAAATATTTTAACATTTATTTTATCATAATTATCTTTGTACATGGTTTTATTTTGAAAAAATTTTAACGAAATTTCAACAGCATGTTGTCTATAAATTGGATATTTTCCCATAAAACTTGTACCTGAAACCTGTTTGTTTTCAGCAAATAAATCATTTCAAGCATGCAACAACCTAAATCCACTACGAGCATGCAATTCACAATATATTGCATCAGCCTTGCAGTTGGCATCCAACACAAGCATGTGTTCTAATAGTTCAATCTACAATTCATGTAACATAATACCATCCATAAAAAAGATTTAGTCATTTGATGCATTATGGATAGTAATCTGCAATGTTGTTCACATAAAGGATGAAGTTTAATATTCATTTAACTTTCACTCATCCTTTAAAAAAATTATTATTTTGAATATAACAATAGTGTGATAATATTATATTATAGGGGCATTGTTGTCCAACACACTAAAATAGTGCTGCAATTTGGTTGAAAAAGTAGTATTTCCATGGGAGTGAAGGAAAATTACCCATATGGAGGGTGGGAATATGGTGCCTAGATTTCATGCATATCCTTTCATTCCATGAATATGAACATTCCTGCTACATCAAACTCTTATGCTCAAACAACACCCTAATTATAAGTTCATTGTTTTTGTTATATAGGGCAAGAGGGTTGCTTCTCGAGGATTGCCTAGTCAAGTTTTCTCTCCATTGGTTTTTTCTGATCTTAGAGGTTCTAAGGAGTGGTGGTCCACATCCATTTTTGTCCAAACTCTTCCTCCATGTGGATCTATTTTCTCAAATAGTTAGTGTTTGTAAGAATTAACAACCTTCATCTGGATGTGTCTAGCAAGTTCATTTATAACTAAATTAGAATGATTAGGACTCAAAGCAGATCATTAATGGACACCTACTGTGATTGAAAATTCCATGGATAGCACCTGGCATTACCCCTCCAAGCTGGAAGGAAAAGTAACACGAGTAATTTGTCAAAATTTTGTCATATACACGTCCGCAATATTAATTGGGCTATCTAGGCATTGAGTTAGGACATTTTTCCCCTTATGGGGAGATAGAGGCAAGGGACAGGGGCAGGTCGGGCGGGGCGGGGAAACAGTCTGTTAGCCCGATATACATTGTTAGCCATTTTCCAAGAGATGATTCAAAAGTTATTAAATTTCCAAATCAATGAAGAGCAAGAAAATCAAAAACAATATAAAAAATATGCATAGTGAAGGAACCACTGTTAAAAAATAAGGTTCTTTCTAAAATTACCTACTTGTAATAAACCTTTTAAAATATAAAAATAGCCCACTATATCAACCAAAAGAACCACTATTAAAAAATAAATCCAAATTACAATTGAATGAAGAAATTTGCTTACTCAAAGAAAAAGAAGACAATCTAGTTATGAAATTTATAAAAAGGAGATGAAATTATGTGCCATCTTTTTGCTGCATGATGCTCATCAATGAGAATTTTCTAAACTGCTGTCCAAGGTAAACTTTTAAATTTTAGGGTGAGGATACCCCAAATTTTCGACAGATGAGAAAAGATACCAACCAAAGTTAGCCAATATCCCCATGTTTTTCCTATAATATGCATTAATAATCATACAAAGGAGATAATCATGCACTTCATCCGGGCATAAACAATTTTGCACGACCATAAAATATGATGATCGAAAATATGATGCCTAAGTTTCACTGTTGAAGTTGAATTACAAATGCAGCAAATAACATGAAACCATTAAAAAGAAAATGAAAATCAGAAGTACACTTCTTTCTCAAAAATTGGTAGCTCAGGTCTTGGAAGAATCGCCTTATAATTCTTGCTTTAATAGAAAAGAAGAACTCCTTGCAACAAAAAATAGAGCAAATACTCTGATTCTTCAAGGCAAATTGAATAGGCATCATGCTAGCACTTATTTGAAATGAAATCAAATCTCTCTCAACAAAATTAGTCAAATAAAGGAAGAAAAGGAACATATCAGAAATACAACTGAGAGAACTTTTTGGTTCTTTTCTTATCCAGAATGATGAATACTATCTCTTGAATGTTGACAATTATTATCCCTATTCACTCTCATCTTCACAGCTCTCCTTCGCAAGTCATATAAGTACTCAGAGAAAGAAGCATATGAGGATATGTAAAAATAAAAATAAAAAACAAAAAGAAATGATGAATGAAGTGAACTGAACCAAAATCATGAAGCTTCTAAATTAAAAGATCCAACATATAGGCCTACATGGAAAATTGCGTAGCAGTCAGAGAAATATCAACATTTCCATTCCATTCCATCTACAAACCAAAAGTTACTGACATCTTAAACATCCCCATTCCTTCTCCAACATTCCCCCCCCCCCAAAAAAGGAATGGGGACACTCGAAGAGAAACAAAGACAAAAAATAATGATATAGTATTGGTATAATGTTTTTGTATCATTTTACATAGTCTAGAGGTGAGCCAAACATCAGTCAATTTAAGTTTGTTGTTTCTTTTGTTATCTACACCCATCTATGGATATGTTAAAGGGATTTCCCTACTTTGTTGCCCACTTACTATTTTCCTAAAATATCCCTAAAAAACATTAGTTGTATTGAAAATAAAAATGCAATATAGGAAAATAAGTTATGTATTCAAAATTTTTTGTTAACATCCAAAAGTCCATTTAAACAAATTCTAAATTTTAATAATACATATTACTACCATTGGAGCAAACTTTGTCCAACATATTTACTCAATGTGAGATTTCATTAATTTTATAGAAAAAATAAAAATAAATGAAGACATTACACACAAAACATATGTCCAATGACTTGTACAAAGCAAAAGAATAGTAGCATCTTTGCAATTATGACCAAAGATTTCAATCTCATCAACAACAAACCTTAGTAGTCTAGTAATTTAAATCACTTGCAATAACCAACAATTTGAAAAGGCAAGGTGTGTTGTCTCTTCGCCAAAGCTGAAAAAACAACTCACATTGAATAATCAGGAAAATGTGGAAACCTAGCTAGCTGCTCCAGAAAGGAAAGGAATCCAGACATCATTACCTAAGGGAACACTAATCACATGCACTAAGAATTTCCCAACTGTTTATAAGAGAGTTTTAGTTTTGTAGCAAAACCAAATCTACCACTCAAACAAAGGGGAAAAGGGATAATAAAACTACTAAATAAATGCATAAAAGATGGTGTCAGTGGCGGTTCTTAGGGTGTCCTTTCTACTAGGAATTCAAACAGATTATTTGACAATGGATCTATTGGGAATTCGAACAGATTCAGCAGCATAGACAAAACCTAGAAATTTTCTCAAGTAGATTTTTACCCAAAAGAAAAAACAAAAAGAATGGATTAATACAAAGAATCATAAAAATGAAAGTCAAAAATCAGCAGTAGATTAATGCAAAAAAAAATATAAATGTAGAAGATTATACCTGTTCAGATCTGAGATCTTCACTGATCGGAACACAGAACACCTGCAGAGAGTGGTCAAATTTAACGATAGGGCGAGGCAGCTTCTTTGTTCCAGGAAATTCCAACGTTTGCTCTATTTAATAGGGGTTGTTTAGTTGCTGCTTTAAGGTTGTCTCGCTTCCGTACAGGTTAGTGAATAAACCGAATGAAGAATAGACTGACGAATGTGTAGGATCCCTTCATCGTTAAACTCAGCGGATAGAGGAGATGCCCTAGAAAGCAACACGACAGTTTCAGATAGCTTTTTCACCTGCAGAAGAGGAGGAGGGCATTGAGCAACTTCAGATATGCCATTGTGGTCGAGTTTCTGATTCTTTGGGCAAGGTTCATTGACTTCGAGGCTTTTTTGATGTTTGTGGAGTGAAGGAGGCGAAAGGGAAAGAAAGGACGATCTGGAGGAGGGAAAGGAGGGAGGATTGGAGGGAAAGGATTTGGGATAATCCGCATGGGTTTAAGTTAGACTATTAGTGACAATTATTTAAACCGTCACTAATAGCCTATTATTAGTGACGAATTTGCCAAACTGTCACTAATATTCTTAATTAAATTATTTTTATATTTTTTAAATAAAAACACTATTAGTGATGAATCCTTGAACCGTCACTAATAACCTATTAATAGTAACGAATTTTCCAAACCATCACTAATACTCTTAACTAAATTATTTCTACATTTTTTAAATAAAAATACTATTAATGATGAATCCTTGAACCGTCACTAATACCCTATTATTAGTAACGAATTTGTCAAACTGTCACTAATATTCTTAACTAAATTATTTTTATATTTTTTAAATAAAAACACTATTAGTGATGAATCCTTGAATCGTCACTAATAACCTATTATTAGTGACGAATTTTCCAAACTGTCACTAATACTCTAATAAAAACACTATTAGTGATGAATCCTTGAACCGTCACTAATATCCTATTATTAGTGACGAATTTTCCAAACCGTCACTAATATTCTAAACTAAATTATTTTTATATTTTTTAAATAAAAACACTTGTTGAATCAGGTGTAATCCCAAGAGGGGGGGTGAATTGGGTATTTAAAAATTCTTTGAAACTTATTTACCACTTAATCCCTACTTATATATTTACCAATGAGTTCTTATTACTCAATTAATTATGTGCAATGCTATCTAACCTATACATGCAATATAAACAATTTAAATGTAGTGTTGAAAGTAAAGAGTAAAGGGAAGAAAGAATGCAAACACGATTTTTACGAGGTTCAGCCGACTTGGCCTACGTCCTCGCCTTGAGCAACCATTCAAGGATTTCACTAAATCCCTACTCCTTAAATTGGGACAGAGCTTCCCTTACAATCCACTGCTTACAAGAGGTATAACTCCCTCCTACTCCGCTGCTTACAAAAGATACGGCTCTTTCCTTAAACACCAGTTCACACATCGAACAGTGAATACAATGAATCAGTAAAAACATTAAAAAATGCTTCTAAAAAAAGTTCGTGAGTACAATTCAAATTCCTAATACATTAACATATGATATAACTTGAAACTCAGAATGTATGAAACGATGCAATCGTTTATGTATGATATGTTTCAGCACACAAATCCTTTTTTTATTTATTTATCAAAAACTCCCAAGTAAAGACATATTTGAAATGCTTTGGAGTATAGTAGGGTTTTATTTCACTTTGTAAAGATGCACAAATATATCTAATGTGAACTTGTTAAAAGCTTTATCTTGAATATTTTATCAATCTATATCAAAAAGCTTTCTTTCAAATATTTAACCACAACTGGATCTTTGTAATATGCAAGTATATATACGATATGTAATTCAAAGATCAAAATACTGAGTATAAGTGTAACGTCCCTCAATTTCTTAACATAAAATATCACATAATAAATAAAATGGTCAACCCGAACCCGTGGGTAACGGGGACACCTGTCATACACAGCGGAAAACCTAGCAGCAGTACACATAAAATCTCAAACATCCAGTCATAAAATATAATACCAGAGCTTTCTATAACATTATGATACTGTACTACTATACATCCTCATGTACATCAAAATATCTCTAGGGTCAAACACAAAATAATTCTAACCCTAGAACAAAATCTTACCCTCCTCACGGGGTAATCTCACTAATCTCAACGGCGGTCTTGACCCGCCGGTCTCTCAGGGACTCCTGAAAAATGTAATAATATTGGGGGTGAGACACTTCTCAGTAAGGGAAAATAAACTAAATACAGCTGTGTGGCAACATGAATATTTAATGCATTTGTACGTATACAGTACATTTCATAATTCTATAAACATAATCATATCGTACTGGGTAAACATATATTTTCACATCTGTTCACAAATCATATCATACATAAAATCATCTGTTATAACTGTAGTACTGAAAACAAACCCAGGATGACTAGCTAGCTGGTGTCATATATTACCCCCCATGACGGGTTGTGCAGCCCGAAGGCGGGACCCGACAATGGCTGGCCGACCACTGCCGAATCAAATATGTCTGTAAGTACGATGAGCCCGCCACACCCTGGTCCGGACTTCCAGGTGGACGTCCACACTCTACTGAAAGCCACATCGACTATCCATCTCCCATCCCCTCGTGGGACGGTAGCACTAATAAGGCCTCGTGCCAAAATGAACCCATAGCTACGGTACCGAGCTCCTGGTCTGAACTAAACTAACATCCTGGTTGTGAAAACATATAATACATGATCATACGTAACATCGTTACGGCCTCGTGCCGAAAACATAGATACGGCCTCGTGCCGAAAATATAAATACGTGGTCTCGCGCTAATAACATAAATACAGCCTCGTGCCGATAACATAAATATATGGTCTCGCGCCAAAAACATAAATACGGCCTCGTGCCGATAACATAAATATATGGCCTCGCGCCAAAATTGTTTCAGGTATATATATACTGAAAATATCTCAATTATCACACAATCGTCAAAACCATCACAACATAACTCATATTTTCATAAATGCCTGAAATCATGCTTGGTTCGTAAAATCTTTCACATCATAATACATTTCACATAAAATAATATTCATGCCACATATATGCTGTTAAAAGTCATACTTCATATTCTAAAAACGTGAATTATTTACATCTTATACATACATATACATTTTAATCATCATAGCAGTATTTTCCCAATCGTACATTTCATGCGTAATACACAATATAACATATGCTTTTTCTGAAAATAAATTTACTCATAATCAATAATAATTTGTATGAAGCGTTTTCACTAAAGAAAGGAAATAGGGGAATGACAAATTTCAAGGACGAAATTTTTATAAGGAGGGGAGAATGTAAAAACCCCCAAAAAGAGACATAAAAGATTAATAGAATGATTTCAAAAAAGAAAATAAAATAAAAAAAAAATAAAATATTAATTATTAATTAATTAATTAAACAAATTTAAAAAAAAAAAATTAATTAATTAAAATTATTTTTATTTTATTAATAAAATATATTATTATTAATATTAATTAAATATATTATTATTATTATTATTATTATTAATAGTAACATCCTGAAGCTTCAGAAAGCTTCAGGATGAAATGTTTTATTTAAACATCCCATCCCCACATCATCATCATCCCATCCCCACATCATCATCATCTCCTTCTTCTTCTTCTTCTTCTTCTTCTTCTTCTTCGTTATTTTTTTTTCTCTGTTGCTGCAACGCAGCTCACTCTCTCTCTCTCTCCTCACGTTCTCTCTCTCTCTCTCTCTCTCCTCGATTTCGTGACGGATTTTCGCCCGATCGAAAATCCGAAGATACCACTGGACTCCATTCGCTGCTGCCGTCGTTTCTACCGAAGCAGATCGGTGATAGGAGCGGCATAAGCATATTCCTTGGGGTAAGCCATTTCCCCCTTTTTCTTTAATTTCTTGCAAAATATAAGCCCAATTGACGAACGGACACCACCACGAGAATCTAGGGATGATTCTTTACAAGTCTAGTGGGACGGAATTCTCGTGGGGGTGTCGGGCCAAAACTCCAAATTTGGGGTGCGGTGATTATTAAGGGGCTTATTTTTAATTAATTAGCATTAATTTAGAAATGCTAAAATATTAAGCATCTGCAACTGAAATAGGATTTCTGAAATTTAGGGCTCGGGTGAGCGCCGCGGGTGTAATTTTGGGACCCGCAGGCAAAATTTGGAAAAATTAAGTAGGGATATTAAATAATAGTTTAAATATTAATTTGAGGTATATGGAGCCTAAGGAAGGCTAGATGAGTATTATTTTGGAGAAATAGATTAATTAATCTGGGGAAAAATGTAAATTGCAGGAATTAAATTTCGGGCGCTAAGGGCGTGAAATTTTGGGTCCTAATGAATTTCTCAATAGTCAGGTAAGGAAATAAACTAAAGCAGTAATTTTTCATACAAATTATTATTGATTATGAGTAAATTTATTTTCAGAAAAGCATATGTTATATTGTGTATTACGCATGAAATGTACGATTGGGAAAATACTGCTATGATGATTAAAATGTATATGTATGTATAAGATGTAAATAATTCACGTTTTTAGAATATGAAGTATGACTTTTAACAGCATATGTGTGGCATGAATATTATTTTATGTGAAATGTATTATGATGTGAAAGATTTTACGAACCAAGCATGATTTCAGGCATTTATGAAAATATGAGTTATGTTGTGATGGTTTTGACGATTGTGTGATAATTGAGATATTTTCAGTATATATATACCTGAAACAATTTTGGCGCGAGGCCATATATTTATGTTATCGGCACGAGGCCGTATTTATGTTATCGGCACGAGGCCGTATTTATGTTATTGGCGCGAGACCACGTATTTATATTTTCGGCACGAGGCCGTATCTATGTTTTCGGCACGAGGCCGTAACGATGTTACGTATGATCATGTATTATATGTTTTCACAACCAGGATGTTAGTTTAGTTCAGACCAGGAGCTCGGTACCGTAGCTATGGGTTCATTTTGGCACGAGGCCTTATTAGTGCTACCGTCCCACGAGGGGATGGGAGATGGATAGTCGATGTGGCTTTCAGTAGAGTGTGGACGTCCACCTGGAAGTCCGGACCAGGGTGTGGCGAGCTCATCGTACTTACAGACATATTTGATTCGGCAGTGGTCGGCCAGCCATTGTCGGGTCCCGCCTTCGGGCTGCACAACCCGTCATGGGGGGTAATACATGACACCAGCTAGCTAGTCATCCTGGGTTTGTTTTCAGTACTACAGTTATAACAGATGATTTTATGTATGATATGATTTGTGAACAGATGTGAAAATATATGTTTACCCAGTACGATATGATTATGTTTATAGAATTATGAAATGTACTGTATACGTACAAATGCATTAAATATTCATGTTGCCACACAGCTGTATTTAGTTTATTTTCCCTTACTGAGAAGTGTCTCACCCCCAATATTATTACATTTTTCAGGAGTCCCTGAGAGACCGGCGGGTCAAGACCGCCGTTGAGATTAGTGAGATTACCCCGTGAGGAGGGTAAGATTTTGTTCTAGGGTTAGAATTATTTTGTGTTTGACCCTAGAGATATTTTGATGTACATGAGGATGTATAGTAGTACAGTATCATAATGTTATAGAAAGCTCTGGTATTATATTTTATGACTGGATGTTTGAGATTTTATATGTACTGCTGCTAGGTTTTCCGCTGTGTATGACAGGTGTCCCCGCTACCCACGGGTTCGGGTTGACCATTTTATTTATTATGTGATATTTTATGTTAAGAAATTGAGGGACGTTACATTTGGTATCAGAGCCTAGGATACTAGGTTCTGTAGACTCTAGAGTGCAGCAGTATTAATACCAGAGTATAGGATAAGGGGATTTGAGGTCTGGTTTTGTAGTCTAGATGCAGGACTTCCGTGGTGGTTTGTATGATTTTCCTGGGGTGACGATTTCAGGAAATTCATTATAAACTATCGTCGGGTCGGGTATCTAGGTTGCAGGATTGAACCTTGAAATAAGATCAAGAGTGACGAGTTAATTAGGAAAATATACCATATGAGCTGAGTGATATGTATAGAGAATGAGGTTTTGAGTTAAGTTATTTATTCTTTCAGGATGGACCACGGTGGAAATAGTGCCCACGCCAGTGGCAGTGAGGGTGCTGGACCCTCAGGCATTGCGGGTAGTGATTCAGATGCAGTCTTACGCAGCGTAGCACAGCAGGTTATGGCAGAAATTGCCAGGAGTTCGAGAGAATAGGGTGGTCCGTCTGTAGGCCACGGTTGTACGATCGAGAAGTTCATAAAGATGAATCCTCCAGCTTTCTCAGGAGGAACGGATCCTGCAGTCGTTGAGAATTGGGTGCAGGAGATGGAGAAAATATTTGCAGTACTGCAGTGTTCAGAGGAGCAGAAGGTGCTGTTTACCACCTACAGACTGATTGGAGAGGCCGAGAGATGGTGGTCAGCGGTGAGATTATTAGAGCAGCAGAGGACTATACTTGTAGAGATGACTTGGGAGCGATTTAGAGAGATATTCTTCGACAGGTATTTTCCAGCCTCTTCCAGGGAGGCTAAGATTACGGAGTTCCTGAATCTGAAGTAGGGACAGCTGTCAATACAACAGTATGCGGCGAGGTTCATCAAGCTATCTTGCTTCGCCCCGTACATTATTCCAGATGAGACGAAGAAGGTACGACAGTTTGAAAGAGGCTTAAGGAGAGAAATTTACAAGCAGGTATCGATATTGAAGTTGCAGGACTTCACCGAGTTGGTTGACCGAGCCACTATAGCAGAGATTGGTGGGCGATTGGAGGCTGAGGAGCAGAGGCAGAAGAAGAGATCTATACCTTCTGATTTCCAGCAGGGAGCCGACCGTGCTGCGTGGAAGAAAGGTGGCTATTATAGGGACCGGAGACAGAAGATCGGGAATCGCGGTTTCCAGGGTGCACAGCCATCTCCCGCTTGCCCATCTTGCGGGAAGAGACACCTGGGAGAGTGTCGTGCTGGGCAAGGTGTCTACTACAGGTGCGGGGAGCCAGGACATATGATGAGGGAGTGTCCGACACAGATTAGTACTGTTCCTAGACCTGCATGAGGAGGTTACCAGGCACCACGAGGAGGCCAGCAGAGGAATACGGCCCCAGCCAGAGTTTTTGCTTTGACACCGGGCGATGCTGAGGCGGCTGGAGATGTGGTGACAGGTACTATTTCAATACTTTCATTTAAAGCTACTGTTTTGTTTGATTCTGGGGCGACGCATTCATTTATCGCCTGGGATTATGTTAAATTGTGTGGGTTTGAGCCTCAGCAGTTAGAAATTAGTTTGTCTGTTGCTACGCCAACTGGGACCGTAGGGGTATGTAGGAAGGTACTCAGGGACTGTCCAGTGGATATTCAAGGGAGGTATTTGTTAGCTAATTTGGTGATTTTAGACATGCATGGGTTTGAGGTGATCTTGGGCATGGATTGGCTAGCTGCCCACTATGCTAGCATTGATTGCCGTCAGAGAGTGGTAGTGTTTAGACCTCCAGAGGGACAGGAGTACAGATTTGTGGGATCACATGTGCGCACCCCACCTCAGTTATTATCGGCTATCCAGGCGTGTAGATGGCTATCAGAAGGTTGTTAGGGATATTTAGCCTATGTGAAGGCTGTATCAGAAGGCAAACTGAGGGTGGAGGATATCCCAGTGGTGAGTGATTTCCCTGATGTATTTCCAGAGGATTTGCCGGGACTACCTCCTGATCGTGAGGTAGAGTTTGTTATTGATCTGGTTCCGGGGACAACACCGATTTCGAAGGCGCCGTATAGAATGGCACCGGTAGAGCTAAAAGAATTGAAAGAGCAGTTGCAGGAGCTGTTAGATAAGGGGTTCATTCGGCCCAGTGTGTCACCCTGGGGAGCACCAGTTTTGTTTGTGAGGAAGAAGGATGGCTCGATGAGATTGTGCATCGACTATCGAGAAATAAATAAAGTAACTATCAAGAATAAATACCCGCTCCCGCGTATTGATGATTTGTTTGACCAGTTACAGGGGACACAGATCTTTTCGAAGATAGATTTACGCTCTGGGTACCATCAGGTGAAAGTCAGGGCGGAAGATGTTCTGAAGACGGCATTTAGAACACGGTATGGTCACTATGAATTTCTAGTTATGCCGTTTGGGTTGACGAATGCTCCTGCGGTGTTTATGGATCTTATGAACAGGGTTTTTCACCAGTATTTGGATCAGTTTGTGGTAGTATTTATTGATGATATACTGGTATATTCGAAGAGTGCAGAGGAGCATGAGGAGCATTTGAGTATAGTGTTGCAGGTGCTGCGAGAGAAGAAGCTATATGCAAAACTCAAGAAGTGTGAGTTCTGGCTGAAACAGGTTACCTTCCTTGGACACGTTGTATCCAAGGGTGGTATTTCTGTTGATCCGAGTAAGATTGAGGCGGTAGTTGACTGGGTACGACCAAAGAACGTGCACGAGATCAGGAGTTTCCTAGGATTGGCTGGGTACTACCGCAGGTTTGTTGAGGGCTTTTCTCGATTATCAGGCCCGTTGACCAGATTGACTAGGAAAGGAGCGAAGTTTGAGTGGTCTGATGAATGTGAGCAGAGCTTCCAGGAGTTGAAGCAGCGACTCATCACTGCGCCTGTGTTGATGATTCCTTCAGGAGAAGAGGGGTTCGTAATTTACAGTGATGCGTCCCATAAAGGGCTCGGATGCGTGTTGATGCAGCGGGGGAGAGTGATAGCCTATGCCTCACGACAGTTGAAAGAATATGAGAAGAACTACCCTACCCATGATCTGGAGTTGGCGGTGGTTGTTTACGCGCTGAAGATTTGGAGGCACTATCTATATGGGGGTAGGTGTGAGATATTTACTGACCATAAGAGTTTAAAGTATTTCTTCACGCAGAAGGAATTGAATATGAGGCAGAGGAGATGGTTGGAGCTAATAAAGGATTACGACTGCACTATTAGCTACCACTCGGGAAAGGCTAATGTGGTTGCTGATGCTTTGAGTCGAAAATCAGTGGAATCATCTGTATCTGCAGTGGAGATTCAGCATCCGATTCAGATGGATCTGGAGAGGCTCGGTGTGGAGCTGGTAGAGGGTGATCACCAAGCATTCATTGCTGACTTGGTTTTGCAGCCGACTCTACAGGAGAGGATTAAAGCAGCTCAGAGGAATGATGCAGAACTAGTAGAGCTTATGGGAAAGGTACAGGATGGTCAGGAATCAGAGTTCAGCATTTCAGATGATGGAGCCCTGAGGTTCCATACCAGGTTATGTGTTCCTGCCGAACCTGAGATCAAGAAAGTCATTCTGGAGGAAGCACATTGATCCCTATATACTGTACATCCGGGTAGCACTAAAATGTACAGGGATCTCCGAGAGTCCTTCTGGTGGAGCAACATGAAAAGGGAGATAGCTCAGTTTGTGGGTCAGTGTTTGACGTGCCAGCAAGTGAAGGCTGAGCATCAGAGACCGGCGGGATCGTTGCAGCCACTCCACATTCCTGAGTGGAAGTGGGAGCATATAGCAATGGATTTCGTCTCAGGATTACCGCCAGCATTGCATGGATAGGACGCTATTTGGGTAGTGGTGGATCGATTGACGAAGACTGCCCACTTTTTGCCGATTAGAGTTAGCTACTCCATGGACAGATTGGCTGAGTTATACATCCAAGAGATAGTTAGACTCCACGGCGTCCCAGTGTCCATAGTTTCAGATAGAGACCCACAGTTTACATCTCGTTTTTGGAAGAGTCTGCAAAGGGCCATGGGTTCTCAGTTGTCGTTCAGCACAGTTTTTCATCCTCAGACAGATAGACAGACAGAGAGGACGATACAGATTTTGGAGGATATGCTACGAGCATGTGTGCTAGATATTGGAGGTTGTTGGATACAGTATTTGCCATTAGTTGAGTTTGCGTATAACAACAGCTACCAGGCCAGCATTGGGATGGCACCCTATGAGGCACTGTATGGCAGGAGGTGTCGATCCCCATTGTACTGGGATGAGGTTGGTGAGAGACAGGTATTGGGGCCAGAGCTGATACAGCAGACTCAGGATAAAGTCAGACTCATCAGAGATAGGATCAGGACAGCGTAGAGCCGGCAGAAAAGTTATGCTGATACTCGTCGGCGAGAATTGGAGTTTGACACAGGAGATCACGTGTTCCTAAAGGTGGCACCGCTGAAGGGTGTTATGAGGTTCGGGAGGAAGGGTAAGCTGAGCCCTAGGTATATTGGACCATTCGAGATTCTTGAGAGAGTGGGTCCAGTTGCCTATCGTTTGGCATTACCACCGGTTCTATCTAGGATCCATGACGTATTCCATGTTTCTATGCTGAGGAAATACGTCCCAGACCCCTCCCATGTGATTAGATATGAAGTACTGGAATTGGGCGATACTTTAGTTTATGAGGAAGTGCCAGTGCAAATTCTTGACTGGAAGGAACAGGAGCTACGCACGAAAAAGATTCCACTGGTAAAAGTTTTGTGGCGCAACCATGCCATTGAAGAGGCTTCTTGGGAACTAGAGGATCAGATGCGCCAGAGATATCCACACTTATTCAGTGGAGTTAGAGTTGAGCCAGTCAAGTGAATGGAATATTGTTGTAGTTTTTATTTGTATAGTGTAACATAAGATAGATAAAGTTTTTAGTTTTGAAACGTGAATGGTTTAGGGAGAATTTTGAATAGTTGTGATCTCTCAGAGCCCTTATTGTAACCACGGTATTCCTCCGCCATAAGTGAGGGTAATCAATAAAAAAAAAATTAGAAGCGTTTTCACTAAAGAAAGGAAATAGGGGAATGACAAATTTCAAGGACGAAATTTTTATAAGGAGGGGAGAATGTAAAAACCCCCAAAAAGAGAAATAAAAGATTAATAGAATGATTTCAAAAAAGAAAATAAAATAAAATAAAATATTAATTATTAATTAATTAATTAAACAGATTTTTTTAAAAAAAAAAAAGAAAAAAAATTAATTAATTAAAATTTATTTTTATTTTATTAATAAAATATATTATTATTAATATTAATTAAATATATTATTATTATTATTATTATTATTAATAGTAACATCCTGAAGCTTCAGAAAGCTTCAGGATGAAATGTTTTATTTAAACATCCCATCCCCACATCATCGTCATCTCCTTCTTCTTCTTCTTCTTCTTCTTCTTCTTCTTCTTCTTCTTTATTTTTTTTTCTCTGTTGCTGCAACGCAGCTCACTCTCTCTCTCTCTCCTCACGTTCTCTCTCTCTCTCTCTCTCCTCGATTTCGTGACGGATTTTTGCCCGATCGAAAATCCGAAGATACCACTGGACTCCATTCGCTGCTGCCGTCGTTTCTACCGAAGCAGATCGGTGATAGGAGCGGCATAAGCATATTCCTTGGGGTAAGCCATTTCCCCCTTTTTCTTTAATTTCTTGCAAAATATAAGCCCAATTGACGAACGGACACCACCACGAGAATCTAGGGATGATTCTTTACAAGTCTAGTGGGACGGAATTCTCGTAGGGGTGTCGGGCCAAAACTCCAAATTTGGGGTGCGGCGATTATTAAGGGGCTTATTTTTAATTAATTAGCATTAATTTAGAAATGCTAAAATATTAAGCATCTGCGACTGAAATAGGATTTCTGAAATTTAGGGCTCGGGTGAGCGCCGCGGGTGTAATTTTGGGACCCGCAGGCAAAATTTGGAAAAATTAAGTAGGGATATTAAATAATAGTTTAAATATTAATTTGAGGTATATGGAGCCTAAGGAAGGCTAGATGAGTATTATTTTGGAGAAATAGATTAATTAATCTGGGGAAAAATGTAAATTGCAGGAATTAAATTTCGGGCGCTAAGGGCGTGAAATTTTGGGTCCTAAGGAATTTCTCAATAGTCAGGTAAGGGAATAAACTAAAGTAGTAATTTTTCATACAAATTATTATTGCTTATGAGTAAATTTATTTTCAGAAAAGCATATGTTATATTGTGTATTACGCATGAAATGTACGATTGGGAAAATATTGCTATGATGATTAAAATGTATATGTATGTATAAGATGTAAATAATTCACGTTTTTAGAATATGAAGTATGACTTTTAACAGCATATGTGTGGCATGAATATTATTTTATGTGAAATGTATTATGATGTGAAAGATTTTACGAACCAAGCATGATTTCAGGCATTTATGAAAATATGAGTTATGTTGTGATGGTTTTGACGATTGTGTGATAATTGAGATATTTTCAGTATATATATACCTGAAACAATTTTGGCGCGAGGCCATATATTTATGTTATCGGCACGAGGCCGTATTTATGTTTTTGGCGCGAGGCCATATATTTATGTTATCGGCACGAGGCCGTATTTATGTTATCGGCACGAGGCCGTATTTATGTTATTGGCGCGAGACCACGTATTTATATTTTCGGCACGAGGCCGTATCTATGTTTTTGGCACGAGGCCGTAACGATGTTACGTATGATCATGTATTATATGTTTTCACAACCAGGATGTTAGTTTAGTTCAGACCAGGAGCTCAGTACCGTAGCTATGGGTTCATTTTGGCACGAGGCCTTATTAGTGCTACCGTCCCACGAGGGGATGGGAGATGGATAGTCGATGTGGCTTTCAGTAGAGTGTGGACGTCCACCTGGAAGTCCGGACCAGGGTGTGGCGGGCTCATCGTACTTACAGACATATTTGATTCGGCAGTGGTCGGCCAGCCATTGTCGGGTCCCGCCTTCGGGCTGCACAACCCGTCATGGGGGGTAATACATGACACCAGCTAGCTAGTCATCCTGGGTTTGTTTTCAGTACTACAGTTATAACAGATGATTTTATGTATGATATGATTTGTGAACAGATGTGAAAATATATGTTTACCCAGTACGATATGATTATGTTTATAGAATTATGAAATGTACTGTATACGTACAAATGCATTAAATATTCATGTTGCCACACAGCTGTATTTAGTTTATTTTCCCTTACTGAGAAGTGTCTCACCCCCAATATTATTACATTTTTCAGGAGTCCCTGAGAGACCAGCGGGTCAAGACCGCCATTGAGATTAGTGAGATTACCCCGTTAGGAGGGTAAGATTTTGTACTAGGGTTAGAATTATTTTTTGTTTGACCCTAGAGATATTTTGATGTACATGAGGATGTATAGTAGTACAGTATCATAATGTTATAGAAAGCTCTGGTATTATATTTTATGACTGGATGTTTGAGATTTTATGTGTACTGCTGCTAGGTTTTCCGCTGTGTATGACAGGTGTCCCCGCTACCCACGGGTTCGGGTTGACCATTTTATTTATTATGTGATATTTTATGTTAAGAAATTGAGGGACGTTACAATAAGGTTTTCCAAACAAAATATCCCTCAATAAAATAAATATTTATGAATACCAAGGATATATATTCAAGTGTTTTAATATATCTAAAATCTGAAACCTTTAATTGAATACACACTTGAATCAAACTATTCAATCAATGACAAAACCTTAATCAAGTAGTGAGATTATCCAAATAATTTTTGTGAAAATATACTCACTATCAATCACCCGACTTATTTCAATATTAGATTTGGAATGAGAAGTTCTTTGAAAAATAGATATACTCTTAAATCAAACACTATTCAACCAATAGCTAAAACCTTTCTCAAGTAATGATCTTGTAAAAAAAATATTTATATGTATATGCACATTCAAGATCAATTTCTCTAATGATATTCAATAACAAGTTATGAGATGAGAAGGTCATGAAAAAAAATAACTTGAATCACCAAACCTCAATACCAAGAAGAAATAGAGTTGAATGAATGAATGCCTTTTGATTTCCAAAGTAGATTTGCCCAAAGAAGATGAATGAAGAATGAAGTGCATGCAATCGTATAGCAATCAGCTCAAGTTACTCTATGTTTTTGCAATAAGATATGTTCTTCTCTAGTTGTGTTTTTGGCTCTGTTCTAGGGTTTAGATATTCAGTACATATAGTGTCTTACCCTTAGAATTGATCTTAACCATTGGATCAAAGAAATAGCTCGCGAGTTCTTTTAATAAAAATCAAAATTTTAAGTTTTCCCGCAAGTTCAGGCGACTGAGGTCAAAGCCCAGGCAACTGAAATTCCTTAAACCTTTGAAAAATTAACTTGGAAAATAGGGTCAGGCAACTGAAGAGTGGTTCAGGCTCCTAAAGTGGTGAGTTCAGGCGCCTAAAGTCCCAAGTTCAGGCAATCGAAGTGCCTCGGCCAACTTGATGTGTTTCCCATTAATTTTTCAGGCTACCAAACTTAGTCTTCAGGCTCCTGAAGAAATTCTTCAGGCGACTGAGGTTGAGTTCAGGCTACCAAAATCCCCTTTTTCTCGATTTTTCTTTTTTAATTTAAAAATCTGTTTTACTTTCTTTCTTGGCTCTTTTATAAAAATATTTTCCAAGGTTTTAAGAATATTTCTAAGTCCATGAAAGTCCCCTAATGATGTTCATGAAATGCATGAAACCTAAAGTCATCCTAGGTATATGTTAAGTCTCAAATTAAATCATACGACAATGTAAATACGTAAATTCTAAATACCCATTCCCAAAACGTTCTTGAACTTTTCCGCTTGTATCTTGATTCTTGTACTCTTTGATTTCCATTGAGCTTGCCAAAATGTGTCAGCTTTACTACATGGCTTCCATGACTCGTTATCTTTCCGTGCATGCTTAATATAGGTCCTGTTCACAAACTCAATGCATAGATCAAATACTAAGTGATTTGTCATTAACAAAATAGGATTGGATTCGTAGAGTCAACAACACTATTAGTGAAGAATCCTTGAACCATCACTAATACCCTATTATTAGTGACGAATTTGCCAAATCGTCACTAATATTTTTAACTAAATTATTTTTATATTTTTAAAATAAAAACACTATTAGTGACGAATCCTTGAATCGTCACTAATACTTTATTATTAGTGACGAATTTTATAAACCGTCACTAATATTTTTAACTAAATTATTTTTATATTTTTAAAATAAAAACACAATTAGTAACGAATCCTTGAATCGTCACTCATACCCTATTAGTGACGAATTTTCTAAACCGTCACTAATATTCTTAACTAAATTATTTTTATATTTTTAAAATGCAAAGTGATTTGTCATTATCAAAACGGGATATGACTTATAGAGTCAACAACGATAATTTCCTTTCTTTTTGTTCAAAGGACAATTAGCTATCTTATGCCCAATTTTTTTGCAATGATAGCATTTCATGCTATCACCTTTGCTTGCTTCTCCTCTTTCAATTTTTTTGCTGAACTTTTGTTTTCTCATCAAAATTTGTTTGAATCTTCTTGTAAGTAAAGGTACATCATCTTCACTATATTCATTATCATCCCCAGTTATTTCTTTTTGAGTTGATGATTTCAAGGCAATATTCATTACTTTCTTAGGTTTTTCAAATTCTAATGTCATATTCTTCTTCTTAACTTCACAAGTCATGAGTGACTCAACTAACTCACCAAGGGAAACCTTGGTGAGATATTTAGCTTCTTCGATGGCTGTTGATTTTGCATGCCATGATTCGAATAATGATCGAAGAACCTTTTGTACATTATCTTCCATCAAATAAACCCTACCAAGTGCTTTTAATCCATTTATGATGTAAGTAAAGTGAGTAAATATGGATGTGACTGTTTCACCTTCATCCATTTTAAACATCTTATACTCTTTTACTAGCATATAAATCTTAAATTTCTTGACTTGGTACGTACCTTCAAACGTGACTTCGAGCTTGTTCCAAATTTCTTTTGCGGTCTCACATCCGCAAATGCAATTGTACTCATCATCATTTAAAGCACAATAAAGGCAATTTTTTGTTTTGAAGTTGAGTTGTACTAACCTCTTTTCAGTTGTTGCCAATTCTATTCTTGACTTTGGTATATCTTCACCTTAGTCATTTTTCTTGGTGAAGGTGAAATCTCCATTAGTGATAATCTCCTACATATCTAAATCGCATGATTGAATGAAGATAGTCATTCTATTCATCCATGATGGAAAGTTAGTCCCATTGAGTTTAAGTGGTTAATCCATAGATTGCCCCCTAAGAGAATGTAGTGTCTACCATTTGATAATCTCCCTCTTTGGATGCTGTGCTAGACATTCTAATTTTTATGATAATTTTTCTTTCTTATATTCATAAAACACCTAAAATCAATCTAACAACAAAACTCAAATATGGCACAATGGTGTCCTTTTGAGCTTCTTGAGGTGAGAAACTCCTTTAATAGTGAGATTATTTGATATTTAAAACTAATAAATAAATATGCATGGAAGAGGCTTACATCTTGTTAATTATGATTTTATTGAATATTTGTATACCCATTATCTACCACACTTTGTCGGACATTATTTGAGTTTAGCCATCGGACCCACCTAGCCCACACGTTGTGATAACTTGACAACTTGCTAGGGATAATAGAGAGTCGAGTGAGGGATCAAATTTTGATTACTTTTGAATTAAATTTATCAAAATCTTCAATTCTTCCCACTATTTTTCCAAGCCTATACAAATATGTTTAGGTTAAATAGGGATGGAATAGCATTAGCCCTAAGAGATGAATCTCCATGGATGCGCTAACCATTTCACTCGAATTGTACTTTGTTTGCTAACTTGCAATAAGAGATGATCAAGAACTTTGCTAGCACCAAAGCTTGCATATCCCTGAAACAGAATAGGAATATTTATTATTTTGGCTTAAAACTAGAAACCATACACACAATTTCCTTCATCCTTAGGGCTCATTTTCTTCATGATTTTCTTTATTCTGAAAAATATTTCTTTCAACATTTTGTCATTGATCTATGTCATTGCATTTGGCCCCTTAGCTAAGTAAATAAGCACCATTATAACACAAATCTACAAGAGTCATGTCATTAATTCATGAAGAAAATGGAAAATGTTTTTGCCCTATATTCTACGATCCCCTTTTCTTTTTAAGTCGGACTACTAATGGCAATGAAATTGTTGGCGCGTGCCCAAGGTTTGAGAAATCCACTACCCAAAGATGTTAACTTTGTTGTTTTTTGTTCCACATTGGTAGAATAGTTCCACATTAGTATAAACAGTTGTTTTGAATTTTTTGAATTATTTGTCCCACATTGGAGAGAAGTATTTTTTGGACTTGAGGTTGAAGCTATATAAAGAGTTGAACTCTTCATTTGTAAAACACACCTTAAAGTTATACTTGTTAAGAAGTAGTGGATTGATCGTCGGTGCCCGAGGACGTAGGTAATTCTATACCGAACCTCGTTAATTTCTTGTCTTGTTCTTTTTACTATTTTATTATTAGTTTCTACATTGCTTTAGTTTCTTATATATTCAATATTCAATAGCAATAGTTGTAATATTGGTGTTTGGCACAAGTGGGGTGCCCAACACAACAGTTGGTATCAAAGTTAGGTTGAATAGTGTCGATACGGAGGTGTTCCTTTGTTAGGATCCTTGATTCCACATTTGATGCCTAAGAAAGATCTTGTCTAAGTGAGTGCTCAAAGACCATTGCGGCTCAGTCGCTCCCTGGAGGTCGGCTTGGTCAAAGAGGAATTTCATAGGATAAAATAGAGTAGACACAGTTTGTACGTACTATTCATCCTACGCCTTTTGCTTTGTTGGTTGCTATTGAATATATAGAAAATGGAAGAAACTAGTGTAGCAGTAGAAGAAACTCTGTCCACACGAACTCCAGCCCCTTCGGCTTCGACATCATCATCGAAGATGATAGCTAATGCTCAGTTTGAGGTGGAGAAATTTGATGGTACCAATAATTTTTGTATGTGACAATGTGAGGTGATGAACATCTTGTATCTGCAAGAACTAAATATTGCTTTGGATGATAAACCAGTAGATATGGGTGACAGAGATTGGGAAAAGATCAATCGTTAGGCATGCGGCACGATTTGTCTGTGTCTCGCTAAAAATCAAAAATATTGTGTTATGAGGGAGACATCTGCAAAGAAATTGTGGAAGACATTGGAAGATACATTTATGACCACCACTTTATTCTATATGAAAGATAAAGTTACTTATGATGCTGTTTGTACTGCATTGATTAGTACGGAATGTAGAAAGAAGCATTAGAGGGTCCATAAGGAAACAGCAGAAGCACTAACAATAAGGGGACGTTCTTAGAGTCGTATGCCCGGAAGGAAGAGTAAATCTCATGGGAGGAGTAAATCTCATGGGAGACCTGCTAAAGATGAATGCGCCTTTTTTTGTGAGAGAGGGCATTGAAAGAAAGATTACTCCAAATTACAGCAGAAGAATAAGGGCAAAGCACATTCTAATGCCAATATAGCCAATGATGATGGAAGTGAGTCAGATTTTTCTCATGTTGGAATATCTTCGTCACATTATTTTGGTGAGTGGATTTTGGATTCTGGTTGTTCCTATCATATGTGTCCCAATAGGGAATGGTTTTTTTAATTTTGAAGAATTAGATGGTGGGGTTGTTTTTATGGGAAATGGTAATGCTTGTAAAACAACTCGAATAAGATCAATAGAGTTGAAATGTCAAGATGGAACTATTAAGACCTTGACTAATGTTAGGTATAATCCAAGCCTAAAGAAGAATCTGATTTCACTGGGTGACTTAGAAGTTAAAGGGTTCACTATCACTTTGAAAGATAGAACCTTAAAGATTAAATCAAGTGCGCTGGTGGTGATGAAAGGAATAAGGAAAAATAACTTGTATTATTTACAAGGTAGTACAGTTAGTGGCTCAGTAGCTGTTGTTTTTGAGAAAGATGCAGGTTCAAATACAACCAGGTTATGACATATGTGATTAGCATATGCAGGAGAAAAATCTTTGCAACAATTAGCTAAGCGAGGTTTGTTAAAGGTTGCAAAGGTGTGCAAACTTGAATTTTGTGAGCATTACATTCTGGGAAAATAGATTAGAGTGAAATTTGGCACTGTAATCCACCAGACTGAAAGTATTTTAGACTACATCTATATAGATGTATGGGGGCCCACAAAAACGGCTTCGTTGGATGCTATGCATTATTTTGTCACTTTTATTGATGATTTTTTTCAGAAGAGTTTGTGTGTATTCTATGAAGCATAAATATGAAGTGTGTGATATTTTCCTTAAATGGAAAAAATTAGTTGAAACTCAAATTAGCAGAAAGATTAAAAGGCTTATATCAGATAATGGTGGTGAATACACGAGTGACCCGTTTATGAAGGTATGTCAGGATAAAGGTATTGCTCGACACTTCACAGTTCAAGATACACCATAGTAGAATGGGATGGCAAAGCGCATGAATCGGACTTTGCTGGAGAAGGTTCGATGTATGTTGTCTAATGCTAGGTTAGACAAAAGGTTTTGGGTTGAAATTGTTAGATATGTGTGTCATCTCATCATTCGTCTACCCTCATCTGCAATAGGGGGAAAAACACCCTATGAGGTATGGTCTAGAAAGCCTGCTAGTGATTATGATTCTTTACATGTATTTGGTAGGACTTATTATCATGTTAAAGAATCTAAGTTGAATCTAAGAGCCAAGAAAGCAATATTCTAGCGGATAAGTGCAAGAGTCAAAGGATACCGTCTTTAGTGTCTAGAGAAGAAAAAAATGATTTTAAGCAGGGATGTGACTTTTGATGAACTTGCGATGATGAAGAAAACAATATGCAAGGAGTCACGAATTGAAGAGAAGACTAGTGGTACTCAACAACAGGTGGAGGTTGAGACAATTTTAGAAAACCTAGTGAAAAATGAGACTACACAAGGTAACTCTCCAGTTATGGTGGGGAATAGTGTACAAGAAGAGGAGATTTCAATTCGAGAATCTTCACAGCAACAAGAATCAATTGTTTCTCACAGGTCGAGACGAGAAATTTGAAAACCTATTCGATATACTGATATGGTGGCCTATGCACTTCTAGTTGTGGATGATAATGTTCCTTACACTTTCAAATAAGCAATGAGAAACTTTGAATTAGACAAGTGGAAAAGACTGATGGATGAAGAAATGCAGTCTCTTCATCCGAATCAGACTTGAAAGCTAGCCTAACTACCCAAGGGTAAGAAAGCAATTGGTTGCAAATGGGTTTTTGTAAAGAAAGATGGATTTGCAGATTCAAATAATGTTCGCTTCAAAGTTAGATTGGTAGCTAAGGGCTATGCACAGAAGGAAGACATTGATTATAATGAGATATTTTCTCTAGTTGTTAAAGATAAACGAGGTTCAAGTTTGTGTGGATATTAATCCAGTTCATTAGTGTTTAAATCTAATTAATTATTTTTGCAAATATTTTAGTCATTTCATCACCTTGTTAAATATATAACAACAAAATTAATACAAGAATACTATTACAAAGAAGTATTTAAAATATGAAATAGTAGGAGGAGTAGTATATGGCTTGAATATGAGATTTTGGCTTTTTGAAATTCAGAGGATATTTGCTAATTATTATTTCTATTCTTAAGCTAATTTTTGCAAATGAGAAGGTATATATAGAGTTCCCCAAGATTATAACCGTTCAGGACACATAGGGTATTATTAGGATTATTTTAAAAGGTTTTAGCACAATTAACCCCTTTTAAAAAATTTAACCGTGGTAAATATAATTGTCCAACCCGAGAGCACCGATCAACCGGACTTGAGGTTTGGTTGACCAAGTGAAAAAGTTTGGTCGACAGGGAGAAATTTGAACTGAGAGTTCGGTCAACCAAACTAAGGGTCCCAAGGGCGATTTTTCCATTTCCACGCGATTTGGTTGACCAGGTGATTTTGAACTAAGTAGTTCAGTCAACCGGGCAGTTGGATTCTCCCACGTGGGGGGTTCGGTTGACCAAGGCGTTGTCTGTATAAATCTGGTTGGTCGATTGAGGAGTCAAACGTTAACCCGTGTGGGAGCTCGGTCAACTAAGTTATATGAACTTGGAACGGTACAGTCAACCGAGATATGGTCAAAATATTGACCTCTAATCGGTTCAGTCGACCGAGTGATTTACACTGTGAAAGTTCGATCAATCGAAGCACTGTTCAATGCACAGTTTCGATCCTATTCTTTATTAGAAGTCTCCCCTGTTCATATAGGTATAAGTTTTAAGTTATGGGG
Organism: Malania oleifera; assembly: GCF_029873635.1. Taxonomy (NCBI): domain Eukaryota; kingdom Viridiplantae; phylum Streptophyta; class Magnoliopsida; order Santalales; family Ximeniaceae; genus Malania; species Malania oleifera. The sequence continues at coordinate 55,578,794 of NC_080426.1, forward strand.
GACTTTACATATGATGATTAGGGACCTAGGGTCAATCTAAGGTCAATGGCCAAGGCTTTTCAACTATGCCCAAAAATTCGGCGTTGGTCAGCTGATCCCTAAGGTCCATCTATAGTCATTTAAGCTTATCTACCCTATCATGCATGTAATGCACTAATTATTACAGACCATTGAGTTTTAATTATTACAGACCTGAATAACAACTTAATTAAATTACAATGAATAAACATTTTGGGTCTTTGTCTTCTTTAAGCCCATATGCGTGCACCATATAATACTTCTGATTGATCATGCACATAAACTCATCAACTATTAAATACCAGAGTATTTATCATAATCAAAACGGGATATGACCTATAAGGTCAACAGAGACATTTAGAGAATATGCACAACGACGAAGGGGATAAGCAGGTCAAGTTGACCCTCCATTGTTAGAAGAAGATCTCGTCGACCTCTTTATGGGAACCTTGGGGGGGGGGATTTACTATGAAAGTTATTGGGCCACAGTGGGACTAATTTTTCAGATGTTGTGCAAAAAGGTGAAAAAAATCGGAATGGGCTTGTAATATGGAAAAAATTATGGATTATATGTTGTTATAATCAATAGGGCAAGATCCAATAAATGGAAATGAGGATGAATAAGTTGTGTTATTAATCATGGGAGCAATAGAAAGATAGGATGGATGTAACAATCCATTTATCCATTTCTTGCCCAACCCACCATCCATCCTCAATTCCTAGGCTATCATCAACCATATGTTTCCCTAGTGTAGTTCTAGACACCAAAGCCTATATTCCAACCTATCCTAGTAATCCAAAAGTTCAATACCTTTTATGGAGCACCTATCCATCCAATGATTGTTACACCTAAGCTCTCATCAACACCATCCAACAAAACTTCCAAAAAAATAAGATAATTCAACCCACTGCCCTTGCCATGGCCTTGCCATTAACAAACCTATATTGTCAACTAGCCGCCTAAGGAAAGATTGCTCTAGTAGCTCTAATTGTACAACCATTAGGAGTGAAATTGGTTCATTACGGTTCGGTTATGGAACAAACCGAAAATCGAACTAAAAAGTGTGAATTTTAATTGTGGCAAACCAAAACCAAAACTTAACCAAATCTACTATTCCTTGGAGATCAACACATTGGGCGGTTCGATTATGGTTTTTTCTATTTTTTAACTGATTTTTTAATGTTCAATGATTTTTTTGCACAAGATTTGTTGAGAACCTATTGGAATTTTGATTTTTCATAATATTTCATAATTTTAATAGAATTAAACTTGTTAGATAGTTTAGATCGTTGAGAACCTGTTGGTCTTATTGGACCTTTTGTGAACGTGTGAACTACGGAGAAATAATTGAGAACTTGCTGCCTACTAGTCCTACTGAATTTTTAAATAATAATTGATATAAAAATATGAAAACATGTGTCCTTTTCTTTTTGTTCTTTGTTCCTACTAGCTTTTTTGTTAATCACTTTTAGATCTCTCTTAGGCTCCTACAAACTACCATAATGCAAATTACATATCAATTAAACACAATGTCCCAATCATTTGGCACTTTAATAATTAAGTCACTTTAACCCTGATTGCACATAACAAGCAAGCAAACTCTTCGGCACTTTAACAATTAGGTCTTCATCTCCCTAATTGCCCAAAATAAACAAGCATTCAAAATAAACAAGAAAACATGAAATATCCCAAATTACAAACCAAAAACAAACATTTATAGTTCACCAAAAAAGAAAATCAATGTTTAGAACTTTCAAAGAATTGTAGTCATCCACATTCTTCAATACTCAAAATTGTAACTTCAATTCTCCAATCTCAATAGAAGCATAATTCATTCTTCCTAATAAAATAAAGCAAATGATATTTATAACAATATAAAATTAAATTAATAATCAATGCTCATAAATGAACGCACAATCTTATCAATAAATCATTGGCGGTGTCAGTACTAGAAGAATTTAAGCCAAATTTATCAAATTATTGTTGGCCTAACAAGACTTAATCTAATTTTGATAATGACAAACCAAAGCATCTAATTATGCTATCAAGTGTAATTTATAGGTATTATAGATTAAAAGCACAATGAAAGATGATCAATGGAAAACCATGAAGAACACAAGCAAATGAAGAATGACTATTGAAGAAAATCTTGGATGAAGATCAAGCTTAAAGACATGAAGACCTAGATAATGTTCCATGTGTATTGAAAAATAGGCCTCATGTAAGTACTTCTCAAATTAGTGTTTGTTATGAAGCTCTTAAGTGACTTAGTTGGACCTTAGGTATTTTTAAATATCTTGGAAATAAGAGGTCACCCATCCCAAGATTGCTCCAAGCCAAGCACGCTTAACCATGGAGTTCTTATGGGAAAGCTCCCGAAACGAAAGGTGCATCTTGTTGATATGGGTAGTAACATCTAATCTTTTTAAGTATTTCATCCATGGGGTATCACATTGGTCAAAAGTTATTTCAAAAGGTTAAAATTATTTTTGGAATGAAAAACTCCAAAACAAGATTCTCCAAATCCCCTTCTTTTTTGCTCCAGCCATTTTGATGTGAGATTTTCTTTATCTATATCTTCTCATTTTCAAAAGTATTCAACAAAAAAGTTGTGGGATTTTTTTTTAGATTTATGTTGATACCTAAATCGCCTTTTTGGAGTTCTCTAACAAAAGTTATGCTTCAAATACTGAAGGGTGTTTAGGAAAATTACGATAAAAAATTTCCCAACAGTTCGGGCGACCGAACCTCAGGTTCAGTTGATCGAATGGTTCAGGTGACTAAACCCAGAGTTCAATCAACCGAATGGCAACTGCCACTTTGGAAATTCATATTTAATTGGTTTGGGTGATCAAAAAAATGTTCAGTCAACCGAAGTGCACGACAAAAAGTCGCAACAACTAGTTTTCAAAACTATTAATTATCTTTTAAAGCCCAACTGTCATAAAACGGCTAGTAGACTATCTTACCTATAAATATAAGTTTCTAATCTTGTTTTAGATGATGAGAAAAGAGAGAATACATTAATTTTACATTTAAAAAATTTGTTGTGCACTGTTCCCCCTTGCTGAAACTAGTTTTCTGATTTATATCTTCAAGTTCTAAACTTTCAAACCCAGAAAACCAAGCCAATATTTTGATTTTCTTAGCAAATATTCTTTTGAGAGTATTATAGTTTGTGTACAAATCCACTCTAGTTAGAGTGTATTCTTTTGTACAAAATCAATTATTGATTTCCTTGTAAACTGACGATTCTGGTTGTGAATCGTTGACAAGCAAGAGGATTGTTCTTACTTGATAGCTAACTCAACCTATTGAAAGAAGAGAGGTGACTCAGCCTAGTGAAGGAGTGGGATTCTCCGCCCAAGTAAAGTAGAGAGGTAACTCCACCTACGTAAAGGAGGTTTTGTAAAAGGTATCTCTGCCTACTAAAAGAGAGAGGCGTCTCTGCCTATTGAAGGATGGATAGTAAAATCCTTATAATGGGTTGCTTAAGGCAAGGACGTAGGCATGGTTGCCAAACCTTGTAAAAAATTTGGGTCACTCTCAACCTTATCTCTGTTGACTTTTTGAGTCTGATTCTTGTTTTAATGCTAACAAAGCACCAGTATCTTATGTGTACATTTAGTATGTGAACAGGTTTATGATTCAGCACACACATAAGGTACAAGAGAAATGAAAGCTTGAATGACTTAAAGACCAATATTGTTCGGCGTATCCCATGGAAGATTGAAGACCAAAGAAGAAAAAGAACACATATATTTTTAATTGTAATTCCATTTGGTTTTTATATTTGGCCTGTAATAATGTCTGATCTCCATAATATGATGCATTAGCTCATATGACCATAGACTGACCTTAAGGGACCTAACCTTTCAAGAAAAACCTTTTTCACAAAATGTTAAATTCATACAAAATGGTTTTAATAATTTAAGGTAAAAAATAGGGCCAAACTTAGGTTTTATAATGAACTCGATTGACCATCCTTTTCAGGTTTAAAATGCCTCAGTCGATCAACCACCAGCCAACCGACCATCTTTAAAACAGGAAAGCCCCAGCCGACCGACCTAAGAAAATTGACCAAAGTCAAAGGCTCAGCCAACCGACCAACTAGTACAAAGAAGGCTCAGCCGACCACACTGTTCACACAACAAATCGATCTTAAGCCTCAATCGACCGAACCTACGAAGGTTCGGAATCTCCTTCAGCCAGCCAAATGATGCTTTCCTAAGTCAACCGAGCCCTTTAAAAATTTTGATTTCTTAAGTAAGGACAGCTGATCGATGAAGTCGTTAGTCGACTGAACCTCTCGGGAAAGTTAAATTTTCAGCGATTAAACATGTTTAATTTTTAATTAAACAAATTTAAAAATACCAAGCATGTCCCCAATGGTCATTTTTTTTTTTGAAAATATATAAATACCCCTCTCATAAACTTGATTAGTAACTTTGATGAGCCAAAAATTCCGCTCAAATATTTTAGGCAATTTTTTAATCAAAGTTCTCCCAAACTCATTTTATTGAAAAAATCTTTTGTTGGGGCAATTTTTTTACTCTTTCCTACTCTCTTCCTTTTATTCATTTGAAAAATCTTTTTGGAAGAGAGTAGTTTATTTTTTAGCATTTATTTTTCTCATTCATAGTTTGTAATCTCACTTAAATCTTTATTTTGAAAAATCATTTTTTAGAGAGTAAAGCTTGTGGTTTCTCCACTTATTTTTCTTGATAAATATTTATGGAGAAACCTCTTGTGGCTTTTGAATCTTTGAGCACCTCCATTACAAGATTCAAAAGCTCTTCTTGTTGCAAACATTCTTGTGAGCAAAAATATAAAATTTCTCCTTGCATCATTTATTGCTAAAATCTTTGTGGGAGAAATCATTTATTTTATCTAAATATTTGACCACTTATTCATATATTTCTTACTCAAAGATTATCATTGTCATTGTTTGCAAAAAGGCCTTGAAAGAAAAACCCTAAGTTCTCCTATTTTTTTATTGAAATTTTTTTTTTGAGAATAATATATTTGGGTTTAAATCTTTGAAACATTTTATCATATACATCATTTTTCAAAGATTGCAAATATTATTTTTGATAAAAATACCCTTACTCTACTGAGCATAGTTCATATCATACGAGAGTGCATTTAGTGCTTCATTGTGTACTTCCCTGCTTGTTTTTGAGAAGTAATTTCTTTGTATGAAAAATGTTATTTTATTGTACTAGTTTGGCTCAGCTTGTAGATTGAGCTGGGGAGACTCTGCCCCGTAAAGGAGTCCCGGTTTGGCTCAAACCTCGTTAGGTGAGCTAGGAGGTGCACCATCTTGTAAAGGGTGTACGACTTGGTTCGGCCTAGAAAGTAAACTAAGGTGTCTCCGCCTCGTAAGGAGAACTAGTTGTGACTCAGCCCCATAATTGAACTAAGGAGACTCAGCCCCGTAAGGAGTACTGGTTATGGCTCAGCCCTGTAATTGAGTTGGGGAGTCTCCCCCTTATAAGGAGAAGTGTAAACAGTTTCTGCTCCACTTGTTAAGTAAGCAGGGTTTGTAATGACCCAGCCCTTCATACGGACCAACACCATTAACTCAAATACAATATACCTGTACCTGTGCAAGATACGTAGACAACCCGCCCTAAACAGGGACATACCGGTGTAAACCATACATAATTACAATGTAAATGTTACGGAAAAACATAAACATTCATTGAGATTTCTTCTAGACTTATACCAGAGCTTACTATTACATCTTCAAGTGCATAAATCCAAACGTAGAATATAACCTGTTATTACAACCCTCCAAAACAAAACTTCATCTAAGTTTAATACATGATTTGAACACTTATGTAAGCTAAACCAAAAGCAATCTCCCCAGTCCCTTTAGCTACTAGGACCGGCATACTGATGGACCTGAAAACAAAGGTTATTTAATAGGGTAAGACACTTCTCAGTAAGGAAGAAGGTGTTACAACAGTGTGTGACTACATATATGCATATTTTCATAAAACTCATACGTATGGAACATTTCTTTATAATATTGTAACATTTAGGATTTTTCTGCACATTCAAGTATTTAAATCATGCATATAAATATTAGAACAACTACGAGTTTGGTATGACAATTTGCCTGTTCACCCCCGTGGCACGAGTTGTGCACTGATACCTCTGACAATCTCTTGTTCGTACAGACAATGCCGAGCATCTTCTATAGTCCGACCGCCCCCTGGTTTATTTTTACCAGCAGTTTACTAACTCCTCGCAGGTCGACTATCTTAAGTACCCACACTGATCCCTCATGTGTGGTGGTTGCACTGTATTGCCAACATCGAAACCGTACTTATAATAGTTTAGAGTATTTTTCAACCCCATCGCTGCAATTTTTTTAAACTTCTTTTGGTAGTAAGTTGTGGTTCTAGTATCATAATACAATTTATAACAAATTATAGTAACCAGTGCAATTCTAGTATTTTCACAAATTCAGATAATCACATCGTGTATAAACTGGCATACATCCTCTCGGTTTACCCTTTTCACATCTACAACTCGATGTATAACTGGTCTCTGTTTTCCACATTTTCAGTATAACAAGTTCGAACTCCATTTCCATAATCCATATCAAAATATTAAATGTTCACGAGTTCATTTTCGTCCATACGTCACACTAATTTAAACAAAAATCCGCTATATAGTATATAATGTAATAAACATCATTTAAATAAAAATAAGGGATTCAGGCATCTCCTACATACATTATAATACAAATAAAGAAGTTTTGAAACATTTAGAGATCATACGCCAAAATCAATATTTTTACCAAAAACCAAAAAATCGAAAAAAATCGACATTTCTACTCGGTAGAATTTAAAAAATAAACAGTTAAATCATACATATAAGCATAACCTAACTTTTTAGCGGTTCAGTTTTCTAAAAATGTTGTTGTAATCAAATTCCCCTTACCTTAAACTCAAAATGAAACTACGCACGGAAACGATCCAAACCGACAACCCGGGATCCTCAAAACCTAAAAACTACAAAACATAACCTTACTATAATTTCGAATACTATCCAAATATTCAATCGAAATTGAAATAAGATCCATACCTCAATTTTTGGGAAAACCCAAAAATCTTCAAAACAACAATCCGAACCGCTAAAGTTGTAGAACTTCCTCTTCTGATACACGCAGGAACCTCCGTTTTTAGAAACGGACGTCGAATAGTGAAGAATCTTAGAGAAAGAGAGAATTTTCGCTGGTTTAGAGAAAGAGAGAGAGCTTTGGGAGAAACTTAGCTTCTAAGCAACCAAAATGGATATTTATAGGGCCTTTGAACGAGTCAAACTCGTTGATGAGGCAGCGTCTTCGTCGACGAATTTGCCACACAACTCATCGACGAAGCCATTCCTTCGTTGCCGAGCCCAATTTCGGATATTTCTCTGACCCGCTTAGTGTTTGCTCATCGACGAGGCTCTAAATTTCATCGATGAGGCTCTGAAGAACTTCGTTGATGAACGTGACTCATTTGTCGATGAACCCAGCTTATTACGGGTTTGGGTCTCTACAGTCTCCCCTCCTTATAAGAATTTCATACTCGAAATTTACTAACCATTGCTACACATAATCTTTTCTTATAATTCCATTCTACAAAAGAGTCAACAGTCACCTACAAAGCGACTTCAACCCAAATTCATTACATACCCTCACATATGGCGGAGGAATATCGTGGTTACAAGAAGATACATTGGAAGATTACATACATATACAAAACTCTCCTAAAGATCATTCCATTTAATCTATACTATCTACACTGCTATATACCTATGTACTTTCAAATAATTGCGGGTACTCCTAGCATATTTCAGACTCTAATCCCATAAAGCTTCTTCCACTACATGGTTACGCCATAATAACTTCACGAGAGGTATTTCCTTAGTCCGTAACTGCTGCACCTTCTGATCCAATACTTGCCCTGGTACTTCCTCATACAATAAGGCATCACTGATCTCTAGAGGTTCATAACTCAATACGTGTGATGGATTTGGTACATACTTCCTCAGCACATACACGTGAAGCACATCATGGACGCTGGATAGTGCTGGAGGTAGAGCAACTTGATAAGCAACCGAACATATCCTTTCAAGGATCTCCAAAAGGCTCGATATACTGAGGACTTAGCTTCCCCTTCTTCCTGAACCTTATCACCCCTTTCATCGGAGCGATTCTCAGGAATACTATATCTCTTACCTCAAATTCCAACTCTCATCGATGAGCATTAGCATAACACTTCTGTAGACTTTAAGCTATCTTGATTCTTTCCCTAATCAACTCGACTTTGGCAGAGGTTTGCTGAACAAGTTCTAGACCCAATATCTTCTGCTCACCTACCTGATTCCAATATAACGGATATCGACACCGACGACCATACAAAGTCTCATAAGGTGCCATCTCTATGCTAGCCTGGTAACTGTTGTTATATACAAACTCAACAAGTGGTAAATATCGTATCCAACTATCACCGAAATCCAGTATATAAGCCCACAACATATCCTCTAACATCTAAATAGTCCTCTTTGACTGTCCATCCGTCTGTGGGTGAAAAGACGTACTGAACGTCATTCGCGATCCCAAGGCATCCTATAAACTCTTCCAGAAACGAGATGTAAAACGCGAATCTCGATCTGAAACAATAGAAATAGTGACACCATGGAGTCGTACCACCTCCTGCACATAAAGTTCTGCCAGCCAATTCAGAGAGTAGCTAACTCTGATTGGAATGAAATGTGTAGTCTTCATCAGCCGATCCACTATAACCCATATAACATTCTGCCCATGCACCACCGCAAGTAAACCCATCACAAAATCCATCGAAACGTGCTCCCACTTCCACTCAGGAATGTCAAGTGGCAGAAGTGGTCCTGCCGACCTCTGATGTTCTATATTAATCCGTTGACATGTCAGGCACTGCTCTACAAAAGGGCGATCTCTCTTTTTATGTTGGACCACCAGAATGATTCCCTCAAATCCTGGTACATTTTCGTACTATCAAGATGTACGGTATAGAGTGAACGGTGTGCCTCCTCCAGAATAACCCATTTAATCACAACATCATTTAGTACACAAACCCTGTCGTGAAATCTCAATATCCCATCACCAGAGACACTAAAATATGGCTTCAACCCCTTCTAAACTCCTTTTATAACCTCAACCAACTCTGGATCCCCCTTCTGTGCCACTTGGACCCTCTCCTACATAGTTGGTTGTACCACCAAGCTAGCAAGAACAGCTTGATGGTTTTCTTCCACTACCTCCAAACTCAACCTTTCAAGGTCCAAACAGATCTGATGCTGAACCTCCACTGCCGAAACAGACGCATCCACAGACTTTCGACTCAAAGCATCAGCTACCACATTAGCATTTCCTGGGTGATAGCTAATAGTACAATCGTAGTTTCTAATCAACCCAAGCCATCTGCGCTATCTCATGTTGAGCTCCTTCTGGGTGAGAAAGTATTTAAGACTTTTATGGTCAGTAAAAATCTCACACCTTTCACCATACAAGTAGTGCCTCTAAATTTTCAGTGCAAACACTACCGCTGCTAATTCCATATCATGTGTTGGGTAGTTCATCTCGTATTCTTTGAGTTGACGAGAAGCGTAAGCAACCACTTTGCCCTGCTGCATTAAAACACAGCCAAGACCTTTTTTCGAAGCGTCACTATAAATAACAAAGCCAACATCACTGGATGGAAGAGTCAGAACTGGAGCAGTGACCAATCGCCATTTCAACTCCTAAAAACTCAGCTCGCACTCATCCGTCCAATCATACCTCACGTTCTTCTACGTGAATCTCATCAAAGGACATGCTAAACTGGAGAACCCTTCCACAAACTGACGGTAGTAACCTGCAAGACCCAGAAAACTTCTGACCTCTTGAACATTCTTCGGTCTCGCCCAATCCACTACTGTTTCTATCTTATACGGGTCCACTGATACAACTTCTTTAGACACTACGTGCCCCAGAAATGCAATCTGTTCCAGCCAAAACTTGCACTTTTCTAATTTAGCATACAACCTTTTATTCCTAAGCATTTGCAATACCAGTCTCAAATGAACTTCATGCTCTGCAGCACTCCTAGAATACACTAGGATATCATTGATAAATACCACAACGAATTGGTCTAGATATTTGTGGAAGACAGTGTTTATCAAATCCATAAATGTTGCAGGTGCATTAGTCAAACCAAAAGGCATAACCATAAATTTAAAATGGCCATACTGGGTTCAAAATGTAGTTTTCGAGATGTCCTCCTCTACTTTCACCTTCAGCTGGTGATACCCAGACCGTAGGTCAATCTTGGAAAATATCTACGTGCCTTGAAGCTGATCAAACAAATTATCGATCCTGAATAGCGGATACTTGTTCTTTATCGTCACCTTATTCAGTTCTCGGTAGTCAATGCACATCCTCATCGACCCATCCTTTTTCTTCACAAATAACACCGGTGCTCCCCAAGGAGAAACACTTGGTCGAATGTACCCCTTGTCTAGTTGCTCCTGAAGTTGTTCTTTTAACTCTCTCAATTTGGCTGGAGCCATATGATTACGCGCCGAAACTGCGAAATTGGACGTCTTAACCCGGGCTTTACGGTTTATATTTTTAATTAAATGTCCAAAATTATCCAATATTTTAATAAAGTGCCAAAATTATCATTCTTGAGTTTTATTGTGCAATTTATGAATTTCTGGTAATTTTTTGTCTCAAGAAAAGTCCCGGGAGCCAATTCCGACACCTGTTCATATTTTGTGCATAACTTTTCTATCCGAGCTCCGATTGAGACGATTCAAATTTCTAGAGAAAGAGGAACGGATTGTCTACAACTTTCATCTTTTGAGTTTTGTGAGAAACGGGCTCCAGGAAGGTCAAAACAGACCGTGTTCGTGAAGAACAAAAACTGAAAAAAAAAAATATATATATATATATATGTATGTATATATTTGGGTTGATGTGACCCGGCCATGCATGGCCGGGTCGGGTTAGCTACCAGCGGGTCATAGGGTTTTTTTTTCTTTTCCCTATTCTATTTATACTTGCTTTCCTTCCCCTGTTCGGTGTGCCCTCGGCACCACTCTCCTCCCCTTTCTTCTTCCCCTTTTCTTCTATCCCCTCCTCTGCACATACCAACCCGTGAGCCACAGCAGCTCCTGCTGGAGCCCGACCACACCAGCAGACAGCCCCTGCGGGTTTCTCCCGAACTCCCTCGGCCCCCTTGCTGCTGGAAGCCATCACAGCCGCCAGCCCCCGTGAAGACTACCAGCACCCCGAGCACAGAGCCTCCACCATCCTCGGACGCCCACAACAGCACCCGAGTCACAGCATCCGCAAGCCACCCTCAGCCGGGTTCTCCCCTTCTCTGCCAGCAGGTTCTCCAGCGGCAGCAGATCTTTGTGGCTCCCTCTATTTCTCCATAACTCCTCTGCAGCATCGCCGTGAACCTCCTAGAGCTGCTGCACAGCCCCCAGGCCAGAGCTCCTCCTTCCAGCCTCCAAACTCCACAGCTCCAGCCGACAGCACAGTCCTCCAGCCTTCGGCCAGCCACAACTCCAACCCGAGGATTCTCTTCCTCTCTTCTCTTTTCTTTTCTTTTTCGTTTTTTCTTTTTCTTTTTATTAAGATTGTTTCTTTTTATTGTTGTAGTTATTAATTGAAAGATTGGATTTTTTTTTTTAAACTGTTTTAGTTGCATTTTATTTTAATTAAGTATTTGAATTCTCAAGTAATTTTAGCAATAAATTTTATTTGTATTAATTTAATTATTTTTTTTATTCATAATTTTATTAAAGGTTCGGTTTTTATTGTCTACGTATGTGTTTGATTGAGTTTTTATTGGTGCGTGTTTTAATTTCGTGTTCAAAGTTATTTTTTTTAGTTAACGTGTGTTTTGATACTTGCTTGATTAGATGTAGGATTTCCATATTTGTTTTTTTTTTATTGCAAGCATGAGTGGCTAAGTTCGGTAACTCGGGTTGTGGGTCGACGTCGTTTGCGTTCTATGGTTTATTAGTTATCCTATGATATCATCATTAAACTTTTATTTGGTTAAAACCGAAAATTGAAGGAATCGTTGATAAACTGCTAGCTCTTGCTTCTTGTTTTGTTGTTGACGTTAGGCACATCAAAACCTTGAATTAATCTAGGATTTTAATCAACTTATTTTTACATAAAAATTCGGTTGATGCGTAATAAGAGTTTTTATTTTCTTCCGTTTGGATGTGGCCAATTTACTCGATCTTTAGTGAAAAAATTTCATCTTATTAATGCTTTGATTGGATTAACAAGAGGAGGAGTAAGGCCTAGGAAATTAGTAAACGGTGGAAGCAAACAGACGTTGAACCCGTAACCCGAGTATTTGGTAAATTGTTTTAGTTAATCTGTTTAATTTGGTTGCGTTATTAGATTTACATTTTTGGAAAATTGATAAAATTTCAGTTTCATTTTGATAGTTTACGCAAGCTTCTCTCACTTTGTTTATTGTTTTCAAAATCATAAAAGACCAAAAAGATTTTCAAACCCCATTTTTCAGCAACAGAATTTCACTAAACTTGCATAAATACTTTGATACTCAGTGGTCCCTGTGGAATACGATCCTGGACTCATCCTTGATACAACTTGACACTTCTGCACTTGGAAGCATAACTCAGAACAAGTCACCATACGATACAGAGCTTTCGATATCGGCGTCGTACCTGAAGCTAATTCTATGGAAAATTCCACTTCACGGTATGGACGTAAACCTGGCAAGTCCTCTGGAAATACATCAAGGAACTCGCGCACTACAGCAATCATCTCCAATTTATTTTCTTTCGCTGGTGTGTCTTTCACAAATGCCAGATACTCTTGGCACCCCCTAAGGAGTAGCCTCCTAGTTTGCATAGGAGAAAGGATCCGTGGTACATAACGCACACATAACCCTAAAAACTGAAATTCCTGTTCTCCCGGCGGTCTGAACAACACGTCCCTCCTGTGGCATCCAATACTGGCATAATTGGATGACAACTAGTCCATCCCAAAGATGATATCAAAGTCAAACATGTTATACACCACAAGGTCAACTGGTAGCATTCTCCTCTGTATTTCAACTAGGAAATCACGGACTACACTGCTACACCCTACTGCAAACCCGGATGATGTAGCTACTACCAGTTCATAATCTAGCATTCGCACCTCTAATCCACACAGTTTAACAAATCCACGGGAAATAAAAGAATGTGTTGCCCCAGAATCAAATAATACTACAACTTTATAAGAAAGAATATAAATGATACCTGTGATAATTATAAGAAAGAATATAAATGATACCTGTGATAACATCGCCGACGTTCTCAGCATCGGCTGGAGTCAGAGAATACACCCTAGCCTAGGTCGTACCCCCTTGCTGACCACCAAACTATGCTTGAGTATTTCCCCTGTTTGGTTGCTACGAGGTTCCATTGTTTCTTTGCACACAAAAGTCTCTCATCTGATGCCCTTGACTACCACACCGCATACAAGCCCTCGTAGACAACCAATACTTCCCATGGTGTTTCTTACCACACAAAGAGCAACATTGAACACGTGTGGTGTTTTGGGACATACCACCACTGTTCTTCTTCCAATTACCCTGTCCTACCCCAAACGAAGAATTAGGAGGCACTAGCCTCTTCTTCATGACCTGAACCTCTGCTTTCTCTAGCAAACACTCTTCTGCTACCGTGGCTTTGTCAACCCACGTAGCAAAGTCCTGCAACTGCAAGATCGTCATCTACTTACGGATCTCCTGCTTTAGACCCCTCTAAAATTTCCAGGCCTTCTTCGCTTCATCTGATATCATGAATGGAGCAAATCAGGACAGCTCCTGGAATTTGGTAGCATATTGCTACACTGATAACGACTCTTGCGTCAAGTTCATGAATTTCTCCATCTTCGCCTTTTTAACCATGGCCGAAAAACAACATTCAAAGAAGAGCTCTTTAAACCAGGCCCACATCAATGCTACTGGTATCGGTCGGTGCTCCTCAATCTTCTTTACAGACAACCACCATCTCTCAACCTCCTCTGCCAACTTGAATGTGGCGAAGGTGACTTTCTGCCTCTCTGTGCAGTTTAAGACATCCAGGATCTTCTCATTCTTCTGGATCCAATTCTCAGCACGAACTAGATCTGCACTACCTACAAAAACAGAGGGCTTCAACCTGGTGAATTGCTCAATAGAGCAACCCAATTCAGTCGTAGGACAATCCTGCCCCTTATTTGTTCGTACTACCTCAGCCATAAGCTGCTGTGCGAAGTCACGTAACACACTAGTTGAGTCATTAACAGCCTCATCAGGGCCGGCACCCTCAATACTACTGCCTCCCACGTTGGCAGTAATATCCCTAGATTCCATCCTGAAAAACAATTACAAGAATCCATTAGAAATGTGATAGCCTAAGCATGGCTAGTACTATCATAATATAACTTAATCCCTTAAATTCATATCACCAATATTGACATACTCCATTAATTTGACATTATCATTCGAACTCGAATTCCGCCCTTCTACTAGGAAACAAAACTACCAATGGATTGCTGTGATTTTCTAAACCTTTCGACTGATCCAAAAAAACATAGAAGTCTATCAATGAATTTCCATTTCTAGATATATAAAGCAAAATCCAAGGTCTTATCCTTGTCCTATACTCTAGTATATTCTAAACTATAGAACTAGCAACTCCTAAGTCTTGAACACATCCCCAACAAGATAGCATGCATCAATACACACCTCCGACTAGTTAAGGGCTCTGATACCAATTGTAACGACCCAGCCCTTCATACAGACCAACACCGTTAACTCAAATACAATATACCTGTACCTGTGCAAGATAAGTAGACAACCTGCCCTAAACAGGGACATACCGGTGTAAACCATACATAATTACAATGTAAATGTTGCGGAAAAACATAAAAATTCATTGGGATTTTTGCTAGACTTATACCACAGCTTACTATTACATCTTCAAGTACATAAATCCAAACATAGAATATAACCTGTTATTACAACCCTCCAAAACGAAACTTCATCTAAGTTTAGTACATGATTTGAACGCTTATGTAAGCTAAACAAAAAACAATCTCCCCAGTCTCTTTACCTACTAGGATTGACGTACTGATGGACCTGAAAACAAAGGTTATTTAATAGGGTAAGACACTTCTCAGAAAGGAAGAAGGTGTTACAACAGTGTGTGACTGCATATATGCATATTTTCATAAAAACTCATACACATGAAACATTTCTTTATAATACTGTAACATATAGGATTTTTCTGCACATTCAAGTATTTAAATAATGCATATGAATATTAGAACAACTACGAGTTTTGTATGACAATTTGCCTGTTTACCCCCGTGGCACGAGTTGTGCACTGATACCTCTGACAATCTCTTGTTCGTACAAACAATGCCGAGCATCTTCTATAGTCCGACCACCCCCTAGTTTATTTTTACCAGCAGTTTACTAACTCCTCGCAAGTCGACTATCTTAAGTACCCCCATTGATCCCTCATGTGTGGTGGTTGCATTGTATTGCCAGCATCGGAACCGTGCTTATAATAGTTTAGAGTATTTTTCAACCCCATCACTGAAATTTTTTTCAACTTCTTTTGGTATCAAGTTGTGGTTCCATTATCATATATACAATTTATAACAAATTATAGTAACCTGTGCAATTCCAGTATTTTCACAAATTCAGATAATCACATCGGGTATAAACTGGCACACATCCTCTCGGTTTACCCTTTTCACATCTATAGCTCGGTGTATAACCGGCCTCTATTTTCCAAATTTTCAGTATAACAAGTTGGAACTCTTTTTCCATAATCCATATCAAAATATTAAATGTTCACAAGTTCAATTTCGTCCATACATCACACTAAATTAAACAAAAATCTGCTATATAATATATAATGTAATAAACATCATTTAAATAAAAATAAGGGATTCAGGCATCTCCTACATACAAAATAATACAAATAAAGAAGTTTTGAAACATTTGGAAACCATACGCCAAAATCCATATTTTTACCAAAAATCGTAAAAACTGGCATTTCTACTCGGTAGAATTTAGCAAATAAATAGTTAAATCATACATATAAGCATAACCTAACTTTTTAGCGGTTCAGTTTTCCAAATATGTTGTTGTAATCAAATTCCTCTTACCTTAAACTCAAAACGAAACTATGTACGAAAACCATCCAAACCGACAACCCGGGATCCTCAAAACCTAAAAACCACAGAACATAATCTTACTATAATTTCAACTACTATCCAAATATTCAATCGAAATTGAAATCAGATCATTGCCTCGATTTTTGGGAAAACCCAAAAATCTTCAAAAAAACGATCTGATATGCTAAAGTAGTATAACTTCCTCCTCTGATCCATGCAGGAACCTCCGTTTTTAGAAATAGACGTCGAATGGCGAAGAATCTTAGAGAGAGAGAGAGAGAGCTTTGGGAGAAACTTAGCTTCTAAGTAACCAAAATGAATATTTATAAGGCCTTTGACCAAGTCAAACTCGTCGACGAGGCGGCTTCTTCATTAACGAATCTGCCACACAGCTCGTCAACGAAGTCATTCCTTCGTCGCAGAGCCCAATTCCAGATATTTCTCTGACCCGCTCGATATTTGCTCATCGAAGAGGCTCTGAATTTCGTTGACGAGGCTCTGAAGGACTTCGTCAATGAACGTGACTCATTCGTCGACGAACCCAGCTTATTACAAGTTTGGGTCTCTACAGGGTTAGTGGAATCATTAGAGGGTTTGCCCAAGGCGGGGACGTAGGCTGGTTTGGCTGAACGTTGATAACAAATTGTGTGTGTGTGTGTGTGTGTGTGTGTGTGTGTGTGTGTTTATGTGTGTGTGTGTGTGTGTGTGTGTCTCTCTCTCTCTCTCTCTCTCTCTCTATCTTATTTATTTTTATTTGGACTTTAATTTTCATACACATGCTTGTTTATTTATTATTATAATTATTTACATACGCACATTTAATTTAAATGAGATATGTTGCACACGTGTATGTTCGCATTCATTGCTTATTCATTTTACATACGCACTTATATTGTGAATAGAATATAATCTGTGGTGAATTGGCAAATGTTTAAATTAGTAAAATGTTTTTAAAACCTAATTCACCCCCTCTTGGGATCACACCATAACTTTCAATCTCTTTATCTTTCTAAACATATTTACTCTGATTTGTGAATGCTGTTATTAATTGAACTTTGAAGTAGTTACGAACACAACATTGATTTAATCTGCTGAAATGTTATTGTGTTGATTTATTACTTACTCAAGTCATAGAACAAATTATCGTGTGGCTGAGCATAATATTATTAATATTGATTTTTTGTAAGTATTGTTAATATTGTGTAGTTTGGTTTACCATTGGAATCTTAGCTTAGACTCTTGTATTTAGGAATATACATATATTGGTATAGTTGTTTGTTGAGAACACTTATGTGGTTAGTAAAGAAGTTAGAGCACTTATAAATTCATAACATTTAAAATTGATTAAGCTTCTGCGCATAAATTTTTAAATACCCAATTCACCCCCCTCTAGGGATTACACCTCAACTTTCAATTGGTATCAAAGTCGAGTTGCAATGAATCTTAACTAGTAGTTGCATAAAGGTAAAATGGCAAACCTAGGTGTGTCCGCATTTGGTGAGGGTCAATCCCCCACAAGGAATCCAATCAAGGTCTATGAGGAGATACTAGTGCAGATTTTAGATAGGAAAGAACATGAATTGCGTAATAAGAGGATTCCATTAGTGAAAGTCCTGTGGAGGAATCATGTGGTGGAAGAAGCTTTATGGGAGCTTGAGGAAGAAATACGACAGAAATACCCGCACATATTTAGTAAGGACCAGCGGTAATCAGGGAAGATGCAGATGAGTGTGCTAAGTTTATTTTGTGCAGGTTAGGTACATGTAATAATTTTCTATTAGTAGGTAGTATTTTGGTTTTGGGAGAATTTTTCTTTTATGTGTATGTAATCTCCTAGAGCTCTGAATGTAACCACGGTATTCCTCTACCACAAGTAAGGGTAAGTAATAAAATAAGTAGCTCATTTTCCTCAAAAGATAGTGTTCAATACAGATAGTTAATTTCGAGGATGAAATTTTATGAGGGGAGAATGTAGAGACCTGGTGAATTATAACAATTAAATAATAAAAGAAAGGGAAGAAAAGGAATTTTAAAAAGGGGTTTCAAGAAGGCCTCGTCAACGGGGACACGTGTCTCGTCGACGAGAAATTACTAAGAGAACTTTTTTGAGGGCCTAAAACTCATCGACGTGGAGAAGGTGTTCGTTGATGAACTCCCTTCATAGACTCGTCGACAAGGCCACGTGGATAAGTACTCTATAAAAAGCTAAATTTTGTTTTTCTGCTAAAGAATTTCATGCAAGACCGTTTCTCTCTCTAAAAATTCGTCTTCTCCTCCTTCTCTCTAGAATTCCAGGCTTGTTACACGCCGATTCGATGATCGGAAGCCTCCACGTTACTCCTGGGAAGATTCTCTACAAATATGTTGGAGTAATTTGTTGGTTAGGCTAGTTTGGGCACCATTCCAAAATTTGGGTAAGTTAGTTATTTTAGGCTTTAGAAGTTATTTGGTGTTGTTGGACTAGGGAAAATGCTCTAGATAGTATTATATTGAAATTTGGTTGGGGAAAATGCAATTTCAAGGTGTTGAGTTAGGGAACACACGGGTGTAAATTTGGACTATTTTGTGGGCTTCTTAGTAAGTCAGGTAAGGGGATAAATTAAGTCAGTCTTTTCATGATATTATTATTATTATAAAACATTTATTTCTAGGAAAATATGCATGATATAGAATTATGTTTGGGAATACTGCTGTTGAATAGAGAAATTATTTTAATAAGTTTTATAAAGAAATATGATTTCAAAATTAATTATGAGTTTATAAGGTTATGTACATTTGTGTGGCATGGGTACAATATTTTCATAAAAATTATGCTATGTTGAAATATTATGAGTTTTCCCAGATAAGTATGTTATGGCAATTTTCAAGAAAATCCTAAAACAGTACGGGAACTATATTTTAAAGATTATGTTAAATAATGTAAGAATTTATGAATATTACATTATGAAATATGCCGGCGTAAATGCCGTGATATTTACTTTATGAATTATACCGACATGAATGCTATGAATCTTACGTTATGAATTATGCTAGCGTAAATGCCATGATTTTACGTTATGAAATATGTTGGCCAAAATGCCGTGATTTTACGTTATGAATTATGTCGCCGCTGATGCCGTGATTATGTATGATATGTAAGAAATCATAAAATATGTTTATGTCAGATATTACTCTAAATTACAAAACGGTTATGTTTAAATATGAAATGTATTATATGTTATTAAAACCTGGATAGCTTAGTTTAGTTTATGAAACACTGTACCGTAGCTATATGTTTATGATTATGAATTTGTTAGTGCTACCACACATCTTTTGTAGAGTGTGGGAGATGGCAGTCGATGTGATTTTATGGGAGTGTCGTAGTTAGATCGGCACAAATGGAACAGGTCCATCGTACTTACAAACTTATGTTTGATTTATCATGGTCGGCCAGCCATTGCTAGGTCTGCCTTCGGGTTACACAACCCTGTCATGTGGGGGGTAAGACATGATGATAGCTAACTAATTATCTGTCGTATGATATGGTTATATAATATGATTTCTCAGTACAGGAATTTAGTATGATACACTATGTTATGATAAACCATGTTTTTGAGCAATATGATACAATAGTTATACCAGTTATGACTTATGTACTATTTATATGCATACCATGAAAAATACTCATGTTGCCACACACTGATATTAATTTGTCTCCCTTACTAAGAGGTGTCTCGCCCTAGAATTACAAACATTTTAGGAAATCCAGGTAGGAAGGCAAATAGAGCCCTGCAGCAGTAGAAGTGGTTTTAGCTACCCTGTCTATATAGTAAGTAGATGAGCTAGGGTCAGATAGATTTTTTGGGTGGAGACCCCAGGAATGCTTTTCGGTCTTTTTAGTGGATGATTGTATGTATATGTATATGACAGATTTAGTAGAACTCTAGTATGGTTTCTGGTATTTATGACATGTATATGATTTTATGTTTTCCGCTGCTTAGGTATTAGAGTTTTATGACAGATATATCCCTGGTACCCATGGGGCCAAGTTAATTACGACTATGACAATTTAGCAGGATTAATACGTATGTTATGATGTGGAAAAGAAA
The DNA here is from genome assembly GCF_029873635.1 of Malania oleifera. Classification (NCBI taxonomy): domain Eukaryota; kingdom Viridiplantae; phylum Streptophyta; class Magnoliopsida; order Santalales; family Ximeniaceae; genus Malania; species Malania oleifera. The sequence goes on from NC_080426.1 coordinate 55,599,135, forward strand.
ATATATATATATATATATATATATATATGTAAAAATAAGCAGGTTGTTACATAACATATCCATGACCTTATGATTTATCAAATTTAAATTATTTTCATCAATTTGACACAACTTCCTTTATCAATCACTTGCCAGGACCTCTAGTCCTTTGATTTTATAAAAATGTTCATTCTAATTTTCCAATGGGTGTAATTAACACCACAAAATATAGGAGGCCTAGTAAGTGACTGTCCCCCATTAAATGGGGATACACCAGTTTGAACCATTGCGATCTTTAACACAAGCGGTTTAACTTTTTGCAATGAGGCTTTAATACCAATTAAGAGGAATGGTGTATTCCCAAGAGGGAGGTGAATTAAATATTTAAAAAAATTCTTTCTAGGTTAAATCCAAATCATAGATAGTATTATGCAACCTAGGACCTTTCTATGCAAATACTAATTCCCACACACAATCATATATGCAATAATTAAATCATACACAACAATATAAATATGGCATTCAAGTGCAGAAATTAAGTAGAGACAATAGACACGATATTTTTTATTTGAAGTTTGGTCAATCCTGCCTATGTCCCCGCCTCAAGCTAACAAGCAAGATGATTCCATTACCTTTACTCATTTACGGGTGGAGCGTCACCGTTTACAACACCTCTCCTTACTGTGCAAGGAATACCCCAAGTCACATTATAAGGCTGACCTCAACCTAACCACACCTTATAGGACAGTGCTCCTAGTTCTCTTAACCGGGTATGAATCAGTCTGGGACTTTCTTAACTGGGTCTATGTCTATTCGGTGCACATTATAGGCCAATGCAATCCTCTTTCAACTACACGTCAGGAATACAACAATAATAAATATTTTTGTGTACAAAGAGATGCTTCTAATACAAGCAAATGTGTACAATAGTTCAATTAATGCACTCTAGTATGATATGTACTTATGCTCAATAGAGTTTATGTAATTCACCTCTCAAAGATATGTTTATCAAATAGTGCGTGAGAGGATAATATAAATGATCTTTGACTCAGGTGTGAAATATTCACTATGTGTATTTCAAAGATCTAGAGCTCAAAGGAAATAATATCTCCAAAAGTATTTTTCAATAATAAAGAATAGGATGATGTTGGCTTTTTGAGTATGATCCCTGTTTTGATACTGACAAAGCACAAGTTACTTATGTGTGTTTTTAAGTGCTTGAACAGGTTTACTATTCAACACACACATAAAGCAAAAGGGAAAATGGAAGCTAGTAGACTTAAAACTTACTTCAATTGGCGCATTCCATATAGCGATGAGCAAAAGAAGAAGACATTTTGATTTTAGTTGTATTGCATTTAATTTTTATTATTTGGTCTGTAATAATGCATACATCCTGTATGATATGATTTGAATGCTTAGATCACCATAGTTTGACCATAGGGAACCAAATGATCTTAGGGAACTTAACATTTCTAAGAAAAATCTTTTTTCTAAATGACTAAAATCATTCAAAAGGTTTAGAAATAATTTAGGGTCATATTTGGGGTTGTTCGAGCAACGTTAAGTTTTTAAGCTTAATTCAAAAGTCTCGGTAGACCGAACCCTTTTAGTTTAAAATAGCTTGGTTGACCGAATCAGCCCTAAGTCAAAAGTTTGACTTGCTTGGTCGACCGAACCCTTTTAGTTCAAATCAGCCTGGCCAACCAAACTAGCCCTGAGTCAAAATTTTGACTTGCTCGGTCGGCCGACCCACTTTTGAACTAAACTTCCTCGGTCGACCGTCCTCTGAGAATTTCACTTTTCCACCAACTTAGTTAACCAAACTCATAGTTCGAAATAGCATCGGTCGACCGAACCTCAAAAATTGTCAACCAACCTTTTACCTTGGTCGATCGAACCTACGAAGGGTTCGGAATCGGCTTGATACGGTCGACCAAATCCATAGTTCAAAAGTGTCACGGTCGACCGAACTTATAAAAGTGGTTGATCGAACCTTGTCTATGGTCGACCAAACCTCTCGAATTCTGAATTTTGTAAGGTCTTAAATGTGATTAACTTTTAATTAAACAATTTGAAAAATACCCAACGTGTCCCCAACAGTCATATTTTGAGTAAAATCTATAAATACCTCCTCATAACCTCAAATTGGTAACTTTGATTAGTCATAATTTTCTCTCAAATTTATTTTGGCTTTTCCTAATCAAAGTTCTCCCAAAACCATTTTTAATGCAAAAAATTTTTTCTTTGGGGTAAAATATTTTAAACTCTCTCATACTCTCTTTCAATCTTTCTTTTGAAAAATCTTTTTAGAAGAGATTATTTTATTTTGGTTATTTAGTTTGTATCCATAGCATATACTCTCACTCAAGCCTTTATTTCAAAATCATTTGGAGAATATACTTAGGGTTTCTCCCATAGTTTCTTTGATAAATATTCTTGTGGAGAAATTGTTTATGGCATTGTGAATCTTTGCACAACTCATTGCAAAGATTCATAAGCTCACTTGTGCTTATTGACAAAATTATTTTTGAGAGTTGCTCTAGGGTTTCTTTCGATTATTTTTCTTGATAATATTTTTGGAAGAAATTACTTATTGCACAAATATTTTCTTGAGCTTAAATTCCAGATTCTCCAAATATTTTTATTTGTAAAAATCTTTTTTGGAGAACATATTTCTTGTTTATATATATTCATCTATATATTATTTCTGCAAAAATTATTTGAAAAACAAAACCCTAGATTCTCTTATATTTTTTTATTAAAATATATTTTTGGAGAAAATTTCTTATTAGGGTTTAAACATATTTAAGTACCCTTTCTCTACTGAGCAAAACTTCATATCATAAGAGAGTGCATGTATTTGAGCTTTTAATGTGTACATCCATGCTTGTATTTAGAAGCGTTTTAGTATGTACAAAAATATTTTAATGTATCGGTTGGGTTCATCTTGTAAATTGAACTGGGTAGTCTCAACCCTGTAAGTGAGACCGATTGGGTTCAGCCCATAAATTGAAGTGAGGAGTCTCTATCCCGTAAGGAAGACAAGTTGGGCTTAGCCTTGTAATTGAGTTGGGGTTTACCTTACCCCATAAGGAAAGGTTGTAACGGCTTCTACTCCGCCCGTTTAAGTGAGCAGGGATAGTGTAATCCTTGGGGGGTATGCCCAAGGTGGGGATGTAAGCTGGTTTGGCCGAACTTCGATAACAAATATTGCCTCTCTCTCTCTCTCTCTCTCTCTCTCTCTCTCTCTCTCTCTCTCTCTCTCTCTCTCTCTCCCTATCTCATTTAATTATTGCATTTTAATTTCCATATGTATATGCTTGCTTGTTCACTACTAAAATTATTTGCATGCATATATTTAATTTAAATGAGATATGTTGCACACGTGTATGTCTGCACTGATAGCTTAATCATTTTACATACATGTTTTTAATATTGAATGTGATATGAAGTGTGGTGAATCGAAATGTTTTAATTAGCCGAAAAGTTTTTAAATACCCAATTCACCCCTCTCTTGGGATCACACCAATTCCAACAGATGATGATGATTAGCCTTTCAAAAAAAATATTTTCAAATAAGCACAAGAATACCTCCAACAAATATTTTCAAGATAAAGTATAGTAGATGCTGAATATAGCTTACAAAGAATATTTTAGCAATATGCACAAAAATAAGCTCTTCAGTCTTGCAATGAAAGTGCACAAAGACTCGCAATCTAAGATCAGATTTTCCCAACAATATTTATCACAAGAAATATTATGGGAAAGTTCTCAAAGCAACCTCTCAAAAATATTTTCAAAACGAATGGATATGTGAGAGTATAAGTATTAGAATGATATATAAATTAGCCTTCATCAATGAAGATCAAGCACTATTCAAGTTGCAATTAGTTTGCAAGTGAAGAGTATGAAAATTATGCTCTCTACTTTAAAAAGATTTTTCAAGAAAGAATCAAAAAGAGAGTATAATATGCGTTGCATATTAAAGAATGTAAGCAATAATTGCATTAAAATCTTTAAGAGAGTTTTTGCTAATCAGTGCCCCTAATTATGCTTACAAATGGGGTACTTAAAGAATTCCTAGAAATTACGACCATTAGGGACACTGTGGGAATTTTATATAAGTTTAATTACAAATTAACCCCGATTAACCACTGAAAAATTTACTGAACCCAAGAGGTTCGGTCGACCAAGGGGTTTGCCGGTTGACCATTCAAGCCAAAGATTTAACTTTTCAGGCTAAGCTTAGTTGACCAAGGGATGATTCAATCGGCTGACAGAAGGCAACATCAAACGCTTCGTCGGTTCAGTTGACCAAGGAAAAAGACTAGTCGGCTACTCATGTGGTTCAGTTGACCATGACATTTTTAAGCTAAGAGGCCGGTTGACCTAGGACGGTGGAAGGTCAAATTTTCAGAGGCCAGTCGACCATGGACACTACGTTCAAAATTGGGTCGGTCGACTGAACCTTAGTCAAATTTTGACTTTGGGCAAACAGTGTGGTCGATCGACTGATAGATGTAAAACATGAATGATTCGGTCGACCGAGGATATTAAAATTTTAATGTTTTACCCTTAATTTGACCCTAAAGTTATTCTAAAACCTTTGTAGGATTTAGACAATTTTTGAAAAGGTTTTAGGTTAAAGGTTTGGTCCGTATGGTTAGTTTATAGCCTTTGAGCGTAAGATCTTGTCATGCATGCAGTGCATTATTACAGACCATTTAATATTACAAACCCAAAAATTTAATTACAATTACAAATGAAAAACTTGGTCTTCATTCCTTTCGCTCTTCAAGTGTCATCCTGTGATGTGAGCATTTAGTTCCTTATGGCATTTGCTATATCCTTACCATCCATGTGTGCTATGAATAATTATGTTCAAAAGCTTAGAGCACAAGTAAGATACAAAGTGATTTGTTATTATAAAAATGAGATACGACTTATAGAGTCAACAACAACAATTTCCTTTGTTTTTGTTCAAAGGACAATTAGCTATCTTATGCCCTTTTTTTTTTGCAATGATAGCATTTCATGCTATCACCTTTGCTTGCTTCTCCTCTTTCAATTTTTTTGCTAAACTTTTGTTTTCTCATCAAATTTTTTTTTTTGAATTTTCTTGCAAGTAGAGCTACATCATCTTTACTATATTCATCATCATCCTCAGTTATTTCTTTTTGAGTTAATGATTTCAAGGCAATACCCATTACTTTCTTAGGTTTTTCCAATTCTAATGTCATATTCTTCTTCTTAACTTCACAAGTCATGAATGACTCGACTAACTCATCAAGGGAAACCTTGGTGAGATATTTAGCTTCTTCGATGTTTGTTGATTTTGCATGCCATGATTCGGGTAATGATCGAAGAACCTTTTGTACATTATCTTCCATCGAATAAACCCTACCAAGTGCTTTTATCCATTTATGATGTGAGTAAAGCGAGTAAATATGGATGTGACTATTTCACCTTCATCCATTTTAAACATCTCAGACTCTTTTACTAGCATACAAATCTTAGATTTCTTGACTTGGTATATGCCTTCAAACGTGATTTCGAGCTTGTCCCAAATTTCTTTTGCGGTCTCACATCCGCAAATGCGATTGTACTCATCATCATTTAAAGCACAATAAAGGCAATTTTTTGTTTTGAAGTTAAGCTGTACTAACCTCTTTTCAGTTGTTGCCAATTCTATTCTTGACTTTGGTATATCTTCACCTTAGTCATTTTTCTTGGTGAAGGCGAAATCTCCATTAGCGATAATCTCCTACATATCTAGATCGCATGATTGAATGAAGATAGTCATTCTACTATCCATGATGGAAAGTTAGTCCCATTGAGTTTAAGTGGTTAATCCATAGATTGCCCCCTAAGAGAATGTAGTGTCTACCATTTGATAATCTCCCTCTTTGGATGCTTTGCTAGACATTCTAATTTGAATGATAATTTTTCTTTCTTATTTTCATAAAACACCTAAAATCAATCTAACAACAAAACTCAAATATGGCACAATGGTGTCCTTTTGAGCTTCTTAAGGTGAGAATAACTCCTATAATAGTGAGATTATTTGATATTTAAAACTAATAAATAAATAAGCATGGAAGAGGCTTACATCTTGTTAATTATGATTTTATTGAATATTTGTATACCCATTATCTACCACACTTTGTAGGACATTATTTGAGTTTAGCCATTAGACCCACCTAGCCCACACGTTGTGATAACTTGACAACTTGCTAGGGATAATAGGGAGTCAAGTGAGGGATCAACTTTTGATTACCTTTGAATTAAATTGATCAAAATCTTCAATTCTTCCCACTATTTTTCCAAGCCTATACTAGTATGTTTAGGTTAAATAGGGATGGAATAGCATTAGCCCTAAGAGATGAATCTCCATGGATGCACTAACCATTTCACTCGAATTGCACTCTGTTTGCTAACTTGCAATAAGAGATGATCAAGAACTTTGCTAGCACCGAAGCTTGCGGATCCCTGAAATAGAATAGAAATATTTATTATTTTGGCTTAAAACTAGAAACCATACACACAATTTCCTTCATCCTTAGGGCTCATTTTCTTCATGATTTTTTTTATTCTGAAAAAATATTTCTTTCAACATTTCGTCATTGATCTATGTCATTGCATTTGGCCCCTTAGCTAAGTAAATAAGCACCATTATAACACAAATCTGCAAGAGTCATGTCATTAATTCATGAAGAAAATGGAAAATGTTTTTGCCCTATATTCTACGATCCCCTTTTCTTTTTAAGTCGGACTACTAATGGCAATGAAATTGTTGGCGCGTGCCCAAGGTTTGAGAAATCCACTACCCAAATATGTTAACTTTGTTGTTTTTTGTTCCACATTGGTAGAATAGTTCCACATTAGTATAAACAATTGTTTTGAATTTTTTGAATTATTTGTCCCACATTGGAGAGAAGTATTTTTTGGACTTGAGGTTGAAGCTATATAAAGAGCTGAACTCTTCATTTGTAAAACACACCTCAAAGTTATACTTTGTTAAGAAGTAGTGGATTGATCGTCGGTGCCCGAGGACGTAGGTAATTCTATACCGAACCTCGTTAATTTCTTGTCTTATTCTTTTTACTATTTTATTATTAGTTTCTACATTGCTTTAGTTTCTTATATATTCAATTGTAATAGTTGTAGTTTTGGTGTTTGGCACAAGTGGGGTGCCCGACACAACAATTGGTATCAGAGCTAGGTTGAATAGTGTCGATACGGAGGTGTTCCTCTGTTAGGATCCTTGATTCCACGTTTGATGCCTAAGAGAGATCTTTTCTAAGCGAGTGCTCAAAAACCATTGCGACTCAGTCGCTCCCTGGAGGTCGGCTTTGTAACGACCCGAATTTAAAATGGTATTTAAACAATAAAAGAAAATGGAATGGAAACCGACATAGAAGGAGGCAGTCGACGACATTGCATTTTGGAAGGATAAATCGAGGAAAAGTTATCAAGGCCTCATCAACGAACACAGGGGATTCGTCGACGAAGGCATAAGAAGATTCGTCGACGAACACAGAGGATTCGTCGACAAAGGCATAAGAGGATTTGTCTACAAACATAGGGGATTTGTCGACAAAAAAATACTGAGAGGCGTTCTGAGCCGACTGAATTTCCTCGACGAGGACTGAATTTTGTCAACGAATGATGTGGTTTGTCGACGAAATCCCCTGTCCTATAAATAGAAAAATCCAGAAATTTGCTTCATAAGTAAGAAATCTCTCTCCTCTCTCTCTCTCCCCTTTGGTCCTCTCTCTCTTTTTCATCAATTTCGGGCTAGATCTTCACCGGATCGACAATCCGAAGTCACCACGACGCTCCTTAGGAAGTTCTCTCCAAATCTTTCGGAGCGGATCATTGGTGAAAGTAAGGTGGAAACCATCCTAAATCCAAGGTAAGGCTTTCTACTCAATATTTGGATTTTTGACAGTTGAGAAAAGTGTTATAAGCTTAGAAATATTGAACTTTAGTTCTGGGAAATATTGTTTCCAGGGTGTTGAGTTGAGAACCCTGCGGGAGCAGGGTAGATTTTCTTAGGGGCTTTTCAACAATCAAGTAAAGGGATAAACTAAACTAGTTCCTTTTGAGAAAATGTATATATATATATATATATATATATATATATATATATTTAGTATTTGATTTCTAGAAAGTAAATATGTTTATATATATATGATTTATATTTGGGAAAATACTGTTTAAATGATGATATGTTGAATACGTGAAAAATCTGTTCAGTGTGGCATGAGTATAAAATGTTGTGAAATACTGTTTTCTGGAATGGGATTATGATATGGATTTTTTTTTTTATAATTGGGAAAATCGGCGTATGGGTCGAGATTTATATATATATATATATATATATTTGCCAGCGTATGGGCTGTGCTATGATGTGATTTGCTAGCGTATGGGCTGTGCTATGATATGTTTGTTGGCGTACGGGCCGAGCTATGGATGTGATTTTCCATCGTACGAGCTGTGCTATGATATGTTTGCCGGCGTACGGGCCGAGCTATGGATGTGATTTTCCAGTGTACGGGTTGTGCTATGATTTGCCGACGTACAGGCCGAGCTATGATAAAATGTGTAATACCAGCGTACGGGCTGATGATTTTCATGATATACGTATATATGCAAAATAATATGATTGATGTGAAAATTAATGATATGAAATATCCATGTATCATAGTTTCAACATATGTTATATGATATCAAAACCTGGTCTAGGCTAGCACTTGCCCGGTAGCGTTGCTATGTGTCCATGGTTTTCGTGATCATGATATTTTTGTTAACACCGCTGTATGGAGTGGTATGAGATTGGATGGTCGATATGGTTTTTAAAAAGTGTGTGATCGCCCCTAGTGTACGAACCAGGTCAAGCTGACCCATCGGACTTACAGACTATACTATTGACTTGGCAGTGGTCGACCAACCATTATCAAGTCCCACCTTCGAGCCACACAACCCCGCATGTGGGGGTAATACATGACAACAGCCAGCTAACCTACCAGGAATGTTTTATGTTATTATTATTATTATATGAGATGGAATTTGTTTATGAAAATGCAGTATGTTCTGCCATGATTTGATATATATAAGTTTTCCCAGATTTGACGGAACAGTTAGTGTGTATATTATGTATGGTATATGTAGAACACAAATTATTCATGTTGCCACACACTGTTATTAGTTTATTTCCCTTACTGAGAGGTGTCTCACCCCTAAATTTTATAAACTTTTTAGGAGCCCTAGATAGGAGAGCGGGAAAAGCCCTGCCAAGCTAGAACTATTTTCTGCCCTTTTTGAAGGGTAAGTTTTACTAGGGACAATTAGATTTTTGTGGGATGTGTCCCTAGATTTTGTTCTTTTGGGATGTATATATCGAAATACAGTGGTATAGTCACTCTGGTATTTGCAGTATTATGAGGGATGTTTTATATTTTTACAATATTATGATTATGTGTTTCCTACTGCTTAGGCTTCCGTGTTGTGTTCTGATTTATCCCTGGTACCCATGAGTCCAGGTGTACTATGATCTACTGAGTTGGGAATTGTGATATTGATAAAAAAAAAATGTGGAAATTAAGTAGGTCACCCCAGTTTGGTATCAGAGCCTAGGTTGCTAGGTTCTGTAAACTATAGAATGCAACGGAAACAATACCATAGTCTAGGAAAAGATTTAAGGTTGTTCTACAGTCTAAAGGCAGGACTTCCATGGTAGTTTCTTTGTTTTTCCTAGGGTGACAATTTCAGGAAAACCATAGTAAACTATTGTCGGATTGTGTTCCTAGAATGTAGGACTGGGGATTAGGAATGAGCTAGAAATGTTGAGATAAGTGGTGAGGATAGGTGGGTAAATTATAAAGATAGAATTCCTAAGTTGTAGTTGTTGTTTTTAGGATAAATCTAGAAGGAAATAGTGTCCATGTAAGTGGCAATGATGGAGCAGGACCATCATGTGCAGCTGGGACCAACTCTGACGCAGTATTACGTAGTGTGGCTTAGCAGGTTATGGCTGAAATCGCTAGGAGCTCGAGGGAGCAGAGTGGTCCATTTGCAGGTCATGGGTGCACTATATAGAAGTTTACAAAGATGAATCCTTCGACATTCTCGGGTGGAGTTGATCCTGCAGCCGCTGAGAACTGGATGCAGGAGACCGAGAAGGTCTTGGCCATGTGCAGTGTACTAAGGAACAGAGGGTCCTTTTTGCCACTTATAAACTGACAAGAGAGGCCGTGAGGTGGTGGACTGCAGTGAGACTTTTGGAGCAGCAGAGGGCGACTCCTATAGCCATGACATGGGACTAGTTTAAAGAATTGTTTTTCGATAGATATTTTCTAGCTATCGTGAGGAAGGCTAAGGTAGAAGATTTCCTGAGTCTGAAGCAGGGACAGCTATCTGTCCAGCAGTATGCAGCGCGTTTCATCGAGCTCTCTCGTTTCGCCCCATACATTGTTCTTGATGAAGTGAGGAAAGCCAGGCAGTTTGAGAGAGGTTTGAGATGGAGCATATACAAGCAGGTAGTGGTGTTACGGATCCAGGACTTTGCTGAGTTGGTTGACAGGGCAGTCTTGGCAAAGATTGGTGAGCATCTTGATGCAGAGGAGTAGGGATAGAGGAAGAGATCTGCATCTATGGGCTACCAGCAGGGTCATAGACTGGGTCAGTGGAGGAGAGGAAACCATGGCAGAGGGCAAAGACAGGAGACGGGAGGACGCGAGGTGCAGGCAGGGATGGGTCCTCCAGTCTGTCAAACTTGTGGTAGGAGGCACTGGGGGGAATGTCGAGCTGGTGGTGTTGTGTGCTATCGCTGCGGTAGATTAGGGCATATGGCGCGAGATTGTCCTACCCCACCAGATGCAGTTCCAGCTCCTAGACTATATCAGGGAGGTTATCAAGCGCCATGTGGGGGCCAGCAGAGGAATACGGCTCCAGCCAGGGTGTTTACTCTGACGTCGGGTGAGGCTGAGACGTCAAGTGACGTGGTGACATATATGGTTGCTATGTTTTCTTTTAAAGTTATAGCATTATTTGATTCAGGAGCTACACACTCGTTTGTGTCTTCGAGATGTGTTAAATTTTTCTGGGGTTGAAACACAATTATTTGAAATTGAATTGTTGGTATCTACACCGACTGGGTTAGTAGTGAAGTGTAATAGGGTGCTCTAGGGTTGTCCAGTTGATATTCAAGGAAAATATTTGTCGGCTAATTTGATAGTGCTGGACATGTACGGGTTTGATGTTATCTTTGACATGGATTGGCTAGCAGCTAATTTTGCCAGCATAGATTATCGAGCACGAGAAGTGATATTCAGGCCTCCGGGGAAAGTAGAATTCGAGTTCGTAGGGTCGCGAGTGCAATCCCCACCCCAGCTAGTTTTAGTTGTTCAGGCCAGAAGATTATTGCTGAGTGGTTGTCAGGGGTTTGTGGCTGTTGTAAAGGAGATGTCAAAAAATGAATTGAAACTTGCTAGCACGCCTATAGTAAAGGAGTTTACAGATGTTTTCCCAGATGAGTTACCATGCTTGCCACCCGATCGTGAGGTAGATTTCTCTATTGATCTACCTTCCCGTACATCGCTGATTTCTAAAGTACCATATCGGAAGGCGCCAGTGGAGTTAGCAAAGTTGAAGAATCAGTTGCAAGATCTTCTTGATAAGGGCTTCATACGACCTAGTATATCCCCGTGGGGAGCTCCAGTTTTATTTGTGAAGAAGAAAGACGGGACCATGAGAATGTGTATATACTATAGTGAGATTAATAAAGTGACAATCAAGAACAAGTATCCTCTACCCCGTATCGACGATATGTTTGACCAACTCCAGGGTACACGGGTGTATTCAAAGATTGATCTCAAATCCGGCTATCATCAAGTGAAAGTGAAAGCAGAAGACATCTCAAAGACGGCCTTCAGGACTAGGTACGGGCATTACGAGTTTCTTGTTATGCCGTTGGTTTGACAAATGCTCCTGTGGTATTTATGGACTTCATGAATAGAGTCTTCCACCAATACCTAGACCGATTTGTTGTTGTTTTTATTGATGATGTACTGGTCTATTCGAGGAGCTATGAGGAGCATGAGTCGCACTTGAGGCAGGTTTTGCAAACACTTCGGGAAAAGAAGTTGTACGCCAAGTTTAGTAAATGTGAATTTTGGCTTGAGAAGGTCGTGTTCTTGAGGCATGTTATTTCAGGAGATGGAATTTTTGTAGATCCCATTAAGATTAAGGTGGTAGTGAATTGGGTTAGATCGAGGAACGTCCAGGAGATCAGGATTTTCTTGGGGCTAGCTGGCTATTATCGTCGTTTCATTGAGGGATTCTTAGCTTTGTCAGAACCTTTGACATGATTGACGAGGAAGAATGTCAGATTTAAGTGGGACGACAGTTGTGAGCAGAGTTTTCAAGAACTGAAGCAAAGATTAGTCACAACACCAGTATTGGTTATCCTATCAAGGGGCGAGGGGTATGTTATTTACAGTGATGCGTCCTTAAAGGGACTTGACTATGTATTGATGTAGCATGGTAGGGTAGTGGTGTATGCGTCCAGGCAACTGAAAGAATATGAAAAGAACTACCCTACACATGATTTTGAATTGGCTGCAATGGTACACGCACTGAAAATTTGGAGGCATTACCTGTATGGCGAGCAGTGTGAAATTTTCTCCGACCATAAGAGTTTAAAGTATTTCTTCACGCAAAAGGAACTAAATATGAGACAAAGAAGGTGGTTAGAGCTCATAAAAGATTTTGATTGCACCATCAGTTATCACCTGGGGAGAGCAAACGTGGTAGTTGATGCGTTGAGCAGGAAATCTAGGGAACCTGTGTTGGCAGCTATGGAGATCCAGCATTTGATCATGATGGATCTGGAGAGACTCAGCATAGAGTTGGTAGAGAGTAATCTCCCAGTGTGTATTGTCAGCCTAGTGGTACAGCCTACTCTGCAGGAAATAATTAAAGCTGCCCAGAAAGAAAATCTAGAATTGGTAAAGGTGATGGACAGAGTGCAAAATGGTCAGGGAGAGGAATTCAATATTGCAGATGATAGAGCCTTGCGATTCCGTTCCAGATTATGTGTTCCAGCCGATACTGAGATCAGGAAGACTGTTCTAGAGAAGGCTCACAGATCTTTGTATACAGTTCATCCTGGTAGTACGAAGATGTATAGAGATCTACGAGAGTCGTACTGGTGAAGTGGTATGAAGAGAGAGATCGCCGAGTATGTAGCCCAGTGTTTGACGTGTCAGCAGGTAAAGGCTGAGCACCAGAGGCCGATAGGGCAGTTGTAGCCGCTATTTATCCCAGAGTGGAAGTGAGATCATATATCTATGGACTTCGTGTCAGGACTGCCGACGACATTACATGGCCAGAATGCCATCTGGGTGATTGTTGACCGTTTGACTAAGACCGCCCATTTTATTCCTATCAAGATCAACTACTCCCTCAACCGTTTAACGGAGATCTACATTCAAGAGATAGTTCGTTCTCATGGGGTGTCTGTATCTATTGTGTCAGATCGAGACCCACGATTCACGTCACTATTTTGGAGGAGCTTGCAGGAGGCTCTAGGGTCTCAATTATCGTTTAGCACGACATTCCATCTGCAGTCAGATGGACAGACTGAGAAGACAATACATACATTAGAGGATATGCTCCGAGCATGTGTATTGGTTTTTGGGGGTAGTTGGACTCAGTTCTTGCCACTAGTAGAGTTCGCATATAATAACAGTTATTAGTCCAGCATTGGCATGATACTGTTTGAGGCTTTATACGGTAGGAGATGTCGTTCTTCTTTGTTCTGGGATGAAGTGGGTGAGCGGCGAGTAGTAGGGCCACAGTTTGTGAAGCAAGCGCGTGATAAGGTTCGGCTTATTAGAGACAGGATTAGTGCAGCTCAGAGCCGACTGAAAAGTTATGCTAATAATCGTTGTAGGAATCTGGAATTTGATGTGGGTAATCATGTGTTTCTGAAGATAGCTCCGATGAAAGGGGTTATGCTATTTAGGAAGAAGGGTAAACTTAGTCCTAGGTTTATTGGTTCATTTGAGATTTTAGATAAAGTGGGGCCGATAGCCTATAGGCTAGCTTTGCCACTTATGTTGTCCAGGATCCACGACGTATTTCATGTTGCTATATTGAGAAAATACGTCCCCGACCCTTCTCATGTCATTAGTTATTATGAGTTAGAGCTTAGTGATTCACTAGTGTATGAGGAGATACCACTACAAATTTTGGATAGGAAAGTACATGAGGTATGTAACAAGAAGATTCCTCAGGTAAAAGTTTTATGGAGGAATCATGCGTTAGAAGAGGCTTCTTGGGAGTCCGAGGAGCAAATGAAACAGAGGTATCCACATCTATTCCAAGAAAGTTGATTGGATAAAATGTCAGTAGTTAGGTAGTTTCTTTTGCAGGTACATGTAATGGTTTAAATAGTGTAGCATTTTAGTTTTAAGAGAATTTTTCTTTTGTATATGTAATCTCCCAAGACTTGGAATGTAACCACGATATTCCTCCGCCATAAGTGAGGGTAGGTAATAAAATAAGTAGACCCTTTTCTTGTTAAGGGATGATGAGTTTGGTGAATAGTAAATTTCAAGGACGAAATTTTATAAGAAGGAGAGAATGTAACGACTTGAATTTAAAATGGTGATTAAACAATAAAAGAAAAGGGAATGGAAACCGAAATAGAAGAAGGCAGTCAACTTCGTCGACAAACACAGGGGATTCGTCGACGAAGGCATAAGAGGATTCATTGACAAACACAAGGGATTCGTTGACAAACACAGGGGATTCATTGACGAAGATATACCGAGAGGCGTTTTGAGCTGACTGAATATTGTCGATGAGGACTAAATTTCGTCAACGAAATTATTGAAGGATTCGTCGACGAATGACATGGTTCGTCAATGAAATCCTCTGTCCTATAAATAGAAAAATCCAAAAATTTACTTCATAAGTAAGAAATCTCTCTCCTCTCTCTCTCCCTTTCGGTCCTCTCTCTTTCTTTCGTCAATTTCAGGCCAAATCTTTGTCGGATTGACAATCCGAAGTCACCCCGACGCTCCTGGGTAAGTTCTCTCCAAATCTGCCGGAGCGGATCGTTGGTGAAAGCAAAGTGGAAACCATCCCAAATCCAGGGTAAGACTTTCTACTCAATATTTGGATTTTTGACATTTAAGAAAAGTGTTATACGCTTATAAATATTGAACTTTAGTTCTGGGAAATATTGTTTCCAAGGTGTTGAGTTGAGAACCCTGTAAGAGCGAGGTAGATTTTCTTAGGGGCTTTTCAGGAATCAGGTAAGGGGATAAACTAAGCTAGTTCCTTTTGAGAAAATGTATATATATATATATAGTATTTTATTTCTTGAAAGTAAATATGTTTATATATATATGATTTATATTTGGAAAAATACTGTTTAAATGATGAAATGTTGAATATGTGAAAAATCTGTTCAGTGTGGCATGAGTATAAAATGTTCTGAAACAATGTTTTCTGGAATGGGATTATGATACGAATTTTTTTTATAATTGGGAAAACCGGCGTATGGGCCGAGATTTATATATATATATATATATTTGCCAGCATGTGGGCTGTGCTATGATGTGATTTGCCAGCGTACGAGCCGTGCTATGAAATGTTTGCCAGTGTACGAGCCAAGCTATGGATGTGATTTTCTAGCGTACGGGCTGTGCTATGATATGTTTGTCGGCGTACGAGCCGAGTTATGGATGTGATTTGCTAGCGTACAGGCTGTGCTATGATTTGCCGGCGTATGAGCCGAGCTATGATAAAATGTGTCATACTGGCGTACGGGTCGATGATTTTCATGATATATGTATATATGCAAAATGATATGATTGATGTGAAAATTAATGATATGAAATATCCATGTATCACAGTTTCAACATATGTTATATGATATCAGAACCTGGTTGGCTTGGTCTAGGCTAGCACTTGCACAGTACCATTGCTATGTGTCCATGGTCTTCGTGATCATGATATTTGTGTTAACGCCGCTGTACAGAGTGGTGTGAGATTGGATGGTCGATGTGGCTTCTAAGAAGAGTGTGATCGCCCCTGGTGTATGAACCAGGTCAGGCAGACCCATCAGACTTATAGACTGAACTGTTGACTTGGCAGTGGTCGGCCAACCATTGTCAAGTCCCGCCTTCGGGTCACACAACCCAGTCATGTGGGGATAATACATGACAACAGCCAGCTAACCTACCAAGAATGTTTTATGTTATTATTATTATATGAGATTAAATTTGTTTATGAAAATGCAGTATGTTCTGCCATGATTTGATATATATATATATATATATATATATGTTTTCCTAGATTTGACGGAACAGTTACTGTGTATATTATGTATGGTATATGTAGAACAAAAATTACTCATGTTGCCATACACTGGTATTAGTTTATTTCCCTTACTGAGAGGTGTCTCATCCCTAAATTTTATAAACTTTTCAGGTGCCCCAGATAGGAGAGCGGGAAAAGCGCCGCCAAGCTAGAGCTATTTTCTGTCCTTTTTGAAGGGTAAATTTTACTAGGGATAGTTAGATTTTTGTGGGATATGTCCCTAGATTTTGTTCTTTTGGGATGTATATACTGAAATATAGTGGTATAGTGACTCTAGTATTTGCAGTATTGTGATGGATGTTTTATATTTTTACAATATTGTGATTATGTGCTTCCTGCTGCTTAAGCTTCTGTGTTGTGTTCTGATTTATCCCTGATACCCACAGGTCCAGGTGTACTATGATCTGCTGAGTTGGGAATTATGATATTGATAAAAAAAAAATGTGGAAATTAAGCAGGTCGCCACAGGCTTGGTCAAAGTGAAATTTCATAGGATAAAACAGAGTAGACACAATTTGTACGTACTATTCATCCTAGACCTTTTGCTTTGTTGGTTGCTATTGAATATATAAAAGATGGAAGAAACTAGTGCAGCAGCAGAAGAAACTCTGTCCACACGAACTCCAGCCCCTTCGGCTTCGACATCATCGTCGAAGACGATAGCTAATGCTCGGTTTGAGGTGGAGAAATTTGATGGTACCAATAATTTTGGTATGTGACAATGTGAGGTGATGGACATCTTGTATCAACAAGAACTAGATATTGCTTGGATGATAAACCAGTAGATATGGGTGACAGATTGGAAAAAGATCAATCATCAGTCATGTGGTACGATTCATCTGTGTCTTTCTAAAAATTAGAAATATTGTGTTATGAGGGAGACATGTGCAATGAAATTGTGAAAGACATTGGAAGATACATTTATGACCAAAAGTTTGGAAAATCGGCTCTATTTGAAAAAGAAATTGTTTTGCTTCTAGTATCAACCAGGTATTTCCGATTAATGACCACATAAATGCTTTCAATAAAATTTTGGTCGATTTGTTAAATTTGGATGAAAAGGTGAAAGATGAGGATAAATCCATATTGTTACTGAATTCTCTCCCTAATGAGTATAAACATTTGACCACCACTTTATTGTATGGAAAAGATAAAGTTACTTATGATGTTGTTTGTACTGCATTGATTAGTACTGAATGCAGAAAGAAGGATTAGAGGATCCATAAGGAAACAACAGAAGCACTAACAATAAGGGGACGTTTCTCAGAGTCGTATGCCTGGAAGGAAGAGTAAATCTCATGGGAGGGGTAAATCTCATGGAAGACCTGCTAAAGATGAATGCGCCTTTTGTCGTGAGAGAGGGCATTGAAAGAAAGATTGACCTAAATTACAACAGAAGAATAAGGGCAAAGCACATTCTAATGCCAATATAGCCAATGATGATGGAAGTGAGATAGATTTTTCTTATGTTGGAATATCTTCATCACATTATTTTGGAGAGTGGATTTTCGATTCTGGTTGTTCCTATCACATGTGTCCCAATAAGGAATAGTTTTTTAATTTTGAAGAATTAGATGATGGGGTTGTTTTTATGGGAAATGATAATACTTGTAAAACAACTGGAATAAGATCAATACAGTTGAAATGTCAAGATGGAACTATTAAGACCTTAACTGATGTTAGGTATGTTCCAAGCCTAAATAAGAATTTGATTTCATTAGGTGACTTAGAATCTAAAGGGTTCACTGTCACTTTGAAAGATGGAACCTTAAAGATTAAATCAGGTGTGCTGGTAGTGATGAAAGGAATAAGGAAAAATAACTTGTATTATTTACAAGGTAGTACAGTTATTGGCTCAGCATCTTTTGTTTCTGAGAAAGATGCAGGTTCAGATACAACCAGGTTATGGCATACGCGATTAGCACATGCAGGAGAAAAATCCTTACAACAATTAGCTAAGCGAGGTTTGTTAAAGGTTGCAAAGGTGGGCAAACTTGAATTTTGTGAGCATTGCATTCTGGGAAAACCAAGTAGAGTGAAATTTGGCACAACAATCCACCATACTTAAAGTATTTTAGACTATATCCATACAGATGTATGGGGCCCCAAAAAAACGGTTTCGTTAGGTGGTATGCATTATTTTGTCACTTTTGTTAATGATTTTTCTAGAAGAGTTTGGGTGTATTCTATGAAGCATAAAAATGAAGTGTGTGATATTTTCCTTAAGTGGAAAAAATTAGATGAAACTCAAACTGGCAAAAAGATTAAACGGCTTAGATCAGATAATGGTGGTGAATACACGAGTGACCCGTTTATGAAGGTATGTTAGGATGAAAGTATTGCTCGACACTTCATAGTTCGAGATACACCACAGCAGAATGGGGTGGCAGAGTGCATGAATCAGACTTTGCTGGAGAAAGTTTGATGTATGTTGTCTAATTCTAGGTTAGACAAAAGGTTTTGGGCTGAGACTGCTAAATATGTGTGTCATCTCATCAATCGTTTACCATTATCTACGATAGGGGGAAAACACCCTATGAGGTATGATCTGGAAAGTCTGCTAGTGATTATGATTCTTTACATGTATTTGGTAGGACTTATTATCATATAAAGAATCTAAGTTGGATCCAAGAGCCAAGAATGTAAGAACCCGGAAAATATAAAGGGATTTCTGCAGATTTCGTCGACGAAGGCAGTAGACTTTTCGTCGACGAAGAGAAGCCGAGAGGTCTCGAAAATTCTAAATATCAGACTTCGTCGACAAGGCTACAGACATCCGCGATGAAATTCTTGATTTTTCGTCGACGAAGGTACTTTTCGTTGACGAAAACTGGGCGGGTCAAAGGCTTAAAAAGGGGATATTTGGTTTATTCTTCACTAAGTCTCTCTCTCTCACTCTCTCTCTAAACTCTCTCTCTAGATTTCCTTGCCGGTCCTTGATAGAATCAAAAATTTGAGGTTACCACGAGGATCATGGAGGCATTCTCTACAACTTCTGTGGATCGGAATCTCGGTTCGAGCATTTTTAGGTTTCGGGGCTCGATTTTCATTTCTGATTCAGTATATGTATAATAGTATGGATCGTAAGCATGTTTAGTATTGTGATTTGTAGACTTCGGAGTCTCGGTTCGTAGTTTTGAGGGCCGTAGAGTTCGTGGTTTGGTTTCGGGTTGAGGTAAGGGGATTCTGTTTATATCAGTTCATTTTTGAAATCAGGATCGGTAGGCCTGTAGGCTACGATCATACGTATGTTTTGACTACTTATTTGGGAAAATCTATCGAGTGAAAACACAGGATTTTTGGGTTATAGTTTTTGGGAAAAATTGGGGATTTCAGGTATCATTTCTTATTTGATTGGAAAATCATTTATGTTACTTAAACTATATTATTGAGGTGACCGTAATCCATATTTGTATAAATTGTATACTTGAAATTGTAAATGATATGATTTGCCATAAACTAAATAAGTGTGGTGTGTGTGTATGTATGTATGTTGTTCCAGATATTTGTGAAAAACAACTATGTGGCGGCTTATTACCGTACGCTGAAATG
The DNA here is from genome assembly GCF_029873635.1 of Malania oleifera. Lineage (NCBI taxonomy): Eukaryota > Viridiplantae > Streptophyta > Magnoliopsida > Santalales > Ximeniaceae > Malania > Malania oleifera. Next base: position 55,619,064 of record NC_080426.1, read on the forward strand.
TATAGGGACGTGAGTTCCAAAATGATTCCAAGTTTTGTGAAAAATGGCTAGGGGCGGCTAACTACAGTACGCCGTAACGACTAGGGGCGACTAACTACCGTACGCCATAACGGCTAGGGGCGGCTAACTACCATACGCCGTAGCTAGGTGCGGCTAACTACCATACGCTGTAACAGCTAGGGGCGGCTAACTACCATACGTTGTGCCCTGTAATGGCTAACTATTGTGGGCAAGAGTGGCCGACTCTATATCCGGGGTGCAAAATATCACCAGTATGATTCGGTTGGTCACCGAATGTAGCAACAGACCACAGTAGGCCTAGGTTGATGCAACGTAGTTTGCACATAGTAACGTAATCGGGGTTAGACCAGGTGACCTTGTGTAGTTGCATGTGTAGCAATGGATTCACAGTGGGCCTGAGTCGGAAACCTTCGTAGTTTAATATGTTGGAACGTAACTGCTGTGAGACTAGGTGACTTGTGCAGTTGTGAGTAGTGTGACGACACTGACCATATATATGTATGTATGTATTTGAGTATCGTATGAACTGGAATGGATTTTGTGGAAATACTGGAACTATATGGAATTGGATGGAAATGTATGGAACTTGTTTTGAAACTGTATGTATGTGTTTCAAACTGTATTGTATGTATGTGTTATGAAGTATGAAAATGACACTGGTATGCCACATACTGATATAACTTGTTTTCTCCCTTACTGAGAGGTGTCTCACCCCGAATATATACAAATGTTTTTCAGGTCCTTTGGGTAGCCGAAATTAGCATCCTAGCATCCGGAAGCGGGGGGTGTGTTTAGCTACTGTTAGTACCTGATAGGTACGAATTTCGTAACCGGGTTGTCCTGATGGATTTTGTAGACACTCGTGGTATGTATAGTATTTGTAAGTATGTTTAACCGTGTATGGTATAGATTCTGGTATGGTACAGTTTGATGTAAAGAAAGACCGTATTCCGTTGCATATTTTGATGAGTATGGACATGTGTATGTATGTATATAGGGCATCCGTTCACCCCACGAGGTCGGACCCTCTTTGTATGTGGTATCATTTAATGTTTTAATTGATACAGAGATAGGTTAGGTTACTTAAATTCACCTCTGGGTTCCATTTCAGGGTTCGGGGCGGGCGTGACAAAGAAAGCAATATTCTAGCGGATAAGTGCAAGAGTCAAAGGATACCGTCTTTGGTGTCTAGAGATGAAAAAAATAAATTTAAGTAGGGATGTGACTTTTGATGAACTTGCGATGATGAAGAAAACAATACGCAAGGAGTCACGAGTTGAAGAGAAGACTAGTGGTACTCAACAACAGGTGGAGGTTGAAACAATTTTGGGAAACTTAGTGAGAAATGAGACTACACAAGGTAACTCTCCAGTTACGGTGGGGAATAGTGTACAAGAAGAGGAGATTTCAATTCGAGAATCTTCACAGCAACAAGAATCAATTGTTTCTCAAAGGTCAAGACGAGAAATTTGAAAACCTACTCGGTATACTGATATGGTGACCTATGCACTTCCAGTTGTGGATGATAATGTTCCTTATACTTTCAAAGAAGTAATGAGGAACTCTGAATCAGACAAGTGGAAAAGAGCGATGAATGAAGAAATGCAGTTTCTTCATCAAAATTAGACTTGAAAGCTAGTCCAGCTGTCCAAGGGTAGGAAAGCAATTGGTTGCAAATGAGTTTATGTAAAGAAAGAAGGATTTGCAGATGCAAATAATGTTCGCTTCAAAGTTAGATTGGTAGCTAAAGGTTACGCACAGAAGGAAGACATTGATTATAATGAGATATTTTCTCCAGTTGTTAAAATAAACGAGGTTCAAGTTTGTGTGGATATTAATCCAGTTCATTAGTGTTTAAATTTAATTAATTATTTTTACAAATATTTTAGTCATTTCATCACCTTGTTAAATATATAACAACAAAATTAATACTTTCCATAATTTAATATCAATAGTTCAAATGGGGAGTAATTTATGTATTTTTTTATTATTTTAAACTTAATTTAAATAACATAATAATTAATAAATAGGGCTGAAGGGGTGGTGTTGGTTAAAATTCCAAATGATAAAAAAGAACAAATAATTAATGAATTATTATGTTAGTGGGAAACATTGAAAAGTTGCATTATAACCGTCAAATTTAACTCGAAGAAAACCTAAAACGACACCAAATTAACTCCAAGAAAACGTAAAACGACACCAAATTGGGGCAAATAAAATTTATTAAGTAACGTTACTTTTGAAGTAACGTAATAATTTTCCCTTGTGGCATTGCGCGGTGGGGGGGTGGGACTACTACATTTAAAAATGATGGCAAAAGGAGGGTCCCCGTAAATAAGAAGAATATGGAGATCCTTGCGACACCCAACAACGCATCTAATTGCGAGGCCTGGTCCAGCGTCTGCTTCCCCTTCTCTTCTTTTTCTTCTCCGGCGAACCTAGTGTTTGCCGGGTTATTCTCTGGCGAACGTCAAGGCGGTCTACTCGCCCCTCGTCTCAGGTCAGATTCTTTTTTGTTATTATTATTATTATTGAGAAATCGCTCCAGATCTGATACCGCCGTTTCCCAATTTGATCAAACCAGATCTTTATCTTCTCTGTTCTCTTCTTTTTCCGTGATTCTTCTTCTCCGGTTATTTTTTTTTTTCAAGAAGGAAATCACTCGAGATAATTGTATTTATGAAATTGATCAAATCAAATCTTAAACAGTACTCTTCTTCTTCTTCTTCTCGCTGTTGAGCCTGTAATTCAACTATGCTCCTTATCATTTTTCCTATTAGATAGTCATGGCAAATGTTCAGCACTTCTTGTGGCCAAGGGCCTTGCTGCACTTCTTTAAATAATAAATTTGGGGCTGTGATATTCTGCGATTTTTTTTTAACTATAAACTTTCTGATTGGATTGGTAGTACACATGCTATTCGGTTAAACAATTTTAGGACATCATTTTTTTAAATGCAATTCAGTGTTTTGATATGCTGCACTGTATGTAATTTTTGAGTTTTTTTTTTTCCTGGAATCATGGTAGAACAGTTGCTTCTTAAATCTAGTTTTTGCTCTTGTTGTTGGGATACACAATTGTCGAAGATGAAAATGTGCTGTTTTCTTCTAAACATGAGTGCCATTTTCCAATTCCGAAAGGGGAATTAACAATGTGATCATGGCCTATTGAATGATGCGAGAGGATCATAAAATTTTGATTAGTTATTGGTGCATTGTAATTTGAAGTCTATTTGAATGGATATAAATATAATGCCCCCTTTTCATTTTGGAAACTTTCAAACTGTGAGCAATGTCTGTGTATCGTAAATTAATGATAAGTTAATAATCGAAAGCTGCATATTGATCCTGAATAAAATATTGAAACATCATTTTGGGAAAAATTGCTAAAAAACTAGGTGAGCAATTTAGGTTTGCATGGATTGGGCTGACGGAACCCAATCTTTTTTCAGCACCTTGGGACCCCAAAATAAATAAATAAAAGCAAATGGAATAATGCAAAACAATTCCCGTACTTAGATATAGCATTTATAAATTGAAATATTTTAATTTGTGTAAATTTGGTACTTTTACTTCTGAGTAGCCAAACACTTATTATTTTAGCTTCACAAGTACTAACAAGTCATTTTTGTTTTTTTTTCGCATAATCAGATAGTACTTTTTTCTTGAGTGCACATAACTAACAAGGCAAGAACACTATATTTTTACTGCCCTTTTTTAAAAAATTATTTTAAAGTTAGTAGTTATTGTTAAGTAGTACCAAATGTATCTATAGTTCGTCCATTATGCTGTTCTTGAATCTTACAGAGTGGCATTTGCAATGAATCTGATCTCTGGTTGACCTGCAGGGAGAAATGGCCAATGAAACTAGTAAGGACCAAGCTAAGGAATCTTCAGCTGCTCCATATTCTGAAAACAAGGACACTGTGAATGCAAAGGGAAAATGGAGAGGAATAATCTCTCGAATTTGGAATGGACTTTTTAGAATACATAGTGATGATTTTGAAAAGAGACTGCAACACATTTCTAAGGAAGAAGCCTCTGTTCTAGCTAGAAAAAGGAAGAGATCTCAAAGTTGGAGGAGAATGGCGAGGCATATTATAATATTCTCTGTGATTTTTGAGGTAAATTTTGGGCTTCATTTCAATTGATGACCCTGGTGCGAAATTTTTGTTGTGCAATTTAATATATTATTTGCTGACCCCACCTAGTGGGACTTAAGGCTTTGTTTTGTGGTGGTATTGTTACAATTTAACTTATTAGCGCTTATTCAGCATCTTTGGATGGTTATGATTTATAAATGCATAAATTTTTTAATCTTTCCATATAGATTGACGACTTCTGCAACTTGCTATAGTTGGGTTTGCCTATTAATTTGCTGCCACCATGTAGGCTTGAGAGTTATCTTTATAAAAGCAAGTGCTTCTCTGAACTGGACTAGGGGCTCATGTGATTAGGTGCTTACTTTCCCTTTTCAAGATACCTCACAAATTATTATCTAGCGTGGCAAACTGTTACTAGGTCTATACCAGCATCAATTCTAATAATGCAGATTTGAAAGTACATTTTTTAAACCAAAAAAATAGTCACTTAAAGAAACTAGATAAGTTTGCTTGTTATCTTTAAACCAAAAAAATAGTCTCTTTCACGCCCCAAATTTGCCTGTGTTGACATTAGTGAGAATATTTTCATTATTTTGGAAATTTTCATTAAAGTGGTTTTTATGATATTTTATGGCTTATTTTGTGATTTAGAAAATAATCTTTTTTCTAAGATTTGTCTTGAAGGTTTCCAAATATTTTAAGGTGTTTTAGGAGTATATAGCGCCTTGTAATGTCAATGAGGATCTTTTGAACTTTGATTAATGAACTTCAATTTCCTCTTTATCCAGGTTCGCAAGAAATCCAAGAATTTATCTAGGACAGGAATTAACTGTTCTGACTATAATTCTTTAATAATACTCTTCACTTCCCTCTTTGCTTGTTGGCAGAGGATAGCAAACGAGGGAGCAGGTAGAGTATGTAGAATCAACAAGATTTAATGCCCAGGCTTATATCTGATCCTAATGAACACCTGAGAACCCTGCGTAGCATGCTTGCATGGGCACTTTGTTTTGGACATCCAATGGGATTACCCTTCCATGACAAAGAGGGAGTTGAGATGACACTTCATCTGGCAGGGGACTATAGTCACTATAAAATCAAATTGGAGCTACCCAGTTTCAATGTGAATTTGGGAATAGAGGAATTCCTAGATTGGATCCTTAAAGTTGATGGTTTTTAACTAAGCATCCCAGAAGACAATAGTTGAGGGTAGGTGGCAGGCAAACAGTAGTAAGCCATTGGGGATGGTGGGATTGTCAATTCAGTTGACAAAAGAAGCTGCTTGTGGCAACATAACAAGGCAATTGGTCTTTTTCAGATTCTTGTTCTCAAACTATGCATGATATATATTTTGAATGCTAAAGAATTATCATAATGAATTTCAGTTTGTGCTGGGAATATATAGATGATTTTATGAATATGATTTCTTGCAATAAAGTAGAAATTGTGGTTCAAGTTTTGAGGTACAGTTGGAAAGGGCAACATCACTAACTCAATTTAGTAGTTGAGTTGACCTGTGGCTAGTCAGCACAACCGGTAAAGGATGCAACTTGCATGTTGAAAAGGCCCAACCTAAGCCTCCAATTGTTGGAAAAGAGAGGGTAAATATAATAGGCTTAGGGCCCCGCAGGATGAAAAGAAGCATGGGCAATCCTTGTGTCAAACTACTTATTGGTATGTGGTTTCTGCTGTCTAGAGTACGGACATTGATCTGACAAGTTCCCAAACAAAGATAGGGGAAGAGTAAGTTGATATTGCTTAGTGTTAACAATTAGACCTAGAAGATGAGCCTGAGTCTCAAGATGGACAGCTATATTGATCTGAATGATGTACAAGATGAGGAACAAGCATATTCCTCTTGTGGTTAGGGTATTAATGCTGTCTAGAGTACAGACATTGATCTGACAAGTTCCCAAACAAAGATAGGGGAAGAGTAAGTTGATATTGCTTAGTGTTAACAATTAGACCTAGAAGATGAGCCTGAGTCTCAAGATAGACAGCTATATTGATCTGAATGATGTACAAGATGAGGAACAAGCATATTCCTCTTATGGTTAGGGTATTAATGTTGATAAAATCCATGCCTGAAAGAAACAAAGGACCCCAATTGCATAATCTGTTCAGACTTGATGCAAAATCAAGAAGAATAACTATGATGTAACTATAAATGGCAGGAGTAGAGAGAATATTTTGTCCAAAGACACTGTCAATTGTCATAGAGTTGCAGCTATGATGCAGAACAGCAGTGAGGATTTACTGCGGGAGAGAAACAGTGTGAGAACTAGAGAGTGGGGAAGAAGAAGGAAACGAAAATACAAAGGGAGTGTGAAACAATGGTTTATCTTCTTAATTCAAATCCAATAGAAAATTGACTCTAACATGGTTGTCATTCTATTTATAAAAGATCATATTTACAAGATAATTGCAAATAGACCTCTAAAGAGGCAAGAAATCACAACTAAACTCCACATATAAGCCTAGTTTACCAATTGACCTATAACACATTTGGGTTTAGGACCCAATGATCCTTTTGATCCTAGTCTTTAAATTTCAGCCTCCAAAGTGGTTCAAAATGATCCATCCAATTACATCCCTCCCATCCTACATCAATTCACTCATTTTGAAAAGAATTCAGCTTCGTCTAGTTGGGCAAAACACAGGTCTGTCATGATGAGAAGGGAAGAAGAAAAAAATGGAAATACAAAGGGTGGGAAAAGCTATGCTTTATCTTCTCAATTCAAATTCACAAGAAAATTGACTCTTAACATGATTGTTACACAATTTATAAGATCTAAATTATGAGAATATTACATATATACCTATAATGATACAATAAATTACAAATAAACCCCACACATACTGATATACGTAAGCCTAACTAGCAATTGAATAAAACACATTTGAGTTTAGGAGCCAATGATCCTATGACCCTGTTCTTAAAATCATCCTCCAAAATGGTTCAAAATGATCCATCCATTTACCTCCTTCCCATCCTACATCAATTCCCTTATGAAAAAACTTGCCTTCAATGAGTTGGGGAAAACACCAAAGAGTCCATCACCATGAAAGGAATAACCTGGCTTCACAAGAAAGGAGCCAGTGGTACTCTTTAATTTGGCTAGTGGAAGAGCTCAAGATGGCATCATCTTATTCCCCTCTTCTTGTTGAGAAGGTATATGAATTTTCATAAGCATCGTGCTTAACTCTCTTTTATCAAACAAAGATGTCCCAAAAGAATGTGGTTTATCTTGAGAGGAAGAATATTGGTCACCCAAGCAATCTATTATGGATTATGATGATGTGTTTCAAGTTTCAACCTTTAAATTCAACGTCCTTAGTGCAACTACTAGGATCGATAGCCAAGTTCAAAATGCAAAGTTGTTTGTAACAAATCACTTGAATATTAAAAGTGCTAGTTCATGTCCAATCTTCATTTTTGTGAACCTTGTGGGAAGAAAGTGTTGGTTAAAGTCCTAAACAGTCTTACCACACTGCCAACTTACCTAGTCACTAGGGATTTCTGGCTGAGCTTCAATTACTTGGATGACATCATCATCATCTTCTTTTTCTGCAATTTTCATGACCTGTTTGGGATGTTCTGCAGATTGGCACCCAAAACCCTGACTTGGAATTGGAACACTAGGGGCCATTTGGTATCATTGTCAAATATTATGGAAACAGAAACTAGGATTTCTCTTGCACAACTCCTCTAGTAGTCTCAAACCTAAAGGTTGATGTCGCCTTAGGAGTGTAAATTGCATATCGTCTATTTAAGTTATTGCATCTCCCATTGTGACAAGACATGCAGCAAGCTTGGAGGCAATAGTTAGTTTGAACCCATTCCTGTACAATGCAATCATCACATCCTCTTCCCACTTATATCGGCAAGGATGGCCAAATGATAGAACCTAATAGCATTATCAGCCAATGTCTTGTCTTCTTGCTTCAAATAAAAAAGTTGTTGATGAACATGCTACAGGTAGTTGGGAGGTACAAATTGTTCTTGCATTCATTGCTTAACCCCATCTCTGTTCTGATCTCTCCATATCTTCTCCTTTTGAAGATCTACTTTTGTTTAATCCACCAAATTTGAGCAGTTTTCTTCAATTTCAATTCATCTAGTTACAACTTTTGAGCCACATTTATGTCATACCAATGAAAATAGTTTTCCAAAGAGCATTCAATCATCAAATTCGTTATTAAGATCATCACCATTAAAATTTGAAACTTCCAATTTATTTCCCTTATTCAAATGATCACTTCGTTCTTCATGCAGTTCAAAAGTGTGGGGAACAAACAGTAGTTGTGCTGCTTTATTGTTTGGTAGGAAAATCAATTAGCCCCTTATCCAAGGCTGCAACTTAAGTTTGTAAGTTTATTCAAGATCATTAGTAATAGTTTCCAAAGCATTTTCCATATTTTGTATCCTATTGGACAACACCACCACCTTTTTAGACAACTCAACATTGGCCATCATGTTGCTGTTTTTTTTTTTGTCTTTGCTGTGTATATATATATATATATTTATATTTTTTGAGGAGATGGAAGGGAAAAGAACTTGAGTGTTCAAGGAATGGGATTGGCTAAGTGGGATTTGGATAGTTAAGGGTTTTTTGAGCTAGTCCAAGTGAAATATGGTGGAATGGGTCGAATATGTTTGTGAGGCTTGGTTTAAATATGTAAGAAGTACAACAAAAGAGGTCTGGGTTGCTTTTTTTTTTTTTTTGGGGTGGGGTGGGGGGAGGGGGCTTATTTGTGCAATACTTTTCAAAGACTATAAAATGGAGTAGGGCGGGAATGTTTTTGTGAACGAGGAAAAGAGTGGAGATGAAAAGATGTAGAATGAAGATGAAAAGAGGGAGAACCTGAGATAGTTGCATCTGCAATGACCACATGGAGGTCCCATGTACCTAAGGCACTTTAGCTGTCGGCGACTTTTTGGTAATGATTTTCTGGCTGAAGCCAGATTGTGGGATGTTGAGCCTTTTGGTGGCAGCAATGTGTCAAGAAAAAACATCGATTTGAGATTTGAAGGGATGTGAGACCTTTTGCCAGTATGTGAGATCTGGTGTGTTGTTCTGATGACGATGAAATTTTGAGTAACTGCTGCTTGCCACCAGTTGGAAAGTTCCATCTCCAATGGTAGTGGAGGTGTTGTGAAATGATTTCTGGAAAGTTGTGGTCGAAACAGAGCAGTGGCTGTAATTTCAAGCAATTCTGCTAAAAGATAGACATTGTTGCAATGCTTTCTGATTCTGTTTATGCTGTGATGGCTTGATTGAAGTGATTATGGTTAATGATGTTGATTGCAGCAGGAAACCTGGGAAATATTTGATCTGGTATTGTTAGGTGTGTGAGAAAGTTTTGCAGCGGGGGAAGAATGTGGGAGAAACCTGGTAATGCTCTGGTACCAATTGATGCAGTACAACAGTGAGGGTTTACTGCAAGAGATAAACAGGGAGAGAAATAGATAGTGAGAAGAAAAGGGTCAAAGAAGAAAGAAAGAAGAAGAGAGGAGGAAGGAGGAGATACAAGTGGATGGAAAAGCAACACATTAACTTCTCTAATCAAATTGCAAGAAAACCAACTCTTACATCAGTTTTCATGACCTATTTATTGCAAATCTAACCACCAATTAAACTAAACACGTTTGGGTTCAGGACTCAACAGTACATTGACCTATTCTTTAAAATCAACCTCCTAATTGAATCAAAATGATCCATCAAATAACCCACTTCCCATGCTACATCAAGTTACCTACTAGGAAGCATCCAATCCATACAAGATTTGCTGGATTAACTCAGGTGGTAAGGTCATGACAAATAAGTGGTGCTCAATTACCTTTTTCTATTGGAAAATATAGTGTTTGGTTTCTATATGATGTTGTGGACATTGATGTGGGACACCTACCATTGGGTAGCCTGTGGCAGATTGATCTAAATGCTATTCACAAGCACAAAGATAATTTGTATCATACTCTTAAAGGATGAGATGAGAATTACCTTCGACCCTGGTATTGACCATGCTCAAAGCTGCCAAAGCTATGGGATAGTCAACATTTTTGAAGCAGCCCTAGAGGGCTATTGAGGCTGAGATTCCAATTGTGGTGCGGACTTTTTTAGATGGGTTCAAAGATGAGATGCAAATTATTAGTCATAAGATTATCACATATAAAGGAAATGCGGCAGACCTTGTTCTTGGAGCAAGTCTCTTGAACTTACCGCACAAATGCACAAGCCCATAGAAGAATATGACGTTGTGTGAAATTGTGTAAGACTTGCTTTAACAAGGGAAGACATAGCATAGTATGAGCCAGATGCCATAGCTGCATTATTAGCCTCAAAAAAGGATGGCAGTTGGTGAATATGTATTGGTAATAGTGAAGTACATGTTTCCATTGTACCCCTTGAAGACTTGTTAGATATGTTGGTAGGATCCATGTTGTTGCATTAACCTTCATAGTGGCTTTTACTGGTGCATCATACAAGGATATGAATGGAGGACTACCGTCAAAGATATGGAATGTCTATATGATGGTCAATGATGTCCTTTAGCTTGTCAAAATGCACCCAACACCTTCACGTGCTTTTTGAACAAGTTCCTTGAAATTTTTATTGGGAAATTTGATTTCCAGACCCTTGATGGCGTGGGAGCTTTGTGCAGTTAGTGTAACGTTCTTTATAGTTGAAGTAAAGATGACCAATTACATCATTTGAGGAAGGGTACTAATTTGTATTGCAAGATAATCAAATATATCTTAAACATTTAAACCTTAAGAAGTTTCACTTTATGATAGATAAGTTGCTTTTCTTGGGACTTTTCATGAGTGTTGTTGGAATCAATGTGGATGATAAGGTTACATCTTCCCCTTTAAGACTTGTTGGTGATGTATGAAGCTTTCGTGGGCACATTATAATAATTTCAACTGAATTGTATTTGCTTTAAATGTTTGAAGAAGTGCAAGTTTTGTTATGGAAAGAGGAAGAGAAGAGTTCTCTAGCAAGGTCTTAAATTTCCAGAAAATTGTCAAAATTTCTATTTTCCCTCACCCTTGAAATTGCAATGACAAAAAATTTTCATCTTTCTGAATTTCCATCAAAATTTCAATGATAATTGTCGAAATTTTAAGAATGGAATCAAATTTCCTTGGAATGCAAATGTTATATTCCGACACCAAGTGAAATTTCTCACTTAATTTATTTTATTTTTTGTATGGAAACATAATATTATTACGTGGGCTTTTGAAATATGAAAAATTAAACTTAGATACTTGCAACAATATTTTATTTAACCATTCATGTTTAAATTATCTTTATTAGTATAATAAATAATATTTAATTAATTTATGAATTTAATTTATATTAACTGAATATGTTTAATACACATACTATCTTATGAATATGTTTGATACATATTATATTACAACTATTGCACCTCTTACATGATATAGATGTATTTACATATTTAGTTATAATATATTAGTCCTAAAACTTACTTTATTAAGTCTATTGACCATATCTAAAATTTCATAGAAGAATTTCATGCTTTACTATTAAGGTGGATGAGCAGTTTAATATTAAAAGATAAAGTATGAAATGAAAATATATGCAAAAATTTAGGCATAGCACTGTTGAAAACTAGATAAGGGAGGGGCGACTTAGATGATTTGGGCATTTAAAACATAGACCTAGTAGAACACTTGTGAAGATGAGTGAGCTAGTTATGGTTCCTAGCATGAAAAGGGGTAGGGGTAGGCCTAAAATTACTTGGAATGATGTAGTGAGGAAGGATTTAATAGCCCTTAATCTAATAGAGGAAAATGCTTTGGATCAGGTGAATTGGTGGAAAAGGATTCATCTAGCCAATCCCACCTAGTGGGACTTGAGGCTTGCTGCTGCCGCTGCTGCTGTTGTATTATTTACTCCTGCATTAGTACGTTAATCTTCTTGACTTCCTTCACTCTTTCACAAACCCGAAATGGATCATATTCTCTTTGCAAGACAATGGTCCATCAGTGTAAAAATCCTGAACTATTCTGAATCACCAATCTTGGGATAATTCCAACCAATTTACCTTGTTTGTTTGGCTGGTTGAAGGCCTTACTGCTTGCTTATCCATTAAATTTATAAAACCTATAAATATGAGCTCCCTCACCCTAAATAATGTGTGGATTAACCCCTTCTTGATCATACATAGCAATACTAAAAAATTAGTCAAATTTTTGAGTAATCCTGATTGCATTCTGCCTCCAGCATCAAGTATTGAATCTTGATCCTTAGAACCTTTTCCTAGCTCCACAGCATGACAGGCTCGACCTTGTTGTGCTTTGTGTTGCAGCGATACACAAACTCCCATATTGGTCAGTTTCCAATGAATGGTCACTATGTTCATATGCTTTTCTTGCATTGATGATGTTATAACATATATATATATATATATATATATATATATATATATTTATATCAAGTATCAGTGCCACATAGACGTGTTGCTTCATGCAGCATTTATGATGACTAAATTACAAGTGCTGCGTCCATTTTATTTTCTTTTGTTGAAGCTTATAATGCAATTTTTAACGTAATCCCATTTTATAGGTTATTGCAGTGGGTTATGCCATCATGACAACAAGGTCAACAGACTTGGACTGGAAGATGAGGGCATCTAGGGTTTTGCCCATGTTTCTTTTGCCTGGCTTATCTGCTGCTGCTTATTCAGCGCTTATGAGCTTTGTACAGATGTGTAAGCATCTTAAACTTCATTCATCTGGGAATATTGAAATTCTACCCTCTTATCCATTTCAAGTTGCAAAATAGTATAACATAGCCAACCAATGTGCTCTTATTTGCAAGTCAAATTATCAAGCATCACACTAAACAGTGATTAATGTTATGATTATGAACACTAAAACCTACAGATTTCGTCCAGTTTAAATGTTTTGATCTTTGCTAAATTAAAGTGTAAATCAGATGGACCTTATTGTGATTCATTGCCATTGCAGGAATTAGGACAATTTTTTGAAATTATACTGACTGCCTTTGGGTGTTCAAATTATAATTGGAAATAATGTGTTTTTATTATTCATACAGGTGACCGAAAAGACCAAAAAACTCTTGAAAGGCTTCGAGCTGAGAGGCAAGCAAAAATCGATGAACTTAAGGAGAAGACAAACTATTACATTACACAACAGCTCATTCAGGTGAGAAAAGTTTGTTATTTGGTTGTTGCCTTGCTTCTGCCAAGTATCTTTTGTGCATGACAATTGAACTTTATGTTTAACTTTTTTGGGTGTAAAGTGTGTTAAAAGGTGAAATATCAATGCCAGAAGTCTTGAGGAATTGAGGCTAATTATTACTCCATTCTGTTTTCCAAAAAAAATTGATAAATGTTGAATTGTATGAGAATATTTGCACAAATTGTTGGGAAGCATTAGAATGCTTTTACACTCCCCCCACCTTTCTAAAAAAATTTTATATGACAAATCGTTAACAAATTGACATGACAGAAAATGGGGAAATATGCGAGTGGTTACTATAGTCGTAGCTTAATTTTGCTATGCATAGACTGTAATATAATGTGGGAAAAATGCAGTTGAAATATTAGATTATTTACTGAATCCATGCTATATCAAGGAAACGAATGGGGGTTAAGGGTGTTTTTTTTTCTCGATCGGTAAATAAAATTTAAGCTGCTGCAGTTGATTGTGATCTGTATTGCTTGTAATTGTTTTGAAGAAAGTCTGGAGAACTGATTCAGTCTGTGGTATTGAATTGTTCAAATAAAAATCAAGTAAATTGCTGAGGGAGCTGTGAAGATATTTTGGAATACTCTGGATGAAATGAATTTGTTGATATTTTCTTCCATATTGTCCTCTCTCTCTCTCTCTGTATCTATTTTTTTTCCCTAGAAGAATAAATGGAAGGGTAAATTACAGTGACCTCGCTGGGTTTGGTGATATTACATGGACCTCCCTTAATGATAATGATAGCTAACATATGTTAGCTACTGAATAAATTTAGGGAATTTTCACTCTTAACAAGTATCTTTTTTTTTTCCCCCCCTTTTCCTAGGATCCTCTTCTTCGTCAAACCCACCAATTATCATTACACATCCTATAATGCAAGAAGGTTACATGTCTAGATATCATATTGGGTTGAACACAACCCACCTCAATTGCTTTATTCCACACATCGCGAGTATGTTGGCTACATGGTTTCTTTCTGATCTACCAAGACCATAAATTTTAAGCATCTTGTGGATTTTTATCCCTTACTGCATTGGCCCTAATTGCAAAATTTTCATGAAAGAAATAAGATGAGGTCTTTTCATCTATGGGATTGACTCCGCCTTTTTCTGCATCAGTATCAGCTTCAAGGTTCATCTGTGCTTGTTTGTATTTTTCCCCATATCTACAGCAGCCTTGTCAACCCAGCCATAAAGAATTAAAAAAAGAAAAAGAAAAAAGGGCAGGCTGCAAATCAGTCTAGAACCTGTGTGCTTTCAACAACAGCAGCAATAAGCCTCAAGTCCCACTAGGTGTGCTTTCAGAATTTCAAAATTAAAAATTCAAATTCAAATTCAAATTTCTATATTATTATTATTATTATTATTATTTGCCTCCTAGAGATTTGAGCTTGATGAAGAAAATACAATTGAAAAATCATTGTGGATGGCAATTCTGTGATTAATTCAAATTACTGAAACAGAGTGAAAATTGAAGAAAACAAAATTGAAATTGGGATTTAGTAGAACCTTGGGGATTTTGCCTCGGCTTCCTATAAATTCTGGTGATTCTCTTACTGTTTTTCTCTCCCACCGGATGTTTAGGGTCAAGAGTGTCATTTTTTCATATTGTTGAATCATTTCTTGTGTCCTAATTGATGGTCAGCTCACAGATGGGTCATAAGCGGGAGGTAAATCTTACAGAACTAATATTTGGCGAGGGTATTGTTCTTTTATTTTTCAAAGATCAAGGGAGGTCTCCATAATTACAATCATTACCCAAAATTAAATGGTTTTCAAGTTTCTGTTTGTGGATAAAATCTATTTCCTGTGCTTTTAACACCTGCACAATGCTTTCAGTTTGAAATGCATGCCCACATCTTGACCTGAGGTTCTTGGAGGAGCATTTGAAGCTTTTTTGCTTTGGCCCCTGTGAAGATGTCAGAATGTTCACATCTCCATTGAACATCTTTGCAAATGCAATGCATTATAGAAGTTCTCAAATTGCATAGCATACTAATAAAAATTTTAATGCAGAGATATGACACCGACCCAACGGCGAAGGCAGCTGCTGCAACTGTCTTGGCATCTAAGTTGGGTGCAGATTCAGGCTTGACAGTGCGTGTTGGAGATGAACCTAACCAAAATATGCCGAAAGGGAAGAGTAATGATGTGGAATTTGTGGAATCAAGTGGGCTTCGGAACCGAAAACATCTACAGACCAAATCCAGTAGTCCAGGGAGCAGAGTGTTGCAGCATTCAAATGAAGAAATGCCAATAAATGAGGGGGCAGGAGTCCCTGGGGTTTTGGAGAATAGAGAACCAGTTGTCGAGCATCACGATCAAGGATCAAGTGCAAATGATGGGGGTTGGTTTGCTCGAATTGCTGCGTTGCTCGTTGGCGAGGATCCAACACAGTCATATGCGCTTGTATGTGGCAACTGTCATATGCACAATGGTGAGTACAATACAAGGGTACATATCCTTCTAGGGATGCCCCTAATTTATACAATTCATATGGGATATTTTTCAGATCCCTTTCTCAGCATCTCCCATGTCCTATTTAGGCGCCACAACAGTAAAACCAAATCCTTTGTTAATCCCTCACAGATTGTGGTGTGGCGTTATGAAAGTGAAATTTCTGTCTCCATCTTTGTACAGGGCTCGCCAGGAAGGAGGACTTCCCATTTATTACCTACTACTGCCCACACTGTCACGCCCTAAATAGATCAAAACAAACAGAAGAGCATGTTTCTAGTTACAATCCTGATCACAGTGTCTCGACTACAGTAAGCAGCGAAGAGATCAATAACGCGAGTGGTTCTCCAAGTGATAGCGTTCGGGCAACCGTGAAGGCTGCAGCGGAGATGGCAATAGGAAGCGAAAGGGTAACATCAGAGAATTTAGCTGGTTAAAAGGCAAATTTGTGTGAGCGTGTGTAGAGTGGGTGTTCATGTTTTTTCCTTGGATTGTCTGCGGGTGTTTGTGATTAGGTGATATGGATGGGGGGAGAGGTTTTGTTTACTTCGTCTGGTACAACAGAAACTCGAGGGATTTCTTGCACAAGAAACTTCTGTGATATATACTTTAGTATGTAGGTTACTGGCGTGGGCGTAGTTCAAGAGTCAGCTGAATGTTGATAAAAATCATATTTTTATTATATTTTGATAAAAATCGTTCTACATTCCTGCTGTATCTTGGGGTCTGAATTTCTTAATCGCATTCGAAGAATAGCGAATGATAAACTTATCGAATAAATTTGTAAAAGATGCCTACCATTTTTTCTAAATAAAATAACCAAATACAAATAATTTATTAAAAAGAAACTTTACATCATATTCTAATAGATTTCAAATTTTAAATTAAAATAAAAAATTTATATAATATTTTGTTTTAATACACAAATTCATATTGAGTATTTATACTCTCAATATGCTGGAAGCATGGGCGCATGACAGAATAGAGAACAGATTGGAAGATTAGAATTGGAATCAGTGAAAGAAGAGAAGGAAGAAGAAAGGAGGAAGAGAGAGAGAGAGAGAGGTGTGAAAGCTGCTTGGAGTTTGATGCCTAAATATCAATAGCCTCTTCATCTTTTCGATAATATCTTTTTCTTTTTTGACCATTTTTTTATTTAATGATCTCTCCTTTACTTTATTCTCTATATTATTTAACAAAAAGTCGGGTTAACATCGATGTGTTCCGACCAAAAAAAAAATTTGAAAGCTATGTTCCTAATTTAGTTATTTAACAATAGACCTGAAGCTATTTATTGGTATGTTTTAATCAAATGCTACAGACAATTTGAAATTTATATAGAAAACTTGAAAAATATTTTTTCATTATTTTTTTTTTGAATTTCTAACTCATACTTTGCGCATGAGATCATTAAATTAAGATCTTATACTTTAATTTATGTGAATTATCTATAGAGTTCTTTTAAGTCCACATAAATCCAAATTCAAACCCCAAAATCCATGATTCTGCATATTACCTTATATAAATTTTGAAAAATTGAAAAATAAATTGTATTTTTTTACAATTATTTTGAAATCTAGAAATAAAAAATGAAAATTTGTTTTGGACATTTAAACAAACTTTTTTTTCTTACCTTTTTAATACGAATATCGAAAACATAAAAAAATAAGTTAAATTTTTTATAATTCTTTGAAAAACTAAAAATTGAAAAAGAAAATTTATTTTTCACAACTAAATGTGCCTTTAGTTTTTTATTGGTGATTTTGCATCTCATGTTTAAGAATATATATATATATATATATATATATATATATATATATATATATATATAAGCTGGGTTCAACTATGTTTTGCATAAAAAGAGCAAAAAAGAAAAAAAAAAAAAAAACTTTGTATAGTTCATTACAGATGAACTTTAGAGCCAAAAAATAAGTCATTTACAAATGACTAATTGATATGCATCCCTAACTAAGAGGATTGCAAATTTATATCTTTATTTCCATTCTTAAGTGAGTTCTAAATAAGTCCACTAACAAGATTCCAAATAAATAGGAAAAATTCATGCGAAGTTATAATTGATTAAATGAATTTTTCATGATCGCCTCAACTTATTTAGTAAACGAGTCTCAAAATTAGATTTGACAATCACTATTATATCGAAGAATGAACTGAAACAAGTTCATACTAAACCAAATCATAGAACTATTCACAAACAACTTATTGATTTGCTACCCTGGAAAAATCATGTCTTAATTATGTCTCCTAGTACAATAGAATTTTGTTTAGTTTGCCATCAAATTAATTATAGCTCAAAATATTTATTTGCTGATAGTTCAATGTAAGCAATAATTTTTTGCCACAACTTTCATTTCATGATTCTTTAATTGAGTAGATGATAGCTAGGTGCCTCTCTAATATATGCCAATTGGTACTACCATGGGTTATATAATGTCCAGGCAATGAAGGAAAATAAAGGTCATAAGCCAATCAAAAGGATGGTTGAGATGAAAACTTATTGGATGACAAAAAGGGATTCTACCAACTAAGGAACAATTAATATGAAGAAGGTAGACCAAAGCCACATAGTTTGAGCGGAATAGTTGATACACTTGGTACATCTTTATAATAAGGGTAATAACTAATTAAGATAGTTAGGGAATACCACTCTCACTTATGAAAATTAGTAACAACCTCGATATCAAAGTTGTTACCAAAGACAAAGTGTGGAGAGCGTATGCTGGAAATTTCTTTCTTTACACCTACCTCACTATATAGGATTGAGGATTACTCCTTTGTACTTGTCTAATCTCTTCAAATCATGATATGACTTAGACATCATAGGATCATTTTTATGGAACACTTTAGTTAGTTTGTTTCACGACTACCTCTAAAGAACTAGAGACTAAATCAGAATTGTACATCATTGGTCGGAGAACTTTTGTAGCATTAGTGTTAATTTGTAGGACATCTTGAACAAAAGTCATGGTCATTCTGTGAAGGAGCATGCTAGGACGATGGAGTTCTTTTCATTTAAGAAGTGAGTAAGAACAATCAAATCCTCAAGATTCCTATTAAGGAAAATGAATTCCACAAATAAAATATATAGTAAAAGTGCCGGCAAAAGTTAAATATCCTTTTTTCAAGAAATTCAAGCCTTGCGATTAAACAGAGTATGATCTGTAAAAAAAAAAAAATAGAAAAAATGCTGCAGAACAGAAAATGCTTCAAGGCATGTTATAATGTTATTTTCCTTAAAACGTTTGTTAGCTTTAGCGCAATCCCAAGAGAGGGGTGAATTGGATATTTAAAAATTCTTTCCTAAGTTAACCAATCTAGCAACAGTATTACACAACCTAAGGTCAGTCTATGCAATCTACACGTGTGCTAATATGAAGTGCGGAAAAGTAAACAATACATGCGATATGTTATCAAGGTTCGGCCAAAGTGCCTAAGTCCCCGCCTTGGCTACACCAGTGTTAGCCTTGGTGTATTCCCAAGAGGGGAGTGAATTGGGTATTTAAAAATTAATCCCCTAGGTTCAACTAATTTAGCAAACAGTATTTCACAAACCTAGGGTTTTTCTATGTATTCACAATCCCAATCAAATATTTAAATGATAAACATAAACATACAGGTGTAGAAAATAAATTGCAGAAAATAAAATTTAGCACCAGATATGTTATCGGGGTTCGACCAACTGTGCCTACGTCCCCGCCTCTAGCTTGCAAGTCCAAGGATTCCACTAATGCTCACTTAACGAGTGGAGCGGCACCGGTTACAATCAGGTCAATTCAAGGGGCTAACCTCAACCAACACGCCTTACCAGGATGGCACACCTAACTTTCCTAATTGGATCTAAGCCAATTCGGGACTATTCAATAAGACTAGTCTTCCTCTTCAGGCCCGCGCCTGGAATACAAGTGACATAAAAATATTCCTACAAACAAACGCTTCTTACACAAGCAGAGATTTACCACTGCGCACAATATAAACAATGCACCTCAATGATGTAAGAACTATAAGTTCGGTGCTCTACGTGTGCAGTCAACACTCAAGGATGTATAATCTCAAATATGCGCAGTGTTCTAACAAGCTAATCTTTGAAAGCAAAGTATATTAAATCTCAATATTAGATTATTGTTTCAAAGATACTAGCAGTGATATTCAAACGAACTCAAAAAAAATATTTTCTCAAATGTATCTAGTACAAGAGTTGTTTGAAATCTAGTTTTGTAAAATATTTTGCACACAAAAATAAAACTCTAGGAATCTTGCAATGACAATGCAAAGATCCTCAAGCTTATGAGTTTATCCTAACAGTATTTTATCAATAAAAATATGTGGGATAGCTAAACTCCCCAAAATCAATATCAAATATTCAAGCAAGACAATGGGAGAATTAGCAATACCTAATGAGTACTAGCACATTTTATAAACTCTCACAATGCTAAGATGTATCAAGGGAATGAATATATGAGAGTATTTGGAGTGGAATAGGCAAAAATAGGCTTTTTGAGATTAAGAGGATTTTTCACTAATTATATTGCTAATCTTACTTTAATTTTGCAAATGAACCCCTATATATAGAGAATGACAAAATTATAACTGTTGGGGAACACATAGGACATTCTTAAATTTTTTAAAAAGGTTTAGCAAAATTAACCCTATTTAATCAATTTAACCTTGAAAAAAATTTAATTAACCTGAGAAAGTTTGGGTGACCGGTCTGAGGTTTAGGTGCCCTAATAGACTCAGTAGAAAAAGCATTTTTAAAGAGTTTGATCACCCGAGTCTAAGTTCGGTTGCCTGAACAAAAGTCAAAGACATTTGCCACGCGATTCGAGTGCCCGAAACAAAGTTTGGTTAACAGAACTAACAAGTTTGGTTGCCCAAGGACTTTTTGAACACAAAGGTTCAGGTGCCCAAGTTGGTGAAAAGAACCCTAGCAGAGGTTCGGTCGCCTGAGGGTGATACGTTCATTCTTGGTTCGGTTGCCTGAACCCAAGTCAAACTGTTGACTTTCTAGTAGTTCGGGCGCCCGAAGTGTTTTGAACTCCTGAGGTTCGGTCGCACGACCTCTCACATATTTGCCTATTATGTTTAATTTAATTTCAATTTGATCCCCTAATTGAGCAAGTGAGTATGAGAACTTTCTTACGTGCAAGTGCTGGGACCTAGGGTCTTTTCTAAGGCCTTTTTAAGTACACCAAAAAAACCTGGTGTTGGTCCACCTGATCCATAAGGTCTCTAAGGTCTTGAGCTTTATAGTTCCTACATGCATGTCATGCAATGATTATTACAGACATTTCCTACATAAATATTACAAACCCAATAATAGTGAAATGAATTACAACATGAAAATAGTATTCAGGGTTTTCAGTCTTCAAGTCTTCACGTGCCATCAAATGATCTAGTTATTATGAACCTGCACACAAACTTGACAGACATTAAATACCAGAGTATTTTTCATTATCAAAACACACACATAACCAATAGGGTTAACAACTAGCACAAGGATTCCACTACGGCTTACTTAACGGGTGAAGCAGCACCATTTACAACCAAGTCAATTAGCAGGACTGACCTCAACCTACACCTTACCAAGATGGTGCACCTACCTTTCCTAACTGGGTCTAACCCAATCCTAGACTATTCCACAGGGCTAATCTCCTTCTTCAGGACCACGCCTGGAATATAATGAATGTATATACAATTTTCGTACATGGAAATATGCTTCTTTAGTAAGCAAATATATACACCAGTATAGCACAAATAATAATGCAAGAACGAATGATATGTAAATATGCTCAGTGCTTCAATGTGTGCTAAACACTCAATCAAGTACGGATAGACAATTAAGATCTAGAGTGTATATCTAAGCAAGATTTTAAACACGGTATTGAATATCACAATATCAGTTTAGGGTTTCAAAAATGCTAGGAAGATGATTCAAACAATCTCAACAATATGTTTTCAATACACTAAGCACAAGGAATGTTTGAATGCAAGCTTGAAAATAATTTTTATACAAAAAAATACGGGCTAAGGTAACTTGCAATGACAATGCAAGAACCACAAGCCTTTAAGTCTTCCCACACAAGATTTATCAAATAAAATCAGTGGGAGAACTTTAAGCTTTACTCTCAATAATAAAATCAAACAATAAACACAACAAATGAGAGTATGAGCAAATGAGAATTAAGCACAAGCACTTTAAGAACACTCACAACACTTGGATAATCAAAGAATTTTGAGTTTTGAAGTGTATGGGAGTAGTATAAGCTAAAATAGAATTTTAGAATTTGAGAGAATTTGGCCTTAATGATTTTTGCTAATCCTTGTTAATTTTTGCAAATGAGCTAGTATATATAGGCAATGGGAAAATTATGACTGTTGGGGACTTAATGGGTATTATTAGAAAAGATTTAAAACAATTTTAAAGATTTAACCCATTTTTAACCCTTAATTACCTCGGTAAAAATAAACAACTCGACAGCTTTTGGGTGCCCGGTCCAAGGTTCGGTTGCGCGAACAGACACAACACAAAAATGTGTTTTTGAGGTTCGATAGCCTGAAAAGTAGTTCGGTTTGTTGAATCAAACAATTCCTTAAAAAGACCGTAGTTTGGGTGCCCAGTCTGAAGTTTGGTTGACTGAACTCACAAGTTTGGTCACCCGAGCATGATTTTAACACTAAGGTTCGGGTGCCCGGGTTGATGAAAAGCAACTTGACATAGGTTCATTCGACTATGGAAGATGTGTACATTTTGGTTCGGTCTGCGAAACATAGGTCAACTTGTTGACCCGTCCACTGTTCGGTCGACTGAGGCAATTTGAATTGACAGGTTCGGTCGCCCGAGCACTCACAAATTTTTTTGTTTAAGTCTAATTTTGTTTCAATAAACTCCCTTTATATATTAAGTGATGTTGGGGACTTAGTGCACTATGTGTAGGTACCTAAAGTCCAACTATGGTCGTTTTGAGCATACCTACCTATCATGCATGATACAAGTTATTACAAGCCATTGGTGTACAGTTCGTAATTAACTTTACATCCCAGAATGAAGAAAAATGAATAAATAATTAAAAATACAACACAAATATCTTCATTCTTTTGCTTGATCACTGTACGCCATCATGATATGTCTTTCAGTTCGAATACACCCATAAGGTGAACCTGTATGTAAGCCTTAATACAAATATCAGTACCAAGAGTATTTATCGTTATCAAAATTGGGTGTGACTTATCAGGTCAACAATCTATCCTTTTTTGATGATGACAAATACTTTATGCAAAAGTGGGTACAACCTAGAAAGGCTCCCCCTGACTTAATGCATAAAAACAATTAAAGCTTAATGTACTTAATTTTTTTATCATTGTACCCAATTTTGCCTCTTCTCCCCCTTTTGGAAATAGCAAAAAGGGTTAAGAAATATAGCATGAAGGCAAAAAAACAATCATCTAGATACAAAAGATATATCGGGAAGATTTTTTTAAAAAAATTCGGCAGCATGTTGTTTGAAAATAGAGCATTCCCAAAATAACTTTATACCTAAGTGACTTGTTATGAGTTTCAACAAGCAATATATAGCAAATTTCATTCAATCAACTCAAATAATACATAAGTCAAAGAGCTAATATAATCATGCAGCATAAAAGACTTGGGACATCAACTAATACCAATTATTAGTTATTACAACTCTGCCTACTTTCCCCAAGTGATGATTAAGCAAGGATGAAGATTAATTTTTATTTGGCTTTCACTCATTCTTTCAAAAAAAGAATTTAATATTTAATCTATCCTAATCATCTTTTATTTCCACTTGTTAGCAAAAATATGCATTCCCACAAGATATAAAGCAAGAAAGGATATGTGGGACTGACACCAAATGTTAGAGTTTTCAAGTGCACGCATTGATACCAGTTGTTAGTGTATTCCAACAAGATATATAATTATAGTACTGAATACGTTTTATTTTCTTAGAGCCGTATGTTTTTCAAAGTAAAATGGATCCCCCTAAGAATGTGCATTTTCTTTAAATTTATATCGTGAACACAATGCGAGGATTACTTAAGAAGCACAACTCAGGTTTTAAAACATTTAGAATTTATAAAAGATATAGGATATGTGCAGTGATTTTGAAAAAAATTCGGTAGCATTTTGTTTAAAAAAGTGATTTATCCCATAAAAACTGCCAATTTCAAAACATTTAAATATGTATGCACAAGCATATCTAGATGATTCAAATTAAAATGAGCTAAGTGTAGACATTTTAAAATTCAAAAACGGGTTTTTCATGCACGCCCATTTTTATTTTAGAAAACATTTCAATATTTTTGGGAAAATGTTTACCAAAAATCCGGCAGCATGCCGTCTATAAACAGGACATTTCCCAAATTAACCTGCACAAGAAGATTCTCAAACAAATAGTATTTCACAAGTTTAAAGCATGTGAGAGCCAAATTCTACCAGCAGGCAATGCACAACCACTGCATCCGCCATTAGGAGGCTTTCATCACAAACATGTATTTCAGTAGTATAATCATGTAAGCATAAAAAAAGCATGCAAGCCTAAATACCATCGGATATATATAAGTAAAATCACAATCACCACAAGATAGTATCTGTGTATGTGTGTGGTGAGTATGTACAGCTGAAAAAGCAAGATAAAGGTTGTTTTAATTATTATAGACCAAATGTAAGTGTATGTAAATAAAGCATAAGATAGATCAGATAAAAATGGAATATGGAGCAATTGATCCCCATGGTGCTGTAACGACCCCCTTAACTAATCATATAATAGAACATAATAAATAAAATAATCAACCCAAACCCATATGTAACGGGGACACCTGTCATACATAGCGGAACCTAGGCAGCAGTAAATATAAACCACATTCATCAACCATAAATTACATAATACCAGAATCTACTACATTTCCAAAATACTATGTTTATATACAATCTCAAAAACATCAAAATAAACCTAGGGTCTTACAACAAAAATCTCTTGATCTTAGATCAAAACTTACCCTTCTAGCAGGGAAGCTCAACTCACTCAGTGGCGGCCCTGACCCACTGGTTTCTCTAGGTTTCCTAAAAATCATTTAATGTTTGGGGGTGAGACACTTCTTAGTAAGGGAAAATAAACTAAATATATTTACGTGGCAACATGAATACTTAATGATAATATAGATATATAGTACAATCTTCATACCAGAAAACATTCATCATTTAATAACTATAAAAACGTATACTTTCATATTTCCAATAAATCATACTAATCATAACTGTCTGGTATAGCTAATAATACTGAAAACATACCCAGAATGAATAGCTAGCTGGTGTCATGTATTACCCCCCATGAGGGGTTATGCATCCCGAAGGTGGGACTCGACAATGGCTGGCCAACCACTACCAAGTAAAAAATGTCTGTAAGTACGATGGGCCCGCCACACCTTGGTCTGGACTGCCAAGTGGACGTCTACAACTCTACATTGAAAGTCACATCAACTATCCATCTCCTATCCCCTCGTAGGGTGCTTAGCACCAATCTGAACATAGATATCTTATCTATATAATTACGGTACCGTACTCTTGAACTGAACTAAACTAACATCTGGGTTCTGATAACATATAATACATGATAATATAGTGTTTAACATAAATGGATTGATAACATTTTCTATAATTTCATAAATATGAACTCGCGTCGAACATTTCATAAATACGGCCTCGCTCTGGCTATCAATCACGGTCTTGCGCTGAATATCTCATATATATAATTCTGAATAATAAATCAATTATCATGTATTTTCAACATCATTATGTACTGTATTATTTCATATTCCTGAAAACATGTTTTACTCATAAAATTGTCATATCATAATACTTTTCATGAAAAATAATATGCATGCCACACATAGCTGAGTAAATTCGTGCATTTCATTCTAAAATTACATTTCCTGTATAACAGTAGTATTTTCCCAAATATGCAATTTTTCAATAATATTCAAATATAATACATGCTTCCCTGAAAATTAATTTACTGATAAATAATAATAATACGAGTGGAAAATAACTGTTTTAGTTTATTCCCTTACTTGGTATTGGAAAGAAACCCTCTAAAATTTCCAGTCCTGCACTCGCAGGGTTTCTCATTCAACTTCCTGAAAACAATAACTCTCAGAACTAAACTTCAGTATTTTCACGTGAGTATCATTTCCTATAATTGCGAAAAGATCAAATTTGGCATAAAAAGTCTTACCTCAATCCAGTGATGAATTTCAACTCGCTTCCACCAACGATCCACTCTAGAAAATTTAGAGAGAACTTCCCCAAAAGCGTCATGGTGGCCTTAGATTGTTGATCCGGTGAACGACGAATCCAAAATCGAAGATAGAGGAGAAAGAAATCGTACGGCGAGAGAGAGGGAGTGATTTCTGACTTTATTGCGTTAAAACCGAGTTTCACACTATTTATACTAGGGGCTTCGTCGACGAGCCATGTCACCTCGTTGATGAGGTCAGTAGGCAATTCGTCGATGAACTCTCCCCTTTGTCAACGAAATTCAAAGTCGCCTAAAAAATCCTCTCGGTATCTTCTCGTCGACAAAATACACCCTCCTCGATGAGACCCTATGTTATCCTCGTCGATGAATCCCCTGTATTCATCAACGAGTCTTTGATTAAATTTCTCAGTTATTACTCTCAAAGTGCGATTCGCGTTCATCGACGAAGTCTGCTGCCTCCTTCTGTTTCTATTTCCATTTTTCTTTTGTTTCTTTATTATTTAAAATACCATTATTCCTCGGGTCTTTACAAGTGCACCTCTAAGTTTTACCATCACCGTGATCGTCGTCCTCATCACCGCTCATATCCATTTGATCCTCCCCAATATCCTCATCATTCATCTCCCTTAAGTGCTCAACAAGGATACGAAAGTTCGCCCACACATCGGATTGGAACTCGGTAAACACGCCATAGAAAGCATCAAGCTTGGCCAAGGAGGAGGACGCTTGCTCTCTCATGAAGGTCTTAAACTCTTGAAATAATGCAGTGAGACCGGTGATGGCCGCATTGATCTCGGCATTTGATGGCACATGGTGTTGCTCCTGTGGAATCTCCTAAGCCCCTGGACCTCTCTCAGGAATAGTAGGTAATCACTTGTTTTCTGCGAGCTCATACCCCATCAATTTCAAAGTGTTAGGGGAGAAGACGTTAGTGCTCTTTATCTTTTTTAATACTACATATGGAGTCCTCGTGACTCTCTCTGAGACAAATAGCCTGGATAGGATGCTTCCATATTGCAGTATGATCCTTTTTCCTACGGTTTTCATGAACATCCACCTAATGATCAACCTAAGGAAATCCAACTTCTTCCTTGTGAATAGACACCACATCACAAAGCAATCCAAATACTACACGTGATCCCTAGATATCGACTTCGACAATATATTATAAAAAATCAGGTGGTGTACCACCTTTGCCTCCAAAGTCAGTGATCTATAGCTAGGTGTGTGGGCTAGGTCTACAATAGGATGCGACATCACAAGGTTCTCGAAAGTGCTCACCATAAAGTCCTGCTCATCAATCCAGAACAAGGTGGAATAAGGACAAACCAAGTCGCCTCCCTGGATGTCAAACATCTCCACTAGGTATGCTTCATCGAAATAGATGTCAGTCTCAAACACCTTGGAGTAGCAGCCCTGGTTGTCTTGCCCAATGTTGGCATAAAACAGCTTGACGAGTATGGGGTAGATCCCCCTGGGCTGGAAACTTATAAATTCATACCATCCTTGGTATCTGAACATGTCTAACACATTACTAAAATACATCTGCATAAATTCAATGTCCAGTACATTACCAAGGATGGGATCCTTGAGGTGGAAAACTTTATCATACTTGATCCATCTCTCAGGTGTATGGAACCATTGATCAAGCGCAATGTCTGCCGCAATGCGTCTTTGGTCTCTAGACATGGTGGCAAGAAGTTTTTCTAAAAGGCACTAGGCAGGAAATGAAAATGGAGTGGCCAAAATTGAGGAAAACCAGAGGAGCTCTCAAGACTAGAGTGAAAATGAAGCCTTTTTCGTAGGTGAATATATTTATATAGCACGATTCGAGCGCTTGAACAGAGCTTCAATCGCCCGAACTACAATAATTATGCAGGGCTCTGAGTCTGTTTGGTTGACCGAAATGGGTTTGGTTGGCTGAATATCAAATGCCATTTCAGTTTACCAATGCTCGGTAGCCCGAACTCATTTTGAACTGAAGAGTTCAATCGACTGAAATGCAGATTTAGTTACTTGAAAATATGTTCGATTACCCGAATCGTGCTCAGTAGCCCAAATGATTATGAACTTTGAAGGTCAGCTGCCCGAGTGATGGTCAATGCGCTGGTCAAACTTCAAGTTCGGTTGCCTAAAGGGCCAAAGCACATAAGGGTTCGGCAACCCAAACTTGGTCAACATTTTTTTGTCAACCATTTTTCATATGGAAAGACCCCCTATGATTTAAATATGAGACCTAGGGTTTATGGAGTCTTCCTAACCTACCTTATGGACACTAAGGAACATATTCGGTTCAAGAGGAGTCAGATTCGAATTTTACTTTCACTCTCCACACTTGTTTCATTTTAATTCCTTTCCTTTTAAATGCACAATCGAACTTAGTATGTCCTTTCTTTTTACACAACGCACAGTAGGTATTGGTATAAGGAGCAGAGGAGGTACTAACATAATTTTCGGCTTCTTTTACAAAGTACCTCATATACAAATTTTTCTTCCTAATTCTAAATCCGTTGTATCCTATACCTTCCCTATCTAAGGTCATCTTCTGTGATCCTAGCAACTTATCAAAGTTGTCCTCCCCTCTAGTGAACGTGTGGATGATCTTAGTTTGGTCTTCTATTCTCTTTTCTAGCTATTTCATTTTCAAGTTTTTAAGACCCTTGCAAACATCTTGTAATATAATGAAATCTTTGGTCATATCATTTGCTTTTTGTTCAAGCTCACCAATCATAAGATCTTTATTATTATCATTAGAAACTTTAGATTTTAAGATACTCTTTCCTTTTCTAATGATTCATTTTTGCTCACTAATCTTTTGATTTTTAGGTCATTTTCTCTTTCAGCAAGAACTTCAGATTCACATTCTTTTATGCATGCTTCATACTTGTTTTCCAAAACAGTTTATTTCTTATTAGATTTAACAAGTAACTTATGAATTCTAACATATTCAATTTGCAATTCTTCATAAGTTGGCATGCTTTCATCATAAAAACTATCATATGATTCAGAATCAGATATATCATTCAAATCAGCACATGAATCATTTCCAAATTTATCTACTAAAAAAGAAGAAGCAGAGATTGCCTCATTATTAGTTAAAGCAACAAAGCATTGGTTACCTCCTTCAAGATTTGTAGGGCTTGAGTCATAAGAAGTGAACACTTTATTTTGCATAGATGCTCCATATCTCCTCTCAAGTTCATCCTAGATCTTCTTAGCACTGTTACATATTATAACCTCACATAAAACATTAGAATCTAAAGCATGTAGTAAGGTATTCATACCATCAAAATTTACCTGCACTATGTTCCTATCAGTATCATTCAATTCATATTTAGATTTAGGAACATCAGCATAATCAATGGATTTAACAGGCACACTGTCACCCTAATCAATGACTTTCCAAAATCTCCAATTTAAAGTTTTCACATATACAGTCATTCTAAATTTCCATACAACATAGTTTTCACCACAAAATACTGG
Organism: Malania oleifera; assembly: GCF_029873635.1. NCBI lineage: Eukaryota > Viridiplantae > Streptophyta > Magnoliopsida > Santalales > Ximeniaceae > Malania > Malania oleifera. Next base: position 55,648,659 of record NC_080426.1, read on the forward strand.
TGGGTGTGTGACCAACCTTCCCTCACATGAAGGGGATGCACTAACACGAGCTATCATGATATGTTACTAAATAACATTTAGGTCTAAGTTATGAGGCTCTGATACCAAATGTTAGCTTTGGTGCAATCCCAAGAGGGGGTTGAATTAGGTATTTAAAAATTCTTTCCTAGGTTAATTGGTTTAATAGTAGTATTACACAACCTAGGGCCAGTCTATGCAATCAAAAGTAAAACATACACGTGTGGTACTATAAAGTGTGGAAAAGTAAACAACACACACGATATGTTATCGAGGTTCGATCAAAGTGCTTACGTCCCCGCTTTGGCTACACTAGCACAAGGATTCCACTACGGCTCACTTAATGGGTGAAGCGGCACCATTTACAACTAGGTCAATTAGAGGGGCTAACCTCAACCTACACCTTACCAGGAAGGTGCACCTATGTAAAAACCCCAAAAAGAGATATAAAAGATTAATAGAATGATTCCAAAAAATTAAATTAAATTAAATTAAATTAAATTAAATTAAAATTTTAAAAAAAATTAATTAATTAATTAATTAAACGAATTTAAAAAGAAAAAGAAAAAAAATTAATTAATTAAAATTAATTTTTTTATTAAAAAAAATATTATTAATATTAATTAAATATTATTATTATTATTATTATTATTATTATTATTATTATTATTATTATTATTATTATTATTATTATTCTTCTTCTTCTTCTTCTTCTTCTTCTTCTTTTCTTTTCTGTTCTCTGTAACTCTCTGCATCTCTCTCTCTCTCCTCACGTTCTCTCTCCCTCTCTCCTCGATTTCATGACGGATTTTCGCCCGATCGAAAATCCGAAAATACCACTGGACTCCATTCGCCGCTGCCGTCATTTCTACCAGAGCGGATTGGTGGTAGGAGCGGCGTAAGCGTATTCCCTGGGGTAAGCCATTTCCCCCTTTTTCTTTAATTTCTTGTAAAATATAAGCCCAATTGACGAACGAACACCACCATGAGAATCTAGGGATGATTTGCTACAAGTCTAGTGGGACGGAATTCTCGTGGGGGTGTCGAGCCAAAACTCCAAATTTGGGGTGCGGCGATTATTAAGGGGCTTATTTTTAATTAATTAGCATTAATTTAGAAATGCTAAAATATTGAGTATTTTGGGTTGAAGTGGGATTTCTGGAATTTTGGGCCCGGGTGAGCGCTGCGGGTGTAATTTTGGGACCCGCATGCAAAATTTAGAAAATTAAGTGGGAGTGTTAAATAATAGTTTAAATATTAATTTGAGGTATATGGAGTCTAGGGAAGGCTAGATGGGTATTATTTTGGAGAAATAGATTAATTAATTTGGGGAAAATTTAAATTGCAAGAGTTGAATTTCAGACGCCAAGGACGTAGAATTTGGGATTCTAGGGAGACTCTCAGTAAGTCAAGTAAGGGGAATAAATTATAGCAGTGTTTTTAGAATTATTATTTGAATGAATATGTGAAATTGAGCATATGATATTTTGTCTGAAAATTATTATGATATAAATATCAGATAAATTGTGTGGTATTTGAGTAATTGTAAATTGTGATATTTTGGAGTGTAAAATATAATAATGTATAATTTCTAAGAAAATATTGAAATGAGAATTACTGATTTGATTAGTGAAAAATAATGTAATATGGTATTATTATATGAGTAGAATTGTTTTGCCTGGAAAATGGGATTTTGTGAATTATTGATATTGGAAAATAATAAAATGTGGTATTTATTTGTGAGTGAAAATTATTTGCATGAGAAATGAGTATTTTGGGAAAATGTGAAAAATACATGAAATATGATATATGATATTACGAGATGATGAAATGTGCACAGAAAATGATGAGAATATTTATATTGAACTTAATTGTGATATATTGGAATATAATTGATAAAATGCCAATACCGCATAATGATTGCGGGTATGTGGTGGTAAATCCTATTGGATGGTTATGATATTTAGCACAGTACCGTTGCGAGTGGTGTTAGTGCAACCACACGGACTCTTGGAGCGTGTGGCGTGACAGTTGGCTGTGCCATTGTGTAGGGTTGTTAGGTCCCCTGAGTCCGGATCAGGGTATTAGGCCGGCCAGTCGTACTACAGACGCGATATATGATATAATATTTGATCTAACCGGGTCGGCCAACCACGGTTGGATCCAGCCTTTGGGCCGCACAACCTTGACCATGGGGGGAAGCATGGCGTGTATAGAAAGATCCTTAGGGTGGCTATGAGTTATAGATGCGATGTTGGTATTTGATACCGAGGATACTCATGAGCCGGAAAGTAAAGCGGAAATGAAAAGTGAAAGAATGATAAAATTGGCTAAAATGAGAAATGAAAGAAAGAATGGAAATTGAGAAATAAAGAATGATAAAATTGAGAAATGGAACAGTGTGAGTTAATAATATAAATAATTAAAGCGAAGTGAAACTCTCCGCCTGAGGGCTTACTGAGTAAGATGAGTGCCCTGATGGGTATCAGATGTGGCTATACCAGGCTGCATAACGTGTTAGGGCAGAGGGAAGCTACCTGTATGGGCGGGTAATCTTCCCTATTCTCAGGAACTTCGCGTGTAAATATGTGTTGGAAATCATTGAATTTGATAAATGATTTTTAAGCTTATAAAAGCTTGTGTTGTATATCTATATGATTATGTGTATGTGAATATCAGTGTATTTTCTCAAATGAAATGGTGATTTGAAAAGTAAAGTGTATTATAATTGTACTCATTTGGCCACACACTGTAAATAATCTATTCCTTCTTACTGAGATGTGTCTCACCCAAATTATCTAAATTTTTCAGGGAACAGAGATAGGCCAGGTGGTAGAACTCCGTGATCATAGGGAGTTGGGACCCTGAGATACAGGGTGAGTTTTGACTAGGGAGGTGTGGTTTCCTAGGATTGTATTATTTTTGGGTATGAGATAGTGTTGTGTATTTATGTATGTTGATACTCTAGGTATTATATTCTGACTTATGTGTATATACTGGCTTCCGCTGTTAGGTTGTTTAATAAAATACTTTTTACCCGGTATCCAATGCAGGTCGGGTCGTATGAATGGTACTAGGATTGTTGACGTGGCCGATTTGTGGATGTTGTGGATTTATGACGTGATTATTTATTTATTAAAAGAAAAAAAAATTGTACGAAAATCAGGGCGTCACAACCTAGCTTTTCTAACCGAGTCTAAGCCAATCCGAGACTATTCCATATGACTAGTCTCCCTCTTCAGGCCCACACCTGGACTACAACGAATGTATATAAAATTTGCGTACATGGAAATATGCTTCTTCAGTAAGCAGATATGTACACCAGTATAGCACAAATAATAATGCAATAACGAATGATATGTAAATATGCTCAGTGCTTCAATGTATGCTAAACACTCAATCAAGTATGGATAAACAATCAAGATCTAGAGTGTATATCTAAGCAAGATTTTAAACACGGTATTGAATATCACAATATAAGTTTAAAGTTTCAAAAATGTTAGCAAGATGATTCAAACAATTTCAACAATATGTTTTCAATACACTAAGCACAAGGGATCTTTGAATGCAAGCTTGAAAATAATTTTTGCACACAAAAATACGGGTTAAGGTAACTTGCAATGACAATGCAAGAACCACAAGCCCCTAAGTCTTCCCACACCAGATTTATCAAATAAAATCAACGGGATAACTTTAATCTTTACTCTCAATAATAAAATCAATTAATAAGAACAACAAATGAGAGTATGAGCAAATGAGAATTAAGCACAAGAACTTTAAGAACACTCACAACACTTGGATAATAAAAGAAATTTGAGTTTTGAAGTGTATGGGAGTAGTATAGGCTAAAATAAAATTTTAGAATTTAAGAGAATTTGACCTTAATGATTTTTGCTAATCCTTGCTAATTTTTGCAAATGAGCTAGTATATATAGGCAAGGAGCAAATTATGATCGTTGGGGACTTAATGGGTATTATTAGAAAAGATTTAAAACAATTTTAAAGATTTAACCCATTTTTAAGCCCTAATTACCTCAGTAAAAACAAACAAGCCGAGAGCTTTTGGGTGCCTAGTCCAAGGTTCAGGTGCCTGAACAGACACAACACCAAAAAGGTGTTTTTGAGATTCGGTTTCCTCAAAAGTAGTTCTGTTTGTTGAACCAAGCGATTCCTCAAAGAGACCGTAGTTCGGGTGCCCGGTCTAAAGTTCGGTCACTCGAGCATGATTTGAAAGCTGAGGTTTGGGCACCCGGGTTGGTGAAAAGTAACCTGACACAGGTTCGGTCAACCATGGAAGATGTGTACATTTTGGCTCGGTCTGCCGAACATAGGTCAACTTGTTGACCTGTCCATGGTTCGATCAACTGAGGCAATTTGAATTGCAAGGTTCGGTCGCCCGAGCACTCACAAAATTTTTCATTTGAGTTCAATTTTTCTTCAATTAACTCCCCTGATATATTAAGTGATGTTAGGGACTTAGTGCAGTATGTGTAGGTACCTAAAGTCCAACTAGGTTCGTTTTGAGCATACTTACCTATCATGCATGATGCAGATTATTACAAGCCATTGGTATACAATCCATAATTACCTTTACATCCCATAATGAATAAAAATGAATAAATAATTACAAATACAATACAAATATCTTCATTCTTCTGCTTGATCACCGTACGCCATCATGATATGTCTTTTAGTTCGAATACACGGGTAAGGTGAACCTGCATGCAACCCTCAGTACTAACTTCAGTACCAAAAGTATTTGTCATTATCAAATTAGGTGTGACCTATTAGGTAAACAATCTCCCCTTTTTTTATGATGACAAATACTTTATGCAAAAGTGGGTACAGCCTAGAAAGGCTCCCCCTAACTTTATGCATAAAGATAATTAAAGGTCAATGTACTCAATTTAATTATCATTGTAACTAATTTTTCCTCTTCTCTCCCATTTGGCAACAACAAAAAGGGCTAAGAAATATAGCATGAAAGCAAAAAAAAAAAAAAAAATCATCTAGATACAAAAGATATATTGGGAAGATTTTTTTAAAAAATTCGGCAGCATGTCGTTTGAAAATAGACCATTCCCAAAATAACTTTGTACCTAAGTGACCTATTATGAGTTTCAACAATCAATAAATAGCAAATTTCATTCAATCAACTCAAACAGTACATAAGTCAAAGAGCTAATATAATCATGCAGCACAAAAGACTTGGGACATCAACTGATACCAATTATGAGTTATTACACCTCTGCCTACTTTCCCCAAGTGATGATTAAGTAAGGATGAAGATTAATTTTCATTTTACTTTCACTCATCCTTTAAAAAAAAAATTAATATTTAATCTATCATAATCATCTTTTATTTCCATTTGTCAACAAAAATATGCATTCCCACAAGATATAAAGCAAGAAATGATATATGGGATTGATACCAAATGTTAGAGTTTTCAAGTGTACGCATTAATACTAGTTGTTAGTGTATTCCAACAAGATATAGAATTATAGTACTGAATACATTTCATTTTCTCAGAGCCATATGTTTTTCAAAGTAAAATGGTTCCCTCTAAGAATGTGCATTTTCTTTAAATTTATACTGTGAACACAATGCAAGGATTACTTTAGAAGCACAACTTAGGTTTTAAAACATTTAGCATTTATAAAAGATATAGGATATGTGTAGTGATTTTGAAAAAATTTCGGCAGCATTTTGTCTAAAAAAGTGATTTATCCCATAAAAACTTCCAATTTCAAAACATTTAAATATGTATGCACAAGCATCTCCAGATGATTCGAATTAAAATGAGCTAAGTGCAGACATTTTAAAGGTCAAAAAAATATTTTTCATGCACGTCCATTTTTATTTTAGAAAATATTTCAATATTTTTGGGAAAATGTCTACCAAAAATTCGATAGCATGCCGTCTATAAACTGGACATTTCCAAAATTAACCTGCACAAGAAGATTCTCAAACAGACAATATTTCACAAGTTTAAAGCATGCGAGAACCTAATTCTACCAACAGGCAATTCAATACCACTACATCCACCATACATGAGGCTATCTTCACAAACAAGCATTTCAGTAGTATAATCATGTAAGTATAAAAAAGCATGTAAGCCTAAATACCATCGGATATATAAATATAAGAAAAATCACAATCACCACAAGATAGTATTTGTATGTATCTTTGTATGTGTGTGGTGAGTGTGTACGGCCAAAAAAGCAAGATAAAAGGTTGTTTTAATTATTATTGACCAAATGTAAGTGTATGTAAATAAAGCATAAGACAAATCAGATAAAAATTGAATATGGAGCAACTGATCCCCACAGTGCACCTCTAAGTTTTACCATCATCGTGATCGTTGTCCTGATCACCACTCATTCATCTTTCTCAAGTGCTCACCAAGGATATGAAAGTTTGCCCGCACATCAGACTAGAACTCGGTAAACTCACCATAGAAAGCATCAAGCCTGGCCGAGGAGGAGGACGCCTGCTCTGTAATGAAGGTCTTAAACTTTTGAAATGATGCTGTGAGACAGGTGATGGCTGCCATGATCTTGGCATTTGATGATACATGGGGCTACTTTTGTGGAGTCTCCTGAGCCTCTAGACCTTTCTCAAGAATAGTAGGAAACCACATGTTACCCGCGAGCTCATACCCCATCAACTTTAAAGTGGTGGAGGAGAAGACATCAGTGCTCTTTATCTTCTTTAATACTACATATGGAGTCCTCATGACTCTCTCTCTGACAAATAACCTAGATAGGATGCCTCCATATGGCTGTATGATTCTTTTTCCTATAGTCTTCACGAACATCCACCTGATGATCAACCTAGGGAGATCCAACTTCTTCCTCATGAATAGACACCACATCATGAAGCAATCCAAATACGACACGTGATCCCTAGATCCCAACTTCGGCAATATATTATACGAAATCAGGTGGTGTACCACCTTTGCCTCCAAAGTCAGTGACCTATAGCTAGGTGTGTGGACTAGGTCTACAACAGGATGCAACATCACAAGGTTCATGAAAGTGCTCACCGTAAAGTCATGCTCATGAATCCAGGACGAGGACAAACCAAGTCGCCTCGTTGGATTTCAAACATCTCCACTAGGTATGTGTCGTTGAAATGGATGTCAATCTCGAACACCCTAGAGTAGCAGCCCTGGTTGTCTTGCCCAATGTTGGCATAGACTAGCTTGACGAGTATAGGGTAGATCCCCCTAAGCTAGAAACTTATAAATTCATATCATCCCTAGTATCTGAACATGACTAAGACATTATTAAAATATGTCTGCATAAATTCAATGCCCAGTACCTTACCGAGGATGGGATCCTTAAGGCAGAAAACTTTATCATACTTGATCCATCTCTCAGGTGTATGGAACCATTGATCGAATGTAATGCCTGCCGTAGCGCATCTTCGGTCTCTAAACATGGTGGGAAGAAGTTTTTCTAAAAGGCACTATGCAGGAAATGAAAATGGAGTGGCTGGAAGTGAGGAAAACCAGAAGAGCTCTTAAGAGTGGAGTGAAAATGAAGCCTTTTTTGCGGGTGAATATATTTATACAGAGTGATTCGGGTGCCTGAATAGAGCTTCGATCGCTCAAATTGCAATAATTATGTGGGGCTTTGAGTCTGTTCAGTTGACCGAAATGGGTTTGGTTGGCTGAATATCAAACGCCATTTTAGTTTACCAATGCTCAGTAGCCCGAACTCATTTTGAGCTAAATAGTTCGGTCGGCTGAAATAAAGATTCAGTTGCTTGAAAATATGTTTGGTTACCCGAACAGTGTTCGGTAGCCTAAACGATTATGAACTATAAAGGTCAATCACCCGAGTGATGGTCAATGCACTAGTCAAACTTCAAGTTCAGTCGCCCGAAGTGCCAAAGCACATAAAGGTTCGGCGGCCCGAACTTGGTCAACATTTTTTTGACCATTTTTTCATATGGAAAGACCCCCTTTGATTTAAATATGAGACCTAGGGTTTATGGAGTCTTCTTAACCTACCTTATGGCCACTAGGGAACATATTCGGTTCAAGAGGAGTCGGGTTTGGATTTTACTTTCACTCTCCACACTTGTTTCATTTTAACCCATTTCTTTTTAAATGCACAATCGAACTTAGTATGTCCTTTCTTTTTACACAACGCACAGTAGGTATTGGTATAAGGACCAGAGGAGGTACTAGCATAATTTTGGGTTTCTCTTACAAAGTACCTCATATACAAATTTTTCTTCTTCCTATTTCTAACTCCGTTGTATCCTATACCTTCCCTATCTAAGGTAATCTTCTGTGATCCTAGTAACTTATCAAAGTTGTCCTTCCCTCTAGTGAACGTGTGGATGATCTTAGTTTGGTCTTCTATTCTCTTTTCTAGCTCTTTCATTTTCAAGTTTTTATAACCCTTGCAAATATCTTGTAACATAATGAACTCTTTGGTCATATTGTTTGATTTTTGTTCAAGCTCACCAATCGTAATATCTTTATTATTATCATTAGGAACTTTAGATTTCAAGATACTCATTCCCTTTTCTAATGATTCATTCTTGCTCACTAATATTTTGATTTTCATGTTATTTTCTCTTTCAGCAAGAATTTTAGATTCACATTCTTTCGTACATGCTTCAAACAACATAGTTTTCATCACATAATACGGGTGGGTGTGTGACGAACCTTCCCTCACATGAAGGAGATGCACTAACATGAGCCATCATGATCTTTTACTAAATAAAGTTTAGGTCTAAGTTACGTGGTTCTGATACCAAACATTAGCTTTGGTGTAATCTGAATTGGGTATTTAAAAATTCTTTCCTAGGTTAATCGTTCTAACGGCAATATTACACAACCTAGGGTCAGTCTATGCAATTAGAAGTAAAACATACACGTATGGCAATATAAAGTGTGGAAAAGTAAACAACACACGTGATATGTTATCGAGGTTCGGCCAAAGTGCCTACATCCCCGCCTTGGCTACACCAACACAAGGATTCCACTCCAACTTACTTAACGGGTGGAGTGGCACCGTTTACAACCTGGTCAATTAGTGGGGCTGACCTCAACCTACACCTTACCAAGATGGTGCACCTAGCTTTCCTAACTGGGTCTAAGCTAATTCGGGACTATTCCACAAGGCTAGTCTCCCTCTTCAGGTCCACGCTTGGAATACAATGAATGTTTATAAAATTTGTGTATACGGAAATATGCTTCTTCAGTAAGCAGATATGTACACTAGTATAGCTCAAATAATAACGCAAGCATGAATGATATGTAAATATGCTCAGTGCTTTAATGTTTGCTAAACACTCAATCAAGTATGGATAGACAATCAAGATCTAGAGTGCATATCTAAGCAAGATTTTAAACATGGTATTGCATATCACAATATCAGTTTGGGGTGAATGCAAACTTGAAAATAATTTTTACACACAAAAATACGGGCTAAGGTAACTTGCAATGAAAATGCAAGAACCACAAGCCTCTAAGTCTTCCCACACCAGATTTATCAAATTAAATCATTGGGAGAACTTTAAGATTTACTCTCAATAATAAAATCAAACAATAAGCACAACAAATGAGAGTATGAGCAAATGAGAATTAGGCACAAGCACTTTAAGAACACTCATAACACTTGGATAATCAAAGAAATTTGAGTTTTGAAGTGTATGGGAGTAGTATAAGCTAAAATAAAATTTTAGAATTTGACAGAATTTGGCCTTAATGATTTTTGCCAATCCTTGCTAATTTTTTCAAATGAGCTAGTATATATAGACAATGGGCAAATTTTGACCGTTGGGGACTTAATGGGTATTATTAGAAAAGATTTAAAACAATTTTAAAGATTTAACCCATTTTTAAGCCCTAATTACCTCGGTAAAAATAAACAACCCGAGAGCTTTCGAGTGCCCTGTCCAAGGTTCGGGTGCCTGAACAAACACAACACAAAAAGGTGTTTTTGAGGTTTGATCGCCTGAAAAGTAGTTCAATTTGATGAATCGAGCGATTCCTCAAAAAGACCGCAGTTCGGGTGCCTGATCTGAAGCTTGGTTGACCGACCTCACAAGGTTGATCACCCGAGCATGATTTGAACATTGTGGTTCGGGCGCCCGGGTTGGTGAAAAGTAACCTGACACAAGTTCGGTTGACCGTGGAAGATGTGTACATTTTGGTTCGGTCTGTCAAACATAGGTCAACTTGTTGACCCATCCATGGTTCGGTCGCCTGAGGCAATTTGAACTTCCAGGTTCGGTCGCCCGAGCACTTACAAAATTTTTCATTGAAGTCTAATTCTGTTTCAATTAACTCCCCTGATATATTAAGTGATGTTGGGGACTTACTGCACTATGTGTAGGTACCTTAAGTCCAACTAGGGTTGTTTTGAGCATACCTGCCTATCATACATGATGCAAGTTAATACATGCCATTGGTGTACAGTCCGTAATTAACTTTACATCCCAGAATGAAAAAAATCAATAAATAATTACAAATACAACACAAATATCTTCTTTCTTCTGCTTGATCACTGTACGCCATCATGATATGACTTTCAGTTTGAATACATGCGTAAGGTGAACCTGCATGCAAGCCTCAATACAAACACTAGTATCAAGAGTATTTGTCATTATCAAAACTGGGTGTGACCAATTAGGTCAACAACGTTATTTTCCCCCACCAAATCGGTTTATATTAAGTCAGCAGATACGTTTCTAGGATACAATGATGCCCATAACATAATCTCATATTAGTTTGCGTTATACACAAATGAAAAATTGATCACAAACACCCTCGGAAGAATCTAAACAAATTTTTAGAGTTCTTTTTCTACAAAAAAATAGAACCTAGAACAGAAGAAGATATCAATTGTGAAAGCCTTATGAGTGAAAGAGAGGGAGACAATGATTGAATATTTATTTTTGGATTCTTGGAGATAATTCTGTCTTTAAATAGACATAATTATGCTTATTCCCAATAGTTACAAAGGTGGTTATTTGAATAAACAATTACATCTATTCAAATTTAAACATTCAGTTAAATAACTATTTTATTAGCTGCCACTTGCCAAATTAAAATATGACCATTAGATTATTTATACGATTTAAATCGCACCACTTGATCTTATAAAAAAAATAATAGATTAAGTTTAAACCATACGATCATGATCAAAGATCATGATCTTGCAACGATGTAAGCATGCTAAGTGTAAAGTGCTTATGCGCCAACTAAATGCGCCACTAGCATCCTACAGCCCACGTGCGTGCATGTGTGCGTATGGTGCGAAGTACCGTCCTAGGGTGCACTAGAGTACACACTAGCATTATCTCTTAATCAACTTTAAGAGAATATCCACTTTATCACTTATTAATGATTTTTCTTTTTTCATTCTTTCCAATGTGGGACAAACCCACATAGCATTAAATGTTCTTCATAAATGCTTTAAAGGATATAGAAATGGAAGACTTTGAAAACCCATAAAATTGATAATTTTAAAAAAATATTTCAATATGATCAACGAAATTAATCACATTAAGGCTAAAGTGGAGAATCTGAGCTTGCTAGGATTGAAAAGGGTTCCATTGTTGCTAAAATCTGGGATATGCTATGGTTATCCCTTGAACATGACATATGGCATAAATATAAATGTAAGCAACAATACTATAGTGATTTTTGTTTTTTGTTTTTGTGGTTTTGAACGATTTTTGGTTGTGTATGTCATGATAAGATTCAATTGAGCTTGAAAAATTCATAACATGATTGAATAAGTAATCTTCCAACTTAGAATTAATTAGTCTTGTTATTTTCCTTGAGAATGGCAGTGACTAAATTTGGTAGACAAAAGCCGGTGAGATTTTGAGCTTTAAACTAACACATCCATATCAGTCTCACTATTTTCTTTCATATGAGATATTCTTCCATTTGTTGGAATTGGTGTGATCCCAATAGGGGAGGGGGTGAATTGGGTTTTAAAACTTTTTGACTAATTTAAACTAAGTGTCGATTCACCAAATATCATATCCATTCAAATTATACACGTGAATGTAAAACAATTGAACAATGAATACATAGATACATGAGTGTTGCAAATCTCATTTAAATTGAATGTGTGCATGCAAATAATTATAATTGTAAATGAATACACATATAAAAATTAAAATGTGGAAATTAAACGAGATAAGGAGAGAGAAACACATGATATTTTTTATCGAGGCTCGGTCAAACCAGCCTACATCCCTGCCTTGGGTATACCCTCTAAGGATTACACTATCTCTGCTCACTTAAACGAACGGAGCAGAAGCCATTACAACCTCTCCTTACGGGGCGAGGTAAACCCCAGCTCAATTACAAGGCTGAGCCCAACTTGTCAAATTTACGGGGCTGACTCTTACTTCAATTTACGGGGTTGAACCCAATCGGCCTCACTTACTGGGTTGAGACTCCTCAGTTTAATTCCGGGTTGAGTTGAACCGATCTAATAAAAATCAATTTTGTACAAGATAATTCTTCTGAAATTACAAGCAAAGATGTTCATGTTTAAGCTCTACAATGCACTCTCTAATATGATATGAAATTAATGCTCATTACAGTAAGGGTATTTTCAAAATAATTGTGCAATTTTGAGTATGATATATAAACGAAATTTTTGCACAAATGATTTTAAAACAATAAAAGAATTTATGAGAGTAAAATTCTTTTCATAAAATAAATGCCCAATCAAAAATGAATACTCTCTTTCAAATGATTTTCCAAAAAATAATAAAGAGAGTTTGGAGAGTATAAAAATTTACCCCATAAAAGATTTTGAAATAGAAATTGAAATGAGGGAACTATGATTAAAAAATATTTGAGAGAATTTTAAAGTTAATCAAAGTTGCTAATTAAACAAATGAAAGGGGTATTTATAGTTTTTCTAAAAAATATGACCGTTGGGACACCCTGGGTATTATTAGATTTGTTTAATTAAATTTTAACCCTAGTTACCGTAATTAATTATTGGCAACCCGAGAGTTTCGGTCGCCTGGTCCTTAGGGTCAGTCGTCTGAATAAAGACAAAGAGAAAAGTGAAATTTTCAAGTTCGGTTGACCGTGGGAAATGATTGGTCGGCCGAGCCAGGCGATTTTCCAAACCTTCGTGGTTTCAGTTGCCCGATGAATGGTTCGGTCTCCCGTGCCTCACAATTCGGTCATGCGAGGTGATTTTGAACTAAAAGTTTGGGACGTCGGAGACAGTGAAAAAGTCAATGACCAGGGTTCGATCAGCCGTGGAAGATACGTTCATTTTTTGTTTGGTCGCCTGAGGCTTAGTCAATATTTTAACTTTTTAGCCAACAGAGTGGTCGGTCGACCTAGGCTATTAAAGTACCCCAAAAATCTAACGTCGGTCAACCTTTGGTAGACCAAAGTTTGCCCTAAGGTCTGCCTATGGCTTATCTGAGCATTAAGTTATATTATGTAGGATGAATGCAGTTATTACAGACCAAAATATAAAAACCTATATGCAATTTACAATTGAAATGAACAAATGTCTTCTTTCTTCTTTGCTCTTCTACGTGGAATTTGCTTGAAATGCATAATCTTTAAGTCCATTAGGCTTCCATTTTCTTGTATCTTATATCCGTACTGAAATGTAAACCTATTGACATACTAAGTGCACACAAAAGATACAAATACTTTGTCAGCATCAAAACAAAGATCAGACTCAAAAAAGCAAACTGATTTGTTTCTCTAGAACTTGCCTTGATTCTCTTCAAGGTCATATTGATACATGCATGCATGAACATGATTAATGCCCTATTTGTTAACAGAAGAATAATTCCCTGTGCGCACCTAAAATTAGTTACAGAAGAATATTTTCCCCCGCGCAGTTTTGTTATTAGGGTTCTGGGAGAGAATCAGTTATGCACATGCTTTTTCCTTTTTTATTTTTAAATTTCTTATACATTTATTTTTGCTGTCCAGTTCTTGTCTCCCAAAAGAAAGACTCGGTTTTACAAATAAAATTTGATTCCCAACAAATAAAGAACCCAAACTCGATTTAATAAAAATAACTCACTAAAATTCAAAGAATTCAATTTTAAAAGTAAATGACTCAATTCAAAAAAAAATTGAAAGACTCAATTTTTTAAAAAAAGGGGGGTTTAATTTAAAAACAACTAGGGTTTATTTTAAAAACAATCAAGACTCAACTTAAAAATACTGAGACTCAATAAAAAGAATTTTAATTTTGAAAAGGACTCAATTGGATTTTTTTTAAAAGGATCCTCCAATTTTAGGGATTCGAATTCAAATTTTATTGCGCCGGGTCTCTTCAAGAAGGCCTAGTAAAAATTAGGGTGTCTACACTATTCATCACATAACAAGCGGTATTTACCGCTTCAGCCCAAAAGTACTTAGGTAAATTGTGTTCATTTAACATAGTTCTAACCATTTCTTGTAGTAACCTCTTCTTTCTTTCCACAATTCCATTTTGTTGAGGAGTTCGAGGAGCCGAAAAGTTGTGAGCTATTCCATATTCATCACAAAACTTTTCAACATCTTTATTTTTGAATTCTCTGCCTTGATCACTTGTAATATTCAAAACTCCATACTCCTTTTTGTTTTGGAGTTTCTTGCACAAGTTGATTAGCATTTTGCAGGCTTCATCTTTGGAAGCTAAGAAGAGTACCCAAGTAAACCTATAGTAGTCGTCAACAATGACGAAAGCATATTGCTTTCCTCTTTGACTATTTGTTCTAGTAGGTCCAAATAAATCTAAGTGAATGAGTTCCAGGGGCCTACTAGTAGAAATGTGTTTCTTCTTTTTAAAACTTGTCTTAGTTTACTTTCCAAGTTGGCAAGCGTCACAAATTTTGTATTTTACAAACTTTGTGCTATGTAAACCTTTGACTAAGTTCTTTTTATCTAATTTAGATAACAATTTCATACTAGCGTGTCCTAGTCTTCTATGCCATAGCCAACTAGCTTTTTTATGGCTGTTAAGCATGTGATTTCTTAATATATTAGATTTTCAAAGTTTATACAATACACATTATCAACCCTATTAGTAGTGAACAACACATCATGTTTTTCTCAATTTTCAACTATACACTTATCTTGTTTAAGATTACATCAAAGCCTTTATCACTTAATTGACTAATACTAAGTAGATTATGTTTTAACCCATCTACTAGTAAAACATCATCAGTGGTTAAGGAGGGTAATTTACCTACTTTTTCGATACCAATAATTTTACCTTTAGCATTGTCGCCGAAGGTGACATATCCACCATATTTTTGCATTAGTGCAGTAAATTTTGATTTGTCTCCGATTATGTGTCTTGAACGCCGACCGTCCACGTATCATTTGTCTTTTGAGGGAGTGGTATTAAAGCACACCTACAAGAAGGGTTTAAGGTGTTACTTTTGGTACCCAAACCTTCTTAGCTCTTTTTATTTCAGGTTTATTTTCGGTTTTGATTCTCCATTCTTTCTTGATTTTAACTTTTTTCCTTTAAAATGGACATTCAAACTTTATATGTCCTTTTTTCTTACACAAGAACCAAGTAGTGTGTTCATAAGCATTTGTAGAAGATGTGCTAGCATAATGTCTTGATTCTTTTACGAAGTATCCCATATAGAGACTCTATTTCTTCTTGTTTTCAACTTCATTGTATACAATTCCTTCTTTATCTAATGACATTCTTTGTGTTCCAATAAGCTTTTCAAAATTTTTGTTTCCTTTTGTGAAATTGTAGATGGTTTTTTCTTTATCCTCAATTTTACTTTTAAAATTACTTATTTTTTAATCTTTTTTACTTTCACCACTTACTTGCAGCTTTACTAAGTCTTAAGACATCTCATTTATTTTGTCCATAAGATCATCAATGTTTTTTTTTCGTTTTCAGCTGATTTTGAAATCTGAAGTTGGTTTTTGAGTATTTCATTTTGCTCTTTCAAAACTAAGTTTTTTTTTGTTACTCTTATGAATCTTTTATGCAAAGCAAATAGTTTAGCCTGAATTTATCTGTATAAAGGCATGCTTTCACACAAGTCACTACATGATTCATCACTAAATTCTTCAGATGAGCTAGTGTAGGAATTTACCTCGGCATCTCTGGCCATAAAGCAAAGGTTTGCAACATCTTGATCACTTGATTCACTTTCTAATTCTCTTGAGCTCGAGTCATCCCATGTAGTTACTTTCATTGCCTTCTTTTTCTTCTTTTTGGCTTCTTTCTTTAGTTATGGACAACCAGGTTTTATATGTCTAGCTTTCTTGCAATTATAGCATATAGGAGGTTCATTCTTTTTTCTTACTAGTTTCTCCTTTATCAATTTTTGAGCCTCTGAATCTTCTAGTAAATTTCTTGTTTTTCTTGAAGAATTTTCCAAGTCTTCTTGTAATTAAGGCTACATCATCATCATCATCATTATCTTCTAGTTCGTTGTTTTCCTCTTCACTAGAACTTTCTTTTGCAACATTAATGGCTATTGATTTCTTGTTTTTGTTACCTTCAGAATTTCTTTCATTGATTGTCATCTCATATGTGAGGAGTGATCCTATTAATTCATCTAGGGGGATATTTTTCAAGTTCCTTCCTTCCGTTATTGCAGTGGCCTTAGGTTCCCAAATAGGTGGAAGTCCTGTAATAGTTTTTCAAATAATTTCATAGGTAGAGTAGTTTTTCCCTAATGCATTAAGAGAGTTTATAACATGAGTAAACCTTATGTAGATACTAGTGATGGTTTCTTCAGGGTGCATTCTAAATGTTGCATACTCGCTAGTGAACATATCAATTCTGCAATCCCTTAGGTCAACCGTTCCTTCATAAATTACTTCAAGTTTATCCCAAATTTTTTAGCTGATTTACATGTCATGACCCTATTGAATTTATTTACATCAAGGGCGCAATATAGTACATTCATTACACTAGAAATTATTTGCAGCATCTTTAGGTCATCATCAGTCATTTATTTTTCTTCCTTAGGTATGTATTTGTTGTCTACGTTTTTAGCAGGGACGAGGTCACCATGTGTGACTACTTTCCAAGCTTTCCAATCCATAGTTTGCAAGTAGATTCTCATTCGTTGTTTCCAGAAGGTGTAATTAACACCACAGAAGATAGGTGATCTAGAAGAGGATTGGCCTTCGGCAAAGGGAGATACACCTAGGTGTGCCATAAGGATCTTTATGTAGCTTCTAGATTAAGATTTACTACAACCTAGTGTTCTGATACCAATTGAGAAGTAAGGTGTTATCCCAAGAGGGGGGGTGAATTGGGTTTATTAAAATTTCTTTAAAACTTTTGTTCTACAAATTCCTTGATTTAAGAATTAACCCAACAAATTAATATTCGTCAATTACACAATTACAATATATTGATTTGCAGCCCTACAAGCATAGCCAACAATCCTTTTAAGTTAAGTCAACAACTAATCCAAGTTCAATCCTTTAATGAATGAATGATCATAAAGATTAGTTTAAATAAAATCTTAGAATATTCAAAATTTGAATTTTTAATCAATGAATAGTTAGAATAAACAATTTTCAGAGGTTTGATTTTTCAAGACCTAAAACTTTCTTTTAATTGATGGAGCAGGGTTAACTTTAGCAATGTAGTAAAATCAATATTCAAGATTACTTCTGAATTTTTCAAACCACTTAACAATGAAATAATGACAACCAATATGTTTTTTGGTTTTAAATATGAAACAAATTCAAAAATTCAATGAGCTTCAAAATTTGATAATCTGATTTTTCAATCAATCAATCAATATAGCATGCTGAATTAAAATATGGATCAAAGTAAGAAACTTCAGCAACTCTCAATATTTAGCAAGTGTTAAATAATCATACACGCAGATTATAGTGTTGACTTTATGAGTCCAATCTGATTTTGATAATGAGAAATCACTTGGTATTTGATCTGTGCATTGAGATTGTGAATAGGAACAATGTTTAGCATGTACAGAAGGATAACAAGTCATGGAAGTCATGAAGATTAAAGCATACATATTTTGACACAATCCATGTATCTAAAAGAGTTGGAGAATGAAGATGCAAGCGACAAGTTCGAGAATGTCTTAGGAATGGGTATTTAGAACCTAATGTACTAACATTTTCATATGATTTAATTTGAGGCTCAATATACCTTAGGACTCATGCATCTCATGAACATCATTAGGGGATATTTATGGACTTAGAAATATTTTTAAAACCCCGAAATATAGTTTTATAAAAGAGCCAAGAAAGAGAGCAAAGCATATTTTTTGAACTAAAAAGGAAAATCCAGGACTTGGTAACTTCAGTAGACCAAACTCAACGTTCAGTCGCCTAAAGAATACCTTTAGGAGACCGAAGATTATACTCAGTCGCCTGAAGAATTAATGGTGAAACACAGAACCTGACCCAAGCACCTCAGTAGACTGAACTCAGACTTCAGTTGCCTGAACCCGATACTTCAGTAGACTGAATCCCAACTTCAGTCACCTGACCCTATGTCTATGTTAATTTTTTGAAGTTCTAAGGAACTTCAGTCGCCTAGGCCTTTAACCTCAGTCACCTGAACCTGCGGGAAAGTTTAAAATTTTAATTTTTAATGAAAAAAAACGCAAGCTATTTTTTGATCCAACGGTGGAGATCTATTATAAGGGCAAGATACCTATATATTGAACATCTAAACCCTAGTGCGGAAGCTAAAATCAATAAGAACAAAAAGAACGATAAGAAACAACTACAAGAGGAAGAAAATCAAATCTTGGGAATACGATTGAGCATATTAACACAGCTTGGGGGATCACACTATTGAGGTTGTGATTGGGATTTCAAATCTTATACTACACATCTGAGCTAAAGCTACTTTGATCCTTAAAAGATTTTCTGGTACAAGCTTTTTGATATTGAGGTTTGGTAAATCACACTACTTGTTAAGAGTCATTCTCATAGAGCTTCTTGATCTAAACTGATTTTCTGATTGATATCTATTTTTCAAAGAGCTTGTCATTACAAAATCCATTTTTGAATATTTGTTAAGAGGTTGATCTTGAGTGTGCATATATTAAATTATTTTGATAAGATTACCACTTGAGAAAAGCTTTTGTTATTGATTAGATATTTTTGATTCAAGTGAGTCTTCATTCAAAGACTTGATATTTTCAATATTACTAAACTACTTGTTTGAATATCCTTAGTGTTCATAACGATATATTATTGAGGGATATTTTCTGAAAATCTAACATTAGGTCTTTGATCTTTGGAAATCTTATCGTGTGTGTGTGTATATATATATTCGCATATTACAAAGATTGCATTGAGATTGAATATTTAAAAGAAAACTTTCTGATTTTCATTGATATAATATTCAAGATAAAGCTTTTGATAAGTTCACATTAGATATTCATGCATTTTCGCAAAGCGAACTAGAACCCAAATTTTCTCCAAAGCCTTTAATTATATCACTACTTGGGATTTTTAATAAAAAGGGAATTTGTGTGTTGAAATATATCATTCATCTAACAATTATATCATTACATACATTCTGAGTTTCAAGTTTTATCATATGATTATGTGTTAGGAATTTCAATTGTACTCACTAGCTTTGTTAGAAGCAACATTGAGTGTTTTGCAGATTCGATATTATTTTGTAATCATGGTTCAGGTTGTGAACTGGCTTTGAGGAGAAAATTATATCTCTTGAAAGCAGTGGATTAGGAGAAAACTATACCTCTTATAAGCAGCAGATGTAAGGGAAGCCCCGTCCCAATTTAAGGACCAGAGATTATAGTGGAATCCTTGAGTGGGTTGCTCAAGGAGAGGACGTAGGACGAGTTAGTTGAATCTCGTAAAATCGCGTTTGCATTCTCTCTTCCCTTATCTTTTTAATTTCCGCAACGCACTTCATTACTTACATTGCATGTATCTATGTTGAATAATATCACACGAACTTGATAAGTATTTTGTTAAATATAGAAAGAGGACTAAGTGGTAAATAAGTTTGAAAGAATTTTAAAATTCCCAATTCACCCCCCCCCCCTCCTTGGGATTACACCTAAATCAACATATAGGTTTGCCGAAAATTAAAGAGAGTAGGGAGAAGAGCTGAAAACCGTATTTTTTACAAGGTTCGGCCAATGGCCTATGTCCTTGCCCCAACCAATAGCTATGAGGATTTCCCTTTCCAACTTCTTTACAGACCAAGTTACAACGTCTCCGTAGTAGGTGGAGATCCCTCTCTAACAAGAATACCCCTTCTCGTTAGCAAACGATTCAACAACCCTGAATTGTCAAATACCAACAAAAAATAAAAATACAAAAAACAATTTTTTGTACAAGTATAACTCTCTTAGTAAGAGCAGATTAGTACAATTTAAAATCAAAATACTTCAATCAATAATCAATATAAAAGAGTGAAGCGCAGATTATTATCACCGAGATTCTGATTTGATTTTAAAATCTTAGCAGAGAATGATTAGAAACCGTGAGTTATATAAGCACAAACATAGCAAGACTTCATAGAATATTTGAGCAAGAAAGCTTTGAAGAGTAGGAAGAATTTAGATTGATTGTTGCTTGTAGGTATGTATGATCTTTTGGTTTACCATGTATTTATAGATAGGAAAAGTTAATTTTCGTATTCCCCAAGTTTCTTAGAGTGCTTCCCAAGTTTTCACATAGTTTGGGGGTCAAACAAACAATGTTGGAAACTTCACTCGCTGTTTTAAAATTTAAAAACACGAAGGTCAGTCGCTTGATTCCAAAGTGTTAGTCGCGTTTGCATTGAAATTATAGCATTTTTTGAAAGCCAGTACTAAGTTAGTCGCCTGAGCCTTAATGGTCAATCGCTTGTTGTAGTTCTGTTTGCATACTTAAAAACACATAAAAATGTCAATCAACTTATCTAACAAGGTCAATCGCCTGAACTTACAACTTTCAGAAAATCTTTGATTCTCAACACTTTATTCCTTTGATCTTGGAAAAACTTAAATGAGACTTAATTAAAAACATTTTCTAGGGTTTTCAAAAATTGGTTTCTAAGTCAATAATGATTCCTAAGAGTTTCAACCATTTATATTGAAATATATGAAGTACTCACATGAGACTTCTTAAGACTTATACATTCTAAACACTAAGTCTTCATGCTTTTGCTTCCATTCTTTGAGTTTATCTTGACTTCTTTCTTCAATACACTTTAGCTTTATCAAATCTTCTAACTTTGAGTTCAAGCTATTAATGTACTTCATCTAGCACTTGTGATCTTGAACCTTTTATCAAAAACACTTGAATCCTGAAACATCATCACTTAGCCAAATATATTAAATTTCCTTGATTTTCTATCATCAAAATAAGATTCTTAAGCCTTGTTAGGCCATTAGAATTAAAATATGAAAGCAGTGTCTCAGATGCCTATAAAAGTTGCGAGCTCATCGACCACTGTTGTAAAATATGGCTCACATTCTAAAGGAAAGCATAAAGGAAATCAGGGTGCAGCAGTGTAGCAAGGCAAACCGTCGATGATTTCTCTATAACCGTCAATGATTTGGGGGTAGTGTTCTATTATGCCTAAAACTATAGATGGTTTGGTTTGGGATGCTTAGCACAAATTTCAAATTTTGAATAAATGGACATTAATACAGTTAGGTTTCAGGGGGAAACCTCCATGTAGGCTTATATATACATAGTATATGTTGTATATGGAGAGTCAAGTGGGGTTGCCAATATTATTGAGAAGGTTCTTATATTATTTTTGTGATAGTGAATCCTTGCCATTTGCTCCTGTAGATGTAGGCATTGCTGAACCATGTAATTCCTAGTGTCATTGAGATTGTTTTTGCTTTAATTTACTTGCCATGGTTGTGGATTGTTCTGTATTTTTAGCATTAGATTGCTACAGTGAATGCACACGCACGCACGCACACAGATATATATATACATTTCGCTGTGCATGTTTGGTGGTTTTACACAACAATTGGTATCAGAGCATTGTTGTAATGACCTCTACAACTTCGTTTGCAAAATTTGATGTTGTATAATTTAATGGAACCGAGAATTTCAGTTTATAGCAAAGAAGGGCGAAGGATCCTTTGGTGCAGCATGGCATGGTGAAGGTTTTATATAGAATTCAACTGGAAGCATGGATAAAGCAAGTTGGAATGAAATTGGGGCAACGACAATATCAACCATCCGTCTATGTTTGGCCGATGATGTAATAACCCAAGAAATTCTTACAGGACTCGTCGACGAACACAGGGGTTTCATCGATGAGGGCTCTTCAAGATCTCGTCGATGAGGTCCTATCTCGTTAACAAGAAGATACCAAGAGAGGATTTAAGGCAGATTGAAACTCGTCGACGAGGGTGCGGGTTCGTCAATGAATTTTCTATACGACTCGTCGACGAGGTGACATGTCTCATCGACGAATCTAGCTCTATAAATAGCTGAAACTCAGATTTTTAACATAATTTTCAGTGCAGAAACCTCTCCTCTCTCTCTCTCTCTCTCTCTACATTTCCCTCCCCTTCTCTCTTCGATCCTGGCCCTATTTCTCACCGGATTGAAGATCTGAGGCCACCACGACACTCCTGGCGAAGTTCTCTGAAAGTCTGCCGGAGCTGATCGTGGGGAAAGTTGGTTTGAAATTCATCCCAAATCTAGGGTAAGGTGTTTTATTTAGAATATGCTTTCTCCACATTTATAAGAAACGTAGTATGCAAAGAAATACTGATATTTTGTTCTGGGGGATATTGTTTTCAGGATGTTGAGCTTGGGACCCTGCGGGTATAAGGCCAGAATTTAGTAGCGGCTTTTCAGATTTATGGTAAGGGAAATATGCTATGCTAGCAATTTTTAATATGTATACAGAATATTATGAATGTGTATTTACAAGCATGCAGACCAGATTATTTTTCCAAGGAATTATGAATATTATCTTTATAGCAGAACTATAGAAATAGAGCATGAGATTGTGTTTACTCAAATGTGTGGCATGAGTTTATTATAGTATAGTATGTATATTTTACAGTAATACAAATATTCAAATATTTCATATTATTAGCAATGAATGAGACATATAGTATTTCTCATAAAAACATGATTTCTAAACCATAACACTCAGACAGATTATACCAATAGATTATGCAGTTATAGCATCAAGATGCTATAATTAGATTATTCAGAGATTACAGATATTATATACAGAGTATACAGATATTATATACAGATATACAGATATTTTAGATAGATATACAGATATTTCAGATAGATATCACTATTATTATAGACAAATATTGCTGATATTCTAAATAGATATTATAGATAATTTAGATAGATATTTCAGATATTACAGCTCAGATTTATAGTGTTATAGTTGTTTTGAAATCATGTTAAAAGTAGCAAGATGATTATATATTTATATATGTATACAACATTACACAATATCATATCCCTGTGGAAATTATAGACAGATAGATATATATACAGCAGAGCACGGTACCGTTGCTAGTTCAGACACGTGCAACCACATGACTTAGATAGTATGTGGATTCCTTCTAACCTTGTGAGGAGAGATTGTAGTCTCCCCAACATGCTGGGTTGAGGTAGCCGATTAGACAATTGCAGTGGGCTAGATCTACATAGATTGATATAGATTGGCGGATGTACATATATAGATTGACTTACCTGGTAGGCCAACCAGAGTAAGTCCAGCCTACAGGCCGCACAACCCTATCATGAGGGGATATATCATGATATACAGATCCTAGAGTATAGCAGAAGTTCCTATGTATAGATATATCACACAGTAGTAGTTTATATAAAAATATTAGCAGTACCTTCAAATAGCAAACTCAGATACACAGTTATATTTTAAAAATTACATGATCGATATATATTCTGTACAATTTATTAGTTTTCCCAAATTACAGTATCAGTATTCTTTCAGTATTTTAAATGATTAACTCAGCCACCACACACTAGTAATAGCATATTTCCACTTACTGAACGTTGTCTCATCCCAGTGACTTATTATTTTTCAGGAGATCCTGCTAGACGAGCAGGTCAGGCTCATGGTTAGAGATTGTCTAGGCTGCCCTTCCTAGAAGGGTAGGTGTGTTTTTGGATATCAGTGATTTTGGGGATAGTTTTAGATTATAGTGTTGTTACTGGGTATGTTGTATTGTAATTATATTTTAGAGCATTATAATTTTCTGGTATTGTATATAGCAGTTCCCAGTTTTGTTTACACTTGCTTAGTTGTGTATGATTTACAGAGATTCCTTAGTGCTCTTTTGGGCCTGGGATGTTATTATTAGTATTTTAGACAGATGACATTTATTATATTTAGATAGAAAGGAAAAAAAATATAAATAGTAGGTCGTTACAGTTTGGTATCACAGCCTAAGTTGTTAGGTTCTGTAGATTTTAGAATGCAACCGATACAATACCAGAATATAGGAAAAGAATTTGAGGATTTGTTCTGTGGTCTGAATACAGCATTTTCGTGGTATTTTCTGTGTTTTTCCTAAGGTGACAATTTCAGGAAAATCATAGTAAATTATCAATGAGTCATGTGTTTGGGTTGCAAGATTGGATTTTGGGGTAAGAATTTGAGGATTTGTTCTGTGGTCTGAATACAGGATTTTCATGGTGGTTTCTGTGTTTTTCTTGGGGTGACTATTTTAGGAAAATCATAGTAAACTATCGATGAGTCATGTGTTTGGGTTGCAGGATTGGATTTTGGGGTAAGAACCGGGGAGTTGTTAATAGAGAAACTGAGATTCTAGTTGAATAAGATAAATTAGATCTGTACGAGAAATAAGATTCTAAAATAGCGTTCTTTGTATTTTTAAGATGGATCCGGGTAGTAGTGGTACAAATACTGGAGGTGAAAGACCAAGACCCTCCAGTATGGGAGGTGGAGAGACAGACATCGTGTTACGTAGTGTCACTCAGTAGGTGATGGCTGAGATGACAAGGAGTGGAGGAGAGCATAGCTGCACGATCGAGCAATTTATGCGGATGAGGCCTCCTTCTTATACTGGAGGACCTGACTCGATTGTGGCTGAGAATTGGGTTCAGGTTATTGAGGTGATTTTAGCGGTGCTGGCCTGTACAGACGAGCATAAAGTGGCATTTATGACATTTAAATTGATAGGAGAGGTAAAGTGCTGGTGGAGATCAGCACGTATGATTGAGGAGCAGAGGGCCGATCCAGTGCCAGTGTTATAGAGTCAGTTCAAGGAATTATTCTTCGAGCGATATTTCTCTGCTATTGTCTGGAGTGCAAAGGCAGCTGAATTTCTACATCTGACTTAGGGGTTGATGACGGTGACCCAGTATGCTGCACGATTTCTTGAGTTATACCGTTTCGCCCCACATTTAGCACCAGACGAAGAGAAAAAGGCCAAGAAGTTTGAAGAGGGTTTGAAGCATAGTTTATTTGAGTAAGTTATTGGCTTTCGAGCTCAGACGTTTGCAGAGGTGGTGGATAGAGCTACTATTATTAAGAGTGGTATGGAGAGGAGTGTTGCAACTCAGAGTCAGAGGAAGAGGTCCGCGCCTCAAGATTTATAGGCGAGCTCTAGCCAAGGGCCATGGAGGGGAGATCGTTATGGATGTGGTCAAGGATGGATGTCAGGCCGTGGTGGTTTTCATGGTGGTCGGACTGCTCCTACCCGTCTTAAATGTGGTCGCAAATATCCAAGTGAATATAGGATGGGTGAGGTCGTCTGCTACCATTGTGGGAGACCTAGACATAGATCTTGGTTATGTCAAGGATTGCCATCTCAGGCACCAGCTCCCAGAGGCGCCCCGTGGAGGACAATAGAGGAATATGGCACCAGTGAGAGTGTACGCGTTGACGCCGAGCAAGGCTGATGTAGCTGGAGATGTAGTTACAGGTACCCTTACTGGTTTCTCATTTATAGCTATTGTTTTGTATGATACAGGTGCCACCCACTCATTCATTTCGTCAATTTATGCAAAATTAACGGGGTATAAGGCACGGTTGTTACATATTGGGTTAGCTGTAGCTAGGTCGACTGGGTCAGTGGTGAGATGTAGAAAGGTACTCGGGGACTTTCCAGTAACTATTCAGGGAAAGATATTGCCAGTTGATTTGGTAATATTAGATATGCAAGGGTTTGATATAACTTTGGGCACGAATTGGTTGACAGTTAATCATGCTAGTATTGACTGTCATTCGAAAAAAGTGATTTTCAGACCTCCGGGCGAGCCAGAATATAGATTTCTTGGTTTGCGAGTACGTTGTTCACCTTAGCTTGCGTCAGCTGTTCAAGTAAGAAAACTGATCCAAGAAGGCTACCAAGGACTTTTTGCTTACATTAAAGAATCACCGAAAGAAGAACTGAAACAAGTTGATGTCCTTGTAGTTAAAAAATTTTTAGATGTGTTTCCAGAGGAATTACTTGGTTTGCCACCAGATCGTAAAGTTGAGTTTATAGTGGATCTTCTACCGAGATCAGCGCCAGTATCTAAAGCTCCTTATCGAATGGCCCCAGCCGAGTTAAAAAAATTAAAAGATCAATTGCAAGAATTACTAGATAAGGGATTTATCAAGCCCAGCGTGTCGCCCTGGGGAGCACCAGTCTTATTTTTGAAAAAGAAATATGGAACCATAAGGATGTGTATCGATTACAGGGAGATAAATAAACTGACAGTTAAGAATAAATATCCTCTTCCTAGGATCGACGATTTGTTTGATCAGCTCAAGGGGACCTAGGTTTATTCTAAAATCGACTTGCGGTCAGGTTACCATCAAGTGAAAGTGAGGGCAGAGGACGTCTCAAAAACGGTGGTTCGTACGAGATATGGGCATTATGAGTTCTTAGTGATGCCATTTGGGTTAACTAGCACCCCAACGGTGTTTATGGATTTAATGAATCAAGTGTTTCATCAGTACTTGGACCACTTCGTAGTTGTATTTATTGATGATATACTGGTCTACTCGAGGAGTTTTGAGGAGCACGAGCATCATTTGAGGCTGGTATTACAGACATTGAGAGAGAGAGAGAGAGAGAGAGAGAGAGAGAGAGAGAGAGAGAGAGAGAGAGTTATATGCGAAGTTCAAGAAATGTGAATTATGGCTGAAACAGGTTTCTTATCTTGGCCATGTAATCTCTGAGATAGGTGTATCTATTGACCCGAGTAAGATAGAGGCAGTAGTGAATTGGGTAAGGCCAGGAAATGTTTAAGAGGTTAGGAGTTTTCTAGGTTTAGTAGGCTACTACCGATGTTTTGTTGATGGATTCTCCAGTTTGTCAGGTCCGTTGATGCGACTTATTAGGAAAAATATAAGACTTAAATGGATTGATGACTGTGAGCAAAGCTTTCAGGAGTTGAAGCAGAGGTTGGTGACTACCCCAGTGTTGGCTATTCCATCAGGAGAGGATAGGTTTGTGATATATAGCGATGCATCCTTGAAGGGGCTTGGGTGTGTATTAATGCAGCACGACTGGGTTATTGCGTATGCTTCTAAACAACTTAAAGAATATGAGAAGAATTACCCAGTGCGTGATTTGGAGTTAACTGCAGTGGTGTACGCTCATTAGATCTAGAGGCATTATTTGTATAATGGAAAGTGTGAAATCTTCACTGATCACAAGAGCCTAAAATACTTTTTAATCTAGAGAGAATTGAACATGAGGCAAATAAGGTGGCTAGAACTCATTAAAGATTATGACTGCACTATTAATTACCACCCAAGGAAAGCGAATGTAGTAGCAGATGCGCTAAGCAAGAAATCAGTGGGACCAGCATTAGCAGCCATAGAAATTCAGCACCAGATCCTGATGGATTTGAAGAGACTTAGCATTGAGTTAGTAGAGGATAGTCCTCAGGCATTTGTTGCCAACCTAGTTGTACAGCCTATATTATACGAGAAAATTAAAGCATGTCAGGGTAATGATGCAGAGTTGGCAAAGGTTATGGCTATAGTGTGGGATGGTCAGGGAGAGGAGTTCAGCATATCAAATGACGGAGCCCTATGGTTCCATACTAGGCTTTGTGTTCCTATAGATACCAAGATCAAGAGAACTATATTGGAAGAGGCTCGCAGATCCCTATACACTGTTCATCCGAGTAGTACTAAAATGTATCAGGATCTACGAGAGTACTTTTGGTGGAGTGGAATGAAGAGGGAGATAGCCGAGTTTGTACCGCAATGTTTGATGTGCCAGTAGGTTAAGGCTAAGCACCAGACACCAGCAAGACGATTGTAGCCGTTGTTTATTCTAGAGTGGAAGTGGGACCACATTTCTATGGATTTTGTTACAGGGTTACCACTAATACGACAGGGATTAAATGTAATTTGGGTGGTTATAAATCGTTTGACAAAGACCTCCCATTTTATCCCTATTAAAATCGGCTATTCCATGGACAAACTGGCAGAGATATATGTTCAAGAGATAGTTCATGTTCATGGAGTACCAGTATCCATAGTCTCGGACCGAGATCCTTGGTTTACTTCAGAATTCTGGAAAAGTTTTCAGGAGGCTATGGGTACACAGTTAGCATTTAGCACTGCTTTCCATCCCCAGATAGATGGTTAGACTAAGAGGACGATCGAGACATTAGAAGATATGATTCGTGCATACGTGTTGGATTTTAAGGGTAACTAGACTCAGTTTCTA
The DNA here is from genome assembly GCF_029873635.1 of Malania oleifera. Lineage (NCBI taxonomy): Eukaryota > Viridiplantae > Streptophyta > Magnoliopsida > Santalales > Ximeniaceae > Malania > Malania oleifera. The sequence continues at coordinate 55,677,300 of NC_080426.1, forward strand.
CCACTAATTGAATTTGCCTATAATAATAGCTACTAGGCTAGTATCGACATGGCTCCATACGAGCACTGAATGGTAGGAGATGTCGTTCTCCTCTCTTCTGGGATGAGGTAGGCGAGAGGCGAGTTTTGGATCCAACGATTTTACAGCAAGCATATGATAAGGTCCGACTAATTAAAGAAAAAATCATCACAGCTCAGAGTCGACAGAAAAGTTATGCGAACACTCATCGCCGAGAGTTAGAGTTTGAAGTGGGAGATTGGGTATTCTTGAAAGTAGCTCCTATGAGAGGGATTATGAGATTTGGGAAAAAGGGCAAGTTAAGCCCTAGGTTTATTGATCCTTTTGAGATACTAGAGAGAATAGGGTTAGTTGCCTATAGGCTAGCTTTGTCACCAGTGTTATCTAGAATATATGACGTTTTCCACGTTACTATATTGAGGAAATACGTTCCAGACCCGTCCCACATCATTAGCTATGCAATGATAGAGCTTAAGGATTCATTAGCTTATGAAGAAGTACCAATACAAATCCTAGACAGAAAGACTCAAGAATTATGCACAAAAGAAATTTAGTTAGTAAAAGTTTTGTGGAAGAATCACGTTATAGAGGAAGCTTCTTAAGAGCTTGCGGAATAGATCAGACAGAGAAACCCGCAGTTGTTCCAAGAAGGTTAGTAGTAAACAGGTTAAGTATAATAGTTAGATAATGTTTCTTTTGTAGGTACATATATTGATTTTAGTTAGTAGATAGTTTTTAGTTTTATATGTGTAATCTCCCAGAACATAGAATGTAACCACGGTATTCCTTCGCCATAAGTGAGGGTAAGTAATAAAATAAGTAGACCATTTGCTTTTATGGGATGATAGAAGGTAATATAGATAGTAAATTTCAAGGAGAAAATTTTATAAGGAGGGGAGAATGTAATAACCCAAGAAATTCTTACAGGACTCGTTGATGAATACAGGGGTTTCATCGATGAGGGCTCTTTAGGATCTTGTCGACAAGGTCCCTTCTCATCGACAAGAAAATATCAAGAGAGGATTTAAGGCAGGCTGAAACTCGTTGATGTCTTGATGAAAGTGCGAGTTCGTCGACGAACTTTCTATAGGACTCGTCGACTAGGTGACGTGTTTCATTGATGAATCCGACTCTATAAATAGCTGAAACTCATATTTTTAACATAATTATCAGCACAGAAACCTCTCTCTTCTCTCTCTCTCTACATTTCCCTCCACTTCTCTCTTTGATCTTGACCCCATTTCTCGCTGGATTGAAGATCTGAGGCCACCACGACGCTCCTGGCAAAGTCTTCTACAAGTCTACCGGAGCTAATCATGGGGAAAGTTGGTTTGAAATTCATCCCAAATCTAGGGTAAGGTATTTTATTTAGAATCTGCTTTCCCCATAGTTATAAGAAATGTAGTATGCAAAGAAATACTGATATTTTGTTCTGAAGGATATTGTTTTCAGGATGTTGAGTTAAGAACCCTGCGGGTATAGGGCCAGAATTTAGTAGGGGCTTTTCAGATTTAAGGTAAGGGAAATATGCTATGCTAGTGATTTTTAATATGTATACAGAATATTATGAATGTGTATTTACAAGCATGTAGATCAGATTATTTTTCCAAAGAATTATGAATATTATCTTTATAGCAGAACTACAGAAATTGAGCATGAAATTGTGTTTACTCAAATGTGTGGCATGAGTTTATTACAGTATAGTATGTAGATTTTATAGTATTACAGATATTCGGATATTTCAGATTATTTGTAATGAATGAGACATACAGTATTTCTCTAGAAAAATATGATTTCTAAACCATAACACTCAGATAGATTATACAGACAGATTAGGCAGTTATAGCATCATAATGCTATAATTAGATTATTTAGAGATTACATATATTATATACAAAGTATACATATATTATATACAAATATACAGATATTGCAGATAGATATCACAGTTATTACAGACAAATATTTCAGATATTTTAAATAGATATTACAGATAATTTAGATAGATATTTCAGATATTACAGCTCAGATTTATAGTGTTATGGTTGTTTTGAAATCATGTTAAAAGCAGCAAGATGATTGTATATTTATATATGTATACAGTATTACACAATATCATATCCCTGTGGAAATTACAAACAAGTATATATATATATATATATATATATATATATATATATATATATATATATATATAAACAGAGAATGGAACCGTTTATAGATCAAAAAAGAGCAACCACATGACTTAGATAGTATGTGGATTCCGTATAACGGTGCGAGGAGAGATCGCAGTCTCCCTAGCATGCTGGGTTAAGGTAGCTGGTTAGACGATGACAGAGGTTTGAGATGGCCCGGAGTGATTGCAGTGGGCTAGATCTACATAGATTGATACAGATTAGTGGATGTACAGATATAGATTGACTTACCTGGTAGGCCAACCAGAGTAAGTCCAGCCTACGGGTGCACAACCCTATCATGAGGGGATATATCATGATATACGGATCCCAAGCTATAGTAGAAGTTCCTATGTACATATATATCACACAACAACAATTTATATTATTATATTAGCAGTACCTTTAGATAGCAAACTCAAATACACAGTTATATTTTAAAGATTACATGATAGATATATATTCTGTACAATTTATCAATTTTCCTATATTACAGTAGTCTCATCCTAGTGACTTATTATTTTCCAGGAGATCCTACTAGACGAGTAGATTAGGCTCGTGGTTAGAGATTGTCTAGGCTGCCTTGCCTGGAAGGGTAGGTGTGTTTTTGGATATCAGTGATTTTGGGCATAGTTTCAAATTATAGTGTTGTCACTGGGTATGTTGTATTGTAATTATATTTCGGAGCATTATAGTTTTCTGGTATTGTATATAGCAGTTCCCAATTTTATGTACCGCTACTTAGTTGTGTATGATTTACAGAGATTCCTTAGTGCTCTTTTGGGCATGGGATTTTATTATTAGTATTTCAGACAAATGACGTGTTGTATCACGTCAAGGATAAGGATTCTTCGGCATCAATTTGGAGAAAACTGAAAAGCTGATATATGTCTAAGGGTCCATCAAAATCTGCAAGTGTAATGGAGGAAGATTCAAAATGCAATGATGGGGATATACTATATGTTTCATTGAGTTCGAAGTGCCTCACAGATGATTCTTGGATCGTAGATACAAGATGCTCTTATCACATGACAACAAATAGAAAATGGTTCGACACCTATATGTCAGTTAATGCTGATTGTATTTTGATGGGAAATGATATTTCATATAAAATACTTGGTATTGGAAATGTCAAAATCAAAATGTATGATGGTGTTGTAAGAACCATATGTGATGTAAGGCATGTACCAGGTCTAAGGAGGAATATAATTTCATTAGGCACTTTAAACTATAATGGGTATAGGTAAAAGTCTGAAAGTGGGGAAATAAAAGTATGTGAAGGCAACTCGATAGTGATGAAAGGAGAAAAAGTAATGGGAAATATCTATGCACTGCAAGCTATTATAGTTGTAGGTGGAGCTGTAGCTATAAAATCCGAGTCAGATGTTCTATGGTATATACGGATAAAGCATATGGGTGACTACATGTATTCAATTATTTGGGGACCGGTGAGGATAGTATCACAGGGCAGATATATGTTTTTCGTGCGCGTATCACGAAAGGTCTTGTTTTATCTCATGTGGCACAAGCCTGATGTGTTTTCCAGGTTTAACTTATGATTAAGGTGGAGAACCAGACCAGGAAAGAGATCCTCATGTCAAACATTGAGACTGAGTACACTAGTTTCGTTCAAGAAGTTATTTACAAGGCTTGTAGGGTACTTCTTGGTGAAGTTAGTGAGTATGGCACGTTTCTCGTGTGACCGATCGCCAAAGGTATCGCTAGATGGGAGAGTTGCAAGTGAATTGTAGGTAGGTTTTGTGGTAGACTACTTGGTCGTGACTGGATATCCAATGGTGCACTATTCTAGTGATGAAGGATCTAAGCTTGGTGTTATGTCCAGACATTACATCTTTCTAGGAAAGGTGGGTGCAACCTAAGTGATTCTGTGGCAAACAAAGGGGTGATCAAGGATATGAATTTTGGTGTTAAAGTCATGGGGCAGCATACTCAGGTAAAGGAAGAGAATTAAATGCTGGATAACTGCGGCAGTAGTAAACATGTAATTTATGTCAAGTTAGATACTCAGGGCAGAAATGTGGAGACTATCTCGAGTCAACAGTATCACGGTATGAATGAGCATGTGATGCGAATGGAGCAACAGAATCAGGGCAGAGATGACATTGGTCATATTGCAGGGAGTTTCAACTCAGGAGACCAAAAGGATCACGGTGGGCCCATATACAATATCAAACCACCATCAAGTATAAATTTGACATTCTAGTGTTTCATGTATTCATTATTACTAGTAGCAATGTTTCTACTACTTTTCAAGTTACAATGCATGACAAAGGGAAAAATAGGTGGATGAGTGCTATGGTGAAGGAAATGGAAGTATTGCATATGTACCAGGTGTGTGAGTTGGTGAGGCTTCCAGTTGGGAAGAGGGTGAATACAAGGGAGTGATGTATCTGCTGCGTGTGAATGATATGTTATTGGTTGGGAAGGCTTTGACTGATGCTAATCAGTTGGGAACTCTGTTGAAAGTTTTCGACATGAATGTGTTGGGTACGGCCAAGAAGGGTCTTAGTTTGAAAATTCGCATGGACAAGGCTACTAGGACATTGGTGTTATCTCAGGGTGGTTTTGGTGATAGAAGGCTTGCAGCAACGTTTGTGTTTACTATTGTGGGAATGCGTTGTTGGAAGCCTAGGTCGAAGTCTCAGATTATTGCATCTACAACTGAATTACGGTTGATAGTAGAAGCCAAAACTGCCATCAGCAAGTTCAAGCAGCATTACTTGGACTTGGTGTTTGTCTCCAATTGCTAGACATGAGGCGATCCCAACCTAACATCCCAAGTTCAAAGTGGAGCAATGGGTTCATCTTTTCGGTTTCTCCTAAAGGGCGTATGTTCGCCAAGGTGGAGTTTTTTGTGAAATATGACTTATATTCTAAAGGAAAACATGAAGGAAACCAGGGTACAATAAGGCAAAGCATCGACGGTTTCCTTGTAACCATCGACAATTTAGGGGCAAAGTGTTCTATTTTTCCTAAAACCGTCGATGGTTTGGCACAGGATGCTCAGTGCATATTTCAAATTTTGATTAAATGAATGTTAATACTATTGAGTTTTGGGGGGAAACCTCTGAGGAGGCCTATATATACATAGTATATGTTGTATATGGAGAGTCAAGTGGGGTTAAGAGTATTATTGAGAGGGTTCTTGTATTGTTCTTGTAATTTACACAAGAAGATAGTGAATCCTTGCCATTTGATCTCGTGTATATAGGCATTGTTGAACCACATAATTCCTGGTGTCATTGAGATTGTTGTTGCTTTAATTTACTTGATATGGTTGTGGATTATTCTATACTTTCATCATTAGATTGCTGCAATGAATGTGTGTTTGATCCTTTACACAAAAATATATATATATATATATATATATATATATATATATATATATATTCTGCTATGCATGTTTAGGGGTTTTACACAACAACCACTAAATTTGAAACACTCATACATTCCACTTGAAATTTTGAATTTGTTAGAGAGATGGATCCAGAAGCAAGGGGAAAGTTATTCCGAAGAGACAAATGTTAAGAACTCAATGAATCAAAAAAGAAAAGAAACTAAAAGAATCTGATTGATCAGAATTGAAACAGAGAATGTATATACTGAAAATGAAAAACATAGAATACAACTCTCCAAAGTGTTTCAAATACAGAGAAGTCTTGTAATCTATATACTACATAGAAGGCCATAACAACATAACTGAAAATAACTATAACAGCTAATCAGTTAAGTCTTCATTTGAGTCTTCTTTGCCTCTTTTTCTGCCTTGAACTTTTCTTCCCTGGATTTCAATTCCATGTTGTCAATGTGAGATACTATACTCTAACACCCCCCCCCCCTAAAGATGAGCACGTATATTAATAATGTTCATCTTGCACAAATTATGATAGAAAAGAAGTGAACCGAGGGGTTTTGTAAAGATATTTGCGAAGGGTCTCTTTCAACAATACACAGCGGAATAAAAATTGTAAAGGATCAAACAATAACATATGCAAGAATCTAAAATGGTGAAATACATAATTATTCCACAACCATAGCAATATAAAGAGAGTAATAATAAAGGCAATGACACTAGGAATTATGTGGTTCAGCAAAGCCTACATCCACGGGAGCAATCGTCAAGAGATTTTACTATGAAAATAAAAAATACATACTCAATGATCTTCCATCCTTCTCTCACCATTCTCTCACTCTCTTACATGTCAAAATATGCCTAGAAGAACATATATAACAAGCCCTCAGAGGTTTCCCTCCGAATCCCCAACTATCACAACATTCAAATTCAAAATTCAAGTAACTTCTCGCAGCCCAGGCGCATTCATCGACGAGAACAAGGGATTCATCGACTAGTCTATCATCTCGTCGATGAGCCTTCTGCTCTAAGATTTTCTAGCTCTCAGTATCTACTCGTCGACAAGCACAGGGTAGTCATCGACGAGTCTTTTGCTGCCAGCACAAGAAGACTCCTCTCACATGTTTTTCTTCCTTTTTTTTGTGATCCCACTAAGTATAAAAGCCACACACAAATATAACAATCTCCACCTTGGAGATTATACGCCCCTTAGGAGAAACTGAAAAACATAAATGATTCTTGAACTTGAAACGCTCGGTTGGGACAGTATCCCTTCTAGTACTTGGAGACATACAACAAATCCAAGCAACACCACTTGAACTTGCAGATAGTAGCTTCAACTTCTACCATCAACCTCAATACAACTATAGATGCAATACCCAAAGACTTCGCATTAGGCTTCCAATAAGACCTTCCCACAATAGGAAACACAAAAGCTGCTGCAAGTCTTATATCACCACAATCCCCTGCAGAATCTTCTACAAAACTAACAATTGACAGTCCACTCAGTTGTCTTCTTAAACACTCCATTACATAATCATGGAAGACCTTTGACATATCCTGGACATCATAGCCCGTCTTGGGTACTGAGTGGTAGACATTCTATATTGATTCTCCACAAAACCCCCCTTGAGACGACAAACAAAGTTTCCCTTCGGCTCCGTCCATAAAGCCACCCTGAGATAACACCAATCTCCCTATAGCCTTGTCCACAAAACCACCATGAAATAATACCAATCTCCCCGTAGTTTTGTCCGTGTGAATCAGCAAACCAAAACACATCTTGGTCGTACCCAACACATTCATGTCAAAACCTTTCAACAGAGTTTCCAACTGATTAGCCTTAATCAAAGCATTTCCAGCCAATAACATGTTATTTACACACAACAGATACATCACTCCACATCATCCTATCACCAACTCACACACCGAAGTAGTGGTCTGATAGTAGACATAGGCTCACCGTGATCTTTCTGGTCTCCCGAGCTGAAAAACTCCCTGCAATATGAACTATGTCATCTTTGCCTTGATTCCGTTGCTCTACCTGCATCACATGTCCATTCATACCATGATACTATTGACCCAAGATAGAACTCCTCAAATTTCTGCTTTGAGTCCCTAACTCCACTTAAATAACATGATTGCTGCTACTGCATTTTTTTGGAAATTTTTTTCTTCCTTTAAATGGCTACGCTGCCCCATGACTTTAACAACAAAAGTCATGTCCTTGATCACCCCTTTATTTGCCACAAGACCACCAAGCTTGCACCAACCTTTTCTATAATCCAGAAAGATTTACTATCCGGACATAACGCCAAGCCTAGATCCTCCATCACTAGAATAGTGCACCAGTGGACATCCACTCACAACCAAGTAGTCTATCACAAAACCTACCCACAATTCACTTGCAACTTTCCCATCTAGCGATATCTCTGGCGATCGGTCACACTAAAAACGCGCCATACTCACTAACTTCACCAAGAAGTACCCTGCAAGCCTTGCATATAACCTGCCCTACTCACAAACTTCTTAAACATATCCAGCATACTCAGCCCCAATGTTTGACTTGAGAATCTCTTTCCCGGTCTGGTTCTCCACCTCAGCCACTACATGAAGTACACCAAAACCCTTCGTGAGAAACCCACGAAATACATATGTCTATCCCCTAATGCTATCATTATTTGTTCCCAAATATCTGAATACATGTAGTCACCTATAAGCTTTAACCGAATATGCCACGGGATACCTAACTCAGATTCAACAGTTGAAACTCCACCTACAACCGTAACATCCTGTAGTGCATAGATATTTCCCACTACTTTATCTCCTTTCATCACTATCAAGTTACCCTCACACACTTTCATTTATCCACATTTAAACCCGTAACAATATCCATTACGGTCTAAAGTTCCCAATGAAATACCAGTCTTCCTTAGGATACTTTACATCATATATGGTTCTTACAACATCATTATACACTTTGATTTTGACACTTCCAATAACAAACATTTTGCATGAAATGTCATTTTTCCATCAAAATGCAACTAGTATAAACTGACCTGTAGATGTCAAACCATTTTCTAAGATTAAAACATCCACTATCTAAGATCCAAGAATAACCCATGAGGCTCTCCGAACCTGATGAAACACGTAGCATATCTCTATCACTACACTTTCAAATTTTGGCAAACCCTTAGACATATATCGACATTCTCGTTTTCACCAAACTAATGCCAGAGAATTCTCATCCATGACGCGATACAACACATCCTTAGCCAAACAAAGACAAATTATTGCTCCCAAATCATTCCAAGTCGTTGCATTCATGCTATCCGATTCAAATGCTATATAAACCTTTCACCAAACATTGTTGCACTAAGAGATCCTTCAATTCAGAGACCATACAATACACGCTATGATACCAAATGTTATGAAATAAGGGCCTTTTTCAGCAATGCACAGCGGAATAAACATTGTAAAAGATCAAACAGTACCATATGCAATAATCTAAAACAGTGAAATACAAAATTATTCCACAACCATAGCAATATAAAAAGAGTAATAATAAAGGCAACAACACCAAGAATTACGTGGCTCAGCAAAGCCCACATCCATAGGAGCAATCGGCAAGCGATTTCACTATGAAAATTAAAGATACACTCTCAATGATCTTCTCTCCTTCTCTCACCCTTCTCTTACTCTCTTACATTTTAAAATATGCCTACAAGAACATATATAACAAGCCCTCAGAGGTTTCCCTCTGAGTCCCCAACTGTCACAACGTTTAAATTCAAAATTCAAATAACTTCTCGCAGTCCAAGCGCTCTCGTTGATGAGAACGGGGGATTCGTCGACGAGTTTAAGAAGCCCACTCGTCAACTAGTCTATCATCTCGTCAATGAGTATTCTGCTCTGAGATTTTTTGGCTCTCGGTATCTACTTGTCGACAAGCACAGGGCCCTCATCGATGAGTCTTCTGCTGATAGCACGAGAAGACTTCTCTCACATGTTTTTCTTCCTTTCTTTGTGATTCCACTAAGTATAAGAGCCACACAAAAATAAAACACTTTATAACATGTTGCTGTAGTTTTTCCCTAACAAGATGACACTCAATTTGAATGTGTTTGGTCCTCTCATGTTGTACTGGATTGGTTGCAATAGACAAAGCTGATTTGCTGTCAGTGTATAGCAATGATGGTTGAGGACGAGCAACATTAAGATCTTGAAGGGCAAAGATAACCACTACACCTCCCATGTTGTGGCTGCAAGAGCTCTATATTCTGCTTCTACAGATGATCTGCTAACTATGGCCTGCTTCTTTGATTTTCAAGAGATTAATGAGTCTCCTAGAAAAATGGCATAACCAATAACACTTCTCCTGGTGTCTAGGCAACATTTCCAATCACTATCAGAAAAGGCTTTCAACTTTAAATATGAAGATGAAGATAAAAATAACCCTTGTCCTAGTGTTGCTTTTAAGTATCGAAGCACACGAATGGAAACTTGATGATGAGATATTGCTGGAAACAAGAAACTAACTAAGAACCTAAACAGAATAGGCTAGATCAGGTATTGTAATTGTCAAATATAATAGTCCGCCAAATAATCTCCTGTAACCTGAGATATCTTCATAGAGATTGGGATCATCTGCACTAAGTTTAATATTTGATTCCATTGGGAATACAGCTAGCTTAGAACCTAGGATAGCTGTATCTTGGAGTATATCCAAAGCATATTTTTTTGGAAAAGAGAAATTCCAGACTTTGATTTGGCTACCTCCAATCCCAAGAAGTAGTTCAGCTATCCCAAGTCCTTGATTGTAAATTTATCATGTAGAAATAACTTGAGTTGCTGAATTTCAGTTAGACAATCACCAGCTAAAAGAACATCATCTATATATATGAGTAAAGCTATGAAAGAATTATTAGTTTTCTTAATGAAAAGTGAGCAATTAGACTGTCCTTGATTGAAACCATAATCAAGAAAATCTTGAGAAAGTTTTGCAAACCATCATCGAGAGGCCTGCTTCAAGCCATCGATGCTCTTTAGTAGTTTACAAACTATATTGGGTTGTTGAACATCTAAACCAAGAGGCACTTCCATGTAAACTTCTTCATGTAAATCACCATGTAAAAAAACATTATTTACATCTAATTGATGAACATGCCAACTCCTAACAACAGCAACAACTAACAATAATCGAATTGAAGTAATTCTTGCTACTGGAGAAAAAGTATAAAAGTAGTCTAATCCTTCTTTTTGAGTGCATCCTTTGGCTACCAGCCTTACTTTATGTCTTTCTATAGTTCCACCTGCCTTGTATTTCACTGAAAAGACCCATTTACAACCAATGATTTGCTTATTTTGAGGGAGAGGAACAAGTTCCCAAGTTTTGTTCAACTCTAAAGCATTGAGTTCATTTCTCATAGCAACTTGTCATTCATGTAATTTTGTAGCTTGTTTGTACGTTTTTGGTTCTTTGGTGACAGAGATTGAAGCGAAAAAAGCTTTATGAGATATTGAAATTCTATTGACAGAAATAAAAGATGAAATAGGATAGAGAGTACCTATGTTAGAGGGGCAATCAATGGAAGCAGATGGGTTGTTTGCATAAGGAAACAATGAGACATTACCACAATAATAATCCTGCATAAATTTTGTTGGGTGTTTAATATTGGATAATTTTCTGATGCATGAACCAGGGGAAATAAAAACTGCTGATTTAGAATGATCTTTGTCAATGTGAGAGGAGTCTAATGCAAGAGAAGTTATTGAGGTATTATTGTATGAACCAAAGGGAATAGAAGCTGCTCATTTAGATTGGTCTTTGTCAATGTGAGATGAGTCTAATGCAGGAGAAGTTAATGAGGTATTATTTGGAATAGAAGGGATAGGATTAGAAGAATCATGTTGGAATTCTGAAGGAGGAAACAAAAAAATCGATATGTCAGAATTAAGTGGAAGAATTTTGAAAGGAAAGGTTTCATGAAACACAACAAATCCAGAAATGATGATTTTATTTGTGGTTAAGTCCATGAGTTTATAACCTTTGAGATTAGAAGGATATCCTAAATATAGACATTTAGTTGCTCTTGGATCAAACTTTTGTCTGTGATTAGCAATCGTAGATGCAAAGCATAAGCAACCAAAAACCTTTAAATGAGAAAGATTTGGGGTTTTGTGAAATAGCATTTCAAAAGGTATTTTGTTTTGAAGAAGAGGAGTTAGAATTCTATTTATTATATGTGCTGCAGTCAAAATACAATCACTCCAAAAAATCAAAGGTAAGTTTGCTAGAAACATCAATGCACTAGTTGTGTTTAATAAGTGTTGATGTTTCCTTTCAATAACTCCATTTTGTTGTGGAGTTTCTATATAACTTCTTTGATTTAAAATGTCATATGCTCTATAAAAGTTTGTAAGTATAAATTTAAAACCAATGTCTATTCTTATGGTTTGGAAAGAAGTAATAAACTGAGTTAAAACTATTTTACAGAAATCTCGCAACAAAGATGAAACCTTAGATTTGTTTTTAAGTAAATAAACCCAAGTACATCTTGTGAAATCATCTACGATGGTTAAAAAAAATTTAAAACCAGAATATGAGTTAGTAGCAAATGGACCCCATATATCATAATGAATCAAATCAAACTTCTTATTAGAAGTATGCTGAGTTACAGGGAAAGAGAGCTTTTTCTACTTTGCTAATGGACAGATTTCATAGACATTTGTTCAATCAAATGCAATTGAATTGTCTATTTGTTGAAGAAAATGTATTCTAGAATTTGAAATATGGCCTAATCTATAGTGCCAAAGGTTTGATTGATTTTTAGTGATAGATGATACAAAGGATGGTGTAGAATGCAAAGAATGGGTTGACAGAGATTGCTGGCAGGAACTTGCTTTCGATGAAGCTTAAGAAAGGTGATAAAGTCCTTGTTTCTCAAAGGCAATCTCAATCATCTTCTTCATTGATTGGTCCTGTAAAAGACAATAAGAACCAAAAAAGGATATACACATATTAGAATCTTTGGTTAGTTTAGAGACAGACAATAGATTGAATAAAAATCTAGGAACGCATAAGACATTATTTAAAAATATTGTGCTAGAAAGATTAACAGTTCTAGTATATAATGCTAGAACAGTTTGTCCATTAGGGAGAATAATGGAAATTGAAACTGATTTAGGAGTAGAACAATGGAGTCGAGGTGAACAGATCATATGATCTATTGCACCAGTATCTAAGATCCAATAAAATTCAGAATTGAACTTGGTAGAGGCAAAATTACAATGATTGAAAGGATTACCAGAAAAATGAGGGGTAGTGACTAGAGTTACTAATGTTGTGGATAAACCAGTGGTTTGAGTAGATGAATTTGAATTGGCAAGAGCTAAGAGCTTATTGAATTCTTTAGTAGCTAAACTAATCCTTTGGTTCTCATTACTACTTTGATTGGAGACTTCTTCAATTGTAATGGCAGCATGTGTAAAGGGATTATTTCTTTTTCCCTTAATTCTAGTCCAACTAAGAGGAGATCCATGCAATTGAAAGCATTTATCAATTGTATGACCATTATAGCTACAGTGAGTACAATGTAATAAAGATTTCTTCGACTTGTCTTTAGAAAACTTGGACTAAGTATTCTAAGTAGACTGAGTGTATGGCTTGGCTAACAAAGCATGTGTTTCAGTACCTGAAAAATTAGTTAGTTGTCTTTGAATTTCTTCTTGAAGCAACAAAGAAAATACCTTGGCCATATTGGGCAATGGAACAACAAGTAACAACTGACTTCTTATTGAAGCAAAAAAATCATTCAAGCCTACAAGAAACTTCAATACGTAATCTGATTGCTATTGAAGAATTAAAAAGTTGAACAAATCACAAGTGCAAGAAACCATCTTGCCACATATACAGGTTGGGAATGGCTTATAACTAACATACTCATCATCCCAAAGAGTTTTAAAAAACACTAAGATACTCAGAAATTGAGGATGGACCCTGGTTTATACAACTTAGAGCTTTTTCAAGATGGAAAACTCTTGGGCCATCACTTATCAGATATCTTGTTTTTAGCTCATTCTAGAGATCAACAGTAGACGTAACATAGAGTAGGCTATTCCTAATGTCTTTAGAAATGGAATTCACGAGCAAAGAAGGCACCATATTATTTGCACGAAGCCAAGCAGTATGAATACTACAGTGATTAGTATCAGGAGCATAAATTGAGCCATCAATGAAAACTAACTTGTTCTTGGCAGTAAGAGAAATGGCGATCAATCGAATCCAAGCAATGTAGTATCTCCTACAAAAATTTCAGAGACTAGTAAAGACCCTGGATTATCACTAGGATGAAAAAAATATGGGCTTGAAGAATCATTGGAAAGATTTACAGGAGAATCATTTGAGAGATGTGAAGAATCTGAAGAATTGAGAGGATTTTCATCAGTCATTTTTCAAAGAAGATGCAAGAAACAAAGGATTTTGAAGAAAATTTCCGAGCAGAATTTTCAATGTAAATTGCAAGAAAGAAAAAAAAATATATATATATATATATATATGCGGAAGCAAGAAATCAAACTGATACCATGTTAAGAACTCAATGAATCAGAAAAGAAAAGAAACTGAAAGAATCTGATTGATCAAAATTGAAACAAAGAATGTATATACTAAAAATGAAAAACAGAGAATACAACTCTCCAAAGTGTTTCAAATATAGAGAAGTCTTGTAATCTATATACTACATAGAAGGTCATAACAACATAACTAAAAATAGCTATAACAACTTATCAGTTAAGTCTTCATTCGAGTCTTCTTTGCCCCATTTTTCTGCCTTGAGCTTTTCTTCCTTGGATTTTAATTCCATGTTGTCAATGTGAGATGCTATACTCCAACAACAGATCCATCTGCAACTACGTCTCTCCTCGCCCCTCCATTCTCACTCCTCACTCTACTTTCTCCTGGTTCTAACTCTCTCTCTCTCTCTCCTTTTCTCACATTTTGAATGTGACAATACTCCTTAATTTGAATCATATTTTGAAATTTCGTACATATATATATATATATATTGTTAGAGATGGAGCCAGAAGATAGCCAGGAGACAACGCGTTGCAAGCTTGGAGCTGAGTCAGAAACATGGTAGAATTATCTCTCCATTAATCTCTTCATTATAAACTTCCATTTGTATTGATTTTATTTAATTATTATTTAAATTCCAAGCCTATAAAAGGAGGGTTGTGGAAGATGTATAACACAGCACATAGAGAGTGCAGAAGTGTGAGAAGCTCAGAGAGAGCTAAGAGGAAGAAGGGAGGAAGAGAGAGAGAGAGAAAGAGAGAGAGAATTGTAATATTTTCCGGCGAGATAGTGAATACTTGGTGTGTGCTCCATGGACGTAGGTCGTTATTGACTGAACCACATTAAAATCTTGGTGTCACTTTGATCTGGATGCTCACAGGTTCCTAACAAGTGGTATCAGAGTCCGATTGGAGCAAAAAAGCCAAATTAGAAGTGATCCCGAAATTCAAAGCTCTGTCTAGTAGATCAAAACTGCGTTTTGAGGCCACCATCACATTCAGCTCGTCGATACGAAGAGAAGGGTGCCAATTGGAGCTCCAAAAGAGTTCAGAAGAAGCCGCACATGCCCGCACGCACCTTGCTGGAGCAAGACGCCTCTCCACGCACCAACGACCAGTCCCTCACGCACTCAACACGTTGCACGCGTCTTCTTCACCAGATCCGTCTCGACCCAACCCGATATACTCCCAGACCCGACCCTGCAGGTCACTCAGACCCGGGTGAACACGAGATCCGATCCCTGACTTGGATTAGGCCCGTCGCTCAGAACAGGCCACGTCAGCGTTGCCGCTTCAGCCACCACACCGGCAGAAGCGTGCCACGTCAACACAGGTGCCACGTCAGCATAGGTGCCACGCCAGCACTGCCACGTCATTAGTGGACCCACTTCCACGTCAACAAGGTGCCACGTAAGTGCCACATCAGTAGTGCCACGTCAACAAGCTTGACCAAGTTTGACCAAACTTTGACTAAGCTTTTCGGAGTCGTTTTGGGTCCATTTTTCAAGTGACTTGAACCATTTCTAGGGTTTTCGATCCTTCTGGATCCAACCGTGCTAACCAACCGTACTATCCATTTTAGCTAATTCCATCTCTAGATCAGTGAATCGAGATGTCAAATGAAATGAGCTCAAATATCAAAATGTTCAATGGAAACAATTTCGGTTTTTGGAAGATGCAGATAGAAGATTATTTGTTTTGGAAGGAATTGCACTTACCTATGAAGGGTAAGCCAGCATCCATGAACGAGGACAAATGGGAGTTGCTTGATCGAAAAGCCCTCGGAGCCATCAGAATGACGTTGTCGAAATCTATGGCGTTCAATATCAAGCATATAACATCCACCAAGTCTCTGATAGATGCGCTCTCTAATATGTACGAGCAGCCTTCAGCCGCAAACAAGGTACATCTCATGAAAAGACTATTTACGATGAACATGTCTGCAGGTGAGAGTTTCAACAGGCATTTGAATAACTTCAATGAGTTGTCTGATCAACTCGCCTCAGTTGAGATAACGTTTGATAATGAGATTTGGGCTTTACTGATTCTCTGTCAGTTGCCTGAAAATTGGAATGGTGTCATCACTGCCATCAGTAGCGTCGCAAGAAAATTGAAGCTTGTATACGATGAGGTCATCAACATGATTTTGATGGAGGAAATAAGAATGCAGTTGAACCATAGCTCCAATTCGAGTTCAGCCTTGAACATGGAGAGTCGAGTTAGAGGAAACGGGCATGGACGATCAAACAACCGCGGCAGATCTAGGCCCAGGTGGTCTAAATCTAGAAATCCCAAAGGTACTCAGGACATAGGTTCCTAGAGCACAAAAGTTATTGAGTGTTGGAACTGTGGAAAGACTGGTCATTACAGGAACCAGTGCAGGAGTCAGAAGAAAGAATTCGAGACGAGGGCAAAGAAAGAAGCAAATATTGCTTTTGAGAATGATGAGATGTTGATCTGCTCTTTGGAGAGCAAGCAGGAGTCTTGGGTCTTAGACTTCGGAGCCTCATTTCATGCCACATGCTATAGAGATTGCCTAGAGGAGTACACACCAGGTAATTTTGGTAAGGTGTACCTTGGTAACGATCAACCTTGCGACGTAACCGGCAAGCAAGTTGTGAAGATCAATATAAACGGGTCAGTATGCAAGCTAAAGGATGTCAGGTATATTCCAGACCTGAGAAAAAATTTGATCTTAGTGGGTCAACTGGCAGATAAGGGATACACGGTGAAATTCATTGGCGATGAATGGAAAGTTTCAAAGGGTGTACTAACGATTGCACGAGGTAAGAAAAGCAGAACATTTTTTCTAACCTCCAATGCCTCCATGTCTATTTCAGTTGCTGCAGTAAATGACGACAGCAACATCTGGCACCAACAACTTGATCACATAAGCGAGAAAGGACTCAGGGTGATGCACTCAAAGGAAAAATTGAGTGGTCTACAGTCAGTGCAGGTTGACATGTGTGAGGATTGTATAGTCAAGAAACAGAAGAGGGTTAGTTTCTAGATAAACACCCATGCCCCAAAGAAGAAGGCACTAGAACTGGTCCACTCAGAATGTGTTGGGACACATCAACAGAATACCGAGAATCCTCAGGTGGAGGAATCAGTGGAGCAAATCGTCGCACCACCGTCTCCTACTCCAGATCCGAAGCTTAGGAAATCTACTCGGTCCCATATACCAGACAGAAGGTATATTGATTACTTACTTCCTACAGATGGAGGAGAGCCCAAATGTTATGATAAAACATGTCAAGTGGCATATACGAGCAAGTGGGAGCTTGCGATGAAGGATGAGATGAAGTTCCTCACCTCCAACAGAACGTGGAAGTTGTCTAAAGGTCTTCACAACAAGTGGGTGTACATAATCGAAGAGGAGCATGACAGCTCCAGAAGGTACAAGCCTCAGTTGGTAGTCAAAGGCTTTGAGCAAAAGTTAGGGATTGACTACACCGGCATTTTTACACCAGTTGTGAAGATGACAGCCATCAGATTAGTCCGCAGAAATCGAGCAGACAGGAAGGTGGCGACTACAAAGAAGCTGAAGTTGTGTTCAACTTTAGTTGGTCTTCATGCTTGAAAACACATATTATGAGCACCTCATTTATTCATGATACTGGTTGAGGAGGCGTCTCTGTCTCCAAGTGGGAGATTGTTAGAGATGGAGCCAAAAGATAACCAGGAGACAACGCATTGCAAGCTTGGAGCTGAGTCAGAAACGTGGTGGAATTATCTCTCCATTAATCTCTTCATTATAAACTTCCATTTGTATTGATTTTATTTAATTATGATTTAAATTCCAAGCCTATAAAAAGAGGGCTGTTGAAGATGTATAACACAGCATAGAGAGAGTGCAGAAGTGTGAGAAGCTCAGAGAGAGCTGAGAGGAAGAAGGGAGGAAGAGAGAGAGAGAGAGAGAAATGTAATATTTTCCGACGAGATAGTGAATACTTGGTGTGTGCTCCATGGACGTAGGTCGTTATTGACCGAACCACGTTAAAATCTTGGTGTCACTTTGATCTGGATGCTCACAGGTTCCTAACATATATATATATATATATATATATATATATATATATATATATATCAATTATATATGATCTGTCTGTATGTGTCGGTACACAAATTCACAGATTCTAGTAAGAAATTCCAATTTGAGTGCTCTAGTTCTTGTCAATAGATTTAGAGTGCTAATCAATTTGAGTGTGCAGAACATTTTAAATTCTTGAATTTTTTTTTTAGATTATGTTGCAAAAGTGTTGATTTGATCCTAATACAGTCGCTTGGGGCATCATCCGACTATAATTCAATGGAAATTCATGTTTCCAATGAAGGAATGGTTTCTCATTTGCTGATGTTGCTTTCGCTGACATTGAGTGATTGATATCAAAACACGGACAGGTCACAGGAGTACTGCTAGAATTCTCATTAATTTTATTGACCTTGAACGCTCTGCACTAATTTGTTATGTATTGTGTAAATAGGGAACTTAGTTTCTGGAAACAAACACACTTGCAAAGATCTACATTTTCAAAATGCAACTTACTACTTGTGGAATTCCTGCAAAACTCGTGGTTAATTGCTACAGCGGTCTGCATCACAGGATGATCGGTCTCTCTTTGTAAACCATGTGGATGGAGTTCATAAAGCACAATCTCATTCACCTATTTCTGTATTAATTTACCCATATCAATTTGAATCTTCAATGTGTCATTCTTCATAAAGTTTTTGGATCTATTTCATAATTTTCATATCTTCATTCTAATTAAGTAGAAGAAATTAGTGAGCGATACTTCATTTTTTCTGCTTCAGATGAATTGTTTCTCTTTTTATGCGATCATTTAATTTTGTGTTTTTTAATTTAGTTTTGTTTAATATTACTAATGTAAATACATTTTGTGTTGGAATTGTGCACAAAAGCTTTGAAGAGGGCGTGTGGATGGAGATTGTGAAGTACCTGGATGGAGAGTCTGCTGTGATGCTTGGATCAACCAGCAAGTGGTTCAACCAACATATGGAAATTTTCCTGTTTACGGGGACCGGAAAGTACCTGACACCCGATACATTTCCTTCAAGTGGAAGTAGCTTTATTCTTAAGCTTTCGGTAATGATCAAAGCCTTTACATGTCGTTCATATATCTAGCAATTCAGATATCGTACTGCATGGTTTGCAATGAACTAGTTTCCTTCTAGGAATATATACATGAGAACTATGGTCAAATTGGTTGTTTCGGCTGTCCAAATCTTCTTGCAAAATTTTCGAAGCTGCAGTTGGCATTTTTGACATTAAACACCTTGAGGATACCCTTGGTACATGCTTCATGACTGCTTGAACTTGCTTAAGGTGAATGAATATTTGTTCGGCTACTAGGAAATAATGTCCAAGTAACCAACTGTTGGGAAAATGAGCTCAGAACACCTAGTGAACAAAAACACAACTACAATAAGTTTATAACAATTGCAATCAAGAACAACAATTAATGGCACCAAAATATAATGTGGAAAATCCTTCAAAAAACAGAGGTGAAAACCACGGGGCACAAAACAAAATCTACTAACACCAAATAGAGTTACACGAGGTCTGAAATAATAAGGAAATTACAATTACACAAGCTGCACAACTAAAACGAACATTATTCAAACTTCCACTGCGAGACCCAAGTGAAGTACCCACTTGAAGAACACAAATCCATCTGTAATCAAGAGAGCTCAGCTCTTAGGAAGCAAGAATAACCTCTCTTGTAACTGAAAAAGGGGCTTGAATCAACCTCAAGATTGCAGCACTTCCCCTTGAATTGAAAACCTTGCCTTGCCTTGCCTCTCTCTTTTTCTCTATTTTCTGTCTAAATTCGTGTGTATACGGCAGCTACTACTTTACTTTAAATTTCGGCAGCAAATGATGGATTTAGAGCCTAAAAAATGGGCTTGGGGTTAGCCACCATAAAGGTCCAAATGTTTCTCCACATGGGGCTAGCCCATTTGCTTATTATAGGCCCAACAACCTCCCCTTCTAGACCTATTGGGAGAAGAACTTCATTGATAGATGGATTCCATGCCCAAGTGTCATGCATTATGCTTGTACACCCACCAATTTCCTACAAAGCTCTTGCTTCGCCTTTGTAAGAACCTTGGTTAACATGTTGGATGGATTATGATTCATTGGAATCTTCACGAGCTTCATCAAGTGTTCTCTAACACATCACGGATTCAATTATGTCACACATTAATGTGCTTGGTTCTAGCATGATAAGTTGCATTCTTGCTAAGATTAATGATACTTTGACTACCACAAAACACAACATGCTCACCTTGTTTCAATCCCAACTCATCCAAGAATTCTTTTAACCATAGTATCTCTTTGCATGCTTCATTGGTGGTGATATAGTCCGCTTCAGTAGTAGAAAGACCAATACACTCTTGAAGCTTGGATTGCCAAGAAACTGCTCCCCCAGCAAAGTGGAAATGTAGCCCGAAGTATATGTTATAGTATCAACATCATCAACCATATTGGAATCCGAATAGCCCACCGAAATTGGTTTAACACCTCCAAAGCACAAACATAGACCACATATGCCCCTAAGGTACCTCATTATCCACTTCATCGCCATCCAATGTTTTTTACTTGGGTTAGCAAGCAATCTACTCACAACACCCACCGCTTGAGCAAAATCCGACCTAGTTCACACCATGGCATACATCAAACTCCTTTTTGTCATTGTAAGGACCTTGCATTGTGCTTAATTTGAAAAGGAAAGCAAGTGGTGTTCCAACCAGTTTGGCATCTTGAATATTGAACTTTTCAAGCACCTGCTCAATATACTTCTTTTGTGATAGCCTTGCTTTCCTATCACACTTGATTTCCATGCCCAAAATTCTCTTTGTCAGTCCCAAGTACTTCATGTCAAAGGACTTACTCAAGCCTTTCTTAACTTGTTGATTTTATAAACATCCTTGCCAACAACTAGCATGTCATCCACATAGAGAAAGAGAATGATGAACTCACCGTCTTCAAAATTCTACACATAAATACAATGATCCACATTGGTTCTCTTGTACCCATGGCTCAACATGAAAGCATCAAACTACTTGTACCATTTCCGTGGAGTTTGCTTCAAGAAATACAAGCTCTTCTTGAGTTTGCAAACCAAGTGTTCCTTGCCTTTCATAACAAATCCTTGTAGTTGCTCCATATAAATTTCCTCATTCGAATCACCATGAAGGAAAGTGGTCTTTACATTGAGTTGTTCTAATTCTATGCCCAAGCAAGCAACAATACCTAGAATAATACAGATGGAGGACATCTTCGCAATCGGTGAGAAAATCTCATCAAAATCAATACCTTCTTGTTGCTCAAAGTTCACAACTAGTTGAGCCTTGCACTTGACTTGATTTTCATTATTCTTCAACCGGAACACTCATTTGTTTTTTATTTTATACCCTTTAGAAAAGCTACCAATTCATAAGAATTATTTTTGTACAAGGAGTCAATTTCTTCTTGCATAGGTAATTGTCACTTGTCTTTTTGTTCATGAACTTGTGCTTCTTGGAAAGTTTTTGACTCACTAGAATCACTAAGCATCACATACTCATTAGAATAGTATCTATTTGAAGGTTGAGTAACTCTTGAAGACCTTAGTTGCTATTCCGGAATTGGTTGCACTTGTGGAGGTTGCTCATCTTGCTCATTATCAACTCCATGAGGAAGATTATAGTCAACTTCTTCATCATGACGTTTTTGAACATCTCCTTCTTCAACATGACTCACCGGGGGAAATATGCCTCAAATCAACAAGATCACTAACATCATTTTCTAGTTTCTCCACTTTTTCAAAGTTTTCAATTATTTGATCTTCAAAGAACACAACATCACAGTGTCTTACCAATTTCTTTGCTTCTAGATCCCAAAGCCGATAACAAAACTCTTCATTACTACATCCCAAGAAGATACACGACATTGATTTCACATCAAGCTTGGATCTTTGACTCTTTGGCACATGAACAAATGCTTTGCATCGAACATCTTCAAATTCTTGAAAGAACCATCATTTTTGGTCCACACCTTTTCTAGGTAATCTCCATTCAAAGGTTTGAAAGGAGACCTATTGAACAAGTAGCAAGGGGTGCGTATAGCTTCTCCCGAAAATGATTTTGGTAACTTGGCTTGTGACAACATGCATCTTTCCCTTCCACAAAGTGTGCGATTCATCCTTTTTGCCACACCATTATGTCAAGGAGTCTCAAATTCTATTTTCTCAAAACGGATACCATGCTTTTGCAATATTCTTCAAATGGACCTTTGTATTCACCACCATTGTCGGTGCGAATTGTAACGCCCTGAACCCGAAAACCCGGTCCAGTGCGTTGTACCTAAATAAACCATGCTTTGGGGAGCCTCGAACCCGCCTAGTGGGACCCGGGTGCCACGTAATCCATTTTCTTGTACTTGTTATTCCATTTACAATTACGTAGCGGAAAACATAACTACAATCCTCAATCAATATAATACTAGAGTTTTCTACATCTATCTACATTCCAAAATAAACTATTTCTCCACCTGTGTCCACATATATACATATCTCTAAAAACAATATCCACAACTTCCAGTATTCACAACTCAAAAGACTTAAAACATAAAACATAAATTTATACATCCCAAAAATATCATCAAGTTTATACCCTTTTTCCTTTTATAACCCAAAAATGCTACAATAATCCCAAACTCTTTAAGCTCGATCACATGAAACTCCTGAAAAAGATAAATTTGTATTAGGGTGAGACACATCTCAATAAGGGAAGGAACAATATATTAAATCAGCGTGTGGCTAACATGAGGTTTGTAAATAACACATGTATATATATTCATCATTTGCAAATCATCATCATAATTTCTAAAATCATTTTCTAAATCCGATCAAACACATGTAAAGTATTTTATCCACAAGAATACCTAAAGACTTTGATGATTACCCGCCCATAAAAGTAGCACCCCTCCGCTCTGATACTTTAGGCAACCAAAGGTCACAAATAAAGCATATCAGGGCACTTACCTTACTTTGTAAGCCCTCAGGTGAAAAAGTAATCTCACACTCGCACAGTTCATACAAAGGTTTAACAGCAAAGGCTCCCAAAAATAATAAAATTTACCCGCCCATACAAGTAATTTCCTCTGCCCTAATACGTTATGCAACCTTCTGCTACATCTGATGCCTACTAGGGTACTCACCTTTCTCAGCAAGCCCTTGGGCGAAGAGTTTGCCCCGCCCATAAACATACCATGTTATACTAGCATATATACTGATACTACTGTATTACATTATTATGTTTGTCACTTATCCTGCATTTCTCATCTGTTTATGTTCTTAACTTTAACATTTCGTAACATTTCACTTTACGTGACTCTTTCTCATTTTACATTATTCACATTTCATTTCCATTTCATTTTCCTTTCATTTCATTTCATTTCATACATTCGTACTACAGCTCCTTTTAGTTGTACATCAGTTAGTCCATATAGATATGCGCTAAATCTACTACTACAGCTTTTCTTAACTGTCATCAGTCAGTCTACAACTCTTTTCAGTTGTCCATCATTTACATGGTTGCATTAACAATCACATGCAGCATAATCCACAAAACATTTTCATTCTCATTGCATTCCTTGTAAAACCTGTATCTTATACATATAACATAATTCAACACAGAATTTCTATTTTACTTATGCCACACAATTTAGAAGTAAAATTCATACATTTTCTATAAAATAAGCCAACCTACATTTATCATTTATATACTGAAAATATACCTTTCATTTCTTACACAATTACCATGAAAATTCTTTCACTTTCATCGGTCCATTTTCATATATACATAACTAATAAAACAGCCCTTAACTTAGAAATCATAATTTAAACAGTTGGCATTTTTAACTTATAAGAAAACGTATACATATACATAAATTATCCATTTTTTATCTATTTAATTCACAAAATCCTGGTTTAATATATATTCCCCCTTACCTAGTTTCTTGAACTACACCAACAGGAACCCCAGAAGATGCATGTGGCGCTCACCTGAACCCTAAATCAAAAACCCTAGTTAATCAGATAAACCCCAAATAATCTACTATTTCTGCATTTTCTCAACCTATAAACCTTAAATAAGCATTTAAAACCCCAAAACTAAGAATCCTAACCCTTACCTCAACTTTGGAGCATTTTTCGAAAAGCCCAATTTAGAAATCTGCTCCGCTAGATGTGTAGAGAATCTTCCCTAGAACATTGTAGCAGTCTCCGTTCGACGATGTGGGCTGAATCCGGGCCGGATTTGAAGAGAGAAGGGAGAGGAAACGTTTTCTAGAGAGAGAAAACGGAGAAAAAGAGTTTTATTCGCGAAGAAGCTTCCCCAAATCCTTTTATATGCGATTTTGCCTCGTGGATTAATCGACGAGAAGACAGGCTTTGAGGAACCAAAGAAGGGACTTCGTCGACTAGATATTGCATTCGTCAACGAAACTTAAAATCCAAAATCTGCTCACTCGAGATCTCTTCGTCGACGAGGAACTGAACTTCGTTGACGATCTTTAAAAGAACACTCGTCAACAAAGACAGGATATTCGTCGACGAGGTCTGCTATTTTTCTTTCCAAAATTTTCCTTTTTCCTTTATTTATCTATTCCATTTATTATCTTCCTAATTATTTTAATCATTATAATTTTTCCGAGTCGTTACACAAATACACTTCAAAGGCTTCCCAATCTCTCTTTCAACTTTGAGATGAAAATTCTTGAATATGCCATGAACTTCATCTTTATGCTTCGTGAGATATACCCACACCTTTCTAGATGCATCACCTAAAAAATTCACAAAGTAAGCAGAACCACCCATGGATTTTCTTCATATGGGTCCACAAATATTGGAATGTACCAATTCTAGCAAATCATGCTTTCAAGTAGAAGTATGTGAAAAAGAGACTCTATGTTGCTTACTAAGAATACAATGGGAACACTAATTCAAGAGCATACCTTTGACATATGAAATAAGGCTCTTCTTTGCAAGAACTTGGAGATCTTTCCCACTCAAGTGACCTAGCCTTTTGTGCCATAGATCCATTATGCCATCTCCCTCTATGGTATCAAGTTGACCCATGCAAACGTTAGCAACTTTCTAGTAAAGTGAGCAACGTTTTCCTCCTCTTGCAAAAATAAGTATTCCCTTGATAAGCTTCCAACAACCATTAAGAACTTGGTTTTCAAAGTCTTCTTCATTTGATTTCCCAAAGGAAATCAAATTCAATTGGAGGTTCAGAACATGCCTCACATTCTTGAGTAACAACTTGACACCCAAGTTTGTCTCAACATAGATGTCACCAATTCCTTCAATTTTTGCAAGACCCTTGTTTCCCGTCTTCAAATGTCTATGCTCACACTCTTTGTAAGAAACAAAAAGTTCCCTCCTTGGTGTACCATGGCAAGTGGCACCACTATCGATAATCCAATCCGAATCAAGATTTGCAACATTTAGACAATCATTATCATAAATTGAACATACCATCAATTCATCATCTAAAGAAACTGTGGTGGTCTCTTTCTCCTCTTGCTTGCCTTTGTTCTTCTCCTCCTCATTCTTTTTCTTCTTGAACTTGCAATATCTTTTTATGTGGCCAAGCTTTCCACAATCATAACAATGGATTCCATTTCTTGATTTTGATCTTCCCGTACTTATTGTGCTTGTAAGAATTCCGATTCTTGCACCTTCCTCTATTTTACGTGACAAATGCTTGAGATTGTGAAGAATCTGCATTTATCATTCTTGTCTCATTCTTAAGCAAGCTAGCTTTCACTATGCCCATGTTGACTTTTCCTTCTGGTGCCACATTTGTCAAAGTCACCTTTAAGGTCTCAAAATTTTCCAAAAGGGAGCTTAGGAGTATGAGAGCTTGAAATTCATCATCAAGCGCCATCTTTATGGTTGAAAGCTCATTCACCAAGCTTTGCAACTCATTCATTTGATCCATAATGGATGCGCCTTCCTTATATTTGACATTAACAAACTTTGTGAATGCATAGAACTCGTTTGTTGCACTACTTGATGTCTCATTCTTCACACGATGATAGAAATTGTTGCCCATCCATTGCCTCATAAAGCCAACACATTGCTGATTCAAGAGATTCCATTTATCATTCCTTATATCCATCGGTTTAGCCTTGTCACCTTCCGAAGGAACATGTAATTCCTTACAATAAAGCAGGTCCAACATCTTTCCCTTCCATGTTCTCCAATTGCTATTATTTAAACTCACCATTCTGCTTGTATTAACATTTATGATTCACTTAGGAATTTTATCAAACACCTTTTAGGCACCAAAAACAACCCAACCTGGCTCTGATACCATTTGTTGGAAAAATGAGCGTAGAACACCTGAGTGAGAAAAAATACAACTCCAACAAGTTTACAATAATAGAAATCAAGAACAATAATTAATGACACCAAGATTTAACTTGGAAAACCCTCCCATAAACGGAGGTAAGATCCTTGGGGCATAAAATAAAATCCACTGACACCAAATAGAGTTACTAGAGGTCTAAAATAATAAGGAAATTACAACTACACAAGCTGCTCAACTACAAAGAACATTATTCAAACTTCTACTACAAGATCCAAGTGAATTACCCACTTGAACAACACAAATCCAGTTGTAATGAAGAGAACTCGACTGTTAGGAAGCAAGAATAAGCTCTCAATAGCTGAAAAAGTTATTTGAATCAACCTCAAGATTGAAGCACTTCCCATAGGTTGAAAGCCTTGCCTTGCCTCTCTCTTTTTCTCCCTTTTTTTTTGGTCTAAATTCGTGTGCATACGGTAGCTATCAATTCCTTTTAAATTTCAGCAGCAAATGATGAATTTAGGGCCTAAAAAATGGACTTGGGTCAGCCACTATTAAGGCCCAAATGTTTCTCCGCATAAGAGTAGCTCATTTGCTCATTATAGGCCCAACACCCACAAAGGCAGCAAACCAAAACCACTAGAATGATAAATACATTATTGAAAAAACTTGTGCCAATGTTGCTCTGTGTGGAGCTCATCCCTTTGTTATTCCATTATATTCAATTACATTAAACTTTCGACGCACAAATATGCACACACATATATTATACTACTAGTAACAATTTTTTCTTTTTTTTTATTTTAGTCCTCCTATGATAAAAATTGAATTTTCTATTATATCTCTATGTAAATTATCTTTCTAACTTCTCCATTCCATTTTTTGAGTTTTTCTTGATGCATACAAATCAACATGTCTCTCTAACTTTTCCATTCCATATTTTGAGTTTGTGGATAAGAAATATTATCATGAAATAATATTTTCGATAATATCATTCTTAAGAATAGGATACCTATCTCATGGGAATATTTTTTGTTTGGTTTATGTTTTAAGATTCACAGGAATGTACGTAGGATTCCCATGTCAATATTTGGCTCCATATGGGAATCATGATAGGTATTTTCAGAAGATGACTATTATACTCTTGACATACATGTCACTAATATACCAAAATAATAATAATAATAATAATAATAATAATAATAATAATAATAATAATAATTATAGTGAGCCCATTATCCTGATGGATTGATCAACTGTCCAAAGAGCATCAAACACCATCGTTTCAAATATATATATATATATATATATATATATATATATATATATTTTCAATACAAAACCTAATAAAAATATGTACTTAATTAAATCTACACCCTAATTTTTTCTAAATTTAAAACATTTAACACAATAATCGATTAACCGAAAAAATTGAGGGCGATATCTATATAATGTCCATATATAATTTAGTATTATTTTAATTTAATAAATTAAAAATGTCAATTAAAATGTTAATTAACATAAAAATATTAACACTTTTATTATATATTTTTAAGTATTTTTTGAATAAAGGTTAATTAAATTTTCTTATTGATATCTATAATTAACATTTTTAATATTTTCTAATTAAATATTTTAAATTAATATCTTTAATTAATATGTATGCTAATTAAAAAATTTTACTTTTCTTTTATTAATAATTTATTATTTTAAATATAATAATTGATTGATTATGTCATGTAGATTGTGGACAATGACATTATAGAAATGGTACACTTACCTTTCAAATATCACTTTTTTATTTACCCACTCTTTCGTAGGAATTGTACTATTTATATGATACAATTATTTAAAGCACTAACACTACTTGGTAACATAAAGTATTATGTTTGTTAGGCAAGTATAGCATGAGACTACTCTTTTACTATTGAAAGTCAAACTAGTGAGAGCACTTTTGTCCAAAAAAGTAGGATTCCCATGGGAATGAGATTCCCATGAAACTTCTCTCCCATTTTGTTTGCAAAATAAAATTGAAGTAGGAAAGGAATTGATAAAAGATTGGAATAAATAGAATTACTTTTAGAATGCAATCACTACGTTTGGTTAGTAATTTAGAATGACTATTGGAATTATTTTCAATTTCTTTCCAACATTTGGTATTCTTGACTTCTATAATGGAATGAAAAATAAGTCATTTTTTTATTTATAAAAACTCTTAATACATAATTATTTAATTTTGTGCTATTATTTTTATTTTGTAATAGAAGTTGGCTTGTGATGAACTTGATGTTCTAATCTTTTCACACATAATCGGTTCCAAGCCTGAGTAAAGGAGGAGGATTTGCGTTTGGTAGTTGATAGTCAGCGTAAAACTTGTTAACTCACTATGATATGAATTCTTATCAATTATTTATTGGGGTGTTTCCTACATGCGACACGTTGCATTTACACGACTTGGACGTAGCAAAAAGTGGGTGAGGGTGGGCTAAGTCATGCCTTGAAGCGACGTGCCGTGTCGACACCCGAATATGGTATCAAATATGCAACGGTTTCTGCATCATTCTGGGTGTAGGTGGGTAAAAAAATTAGTTTTTGAGATTATGATTAAATTAGTAACTTAAAATATAGGGAAACTTACAAATAAAAGTATGGAAATTATAGACATAATGATTAGAAGAAAAATTAGTGTAATATATACCTTCCAGAAACTAAGTGGGTGGGGGGAAAAGTTAGAGAAATTGATAAATCAAGATTTAAATTTTGGTACACTGAAAAAGAAAAATATAAGAATGGGATAAGAATTATTGTATACAAAAACTTAAAATGTAGGCCATAGTGTGTTTGTGAGGTAGAGTGAGTTAGTTGGTGTGAGGGGCAGTAGAAAGGGTAGAGATAGATCTAAAATAGTTTGAAATAAGATAGTGAGTAAGAATTTAATAACCTTGAATTTGTCAAAGAAAATTGTCCATGATCGCATCAATTGGTAGAAAATGATTTATATACCCAACCTCACATAGTGGAACTTAAGGTTTGGTTTGGTGTTTTTATTTTGTAATAGAGATTTTTATTAGTGTTAATATTATGTTTTTTTATCATTGTTATAATTTTTTTTTCTATACTAATTACTATTCTTAAAATAATACTTTTTCCTTATTATTATTATTATTATTATAACAATAATATTATTGCCATTGTAATTATTATTAGTTGCCATTATTATTTTTTAAAATTATTTTTATAACAATTATTGTCTTTAAAATTATTATTATTATCTTTTCCTTATTATTATTATTATTATTATTGTTGTTGTTGTTGTTTTCATAGTAATACATATTATTGCCATTGAAAGGATTAGTTGTTACTATTATTTTTAGAATAATTATTTTTTTACTTATTATTATTTCAATTGTTCTTTTTGTTATTATTATTTTCATAATAATAAATACTATTGCCATTGTAATCATCAGTAGTTACTATCATTTTTATAATTTTTTTTATAATAACTTTTCTCCTTAAAATAATAATCATTATTATTTTTGCATTCATTATTTATTGTTCTCAATGAACATTCATTGAACATTCATGTCACGTTACATACTTGTAAATATGGGAGGACGTCGTCTGCTCGATTCTCCACAGCTCCTCGCCCCTTCCTCTCGTCAAATAGGAATAGAACAAACAATATAATAGGTCATGCAATCACATCGGGCAACGGTCAAATTGAGAATAGGGTTAAGAGGCAGCAATGGCAGGGCCTTAAGCCCATACACATGCGCCAGGCCCTCTGGACACATGTGGCCGAGAGAACTTGCAAACGGGTATAGACAAAATTTCATGAAGGCCGATGAATGTGACGTTATGTGGTCCAACCAATAATGCACCAATTTGCCTGACAAGCTAAGCCAAACCAGCCCTTCAAACCTTCAAATGGGTTCTACGCCATTTCACTGATAGAAGCCTCCAAGTTGCTGTTGCATACTAAGAAGTTGGATTTGGACATATAGTTTTAGAAGGAAAAATTTCTAAGCTTGTTCTCACAGTTTCTTGCAATTATAAGCCACACTGCACATCTCGGCTTTGCAGGCCTCTTTCATTTGGTACTTCATACGAAATCATCGCCTATCGTAGAGTCATGGCGTTACAAATGTTCGCTCAAAGGGTACTGCAAGAGGAGGGTGGATGAATTAGATTTACTAAAATTAAAATGTTTGACATAAAATTAGTCTATCTTCACTTTCTCGGACAAATTATCTTGAAGTTCCACTAACTCCCTTTATAAGAAAACCAATACGACTCCTTGTTTTTCTAAGGAGACTAAGAAAACCAAATTGCAACTCCGATTTTCTACAGAGACAAGACAACCAAAACAACTATGCTTACAAAAGAAAATTCCTCTCAAGGAAGATTTACAATTTGAGCTCACAAAATAAATCTCAACGATTGAAACTAAAGATGATAGAGAGACAATAAGAAAGAATAAAAGTAAAAGCACTTTGATATTTAATATAGGTTTGTTCTCTTATGTTCTTAAGGCTTAAAGCGACATATCTATAGAGTTTGGATGAAACTTAGTTGTTTTTTGCCTCTTCGATCCTTTTTGGCTTTTAGATTGTTCGATCGGCTTTGGCCTTTGCGTAGGTTGGTTGACCGCCCGTTAGGGCCAGTTGACCGCGCCTAGCACAAGATCAAGTTCGATCTCACAGCTGTTCCCACTTTGCCGATTAAGGTCCATTAATGCTATGCCTCATACTTTCTCATAGTTTTACAAATTGAAGTACATTACAAAAGAGAGAAAAGTACTACAAATAAATCAATTAAAGTCTTCAATATTTTATCTCAATTCTTCAACTTTACTTCAACTTCAATGTTTTAATCTTATAGAAGAACAACTTATGTACAAAGTTATTAGTATTTAATAGTTTGTTATCATCAAAATTAAGTTAGTGAAAGCTTAGGGTTAATAATCCCTTTTTGATAATTACAAACTATTCGCAAAAATAGGAACAAATATAAAACATTTAAATCACACGCATGTTCCTCTTTTTCTTATCTCTCTCCCTTTGACATCATTAAAACTAAAATAAAGAATGAGGCCAAATTTTGGGAATTAACAAAAAACTCCCGAAACCTGTGAGAAACAAAATAAAGAAAGAATACACGCCAAAGAAAAATCAATCACATGCACAAAACAGCATTTACGTGGTTCGGCAATTTTGCCTACGTCCACGGAGTTGCAGGGATTTCACTATTATTAGGAAGAAAAATATAGAGAGTGCGGCGATACAATGCTCTCTCTCTCTCTCTCTCGCTCTCTCACAAAGTGTGACCACACACCCTAATCACTCAAAAGCAATCATTTTATATGTTGCACACAAGGTTCCAAATAGGCTACAAAACGGGCCCAAAAAAATTTTCCCGAGGACAAAAGCCCAACAAATCTCCCACTTAAAGACTAGTTCAATCCCCAATATCAACTACAATCCTCCAAATGAACAATCCCTTGTCCCTGCAATTCATCCCCCCTGTCCTCAAGTTAGAAGACCAACTGAAGCTGCACACAGCTTCAGCTTCTCAACAGTGACACCCTTAGTCAACATGTCTGCCGGGTTCTTAGAACCATAGATCTTCTCAAGTATTATCAGTTTATCTTCAACAAGGTAACGGATAAAGTAGTATTTTGTCTGTATATGTTTCGACTTTGAATGAAAAGCCAAATTTTTGGCAAGAAAAATTGCACTTTGACTGTCACTATGTAGAATGTCAATCTTTTGCTTCTTACCCAATTCATATAAGAAACCATGTAGCCAAATCATCTCCTTTCCAGCTTTAGTTGCTACAATATACTTAGCTTCTGTAGTAGACAAAGTAACAATCTTTTGCAGATTTGAAGCCCAAGATATAGTTGTACCACCCAGAGTAAATACAAACCCAGTAATACTCTTTCTACTATCATTATCACCAGCAAAATCAGCGTCCACATAACCCTACAGTTTCAAACTTGCACCTGTGAAGCAAAGACAAGTATCTGATGAACCCCTCAGATATCTCAGAATCCACTTGACTACCTTCCAATGCTGTTTTCCTGACCTACTCATGAATCTGCTCACAACTCTCATGGCATGTGCAATGTCTAGCCTTGTACACACCATAGCATACATTAAGCTGCCAATAGCTGAGGCATAGGGCACCTTGCTCATATGGTCCCTTTCTTCTTCTGTCTTTGGTGACTGTTCCTTGCTATGGTGTGTACAAGGCCAGAGGGCACCTTGCTCATATGGTCCCTTTCTTCTTCTGTCTTCGGTGACTGTTCCTTACTTAGTTTTAAATGACTACCCAAAGGTGTGCTCACTAGTTTAGCTTCATTCATGTTGAATCTGCTAAGAATTTTTTTCACATACTCTGACTGTAAAAGCTTCAATGTATCATTAGCTTTGTCTCTAATGATTCTCATTCCAAGGATTTGCTTTGCAGTTCCCAAATCCTTCATTGCAAACTGTTTTGATAATTACTTCTTCAAATTATTAATCTCCTCAATGTTAGGCCCTACAATGAGCATATCATCTACATATAACACAGTAAAATGATATAAGAATTGTTAAAGAACTTAACATAACAACAGTGATCAGCTTCACATCTCTTGAACCCAATTTTATGCATAAAACTATCAAATTTATTATACCACTGTCTTGGAACTTGTTTTAGATCATACAAGCTTTTCTCAATTTACAGACTAAATTCTTTTGTCCCTGGACAATGAACCCTTCTGGCTGACTCATGTAGATGTTTTCCTCCAAGTCACCATGAAGGAATGTCGTTTTCATATCTAACTGCTCAAGATGTAGATTTTCTGCAACCACCACTCGCAATACCAGTCTAATTGCCGACATCTTCACAACTAGAGAAAATATTTTTGTGAAGTCAATGCCCTCCTTCTTCTAGAACCATTAGACAACTAATATGGCTTTATGGCCCTTGCTACCATCATGTTCGTTCTTTATTTTATATACCCACTTGTTGTGCAAAGCCTTCTTCCCTACTCACAATTCAGTCAGTTCCCATGTCTGATTCCCTAACAAGGAATCCATCTCATCCTTCATGCCTAACTCCCACTTGCTTGAACTTTCTTCTTGTAAGGCTTCATCATAACACTTTGGCTCACCACCATTAGTTAGCGGGAGATAATTTAGAGCAGGTGAATAATGTTGTGGAGGTCTAATGGTCCTGGAAGATCTACAGACCGCAGCAACAGGTGTATTCTGATTTACCTATGACTCTACATTCTCTTTATCATCTTTACCCCTTTCCTGTACAGTACTTTCAGTGAACTCATCTAAGTTAACAAACTCAGATTTCTTCTGATCTATCTCTATGACATATGACACTACAGTTGACTTGTCCTTGTACATAACATGTTCATTAAATATCACATTTCTACTTCTGATGATTTTCCTGTTTTATTCATCACAAAACCGATAGCCAAATTTCTCATCACCATAGCCAATAAAATAACATATTTTAGACTTTGCATCAAGTTTACTACGAGCATCAAAATCAATATGAACATAAGAAACACAACCAAAAAATTTTAAGTGAGAAAACTTTACCTCTTTATCGATCCAACCCTCTTCAAGAAGCCTGAACTCCATGGGAACTAAAGGTCCTCAGTTTATTAGATAAGCTGTTGTACTAACAGCATCATCCCAGAAAGTTTTTAGTAGTCCAATATGCAACCTCATACTCCTAGCACGCTCATTGAGAGTTATGTTCATGCGCTCAGCCACACCATTTTGCTGTGGTGTCCCAGGAATGGTCTTTTCCATTCTGATTCCATGTGCAGCACAATACTCTATGAACCCTCCATCTATGTACTCTCCTCCATTGTTTGACCTCAAACACTGTACTTTCAAACCTGTCTCTATCTCAACCATAGCCTTCCACTTCTTAAAAGTTTCAAATACATCATATTTATTTTTCAGAAAATAAATCCTTGCCTTTCTAGTTGAGTCATCAATAACAATAGCGTAATACCTTGAACCTCCAAGGGATGCAATGGGGGAAGGCCCCCACAAATCTGTGTGCACTAACTCCAATTTTTCAGCCTTCAGTGTTCTGCCGCTTTTCAAGAAACTCACTCTTTTCTGCTTTCCTAAGATGCATCTTTCACACAAGTCAAAATCAACAAACTTCAATTCTGGTAGTTTCCCTTTTGACAGCAGCATCTTCATCCCTTTCTCACTCATGTGACCAAGTCTGCGGTGCCATAAGCTTGTATCAGTACTTGCTTCAGCAACTACAATTGTGTCTCTTGGACTTGAGGTCATGTATAGAGTACTAGATTTCTTTCTATGAGCCAATACTCCAGTTGCCTTTGTAACCTTCTAAGTGCCACCAGCAAACAACATTGCATGCCCTTCATCATCAAGTTGTCCAACAGAAATCAAATTCCTTCTCAGGTCAAGAATATGTCGTACCTTCTACGATAACCAAACAAACCCATTGGGCAACGACATTTGGACGTTTCCCATACCCACAACATCCAAGGTTGTACCATTAGCCAAATACACCTTACCAAACTCTCCTACTACATAGTTCTGTATGATTTCATGGTGTGAAGTGGTATGAAACGAAGCTCCTAAGTCCAAAACCCAATCATCAAGTGGACTGTCTACTACAAGAAGTAGTGCATCATGTACCTCTTCTGTTACAGCATTAGCAGAATCATCATCATTCTTCTTCTTAAGACTTTTGCATTGTCTCCTAAAGTGACCTATTTTCCCACAGCTCCAACATTGTCCCTTTTAGCCAGATCTAGATTTACTTCTATTTTGATTATAGTTTCTGGATTTAGATCTACCCTAATCTGAACTTCGATCATTACCTCTTCTTCTTGCATAGATACCTAAAGAATTATAACAATTAAATAATAAAATAAGGAGAGGAAAATAATTTTAAAAAGGGATTTTAGTAAGGTCTCATCGACGAGTGCAGAAGTGCTCATCGACGAGCAAGGCTCTTGGGTTCGTCGACGGGGACGCGTGTCTCGTCGACGAGAAATTACCAAGAGGACTTCTTCCAGAGCCTGAAATTCGTCGATGCGAAAAAGGTGTTCGTCGACAAAACTATCTCTTAGACTCGTCGACGAGGAAATGTGATTCATCAACGAGGCCACGTGGACAAGCAATTCTATAAAAGGCTTGGAACTCATTTTTTGCGAGAGGATCATGCAGGAATTTTTTTTTTCTCTCTTTCTCTATCTAAGCTCGTCCCCTCCCCCTTCTCTCTAGAAATCCAGCCTCATTTCATGTCGGCTCGACGATTTGAAGCCGCCACGCTACTCTTGGGAAGTTTCTCTTCATATCTGTAGGAGCAGATCGTTGATTAGGCCAACTCGAGCACTATCCCAAAATCTGGGTAAGTTGATTATTTTAATATTTATTAAGGTATTTGGTATTTCTGGGCTAAGGGAAGGTATTAGATAAGTTTATACTAAAATTTTGTTGGGGAAAAATGTAAATTTTAGGGTGTTGAGTTGGGAACACCACGGGTGTAGTTTTGGAATAATTGGTGGGCTTCTCAGTAGGCCAAGTAAGGGGATAAATTAAGTCAATATTTTTCATGAAATTATTTACCATATTATAGCATTTATTTTTAGAATTATGTATGCATTAGCACGGTGTTTGGGAATACTGCAGTTGAACAGGAAAATCGATTTAATGTTATTTATCAGGAAATATGATTTCAGATCAGGTTTTATGCTTAAAACAATATTAATATTTGTGTGGCATGAGTATAATTTTTATGAAATTATGTTATATCAGAATATTGTGAATTTCCCAGAATAAGCATGTTTTCTTAGTCTTCAGGAAAACCATGAAAATGATATAGGAACTATGTTTAAAGTATGGTATTAAAACAGTACGAGGATTTCAAAACTATGTATGTTAAAATATGTTGGCGTAAGGGCCGTGATTTCTACATGATATACTATGCCGGCGTAAGGATCGTGATTTCTACATGATATACTATGTCGGTGTAAGGGTCGTGATTTCTACATGATATACTATACTGGCATAAGGGCCGTGATTTCTACATGATATATTATGTCGGCGTAAGGGCAGTGGTTTTACATGTTATAATATGCCGGTGCAAGGGTCGTGTTTTATATGATATGTTATGCAAAAAATTCATGAAAATATTATTATGACAGATATTATTATGAAACAGTTATGTATCATTATTTGGGATTTACTATATGTTAATATCAATACAGAAGTGTTTTTCTGTAGGATCCTTGATTTCATGTTTGATGCTTAAGAAATACCTTGTTTTAGCAAGTGCTCAGAGATCATCGCGGCTTAGTCCCTTCCTAGAGGTCGGCCTGGTCAAAATGAAATTTCATAGGATAAACAGGATAGACATTATTTGTACACGTAAATAAGTACATATACATAAAATAGCGTTTTGACAAACATAATTTGTAGAAATATATAGTAAGATAATAATAATATATGTATCATATGTGGGACCCACATGAGTCCCGAAGTTGTGTGGAATTCACATGAGTCCCGGAGTTATGTAGGGCTCATAAAACTGTATAAGGACTATTGGAGTTACGTAGGACCCACTTGAGTCTCGAAATTACGTGGGACCCACATGAGTTTTCGAAATTCAAATTTAATTCTTTTTTAAAAAAATAAATAAATACTAAAACATAGCTTAAAAGTAATAATAATAATTTAAAAAATAAAATAATAAAATAATTAATTAACTAATTAATTGATTAATTAATTAATTAAGTAATTAATTAAAAAAAATTAATGGGAATGGTGGCAAACACTCCCACATGACCTTCATCCCCATCCCAATGATCTCATACTCAACCCATACATTGTCCATCCCTTACTCATTTTTTAATTTTAAAAAAATTATAATTTCACCCCTCTCCCCATACTTTTACAAATTCCACTTCTTTCCCAAAATTTTCCTATAAATAGGAAGCTCTCAACCTTCACTTTTCACAAAAATTTTCAGAGGAAGTGAAGGATTAGTAAGTGAAAGAATTAGTGGTGGAGAAAGAATTTTTGAGTAAGTTCTCACTCACCCACTCTTTCCGATCTCATTTCTTAGAGATAGTTACTTTATTCGTAGCACAAGATAAAAGAAAAGGTAAGTAAATTAGATTATGTTAGATTTTCATTTAAAATTTATACCCGAGTTTATTTGTGAGCAAATTTCGTTTATGTTACTTAGTTTCGTAAAATTCCCTTGAGATTATTTTTACTCATATTTAATTATACTAGTTTTAACTTTAATATTCTTGCATTTATTTTTGGGTTAAAAAATATTCTAATCCACTCAAGTAATTTTCAGCATTTCTTTTTATTCAAAAATAAATAAATAAATATTTTTAACACAAAAATTGTGTGGCATGAGTTTATTTCTACGTTACATTTTTACGAAAATATGAGTAAATATGAGATTTTCACAAGATTATTTTAAATTGCATAAATTATAATAAAATGGTTTTTAAAACCCCTTATGACAAAGGAAGTTCAAAATTACAGATGTTCAGTACCGCAATTTAAAGTTTAAACAGATCTGAGTGCACCCACACTATTTACAAAGTGGTTATTTATGTTAGTGGATTTCTCCTGAGTGCACACCTGGTTCCGGACTAGGACTTAATAAGGAAAATCTCACTTAATGTTTACGTACGTTGATTTAGTTTGGTCGACCAGCCAGCTAAGTCCAGTCTTCGGACCGCATAACCCAGTCATGGGGGTAAACATGAGTTACGGCAAACTGGCCTAAGGGTGGTTTTTACAATATATGTTTATACATATTTAATTATATGTACATAGTTATTAATGATTTGAAGGAAAAATATAAGTTTATATGAAAATGATCATTCTTGTGCCTAAATGACGATTTAAAGGAAACGTATAAGGAAAAGTATATAATTAAATATTTTTTTTATAGTTTTAAAATTAAACGTTTAATTTAACGGTCATAATACATGGTTATTAAATTTTACTGTTATAGTTGATGACAAAAGTTTTATGCAGAAATTTTTAGATTTACATTTATTTTAAAAGCAGTTTTGAAGTTATAGTATTAAATATTGTTTTACGAAATTTTTAAAACTCATTTTGGCCACACACTAATAATAATCTTATTTACTTACTGAGTGTCGTCTCACCCCAATCATATTTTTTACATTTCAGATAACTCTGAAGGATATATTGGAAATCAGGCATAGCAAGCATGCAGGTGGGAATAGAATAGAAAAAAATAAAGCTTGATTATAGATATTAGTTTGATGTTAGATGTTTAGGCTTATGTAATTTTTCTTCATTTGAAATAAATGATTGTAATATGGATAATTAGCGCTCTGGTTTAATAATAATTGAGTTTATTTACTTTCGTTGTAAATCAATGGTAAAAAGTAAATATCTCAGACCCTTCGGAGTTGGGGTATTACATGATCCCCATCACTAACTACCATGAGAGAGCTCCAATTCCAAATGCTGCCACTGAAATGGTCTAGCCACCCTACCTTCATATATGACGAGGGGGAGGAGGAGGAGGAAGAATACCTTGCAGCTAACAGTGGATTGCAATAGATTTCGATGACTCCTCTCCCTCCGGCGACTTGCACACAGGCGCGGCGAAGTCCAGCGACTGGGGAAGGAGGGGATTCTGTGAAGGAGGAGGGAAATTAGGTGAGAGGGAATATTAAGGATTTTGGAGATTTCAACGCAAAGAAACGAAGGTAGAAAGGGTGTTTTTTGGGTAAGGGTTTTAATGACAGTTTTAAAAATCGTCACTAAAACACATTTACTAGTGACAATTTTAAAAAATTGTCGCTAATCGTCAATAAATCGTTGCTGATATTTTCGTGCAATAGCTTGAGCGAAAAAACTACTATTAGTGACGATTTTAAATTCTGATTTGTTTTTTCATCACTAATACCTTAACTATTATTGATGAATTATATTTTCGTCACTAATGATTCATTATTAGTGACGATTTTTGCTTTGTCATTAATACTTTTATCACTAAAAAAATTTTTTTGTAATGTAAAATTTTCAACAATCATAGTTTTTTTTTTTTTTTTTAAATGGACACTTAGATAATTTAATTAATTGAAATAAATGAGGTAATATGAGATGTAAATATTTATAATTAACTTATATTATTATAACATAATAACACTTTAATATATTAATAATTTATTATTTAAATATAAAAATAGTTTGCATGATAATACTAGTTATAGGGGCGTTATTGCCAACTCAAAAAAATAATAAGGGAAATTTGGTTAAAAAAAAGTAGGGTTCTCATAGGTATGGGATTCCCATGAATCTTACCCATGGAAGAAAATGTGAATGAGGTGCTCATATTTTGTGGGAATTTTTCATTCCTAAAGATGTGAAAATGCATCCGAGGTAAGATTTTCATACTTAAACAAATGTGAGAATAAAATGTCATAGACATCACATCCATGAATATTGAAAGATATGGTAAACCAAATGTTCAAGTTGTAAAGTACTGTCAACTTTGGTTTGTAATGGGATGAAAGTATGAAAGAAATGGAATAAAAATTTTAAATGACAAGTATGGCAAAATCAAGTGATAAGTTTGATTTTATTTTCATGTATTCCATTCCATTTTGTTCATATGTACTAAACTTATAGTTTGGAGTGTGTGAAATTCCTAAAGGATTATATTTAAAAATTTCCTTGAAAAGATACAACAGGTAAGAGAGTCACTTATGGGTAGGGGTGACAAAACGAGTTAACGGGTAAGTTTCGGACGGGTCATAAAAGGGTAGGGATTAAACGGGTTCGGATTGATTCGTTTATTAACAAGTGATTATTATGTAAACTCAAACCCATCCATTTAATAAATGGATCATAAATGAGTCACCCGTTTTAAAAATAAAATTTATTTATTTAAAATTTTTTAAAATATTTCAGATAAAATGACATATTTCTTTTCTTTTTTTTTAATCCCTCATTTTATTTTTAAACGGGTCACCTGGCAAGTGGTGCTACCCAGACCCACCTAACACGTTTAATAAATAGGTTGAGTCTTGGTTGACCCATTTATAAACGAGTCGATTTGTATTAAACCAAAATTCAATTTAATCAAGTGGATCATGGGTCGTTCGTCAGGTTTCGATCCCGTTTTGTCACCTCTACTTGTTGGGCTAATACAAGTGAAGTTTTTCCATAAAAAATTTGTTAGATAAATGTACCACCTCTTATGCTAATTGGTACATTAAAAATTTTGAGCACAATTGGTATGAAGAAAGAAAGGCAAATGCGTACCCTCATGGTTTAGCTCAGTTGGCAGGGCGGGCTTCGAGATTTCCTTTTCGAGGTGAGCCTAATCTTGGCATCCCGGGTTCGATTCCTGCGGCGGGCTCCTGATATTCACCTCTCTGTAGTGGGTGGAATACTGCTATAGGGCGTGGGATTAGTCATGACCGGTGCGTGCGGACCATAAAACAGACGTGCATTGACAGTTGTGGATACCGGCGATATTCAAAAAAAAAGAAAGGCAAATGCGTATTCCAAAAAAAAAAAAAAAAAAAGGCAAATGCGCGCCGACGTCAAAGAGTGAAGACAAGAAGTTTTAACTGCTAATTTTGAAAGTCGTTCCTATTGTCCTCAACAGTCAACAATCACTCCTACCTGAGCCTGACCGCTCTTTCCCACAAACGGTGGAGGGCGAGCCACGTTCTTTCGCTATGCTCTCGACACGCGTACTCCCGTGACCGATCTGTCACCCCCTGACACCGCGTCAGGATATACGGCCCCTCATTGGTAGACGTGAACTTGGAAATTGGAAGGCTGTAACATGTGTCGGCTGCTTATTGGCCTGTAATTTTGTTTAGAGAGTTATTTCTTCGTCGTTAATCTTCTCGATCACGTGCCCGTGACTTTGTGCACGCCCCGCTCGTGACAGCTCACAAGCGGCATCAATTGCCAGCTTATGGAGAAAAATATCATGGGCTTGATTTGAAGTGAATGTTTTGAAAAATCTAATATAATTCTATATTATATACAAAATATCTATTTTATTTTTGTTTACAAAATGTAAATTTAAGATGCACTTTCAATTGACTAATATTATAAACACTCTAATTTTAACTAGACCGTTCCAAGAATACCGATGTAATAAAGGTTGACTTCAAGTCCTGAATAATTCTGAACTTCGAAATGGAGTTCTTCGAGTCTTGAGTTTTAAATTGAGTCCTAGTAGTGGTCTTTTTACTTTAAAATTAATTTTTTTTTATTTTAAAAATGAGTGTAAATATTGGAAACTTGAGTGAGCTTTCACAACTTTAGTAGAGTTGTATTTAGTTGTAAAATTAATTTTTTTTTTAGACCAAGGATTGTGAAATAGGTCATGAGTTTCAAAATTTTATCCTAGTACCAATCACCTTTAACTGGGTCTTTTAATTTCAAGATTGATTTTAGTTGTCAAAGTGAGCCCGGAAGTATGGAATCAAGTCCACCATTTTCAAAGAATTGAGTTCTTTTAAACTTAGGTTCTCTAACCTTGGTTGATTTCAAAATTAGTTTTCTTTTATTAGGGTTTCAAAATTGAGTCCTCATACTTGAGGTCTTCAAAACTTTTAGTCAATTTCTTTAAGTTTTAAAATATTGTCCTTGTTATAAAATAATACAAGAATAAATAAACGTAGATAATTAGAAAGTAATGAACACAAGAAAAATAAAATAAAAATAAATAATAAATAAAAGTGAGACCAGACTTACGTGGTTCAATTTATACCTACTCCACAGATGGATGAGATCTGAAATCCACTATTTTAAGAGGAATTACAAAATATACTTGACTTTTGTACAAATATCTCACCTTCTTATCTTATAAAATATCTCACTTTCTCTTTTCTCTCTTGCTTCTTTCTTCTTTATTTTTTGCACTCTCAATATTATGCACTTTGTATTTTGCACTCTACACTCTTCATTTTTCCTCACTTCATCTCAATCAGGTGATCCCCTTTATATAACCGTGGGAGGAGCAAGTGGGTTTGTCTAATAATAATAATAATGGATTGACATGCATGGGAAACATAAGGGGGATGGGGCAAGTACATGGATGGTGACATCCATCATTTATTTCACAACACTCCCCCTTTGATGTCACCCATATATTAACTTATTTAACTAAGATCTTTAAGATGTCTCATTCCGATAAGATGAACCGGTCTCTTGAATGTTGTACTTGGCAAAGCCTTGGTGAATAAATCTGCTAGATTATCACTTGATTGGATCTGTTGTACATCTATATCACCATTCTTTTGGAGTTCATGCGTATAGAAAAGTTTTGGAGAGATATGCTTTATCATGTCACCCTTTATATATCCTCCTCTCAGTTGAGCTATACATGCGGCGTTGTCTTCATACAAAACTATTGGAATATCCTTGATTGACTGAAGGCTACAATTTTCTTGGATATGAGAAATTATTGATCTAAACCACATGCATTCTCTACTAGCTTCATGAATAGGTAGTATTTCAGAATGATTGGAGGATGTTGTTATAATCATCTGCTTCACTGATTTCCAAGATATAACTGTTTTTCTATATAAAAAAAAATACATATCCAGTTTGAGATTTAGCATTATGAGAATCTGATAGATATCCAGCATCTGCATATCCTACTAGTTGAGATTTGGAATTAAACGAGTAAAATAGACCCAAATCATATGTGCCTCTCACATAACGTAGAATGTATTTAATTCCATTCCAGTGTCGCCGAGTAGGAGTAGAGTTATATCTTGCTAGTAGATTAACAGCAAATGCAATGTCAAGTCTAGTACAATTTTCCAGATACATCAAAGAACCAATAGCACCGAAATATGGTACTTCAGGACCAAGTAATTCATCCCCCTGATCATGAGGTTGAAATGGATCTTTCTTAACATCAAGTGATCGT
This sequence comes from Malania oleifera, assembly GCF_029873635.1. Taxonomy (NCBI): domain Eukaryota; kingdom Viridiplantae; phylum Streptophyta; class Magnoliopsida; order Santalales; family Ximeniaceae; genus Malania; species Malania oleifera. The sequence continues at coordinate 55,720,794 of NC_080426.1, forward strand.
ACCATAATTGGAGATCCCAGAGGATGAACTTTATCCATACAAAATTGTTTCAATACCTTTTCAGTATATTTAGATTGATGAACAAAAATTCCTTAATGTAAATGTTCAATCTGTAGGCCAAGACAATATTTTGTCTTTCCAAAATCTTTCTTCTCGAATCCTGCCATTAAATAATTAGCAGCTTTAGTGAACTCTTCAGGAGTCCCAACTAAATTCAAATCATCAACATAAACAGCAATTATAGCAAATCCGGATTCTAATCTTTTAATAAAAATGCATGGACAAATTGGATTGTCTATGAATCCTTCTTTCACTAGGTACTCACTTAATCGATTGTACCACATGCGCTCAGATTGCTTTAATCCATATAAGGAACATTGGAGTTTGACTGAATATAAATTACTAGGTTTTGCTTCAGGCAACTCAAAACCTTCAGGGATTTTCATATAAATTTCACTATCCAACGATCCATATAGGTATGCTGTTACTACGTCCTTAGTCGTTCAGCAACTGCTAGCCCAATTAGGAATTTAAAAGTGATTTCATCCATTATAGGAGAATATGTCTCTTCACAATCAATTTCGGGTTGCTGCGAGAAACCTTGAGCCACAAGCTTTGCTTTATATTGATTAATTTCATTATTTTCATTTCGCTTGCGCACAAATACGCATTTGTATCCAACGAGTTGGACATTTTCTGGTGTTTGGACTACAGGTCCAAAAACTTTTCTTTTTAAAAGAGAATTTATTTCTAATGTGATAGCCTCTTTCCATTTTGGCCAATCACTTCTATATCGACATTCATCCATAGATTTTGGTTTGGGATCTTCATTACTTCTGGTAATGTCAGTAGCTACTGTAATGACCTGAAGTATAATGGTATTTTAAATAATAAAGAAAAGAGAGGAAAATGAAAATCAAACAAAAGGAGGCAGCAGCCTTTGTCAACGAAGGGGAGAGTTCGTCGATGAATTTTCTCGTGACCTCGTTGGCGAGGTGACGTGGCTCGTCGACGAAGCCTCTAGTATAAATAGCCTAAAACTTAGTTTTTACGTCGAAAAAAATCATAAAAATCCCTCTCTCTGTCTCTGTCTCTCTCTCTCTCCTCCCTGCGGTTTCTCTCTCCTCTCTCTTCGATTTCGACTTCGTCGTTCACCGGATCGATGATCTGAGGCGACCATGATGCTCCTAGGGAAGTTCTCTCCAAATCTGCCGAAGTGGATCGTTGGTGGAAGCGAGTTGAAATTCATTCTTGATTTAAGGTAAGACTTTTTATGCCAAATTTGGTTTTTTCACAGTTATAGAAAATGATATTCACATGAAAATACTGAAGTTTAGTTCTGAGAGTTGTTGAATTCAGAGTGTTGAACGGGGAACCCTACGGGTGCAGGACGAGTGAAATTAGGGGGTTTCTTTTCAGTACTAGGTAAGGGAATAAACTAAAGCTGTTATTTTTCCATGCAAATTAGTATTATTTATCATAAAATTAATTTTTAGGAAAACATGTTTTATATTTGAATATTATTGAAAAAATGCATATTTGGAAAAATACTGCTGTTATACAGGAAATGTAATTTTAGAATGAAAAGTATGATTTTACACAGCATTGTGTGACATGAATATTATTTTTACATAATACGTATTATATTATGATAATTTTACGAATAAGCATGTTTTCAAGAATTATGAAATAATGCAGTATATGATGATTTTGAAGTACATGATAAAAGATTTATTTACTTAGATTGATATGTATGAGATTTTCGGCGTAAGGCCTTTATTGATAGCCGACGCAAGGCTGTGTATGTTATATGTTTCCAGCGCAAGGTCGTGTTTATGAAATATTCGACCGAGGTCGTATTTACGAAATGTTCAGCGCAAGGCTGTATTTATGAAAGTATAGAAATGCTATCAATCCATTTATGTTAAATGCTATATTATTATGTACTATATGTTATCAAAACCTAAATGTTAGTTTAGTTCAGTTCAGGAGCACGGTTCCGTAGCTATATAGATCAGATATCTATGTTCAAATTTGTGCTAACCGCCCCACGAGGGGGCGGGAGATGGATAGTCGATGTGGCTTTCAGTGTAGAGTTGTAGACGTCCACCTGATAGTCCGGACCAGGGTGTGGCGGGTCCATCATACTTACAGATATTTTTGACTTGGCAGTGGTCGGCCAGCCATTGTCGGGTCCCGCATTCGGGTTGCACAACCCGTCATGGAGGATAATACATAACACCAGCTAGCTATTCATCTTGGGTATGTTTTTAGTATTATTGGCTATACTAGACATTTTATGAACTATATGATTTATTAGAAAATACGAAAGTATATGATCATTCAATATGTTATGATGAATGTTTCATATATATGAAATGTACTGTAAATGTATAATTGCATTAAATATTCATGTTGCCACACAACTGTATTTAGTTTATTTTCTTTTACTAAGAAGTGTCTCACCCCCAAACATTAAATGATTTTTAGAAAACCCAAAAGAACAAGCGAGTCGATGCCGCCGTTGAGTTGGTGTGTTACTACCCAATTAGGAGGGTAAGTTTCAGTAGATTTGAGTTGTGGGTTCCTAGATATGCATATATGTTATGTATTTTGGGAGATGTATATAAACACCATATTTATGGATTATAGTTAACTTTGGTATTATATCTTTTGTGGTTATGTTAATGATGTTTTACATTTATTGCTGCTTAGATTCCGCTGTGAATGACAGATGTCCCCATTAACCACGGGTTCGGGTTGACTTATTTATTAAATTCGTATTATTATATGATAAATTAAGCAGGACGTTACAGTTTGGTATCAGAGCAAAGGGGTAGTTACCCCCGATCCTCGGGAACTCTCGCTTATGAATGATTGTGACAAAGTAAGACTCTCCGCCTGGGGGCTTGCTGAATTAAGGGACAACGATACAAAACGCCTCAATCTCAGTGAATGCGCTAATAGGTACCCGTTGTTGCCACAGGCTCAAGGCCCATAAGGAAAGTGACAATGCCTGAAAGGGGGACATTACAGTTTGGTATCAGAGCCTAGGATACTAGGTTCTGTAGACTCTAGAGTGCAACAGTAATAATACCAGAGTATAGGATAAGGGAATTTGAGGTCTAGTTTTGTAGTCTAGATGCAGGACTTCCGTGGTGGTTTGTGTGATTTTCCTAGGGTGACGATTTCAGGAAAGTCATGGTAAACTATTGTTGGGTTGGGTATCTAGGTTGCAGGATTGAACCTTGAATTAAGATCAAGAGAGATGAATTAATTAGGAGTATATACTATATTGGTTGGGTGATATGTATAGTGAAGGGGTTCTGAGTTAAGTTATTTTTTCTTTAGGATGGACCCTGGTGGTAGTAGTGCTCATGCTAGTGGGAATGAGGGTGCTGGACCCTCAGGCGCTGTGGGTGGTGATTCGGATGCCGTCTTACGCAGCGTGGCACACAAGTTATGGCAGAAATTGCTAGGAGTTCAAGGGAATAGGGTGGTCTATCGACAGGTTACGGTAGCTCGATAGAGAAATTCATAAAGATGAATCCTCCAACTTTCTTAGGGGGAACAAATCCTGCAGTCGCTGAAAACTGGGGTCAGGAGGTAGAGAAAGTATTTGCAGTGTTGTAGTGTTCAGATGAGCAGATGGTGCTATTTGCTACCTATAGACTGATTGGAGAGGCCGAGAGATGGTGGTCGACAGTGAAACTCTTAAAGTAGTAGAGGATAGTACCTATGGAGATGACATGGGAGCGATTCAAGGAGATATTCTTCGACAGGTATTTTTCGGCTTCGTCTAGGGAAGCTAAGATGGAAGAGTTCCTAAATCTGAAGCAGGGACAGCAGGCTGTACAGCAGGTGGCAAGGTTCATCAATTTGTCTCACTTCGCCCCGTACATCATACCAGATGAAGCAAAGAAGGTACAACAGTTTGAGAGAAACCTGAGAAGAGAAATACATAAGCAGGTGTCGATATTGAAGTTACAGGATTTTACTAAATTGGTGGATAGGGCCACTATAGCAGAGGTTGGGGAGCGGTTGGAGGCTGAGGAGTAGAGGCAAAAGAAGAGATCCGCACCTTCTGGTTCCCAGTAGGGAGTTGGTCGTGGTTCATGGAAAAGAGGTGGCTACTACAGAGATCAGAGGCAGGAGACGGGAATCGTGATTTTTCGGGTGTGTAGCCATCTCCAGCTTGCCCGACTTGCAAGAAGAGACACTTAGGGGAGTGTCGTTCCAGGCAAGGTGTCTGCTACTAGTGTGGGGAGTCAGGGCATATGATGAGGGACTGTTAGGCTCAGATTGGTGCTGCTCCTACTCCTAGACCTACTCAAGGAGGCTACCAAGCTTCACATGGAGGCCTACAGCGGAATATGGCCCCAGCCAGGGTTTTGCTTCAACGCCGAGTGATGTTGAGAAAGCCGGCAACGTGGTGACAGGTACAGTTAATATGTTTTCATTTAAAGTTATTGCACTTTTTGACTCAGGGGCCACACACTCATTTGTATCTTTAGGGTGTGTTAAATTGTGTGGGGCTGAAATACAGACATTAGATGTTAAATTCTTAGTAGCTGCACCGATCGGCTCAACAGTGAGATGTAGTAGTGTGCTTTGTGGTTGTCCAGTTGATGTTCAGGGGAGGATTCTATTTGCTGATTTGATAGTGCTAGACACGTATGGGTTTGATATTATTTTCGACATGGATTGACTAGCATCTAATTTTTCCAGTATAGACTGCCATGCAAGAGAGGAGATATTCAGACCTCTAGGAAGACCATAATTCAAATTTACAGGGTCACGAGTGCAGTCTCTACCTCAGATAGTCTTAGCTGTTCAGGTGAGGAGACTACTCCTGAGTGGTTGTCAGGGATTTATGGCTTTTGTGAAGGAAATGTCGGAGAATGAATTGAAGTTTATTAACATGCCAGTAGTGAAAGAATTTATAGATGTGTTCCCAGATGAATTGTCAGGTTTGCCACCTGATCGTGAGATAGAATTTTCCATTGATCTACTTCCAGGTACAACACCGATCTCTAAAGCACCGTACCGAATGGTGCCAGTAGAGTTGGTAGAACTGAAAGATCAATTGTAGGATTTACTTGATAAAGGTTTTATATGACCTAGTGTATCCCCGTAGGGAGCTCCAATATTATTTGTAAAGAAGAAGGACGGGTCTATGAGGATGTGCATAGATTACAGGGAGATTAATAAAGTGACCATCAAAAACAAGTATCCTCTACCCCGTATCGATGACTTGTTCGATCAGCTCTAGAGTACACAGGTGCATTCTAAGATCGACCTCAAATCAGGCTACCATCAAGTAAAGGTGAGAGGAGAAGATATATCGAAGACAACTTTTAGGACCAGGTATGGGCATTACGAATTTCTTGTTATGCCATTTGGTCTGACGAATGCTCCTATAATATTTATGGATTTGATGAATAGGATTTTTTATCCATATTTAGATTAGTTTGTTGTTATTTTTATTGATGATGTACTGGTCTGTTCGAGGAGCTATGAGGAGCATGAGATACATTTGAGGCAGGTTTTGCAGATACTCAAGGAGAGAAGTTGTATGCCAAGTTCAGTAAATGCAACTACTGGCTCGAGAAAGTTGTGTTTTTGGGGCATGTTATCTCAGGAGATGGAATTTCTGTGGATCCTATAAAGATTAAGGCGGTAGTGAATTGGATTAGACCGAGGAATGTCTAGGAGATCAAGAGTTTCTTGGGGTTAGCTAGATTTTACCATCGTTTTGTTGAGTGATTCTCAGCTTTATTAGGGCATCTAACACGACTAACTAAGAAGAATGCCAGATTTGAATGGGATGACAGCCATGAGCAGAGTTTTCAGGAATTAAAGCAGAGGTTAGTCACAACACTAGTGCTGATCATCCTGTCAGGGGTTAAGGGTTATATTATTTACAGTCATACGTCCTTGAAAGGACTTGGCTGTGTATTGATGCAGCATGACAGGATGGTGGCGTATGCGTCTAGACAATTGAAAGAATATGAAAAAAACTACCCTACCTATGATCTTGAATTAGCTGCAGTGGTACATACATTGAAGATTTGGAGGCGTTACCTGTACGACGACCAGTGTGAAATTTTCTTTGACCATAAGAGTTTAAAGTATTTCTTCACTCAGAAGGAACTGAATATGAGACAGAGAAGGTGGTTAGAGTTGATTAAGGATTTTGACTGTACTATCAGTTACCACCTAAGGAAAGCAAATGTGGTAGCAGATGCACTGAGAAGGAAGTTTGGGGAATCAGTGTTGACGGCTATGGAGATCCAGCATCCGATTATGATGGATCTGGAGAGACTCGACATAGAGTTGGTAGGAAGTGATCCTCCTGCATGTATCACCAGTTTAATAGTGCAGCCTACTCTGTAGGAAGGAATTAAAGTCGCTCAGAAGGAAGACCCAGAATTAGCAGAGGTGATAGATAAAGTGCAGATTAGTCAGGGTGAGGAATTCTGCATCTTAGATGATAGAGCTTTATGATTTCATTCCAGATTATGCGTTCTTACCGATACTGACATTAGGAAGACTAATTTAGAGGAGGCTCACATATCTTTGTACACAGTTCATCCTAGCAGTACAAAAATGTATAGGGATCTGTGAGAATTTTATTGGTGGAGTGGTATAAAAAGAGAGATTGCAGATAATGTAGCCCAGTGCTTGACGTGCCAGCAGGTAAAAGCTGAGCACTAGAGGCCGGCAGGTCAGTTGCAGCTGCTATTTATCCTAGAGTGGAAGTGGGATCATATTTGCATGGATTTTGTCTCAGGGCTACCGTCGACATCGCATGGCCAGAATGTGATTTGGGTGAGAATAAACTGGTTGACTAAAACTACCCATTTTCTCCCTATCAAGATCACCTATTCCCTTAACCGATTAACGGAGATCTATATTCAGAAAATAGTTCGTTCTCACAGAGTTTCTGTGTCTATAGTGTCAGATCAAGACCCACATTTCATGTCACGGTTCTGAGGAAGCTTGCAGGAAGCTCTAGGATCTCAGGTATCATTTAGCATAACATTCCATCCTTAATCATACGGGCAGACTGAGAGGATGATACAGATATTAGAAGATATGCTCCAAGCATGTGTATTAGATTTTGGGGGTAGTTGGACTTAGTTCATGCCACTAGTAGAATTCGCGTATAATAATAGTTTTCAGACTTGCATTGGTTTGGCACCGTTTGAGGCACTGTATGGTAGGATATGTTGATCTACTTTATATTGGGATGAGATGGGTGAGCGGGGAGTAGTGGGACCAGAGCTTGTGCAGCAGGTGTACTATAAGGTTCTCCTCATCAGAGATAGAATCAATGCAGCTCAGAGCTGACAGAAGAGTTATACCGATAATCATCGCAGGAAGTTAGAATTTGATATTGGGGATTATATATTTCTGAAGATAGCTCTGTTAAAAGGGGTTATGAGGTTTGGTAGGAAGGGTAAACTTAGCCTTAGGTTTTATCAATCCGTTTGCCACCTGCATTATCTAGGATGCACGACATATTTCATGTTTCTACGTTGAGAAAATACGTCCTAGACCCTTCTCATATTATCAGTTATGGTGAGTTAAAGTTCAGTGATTCGCTAGTTTATAAGGAGGTACCCGTGCAGATTCTGGACAGAAGAGAACAGGAACTACGTAATAAGAAGATTCCTTTGGTAAAGGTTCTATGGAGGAATCACACAGTAGAAGAGGCTTCTTGGGAGCTCGAGGAACAGATCAGATAGAAATACCCGCAATTATTCCAAGAAGTCCAAATGTGATTAAGAAATGTGAGTAAATTTGTAATGTTTCTTTTGTAGGTACATGTAATGCTTTAGTTAGTAAGTGGTATTTTAGTTTTGGGGGAATTTTTTTTTGATTTATGTAATCTTCTAGGACTTGAAATGTAACCACGGTATTCTTCCGCCATAAGTGAGGGTAAATAATAAAATAAGTAGACTGTTTTGCTTGTAAGGGATGATGAATTGTATGAATAGTAAATTTTGAGGATGAAATTTTATAAGGAGGGAAGAATGTAATGACGTGAAGTATAATGGTATTTTAAATAATAAATAAAAGAGAGGAAAATGGAAATCGAACAGAAGGAGGCAGCAACCTTCGTCGATGACGTGACAGTATAGGCTCATTGACGAGAAGATACCGAGAGGTTGTTTTGGGCGACTCTGAATTTCATCGACAAAAGGGAGAGTTCGTCAATGAATTTTCCCTTGACCTCGTCGATGAGCTGACGTGGCTTGTCGACGAAGCCCCTAGTATAAATAGCCTAAAATTTAGTTTTTACGCCGAAAAAAATCAAAAAAATCTCTCTCTCTCTCTCTCTCTACTCCCTACGATTTCTCTGTCCTCTCTCTTTGATTTTGGCTCTGTCATTCATCAGATCGACGATCTGAGGCTACCACGACTCTCCTGGGGAAGTTCTCTCCAAATCTGCCGGAGCGGATCGTTGGTGGAAGCAAGTTGAAATTCATTCCTGATTTGAGGTAAGGCTTTTTATGCCAAATTTGGTCTTTTCATAGTTATAGAAAATGATATTCACGTGAAAATACTAAAGTTTAGTTTTGGGAGTTGTTGAATTCAGGGTGTTGAACGGGGAACCCTACGGGTGTAGGACGAGTGAAATTAGGAGGTTTATTTTTAGTACCCGGTAAGAGAATAAATTAAAACAGTTATTTTTCCATGTAAATTAGTATTATTTATTAGTAAATTAATTTTCAAGAAAGCATGTTTTATATTTGAATATTATTGAGAAAATGCATATTTGGAAAAATACAGCTGTTATACACGAAATGTAATTTTAGAATGAGAAAAATGATTTTACACAGCATTGTGTGGCATGAATATTATTTTTACATGATACGTATTATATTATAACAATTTTACGAATAAGCATGTTTTCAGGAATTATGAAATAGTGTAATATATGATGATTTTGAAGTACATGATAAAATACTTATTTACTCAAAATGATATGTATGAGATTTTCGGTGCAATGCCGTGATTGATAGCCGGCGCAAGGCCGTGTATATTATATGTTTTTGGCGCAAGGCCATGTTTATAAAATATTCGGCGAGAGGCCATATTTACGAAATTTTCGGCGCAAAGTCGTATTTATGAAAGTATAGAAATGCTATCAATCCATTTATATTAAATGCTATATTATCATGTATTATCAGTTATACCAGACATTTTATGAACTATATGATTTATTAGAAAATACGAAAGTATGTGATTATTCAGTATGTTATGATGAATGTTTCAAGTATATAAAATGTACTGTATATGTATAATTGCATTAAATGTTCATGTTGCCACACAGCTGTATTTAGTTTATTTTCCCTTACTGAGAAGTATCTCACCCCCAAACATTAAATGATTTTTAGGAAACCCAGAAGAATCGGCGAGTCGAGGCCGCCGTTGAGTTAGTGTGTTACTACCCTATCAGGAGGGTAAGTTTTAGTAGATTTGAGTTGTGGGTTCCTAGATATGCATATATGTTTTGTATTTTGGGAGATGTATATAAACACCATATTTATGGATTATAGTTAACTCTGGTATTATATCTTTTGTGGTTATGTTGATGATGTTTTACATTTATTACTACCTAGGTTCCGCTGTGAATGACAGGTGTCCTCGTTACCTACGGGTTCGGGTTGACTCATTTATTAAATTCGTATTATTATATGATAAATTAAGCAGGATGTTACAAGTTGGTATCAGAGCAAAGGGGTAGTTACCCCCGATCCTCGGGAACTCTCGCTTATGAATGATTGTGGCGAAGTAAGACTCTCCGCCCAGGGGCTTGCTAAATTGAGGGACGGCGATACATTACGCTTCATTCTCAGTGAGTGCTCTAATAGGTACGCATTGTTGCCACGAGCACAAGGCCCATGAGGAATGTGACAACGCCTAAAAGGGGGACATTACAACTACTGCATATACAAATGTATTATTGACAACAACTTTATTTCTATCCCAAATTTTTTATGTGTAATGTATTAAGATATCATTATTATTTCTAGGCACCTATCCTTTTTCAAGGGATGTCTCTTCAGGAGTTTTCTCTTTAGGAGATTCCTCTTCAAGGGGAGATTTCTCTTCAGGAGGTTCTATAATAGGGATTTCATTTTTAGGAGAAATAGGTTTGTGAATGTCGATTGGATTACTTACCTCTGTAACCTCTTCTGAAGTGTTTACAGATTTCAATTTTCTCCTTCTAGGAGTCTTATCTTTTGCACCAACAGGTCTTCCACGTTTAACTTGTGGCTTAGATTTATTAGCTGGTTGTTGTCCTTCAGGGACATCAATACATGCTGGAGTATTTGTAGCAGGTATATGGGATTTTAGTATTGCCTTGGTACTGCAAAAGAATAAGGTAACTAATTTGTAATCCCTTGCAAATGTATAATATTTTGAACTTCAAGTTCACATTGATTTGTACGAGAATCTAAATGAGATAAACTCATGACATTCCATGTGATTTCATGTTGTGCTTCAGACACTAATTTTGCTCCCCCTAATGTAGGGAATATCGTTTCATCAAAATGACAATCTTGAAACCGAGCTTTAAACAAATCACCTGTTAAAGGTTCAAGATATCTAATAATAGAAGGAGAATCAAAACCAACATAGATACCAAGTTTACGTTGAGGACCCATTTTAGTTCTTTGAGGAGGGGCAATAGGAACATATACTGTACAACCAAAAATTCTTAAACAGATATGGGCAATTTGGTTCTCATAATCATAGGCCTAGCAATAAGTTGAAGTCTCTTAATAAAAGATTCGGCTAAACCATTTTGTGTCTGGGTATGAGCAACAGGATGTTCAACATCTATTACAAGTAACATGCAATAGTTATCAAAAGTTTGGAATATAAACTCACCAGCATTATCCATACGAATTGATTTAATTGGATAATCAAGAAAATGAGCTCGTAATCTAATCAGTTGAGAAAGAAGTCTAGCAAAAGCAACATTTCGAGTACAAGGCAGAGAAACATGTGACCATCTAATGGATGCATCAATTAAAACCATAAAGTATCTAAATGGTCCAGATGGTGGATGTACTGGTCCGCATATATCACCATGAATTCTTTGTAAGAAACTGGGTGACTCAAAATTTACTTTTGAAACAGATGGTTTGACAATTAATTTCCCTTGAGAGCAGGTAGTACGCATGAAATCTCTAGACAAAAGAATCTTCTGGTTCTTTAGTGGATGACCATATGAGTTTTCAATGATTCTTCGCATCATTACATCTCCAGAATGTCCAAGACGATCATGCCAAAGTGTAAATAACTTTGGGTCATTGTACTTCCGGTGCAAGACATTATATGATTCAACTACTTTAATCTTTGTACAATATAGTCCAGAAGATAAAGTTGGCAACTTTTCTAAAATTTTTTTTTTTCCCAGAAATAATGAAAGTAATGTAAAGAAATTCTTTACTACCTTCATTTGTGGTTTCAATATGATACTCATTGAGTCTAAAATCTTTAAAACTTGACAGATTTCTTCTGGATCTGCTAGAGTATAAAGCTTCATTGATTTATAATAAAGTACCATTGGGTAACTTTATATTAGCTCTTTCGGAGCCTTCAATCAAATTTGTAGACCCAGATATTGTATTAACATTTGTTGATGATATTTTCAAATAATGGAAATATTTTCTATCTCGGAGAATTGTGTGTGTTGTAGCACTGTCAGCTAAACAAACTTCTTCCATAGACATCTTAGGCTCATTCAAAGCTTTAAGATAATTTCCACTACAAAAAATATTTGAAAAACTCATTACTGTAATAATAGCAACAATTTATCAAAATACAATATTACTTACTGTCGCGACGTCCCAGGAGCGTATGTGCCTCGGGTGGCGAAATAAAAATTAACTTTAATGTTTTCAGGAAAAATGGGAATATCGGAGTCGCCACTAACCTTTAGTGTGGTTAGAACACGTGATGACTACCCCGTTAGGGGTAAAATAGGTCTACATTACCAAAGTTAGGCTCGGGAGTTCGGTTACGTGAGGGGAAGGTACAAGCACCCCCTACGCGCCCGTTCTTACGAACGGTACCTAATTAATTTGAAATTATCCCTAAGTTAATCTAATAAGTCTTTAAATTACTCCTTTTTGTGAATTTATAAATACTTATGAAAAATAAATAAATAAATAAATAATAAATATATACATATATTCCCTCAGAGCTTAAGGTACGTGGGACCCGAAAGCTCATTCCCCCGCATTAAAATCATAGGAATTAAAAAATCAAGAAAATATTTTATCAAAATATATACCATAGTACGTATAAGGTCAAATAAAGAAAATACTAAAAATAGTGATAATATTATTAATAATGATAAGAATGATAACGTTAATAAATAATAATAATACTAATAACAATACTAATAATAATAATAATAATAATAATAATAATAAATGACAATAATAGTGACAATAATAATATTAACAGTAACAATACTAAATATCATTAACTAATAATATACATATTTAAATAATATGATATTTATCTTAATATTAACACGCTATCAAAGACATGCACAAGACATACATATGCTAACAATTAATTAAGGAAACAAATCGAATTTAAAATATGTAAACTAATAAAACGGGCAAGAGAATAATTGAATTTATGGAAACAAGTTAATTCTAAAATTAATACGTATCTATTCGATATGGCAACCAAAATTAACACACAACCTTAACTATACAAATATTAAATACAAAGTGAGTACAATAATGACCAAAAACCCTAAGTACATAATTTATATGCAAGCAATTTCAACCCTAAAAGTACATCAAGATACTATGAAATGATCAAAACCCTAATAACTATGAACATGACATAATCCAAACTCTAAAGAAAATACCTAAACCGTGATAATGTGAAATACTTAAAATCCTATTAAATATAAACATTAAATAATCAAGACCCTAACGATACTACTACATGATAATGAACCATAAAATAATAAATTATAATATTATATAGATATGTACAATGACAAACCATAATAAATATGAATATGTATATATGATAATAAAACAACATGAAACAATGAGCCTTAATATGAAAACTAATAAAAATCTTAAAGTATGTTTAAATAATAACATAACATAATTACAACCCTAAATATTCATATGCCAAATGCAAAATAATAAACATGGAAAGAATTGAAATTATGGAGATGCAGCAATTTTAAATATACCCTAATATGCAATATAATAACATAATCTCAAAATGCTAAGGTTACCAAGATAAATGATATTGTGTACATTAAAATACTAAAAATATGATAGTAATAAATATATAATACGTAATGTCAACTATAATATTTAACATACCTTAAAACTAACATGCTAAATACACTAAAATACTAAACACAATATTATTAGATATATCAACATACTAACCGTAACCACAATATAAAATATACAAATCAACTATATAAACCTAAACATAATAATGAAACAATCTACATAATAAACACAATAATAGCATATAACAATAATATGACAAATACTTAATAAGAAACTTTGACAATATTATTCCACCAATACATATTAATAATAAAAAAAAAACTCTCTCAATATATATATATACTTGAATACAATACTTGCAAACAAAAACTAAATCTTGATAAAAATAAAGCATGAGTAATTGGTGTATGTAGCAAGTGTGTTAGTGTGTGCGTGTTCTGTGTATGTGTGTGTGCGTATTACAGTGGGCAGCAGAGTGTGTGTGTGCTGGGTGTGAGTGTGTGCATGTGTGTGTGGTGTGTGTGTACAGGAGATTGCAGCGGGTACTTACAGAGGGACTCGCCGGGGAGATCTGCAGAGGCTGTCGGAGTGGGATTGGCTCGCCAGAGATGCTGGTCGGAGGGCTGGCTGGCTCGTCTGGAGTGTGCAGCGGTGGGTGCAGATATGGTATGAACGATGGCTGCTGTGAGCGTGAGATACTAATCCGTGAGTGCTCGATGGCGATGGCGGGGCTGGTATGGAGACGGAGGAGATGGAGTGACGGCAGCGGCAATGCCTGGACTGTCGGGTGTGCTGGCCTGTTGCCGAGATAGCCAAAGGCTGGCTTCGGGTGCTGTTGGCCTGTTGCCGTGCGGAGGGCAGTGAGGATTGCTGGAGGCGCTGGGTGGTCCTGTGGGGGTGTGGGAGTCTGCTGATGCTGCAGATCTGTGGGAACGGAGGGGGCAGCGTGAGAGACAGAGAGCAGAGGGGGAGAATCAAGGAGGAAGAGATGGAGCCAAGGAAATATAATTAGGGTGCGCAGCAAGGATTTTTTTTTTTTGTTTTTCCTGCGCCCCCGGCTCTTCTTGGAGAGAAGCCCAAAGGGTCATTATATAAAAAAATTTAGAAACCCTAACTCTCTCTTTTCCTTTTTGGTTTATTGTATTTTTATTATATTTTTTCTTTTGGAAACAATATATATGAGTATAATTACTATTATGGTAATAAGGATATAATAATAATAATAATAATAATAATAATAATAATAATAATAATAATAATAATAACGGTAAATATAGTGGTAAAAATAACAAATAAAAATAAAAATAATAATAATAAATAATAAATAATTAATAGTGATAATAATAAGTCACTTATAACAATATAGGAAAATAATAATAATATAGTAATAATAATAAATTACTTATATCAATATAGGAAAATAATAATAATAAAATAATAGTAATAATAATAAATTACTTATATCAATATAGAAAAATAGTTAACAATAATAATAGTGAAAAATAAAAATAAAAATAGTGTAAATAACAACAATAGAAATCTTAGTAATAATAATAATAATAATAATAATAATAATAATAATAATAATAATAATGGTAAATATAGTGGTAAAAATAACAAATAAAAATAATAATAATAATAATAAATAATAAATAAATAATAGTGATAATAATAAGTCACTTATAACAATATAGGAAAATAATAATAATATAGTAATAATAATAAATTACTTATATCAATATAGGAAAATAATAATAATAAAATAATAGTAATAATAATAAATTACTTATATCAATATAGAAAAATAGTTAACAATAATAATAGTGAAAAATAAAAATAAAAATAAAAATAGTGTAAATAACAACAATAGAAATCTTAGTAATAATAATAATAATAATAATAATAATAATGATAATAATAATAGTGATAATAAAAATAATGTAATAATAATAATAATAAGGACCCCTTGTTCCATTTGGTTAGGGCAAAAATAGGGTGTCTACACTTACTATATATATGTCCTAAAATATTACATCATTATTTTCATCTGGAATTACAAGGAAATCAACGACATCAAGATACACAGAGTTGGACTGTTCAATATCAAGGTCCATTGGAACAATATTATCGGCAAAATTTGTTTCAATTTCTTTACTCTTTTCCTTTTCTTTTATGGATGCTTAATATAAATCTATCAAATGTATAGGTGTACGACAGGTACGCGACCAATGACCTTTTCCTCCGCATCTGTAACATTTAGTTTTATAGTGTTTGTGTCGCTGATTCTGATCATTTGCCCTTTTCTGGGGGTCATCTCTCTTATGGGGGTTTGTTACCTCACGTCGATGCCAGTAATTATTTTGACCACTGCTGCGACCATACCCACGACCATTCTTGCGGCCTCGCCCTCGACCACGAGATCTGTTTACATTCACTTCAAGGAATGGGGTCGAACCAGTTGGACGTGTTTGTTGATTTCTCATCAAAAGCTCATTATTTTGTTCAACGATAAGAAGACATGATATAAGTTGAAAATTTAGTAAATTTCTTTTCCCTATATTGTTGCTGCAGGAACACATTAGTGGGATGGAAAGTAGTAAAAGTTTTTTCTAACATGTCTTCATCAGTAATATTTTCTCCACATAACTTTAGCTTCGAGCTAATTTTATGCTGAGCTGAGTTATATTCGTTGACAGTTTAAAATCTTGCAACCTTAGGTACAACCATTCATATCGAGCTTTTGGTAAAATCACTGTTTTTTGATGGTCAAACCTATCCTTTAAATTTCTCCATAGGACGAGTGGGTCTTTAACAGTGAGGTATTCTGTTTTTAATTCTTCTTCTAAATGATGTCGAATAAAGATCATGGCTTTAGCGCGATCTTGCTAGGATGTGGTATAACCATATAATATTGTATTTCCTAAGTTCATTGCATTCAAATGGATTTCTATATCAAGAATCCATAAGAGATAGTTGTTGCCTTTGATGTTAAGGGGAACAAACTCAACTTTGCTTAGGCTCAACATCTGAATAAATTAACAATAATAAAGCGATTTAGAAGAGCAAAACATACTAACTAAAAATAATACAGAAATAGTAATATAATATTTTTTTTAGGAGATTAAAAATATACCCTCTTTAAGAGGTAAACAATTACTATCACGTCTGGAGATTAAATATGTTGTCTTTTCAGGAAACTTATATCTTTAGGAGATTAAATATATAGCCTCTTTAGGAGGACCATTTTACCATCTCTTCTGGAAATTGGTAATATATATATATATATATATATATATATATATATATATATATATATATATAGATAGTATAGAAATAAAACTAGTCATTGAGGCGGTATTAATAAACAAAAATAAAATTGTCCATTAAGGCGGTATATATATAAATATATCAGATGGGTAGAGCATCATGCTGATGAAGTGTTATAAAATAATACATGAATAAATAAACGTGGATAATCAGAAAGTAATGAACACAAGCAAAATAAAATAAAAATAAATAATAAATAAAAGAGAGATCGGATTTACGTGGTTCGGTTTATACCTACTCCACGGACGGATGAGATCTGAAATCTACTATTTTAAGAGGAATTACAAAATATACCTGACTTTTATACAAATATCTTACCTTCTTATCTTAAAAAATATCTCACTTTGTCTTTTCTTTCCTACTTCTTTCTTCTCTATTTTTTGCACGCTCAATATTCTACACTCTGTATTTTGCACTCTGCACTCTTCGTTTTTCACCACTTCATCTCAATCAGGTGATCCCCTTTATATAGCCGTGGGAGGAGCAAGTGAGTTTGTCTGATTATAATAACGGATTCACATACATGGGAAACATGAGGGAGATGGGGCAGGTATATGGATGGTGACATCCACCATTCATTTCATAACAGCCCTCTTATTTTGAAAACCCGGTTTTCCATTTCATTAATTTGAATCCAGGAATTTTTAAGTGAGTCACTCAGACTTCTAAATTGTGTTTTTAGATTTTTAAATTGAGCTTTTCAATTTTTGAACTACGTCTAACAAATTTTAGAGTAAGTCTTCCAAATTTTGGAAATCGGGTTTTAGGCAAGTCTCAAAGTCATCTTTCTTATTACCAATTTTTCTTTTGAAAAAATCTGTTAACTGTGATATGGGTTTTCTTGGTCAAAATTAGGACACATTTTATTAAAGAGGGGAAGGGGCACGCGTCCCAGTTGTAATACTGGGAACACACGAACAGTAAGGGAAATTCAAAATACAGGAAGTTAAAATATCAAAATACAGGCAAATAAAAATGTAGAAATACAGGGAAAATGTTACAGGGAAATAAAAATGTAGAAATATAGGGAAAATGTTGAAGTATAGATATAAGGAAATAAACATGCAAAGTGTACAATGAATGGTTGCAGTATAGGGAAACCTGGGGGTACATGCACGCAAAAATTACAAAAAATAATAATAAAGAAAACAAACCAACCAATCCTCAATTGCCAAGCTGGAAGCACCTTCCAAATCTCCTCTACACAAAAGAGAGAACAACACATTAATGGCCAGAAGAAATTCAGAAAACAAAATGAAAATGCAAAGAAATAAATTCACATGTGCACAAAATAAAAAATATTCTTTGCTAGGTTTGTTAGAAGGGAATTTTGTTAAGAGGAGAAATTTGGCGTCAATCAGACCCCCAAGCCTCCCTATAAATAGGGAGGCTCAGACTGTAGCAAGGGGACGAAAAAAAGGGCATAGAAAAACTCTGTAGAAAGAGAAAGAAAAGAAGAAGAGAGCATACAAAAAAAAGTTCTACCAAAATAAAGAGGAAAAATCAGAGGGGTAGAGAAGTTCTAGAGAGAAAATCATAAGAGAGAGAAAGTTACGTAAAACTCAGAGCATAGAACAGAAATTCGAATTCAATACAAGAAAATTACAGAGTAGCAAAGAAACTTTGTGGACATTGAGAAGAGAAGGGAGGACAAAAAAATTGAGAGTTAGAGAAGCTCTACAGTACACAGTGCAAAGAGCAGAGAGAAGCTTTGTAGTACAGAGAGTAAAGAGCAGAAATAAAGCAGACCAAAACTCAATTCTAGTCCAGACCCTCTCAACCAAATGCCTAGATAGATTGAGGAAGGAAAAGAAGGCCGAAGGAAAAAAGAGAAAGGTAAAACATCTAAGATTATCCTTCTTGTTTTGTTCAAATCCATACAATTATTGCGTGTGTGTGAGTGTGAGTGCAAGTAGCCCCTTCCCTGAGTCTCGGTTCAAACCCGAGCCCCTGACTCGAATCCGAATTTGGGTTCGAATCCCTTTTGAGAAACCACCCATACCCGAAACAAGATCTGAACCCCCTTATCCAAACTTCTAACCAGGATTGGGGTTCGGATCTTTTGATCCGAATTGAATCCACAACCTAAAGCCCAACTCCATTTTTTTAAAAAATAACCACGGGCTTCTATTTTAAACTCGAACCCTAGGCCTCTGTTTTAAAAGGTTAACCTTGGTTTAAAAAAAAAAAAAAAACTAACTAGGCTCAGTTTTTTTAAAAATTACCCGAGGCCCATTTTCAAAATCAACTGGGACCCATTTTAGTGAAAGGTTAACCAAGCATGCTTTTAAAAAAAATAACGAGGCCCAATTGTTTTAAAAATTACCCGAGACCCCTTTTCAATTTCAATCGAGGCCCATTTTTATAAAAGGTTAACTAGGTTTGTTTTTAAAAAACTAACTAGGCCCAATTGTTTTAAAAATTACCTGAGACCCACTTTCAAAATCAACCGAGGCTCATTTTAGTAAAAGGTTAATGAGGCATGCTTTCAAAAAAAACTAACCAGGCCCAGTTGTTTTAAAATTTACCCGAGGCCCCTTTTCAAAATCAACCAAGGCCCATTTTTATAGAAGGTTAACTAGGCCTATTTTTAAAAAACTAACCAGGCCTAGTTGTTCTAAAAAATTTACCTAAGGTCCTTTTTCAAAATCAATCAAGGCCCATTTTTATAAAAGGTTAGCCAAGCCTATTTTTTAAAAACTAATTAACCAGACCTAGTTGTTTTAAAAATTACCCGAGGCCCATCATAAGCTAACCCAAAGCCCAACTTTTACCCTAGGTCCCACACGTGCTAGAGCTCATGTGGCTCACTCGGGTCCACCCAAGTCTGCACAGAACCCCCATGAGTTGACTCATGCGAGTCAACCCAGCTATTCACTCACCAAATCCAGAAGACGATTTCACTCGTCTTCTATCCAGAAACCTCACCTGACGTTCGAAACCCTAAACAGATCTACATCCCCAAATTTGAACCAATACACAGTTCACAAATAGGTAGCACACACATTGTGACAACTTGCTTATTTTCCACATTATATATATATATATATATATATATATATATATATATATTCAATATCACAAATCCCAGCTCAGCAGATCATAATACACCTGGACCCGTGGGTACTAGGGATAAATCAGAATACAACACGGAAGCCTATTTCGCAGGAAACATATAATCACAATATTGTAAATACAAAACATCCATCACATTACTACAAATACCAGAGTCACTATACCACTGTATGTCAGTATATACACATCTCAAACAAAATCTAGGGACATTTCCCCCAAAAATTCAACTGTCCCTACCAAAACTTACCCTTCAAAAAGGGTAGACAACAACTCTAATTCAGCGAGGCTTTTCTCGCTCTCCTATTTGGGGCTCTTGAAAAGTTTATAAAATTTAGGGGTGAGACACCTCTTAGTAAGGGAAATAAACTAATACCAGTGTGTGGTAACATGAGCATTCCGTGTTCTACATATATCATACATAACATATTCTGTAACTGTTTTGTCAAATCTGGGAAAACATATATATATCAAATCATGGCAGAACATACTATATTTTCATAACATATATCATCTCATAAAGTATAATACAAAACATTCCTGGTAGGTTAGCTGACTGTTGTCATATATTACCCCCACATGACTGGATTGTGTGGCCCGGAGGCAGGACCTGACAATGGTTGGCCAACTATTGTTAAGTCAAAAGTACAGTCTGTAAGTTTAATGGGTCTGCCTGATCTGGTTCGTACACCAGGGGTGATCACACACTTCTTAAAAATCACATCGACCATTCAATCTCACACCACTCCATACAGCGGCGTTAACACAAATATCATGATCACGAAGACCATGGACACATAGCAATGGTACCGTGCAAGTGCTAGCCTAGACCAAGCCAACCAGGTTCTTATATCATATAACGTATATTGAAACTGTGATACATGGATATTTCATATCATTAATTTTCACATCAATTATATCATTTTGCATATATACGTATATCATGAAAATCATTGGCTCGTACGCCGGTATTACACATTTTATCATAGCTCGGCCCGTACGCCGGCAATCATAGCACATCCCTTACGCTGGCAAATCACATTATAGCACGACCTGTATGCCGGCAAAATATATCCATAGCACAGCTCGTACGCTGGCACATCATACACATAGCACGACCCACACGCCAGCAAAACATATAAAAATCTCGACCCGTACGCCGGTTTTCCTTTATAAAAATCCGTATCATAATCACATTCCAGAGGATAGTATTTCATAACATTTTATACTCATGCCACACTAACATATTTTCACATATTCAACATACCGTCAATTTAACAATATTTTCCAAAATATAAATCATACATATAAACATACTTGCTTACTTTCTAGAAATCAAATGTTATATATATATATATATATATACATACACTTTCTTAACAAGGACTAGCTTACTTTAGCCCCTTACCTGGCTACTGAGAAAGCCCCAAAAATACTCTAGTCTAACACCCATAGGATTTCTCGACCAATACCTTGAAAATTAAAACTCCCAGTATTAAATTTTAGTATTTCCATGTGTATATCATTTCCTATAACTATTGCAAGACCAAATTTGACTTAAAAAATCTTACCTCAACTCAGGGATGATTTTCAACTTGCTTTCACCAACGATCCGCTCCAGTAAATTTAAAGAGAACTTCCCCAGGAGCGTTGTGGTGGCTTCGGATTGTCGATCCGATGTAAATTTAGCCCGAAATCAACGAAAGAGAGAGAGAGAACTGAAGGGGAGAGAGAAAGAGAAAGGAGAGAGTTAGCTTATTTAGAAAGTTAAAAATCCATATTTTGATATTTATAGAGCAAGGAATTTGTCGATGAGCCACGCCATTCGTTGAAGAATCCTTCAATAATTTCATCGGCGAAATTCAGTCCTCGTCGACGAAATTCAGTTGGCTCAAACCTCTCTCGGTATTTCTTCGTCGATGAATCCCCTGTATTCGTCGACAAAGCCCTGATGTTTCCCCTTGGTTATTTCTTCCGAAATGCAATGTCATCAACAAAGTCGACTTCCTCCTTCTGTTACGGTCTCCATTTCCCTTCCTCTTATTTATTTAAATCCGACTATTATTTGGGTCGTTACACACATACTCATTACGGGTAATAGTCAATTACAGAGAAAAACAGAAGGAAGGCAGAAATACTTTGCTTCAATTGGAACTCCTCCTAGGCTTTGCTTTGAGCTCCATAGCTTCGAGCACCCTCAATTGTTCACCTGTTCATCGCCAAGAGGAGGAACCAGTTGCAGTATCAGAACAAACTAAGAGAAAGGACCATGAAATCATGATTTAGGCTTTATGATGAATTGAGGATCTCAGTGGAGTGCAATAGGATGATCTGAAAGGTTTCAGATCGTTATGTGAGTATAGAGGGGGAAGGGTTAGAGTTTCATAGAATGGGGTTTCGAAAAAGCAAAGAACCAGAAACCCTAGGGTTTCTAGTCGTTCAAGTGTGAGAGGCTAAGGAGATAGAGGTAGAGAAGGATTGGGGCTTCGGGTTGGGGTTTGAAAGACATATCAAAGAGGCTGGAGGAACAGAGAGCATCGAGGTTAGTAACAGGAAGGAGAAGACCTCTAAAACCCCAGGGTTTCTAAGTTTGTTTCACAGGGAATAGAGAAGAGGAAGAGATAGGAGAGAGAGAGAGAGAGAGAGAGAGAGAGAGAGAGAGAGAGCAGAGAATAGAGAAAGGAAAAAAGGGAAATGAAAAATGAAAGAAATAAAAAATTTAGGTTTAAACATGCTTCACCTCAGGACCACCGGATCACAACATGTGGTGTGTTTGTACCCATTCGATCAAAGGTGTGGCTCCCCTCGTCACCACACGATCTGGCTTTCCATCAACTACCCTGATCAAGCCATGTTAGCAATCCAAGACTATACCGTCTCCATCGTTGGATCCTTGCAGCGTAGCAACGACTACAATGGTGCCACACCAAGCGTCTCATCGGAACCCGCCCCTTCACCTATTGCTTGACACCTGGGGTCATTTCCTCCTTTCATTCTGGCAGTTGCGTGGAGCTTCCTCTGCCATATGATCAATACCTCCCAACAATGATCACGATGAAACCACGTCCTTGATCCCCTTTGAACGCTCTTACCCACCCCGGGACCTGACACATGTCGATGGCCCTGACTGGGCCTAAAACTGGTTGACCTCCCCCTTTTGGATCGGTTCTTCTCTGAACTGGTTTGGGTCCTCTAAACCAGTATGGAACCAGTTTAACCATTTTATTTATTTATTATTTACACATTTAATAATTCCAAAATATTCATAAAAAATCTATAAAAATTAGAAAAATGCTAAAAATTTAGAAAACTCAAGGGAAAATTCTAAAAAAAATATATTTGTTTTAATTTTCACTTTTTATTTCTTTAATGATATTTTGGTTATTTTAAAATTTATAAAAATTCAAAAATTTGAAGAAATTCCTAAAAAAATTTAGAAAAATCCAAGAAAATTCAGGAAAAATCGGGACAAAAATCCAAAAATATTTTCACACTTAATTCTCATTATTTTGCCTTAACTACCTTTATGTTATTTGGAAATTTTGGGAAAATATGAAGAGTCACAAAATTCAAAAAAAAAAATATAGAAAAATAATGAAAAATATTTTAAAATAAAAAATCATTTTTGACACTCTTTTCCACTCCAAAAAAAGTCCTAGAACCTCCTGGGACATTATTTTCATACTTAGAAAAACCTACGAAATTTCAAATTGCCAGGAGTTTATTTTTGTACAAAATATTTTCTCGAATTTCTTCCCTATGATTGCAACAAAAGGATATGAGCTTTCCAAACTTCCCGTGCCCTAGTTCTGAGGAAATATGTGCATATTGTATGTTATGTGTATATTTGTATGACTCACTTATTTGCATTTTGTAAATTAACAAAGGGGGTAACATAAAAGGATTTTCGAATTTAATTTGGGATAATTTTCAATTAATTAGGTACCGTTTGAGGAATGGGGGTGTAGGGAGTGCTAGTACCTTCTCTTCGCGTAACCGAACTACCGATCTCAACTCTAATATACGCAGACCGATTCTACCCTTACTTGGGTAGTAATTAAGTATTCTAACCATACTTCAAAAAGGTTAGTAGCGACTCCATCACACCATGTTTTTTCACGAAAATATTAAAATCACCTTGTCCAGCTCGCTTCGGGAACGTCGTGACAAATATAATCTAGCTAAATTCATTCACCTATAACAAATCATGAGCACACGTGATACGAGGTGGCTAGATGCAACAGGTGGAGTCTCTTATGTGAACTCATAATTTCATAGACTTGTAAAGTATTTTCAATTTTAATAGCGAAATATATATATTTTATTAATTTGCGAAATCATTCATATTGACCGACAACATATGATGTTTTAAAGTGTACAGTGAAATGTTTTGCTCTTAGTTTTCACAATTGGTAAATAGAAATAGAAGAGAATTGAATGCAATGGAATTGAATTTATCACTTGATTTTTCATACTTTGCATTCAAATTTTCATTTCATTCCAGTCAAACCGATTCCATTCTATAAAATCAAACATGAACGAAAAATTTTTGTTCTAAATAAAAAGAGTAAAATTATAAGTTAGTTCTTCTACATAAATTTTATTTTAGTCACTAAACTTTAAATTTCTACAATTAAAGACTTGTACTTATTAATTTTATTCAATTAAAGTTGTCATTTAAGTTAAATGAATGGCTATAAATTGGAGGGTTGAAATTAATCTAAGGCCTTCCGCCGTGTAGATTAATTAGCTCATTTGAGGCCCAAGTATGATTAATTACGAAAAATATATATATATTATTTTGAGTTATTTTATACAAATTGAACACTTGAAGTCATAATTACTTTACGACAAATAAAACTTTGAGATTTTTTTAAAAATAATATTATTACGAGTGATAATTTTTTAAATTGTTATATAATTTTTAAATTGTTGTCAAAGTTAAACTAAAATTTGGTAAAATAAATGCAGTAAATAGAGAGGATAAAAAGTGTAAGTTATAAATATTTTGGTAAAATATATAGAAATTAAGTGATTAATCATAAATATTACTCTACTTATATCTCATATATATATATATATATATATATATATATATATACACATGAATAATTAAATGTGATTTATACACTATTAAATCAAATATCTCTCTCACTTGAGATAGAAAAGTATATATACCATTTACTATCTCAGACAAAAACTTGAAAGAGAGAATGTAAGGATGGCTTGGAGGACTCCGAATGTACTATGGGGGATCACTCCAATGCCTAGGTAAGGGATTTGTTGAGAGGCTAATTTCAACAGCAAAAGAATGAGTATGAATGTGATATCTTATCTCTTCTCCAAGTTCCCTTTTATAGTGGTAGAAGTTGACCATTTAATGATCCGATATTTATGAGCGCATTATTGCTCTTGTGGGAGTTACTTAAACTTTATGAACATTGATATGAGGGTTTTGAATATAATTTCGTAACCGCCCTCCTATCAATGTGTGTGATTTAATCTACTTGTCGGTTATGAAAGGTGGTTTAATGAAAGAATCGAAACCGTTCCTCCTTTTAAATAAAGATACTTTTAGGGTATATCACATATATATATATATATATATATATATATATATATATATTAGCATTAGCCCATAGATACATATGTGAATGATGGGCTGTGGACCTGTGGTCCTTTATATATACATATAATGCATGGGAACATAACATGGCTCCAATGGAAAAAATTGAATTGAAGCAGGAGGGTGCAGCTTGGGTAGGGCAGGAGTGGGAATAAGAGAACAATCAACAAGTTGGATTGCCTGCCAAAGTTCTTGTCATTTTCTTGGCTCTCCCACTTCACAAATTAATGCACCCACATGTTAATTTTATACACACATGCAGCTCTCCTAATCTCCCTTTGAACTAATCAATTATTTATATAATCCATTATGCATCCTTGTGGCTGTGTTTTCTTGGTTTGGATTCTTCCCCATTTTCATAGGTTTATGCAGATTATTATGACCACACCCTCTCCTAATCCATTGAGCATTCATCGTTCGGATAACATAAAATATATTTTTTTTAGGGTTTACATAATTAAGCAGATGAAAGTTTATTAATTAGTTATGAACAGATTACATTGCTACTTCATTGATGATGACAGACAGCACTGCTCTCACCCTTTGAAAAAATAAAAGCAGGACATTAATAGCATATCCCATTTTTAAAAACTGTGGAAGTGTAAGATATTCCTAAAAGATAAGGTGACATATTTGTAGATAAAAAAAATACTCATGGAACGTTTGGAAACATGAATTTGGAATCTTGAATTTGGATTTTAGTGAAATTGAGCAAGTTTTAATATAATTTTATATTATATTTTATTCAAATTTAATATACATACAAATAATAGATTAAGAATTATTTGTAAACATGTTATAAATTAAGAGTTATTTATGAAAATCTAGCGAGTAGAATACAAGAAAGATAGATGCTGAAAGCCCACTAAGGCAATAAGGCAAGAGGGCACATCTCCCAAAGAAAGGGGACCATGCATGCAATATGGTTTTCACCAATGATTATCTTGTAGTTGGTCAAGAACACTTTTACTAACCAAATTTTTGTAGACATTTTACCCACATATTATTTTTAAAAATACCTCCTCTTGATTCGGGAATGCTCGATAGAAGTACTAAGATTTTTAAGTTAAAATGGTCTATCATTAAACTTTCTAACTAGTTAATATGATCACTTTAATACCATAAATAATAATTATTTGTGCCTAAGATCTTTGATTTAGTGGTTTATTTCTAGGTTTTGAGCTTCTTTCGGAATAGTTATAGTTAACTATCTTTGATATACATTGATTTTAAAGTTTTTTCTTAGAAAAAACAAACAAAATAAAATAGTTGTGTACTTCATTTTGAACTTTGTATGTTCCCCGTAATCAATGTGTGTGTTGTTATATTAGAAAATAATATTGCGCTCTAAATTAAATGATATTAATGAAGACTAGGCTTTTGATTTTATTCCTTTAATAAAAATAGTTGTCAAATCAAAATTAAATAGAGGGGTGTTAAAAGTAATAATAAATGTTAGAGCTGTTCAATTGAGACATTTGAATAGCATGGATGTCAAATGTGTCTTGTTTCTTTACTTCGATTATGCTGAAGGACACTGCATACTCAACCAATTGTAAATTTTAGTTTGCTTTCTAGAACTTGTGTACCATTTTCACTAAGATATTTTGTGAAGTTAAAGGGAGAGATAGAAAGGAAAAAAAAAAAAGGAAAATAAAGTAATCAAAGGAGAATGGAGAGAAAAAGAAAACAATACAAAAAGGAAAAAATCTTCGATCACTAGTAAGAACTATTTTTTCGTAAAAAATAAAATATTTTTTGGTAGGATTTAATAGTTTTTAAGTTAATCTGGCATAAAATGATTCACTTATCTAACTCTACAAAGTGGGATTTAAGACTTATTGTTATAAAACGTGCGACAATTATGATGAATAATACGAAAAATAAAGAGATAGATAAAGCAACCAAACACACGAATTTAACGTAATTCGGTAGTATGTCTACATCCATAGGAGCGAATGGCGGGTGAATTTCATTATATTAAAAGTAGGGTTACATTATATGTATTTATACTAACCCTAACCGTACAGAGATATTATAAAAATTCCTCAAATACCCCTGTAACATACCGCAGATAAATATAAGTTAATCGAAGAAAATGCTATCTATTGCGTGAAATTGACATAAAAAAAAATGTATATAGTGGGATTTAAGACTTATTATCATTGTTGTTGTTATGTTTTGATCATAAAGACAATCCTATTAAATCTATTGTCTTCACCATTGGCTTATTTGATTTGAAAAAATAATCTACCATGGATGTTTCAGGCATTAAGGAGGGCTCTCTATCTTTAAAGCTTCTTGGTCACCCTCTAATTACAAAGATAACTACCAGTCATGCTATTTTGTGGGATAAAATGATATCTACGATCCACACATTGATTGAGGAAATCATTGTTTGTCCTTTGCAAGAAGATAATTAGCAGGTACGACTATGCATTTTTATTTTTTTTATTTTTGGTGTGTGGATAAAATGATAGCTAGAATCTAACATTGTTCAAGCAAATCATTATCTATCCTTTGCAAGGAGGTTGTAGTCTATTATGTTTGTCTTCCTTAGTATATATCCAAAATTATTGGGTTGAAGTCATGTTTTTGCTAGCAACTATTATAGATATTCTTGAGAAAATTTTAAATACTTCTTCTGAAAGCTACTGGCGCCAAGAAGTAAAAAAAGGTGGGGTGGGGGTAGTCCAGTGCACAAAGCTCTCGCGTACGCGGGGTTCGAGGAAAGGGCGGACCACAATGAATCTATAGTACGCAGTCTTACCTTATATTTTTGTAAGAGACTATTTCCATGCATTGAACCTATGACCTCCAGGTTGACAAGAAGTATGACTATAAAATTAGTTGTGTCAATATTTGCAAGCACTTGAATGGTTTAAAAGAGCTTGGATCTGTATTTACTATCAAACATCTCTAACTCATCTATTCAAATGCTCTAATGCTTTCGGTGAAATGGTTTCATCCTTATAAGATTAAAGATAGTACAACAACAACAACAACAACAACTACTACAACAACAAAACCAAGCCTTTAGTTCCACTAGGTGGGGTCGGTTATTTAAATCATTTTCCGCCAATTTATGCGATCATGGACCATTTCTATTGATGAATTCAAGGATATTAAATCCTTACTCACTATCTCTTTTGTTAGCCTTAGATGCTACGTGAGGTTAGGTCTTGTTTTGATGATAACAACCCATTAGTGGTTACAGTTAAGCTTATCTTTGCATGTTAAATTATGGTAATTATAAATACGAATGCAAAGATTAAGTAGATTCTTAATAGGTTAGACATCATAAAAAATGGGAAGAATGTAACGCCCCAACTTGGGTCTGCCAGGAAGCACTGTGTCTTTCCTCCTCCACCTAGACCAGATAATAAGGGGGTGAGCCTTATCGGGCTAATAACTAACCCCACAGACCAACACATGTCCTTTTTAGTGTGTTTTGTTCTCACTCATATACTTCCTGATAAAACCTCTTAGAAGGTTACTCATCTCAAGATTACTTCAAGTCAAGCACGCTTAATCGTGGAGTTCTTATGGGAAGGCTACCGAAAAGAAAGGTGCACCTTGTTGATATGGGTAGTAACATCTAATCCTTTTAATCTTTTCTTCCACGGGATATCACAGAGAATGTTAGCCTTGGTGGCTACACTATCATGATTTATATGTTTTGATGATATTAACCTATATGTCGTTCCTAGTGTTCTTCCATCTTTGCAGATCATGTTAGTACAGGTACATGTGCATGAAGTACTTGATCAAAGGCAAATATCGAACCGAGTTGACATTCGAATAAAAAGATCAAATGGACACTCACTCGGAAAGGAATCAAGCATAACCAAAGGAAGCTTTTTGTTTAATTATATGTAACGGGTGTGTGTTTGAGGTAGTGTATTTTGTAACTCTTATGGTTTTGATTCTTACATGATTTTGAAGGGGCAGAGTTTGAGAAAAAAGGAAAAATGCATAGCGATATTAGGGCCACTTGATGGCTTAGAGGGTTTTCACTTAAGTCACAAAACTTACATTT
Organism: Malania oleifera; assembly: GCF_029873635.1. Classification (NCBI taxonomy): domain Eukaryota; kingdom Viridiplantae; phylum Streptophyta; class Magnoliopsida; order Santalales; family Ximeniaceae; genus Malania; species Malania oleifera. The sequence goes on from NC_080426.1 coordinate 55,750,162, forward strand.
ATAGTTTTCAAATATAAAACAAACAAGGGGAGGTTTATTTCCAAATTTGAAATCCTCAAACTCAATTCTGTTTCCAAAAGGGACCAAGTTTTCAAACAATCTGGGTGCCATATCCCTTTTTTCATACTCGCTTCCCAGTTTATTTCTAAGGGCAAGGAAAGGTAAGTAAAGTATATTTTCAATAAAGGGATATACAAAACTATAAAGGGATATCACAAACAATAATATTTCAAATGTATTTTTAGTAACAAAGATCTTATTATTCAAGGGGGACACTCATTTGGACAAGTATTAACAACTTTATTAGAACTTAAATATATTTCATATACTTTTGTCTAAGACTGTTTTAAGGTTCAAAAAGGGGGACTTTTGATAAGGGAAAAAAACAACACAAAACCGAGCAGCAATCTTCCTTTTTAACGGTAGTGTAGCCTCGGAGTCCTGAATCCTTGTCATGGAAACACTTTTCGATTTTTATTTTGGGGACAAAACTCTTTTGAAGCAAAAAGTACAAATAGGACGATCTTGGGTCTATGGAAAGTTAGAAAAAAAATTCCACAAATTTCGTGTTGATAACTTTTTCTGATTGGGGTAATTGTTGAGTAGTGCATGATGAAAAAAAAAAACCCATCGAGGTTTTTAGGAGCCCAGAAAAAAGTTGTTCAAACGGTCTGGACGGTGGGGACAAAAAAACAAACCAAAAAGGGGCAAAAAAACGGCTGTTTCAAAATTAGGTTTTTAATTAAACCCCCACCCCCCAAATGGCCAATAAAAACGGGCTAGTAGCCATTTTTTTCCATGAAAATAAAATAAATTCCTAAAACTTGTTTAAGCAAGGTTTTTAATTTATCTTAGGGCAAATTATATCTGTGATTTACGAAAAACCTAGCAAATTTTGCATCGTTGGATATTGGGTTGCATTTCATTCACCAAAAAACTGTGTCAAATCCTCTCTTACTCATTGATCTGTGTGTGAATCATTTCCTTGAAAGATAAGAGTGAGGATTTGATTGTATTTTCATATTCAACTTCCATTTTAGGAGGCTTCTTTGTATATTCATTCCTTGTTTGTTAATAAGGTTCTTTGTGAACGTTTGGTGAAGGTTCTATGTGAAGAAAACCGAAGAGTGAGTTGAAGTGCTGCTTTGTGATGGGTGTGTTAGGGGTGTGGGGACCCTAGCTGTAAGGGCTGTACCTCCACCGGCTGGAAGGAAAGCTCTTATAGGGAATTGTGAATCTTAGTTTGGGTGTGAAGTATGGATGGTAGGCTTGGTGCGAACCCACGTTAAACAATCAGTGTTACCCTTTTCTTCTTCCTTAACTCTTTTATTGTTTTATTTTCTTGTGCAGATTTACAAATTCATATATTGTGATTTCTTTTTGACAATTGTTTGAAACTTTTGTCAAGTTAAATTTTATTTGTAGAAAAAAATTTTAAATAGCGGAAAAAAGAGCCATTCCACCGCCCCTTCTGATTTAGATATTGCATATCTACTGGCCAGGGTATTACAACGTATATACGCCAGGGCCATACCGCGTGTAAACAAAAACACTTGGCATCAGGAGCAGGGGGGACGCTTTATATTTTTCAAAAAGTTAAAAATTCAGGCGTTAAAAGTTCAAAATGAAGGTATTTTGGTGAGGACAGTCTTCTAAGGGGGGGGGAAAACATCTGTGACTAGAAGCCATTGTTCAAACGGGTTCAAAAAAACCAAAATACACGGCTTCGTGGAAAAAAAAAACCGAATGACTTTTTAACCCCCCCTCATCAAAAAGCCCCACACGATTTTCTCAGAGGTGGTGGTTATCTCAGGGAGGGGTGAGGGGGGACTATGAGTTCAAAAATGCAAAAAGGTGAACCAAAACCACCAATTTAAGGGCGTTGTTCGGGACACTTGAAATATGAAAATAGGTGAGTTGCGGCTTAAACTTTCAAAACCTAAAAAAAAAAAGTGTTCTTTATTTGTGCTTTACATTGCTACAAAGTGAGATGTATATATAGGATTTGGGTTGCAAACCGTGTTAAAGGGGAAAAGGAAAAATTTAGGGGGACAAAGTTGGAAGCGCATATGGGAACCAGTGACATACCAAGGTCAAGAAGGTAAAATATATATTATATATGCTAGGGTTAAGTGAGTGATGAAATGTTCAAAAATGGATAAAAGGAAGGGAATTGCCATCACATCAATGTTCACCTTGGTTCACACAATAATCACTTAAACTGGAATTAAAAAGCACTTGGAAGGAAAACTTATTTTCTATGGAGGATTGAATTTTCAAAAAAAAGTTTTCCGGTGTTTACAAGAGGGGTCATGGCCATGCAAAAATTACCCAGCATTTGCGGAAGGCAAAGGGATTTAAACCAAAAGTCCACACTTGATGAGCTTATTGAGGGTCACTTATGGATTCTGAAATTAAGAAAAAATATGACTTTTGATTTCTAAAAAGGGGGGGCCCTAGAAGGATTAATGCAAGTTACTTAAAATCATCTCTAGGTTCCCAAATTGCAAAGAAAGGAAAAATTTCTAGAAAACTGATGAAGATAGTAAGGAATGATATGGAAATCACTCATAAAAGGGGGGGGGACTTGAGGAAATTCCTTGTAGGTAACATAAAACCTCGGGGGAATTTGTTTATTTAAATTTTATAGGGCAAAAAATGGTGCTACTGCGTTTTTTATGGCCATTGGGGGGTTTTATAAAAAAAAATATTTTGAAAAAACTTTAAGTTAGTTTTTTCGGCCGTTTGGGTTCTGGTCAACCATTCCCAAACAGTCGACGGGGACTTTTTTGGGATGTCTCTGAAATTGTTCACACGTGTTTTCATGGCATACGTCGATTTTGATACCACCCAAATGAAAAAAAAGTTTATTAAAACATGAAAGTGTGATATTTTTTCTTAGCTTGTTCCATGGACACCAAGATTTTCTTTTCTATTTTGATTTTGTAGCAAAAAGTTTATGCTCAAATTACCGTGAAAAAGATTCAAAGGGACTCGAGGCTTGCGTGCACTACGTTTAAATTGACGGATTTGCTCGGTTTTTCCTTATGCAAAAGGCTCCCTTTCGAGGAGACTTAAAAACAAAAAAACATTCTTGACAAGGACGCTATATTGAAAAAAATATATTAAGTATAATAAAGTGTAATTCACTTTTCCAAAATGAGGGTTTTCCCATTAATATAAGAATATTCGTTAATAAAAACACACATTTGAAAAAAAATTTATTTTGAGATCTTAGATTACTTGTATGGTCCTTTTAATTGAAAATTATTTACCTTTCTTTAAAAAAACCCTTAGGGATATAAGGGGAATCTTTGGATTGATTTGAAATCAGAACCCCAAGTATAAATATTGATTATGATGAAAAACCAAAGGATTTTGGAAAAAAATGTCCCTTTGGGAAAAACAACAACATTGAGTTTAGGGATTTCGTTTGACAAAAAACTCTTTGTTTTTTTTATATTTGAAAAAAAAAAAAACTATAATGCGAGGTTGTTGTGCCTTAAGTAAAAAATCCTTATTATAAAAACTCAAGTGTCCGTAAATAGTTGCCTTATGCAATTTTTCTCAACATCTGGATAAAAAAATATGCAAGAATTCAAAACCGCAAAGGGAGTTACAAAAATACAATACCTCAAAACACCACCACCCATTAACTATTAAATTTAAAACAAAAAGCTTTTCCTTTGGTGCGTGCTTGAGGGTTTCCTTTCCAAGTGAGGTGGTTCCATTTTTGATCTGCCTATTTGAAAACATTTTTCAATTTTGGGGTGTCCGATTCTTTTGCTTTTGATTCAATATTTCAGGTACGTGTACCTGTAACTAAACCTTGATCTGCAAAGATAGGAGGAAATTTTTACTAGGAACGGACAAACCAGGATAGTGTACTTCACAAGGGCTAAATTTCTCCACCTTTTTGATTTGATGTCTAAAACCTTATAAGGGAATTTTACGTAATCTTTGCAATTCGTATTTATAAGTACCAAACTTTAAACATGTGTAAAGAAAACCTTACCTAGGAAAACCCACTAATTTTGGGAGTTTTGTTGATCACCAAAATAAGGGGACTAACATTCTCACTTTTTGTTGATTTGATGACAAAAAAAACAAACCCCCTCTTTGGTGTTTTCTCCTTTATAGGGGCATAATTTTAAAAGCTTCCCCCTTATCATTTATGCATATTTTCGGAAATGTACTAAAAAATTTAAGCTCCCCCTTACTACTATGGCATATCATAAGTTGCTCCCCACTTACTTTATGCATTAAGGTTTAAAAACAACTATATTTTTTTCATATTCTCTTAGAGCTTAAAACATTGGCACCAACATTAAAATAGGAAGGGTTAATTAAGAAGATTACGACAAAGTTTTTTTAATTAAGGCAAGGTTGAACCTTTCATTGCAAACCATATGCATGTTACCACACATTGGCATTTCACTTCTCCCCCACACATTCTGTCCTAACAAAAATACACAAATGGAAACACCAAAGAATTCCTCCCCAATATAGTGCAAAGAAAATTTGTTTACTTAAGAATCCAAAACAAAAAAGATTGGGCTTTGGTTCTGTTTCCTCGAGTAATGTTTTTGATGTCTTGAGGGAGGAAAATTTTTAAAAAATTACTTCTTAGGAAAGGTACTTAAGGGTGTAAAAAAGAGGGCTGTATTTACATTTGTAATTAAAAAATTTATTAGTAGAGGACTCCTCCTCCAAGTGTTTCCGTGTTGTCTGTTTCCCTGAATTATTACACTTTACTAAAATGTGTCCATTTTTTTTTTTCTGTAGTGAATGAATGTATAAAACAAAAACCAATTTTGCCACATGTCTAAAAAAACATTAAGGGAAACATGATTAACACGGATTTTACGTGGAAGAGGGGATGTCCCCTGTATAACTTCCATATATTGCTATCAAAGTTGTAGGCTTATCTAGGTAAAAAATGCTCAATTGATTGGGTGAAAAAAAAAAACACAAAAAACTTGAAAAACATTTTAATAATAGCATTTACTTTGGTTTCCATAAACGAATTGTTGGGGTACGGTCATGTTCCTACAAAACAATTGTTGAGGGATCTTCTTTAAGAAAAAAATTTCAAATTACTTCTTGTGGAAAACAATTGGGACCACAAGGAACGAAGTATGACTGTAAAGGTTTTACTTAGGTCACGTTGCAGTGCTTCAAAATGTATCTTGTTATTCTATTCAAATGGATATAATGTTTTTGGTGGAAAATAGTTTCATGACTGCAAGATAAGAAATAGAAAAAACAAGTTGGGCTACATCATTACCACCCTCCAAAAAAAAAAAAAAAGGAAAAGGATAATAATCATTTGGAAAATAATCCTTAAAGGTAGATTCTACTTTATAGCTTTAGAAATAATTGATTGGGCACATGTTTGTTCCGCTTTTTTATTTCTGGGGACCCATTGGGGAAACCCTTTTTTGATTACTTAGGTAGGACAAATTTGAGCAAAAATATTTAAGCAAGTTAATTTATATCCACATTTGATTATAAAGTTGCGGCAGCCTTATAATTAGGTTTTGGGCGTGGCCAAGGAAGAACAAACCAAAGCTAATGATATTCATTGTTGGAGGGGGGGGGGGGGATTCTTTTGTATTTTACTTTTTCCTAACATCCTAGAAGGGGTAAGGGGGGGGGGGGGACTTATGTAAAAAGCAAAACTAAATGGCACCAAAACTTCAGCTTAAAAAAAAAACCTCAACTTAGATATGATAAAAAAGCTAGGACAATCCCAATGTGGGTGCTATATGATGTTTGGTTTGACAAAATTATTCCAAGGATTTCTTTATTTTTTTTTTTTTGGATTTTCGCACAGGGGTTTCCATATGGTTCCGGTTGTTTTACGATTTCACGGGACTAATTCCCCCGCCCCCCTTGAAGCCGATCCCCACAAAAACTACAAAGGGAGGTTAAGGTACATTTTATGAATCCAAAGAGTTGGAAACGAAACGCGGGAGGGTTTGAACACCTGAGGTTTCTCGTGAGAGGCCAATCCAGCACCCGGCACTATAACCTTAAACCCACCCACCAGGGGTTAAGATTTTTTTTTATTACTTGGTTGGCTACTTCGGAATTGCCTGAGCTAATCTAGGATTTTAGGGCTCTCCTATGATATTGGGCACAAATTTTGCCATTGTGCAATGTCTTGGAGAGCTAAAGGCCATTAATTTTTTTAATGAGGTTTCGTTGAGAAATTTACAGGAGTGGACTGAATAATTTGAAGGATCTCGGCATATTTTCTCCAATGGGATGATGGAAAGGTATTAGGATTTCCTTCTTAAAATAAGATAATTGAAATTAGGGGAAATTTCTCAAACGGAGGAAAAAATATCTGTTATTAGTTGCAATTCAATTAAAATTTCATGGACTCGTCTATATAATACATTTTAGGGTCATGAATTCTTTGATTCGACCCATGTGCTATTGTTAATTGTTAGCGATAATATTAAAAATAGGATTTTGTGGGTCTAAAGGGTAGTATGCTAGGCCCCTTTTGTTTCTTTTTTTTTGTTTTTGGCCTATGTACTATATTGTAAGTTGCCCTTTTCTATTAACCCCTTTACCTTTTAATTTCAATTTGTTAACATGAATTTATTGTATTTCATACTTGCATGTGGTCTTCTATATGTTGTTAAAATTTGTAATTTATTATGTTGCATGATTGTTTTAAAGGTGGAATGTTTTAGTAAGTGAAGAAGGTAAACGTTAAAAAAAAAAAAATAAAAAAAAGGCACACGGGAACTTTGATCTGTTGCACAATGTGCAATTAATATTTGAAGGAAAAAAATATTTTGTGCCGCCAATTAGGAATTAAAATTATTAAAAATTAAATCGTAAATTGGTCTAATTTACAATTTTTCAATTAAAAAATATTGTGACGTACTAACACTTTCAATTCTTTTACCACTTTCATTTAGGTATGTCGTATGCCCATTTTATATCATGCCTTAATTTACATTGCCAATGATTATTCCTTACTGTTTTCAAAAAGTATTAACTCTATAAATTAGGATGGAGTTCTGTGTGAGGTATATCAAAAAAGAAAATAAATTTGCTTTTGAAAGTGATGGAAAGAATTAATATTAGTTCGGGTGAAGTTTGCAAATTTAATGTTAAGAGTTTTTGGAGTTGGTTGGGACTTTCAGTAAGGAAAAGGGAAACGGGACTCTTGGGAGTGGAGGAAATTTTAAAAGGGGACTGTCTTGTCCATTGTGCTCGTATGCTGTAGTTTAAATGCTAAAACATATGGTAAAATGGATTTACATAAATTATTTAATAAGCATCATTATATATAATGATGGGGGGGACCTATTTTAAAAAACATGTGTAGAACTTAAGAAGAAAACAGATAGTTATTAGCATCAAACAAAATAAAAAAAGGAAAAATCCAGTTTAAATATATCTAGCAATATAGAAAAATAAGTTTTTACCAATGGACAGTGTAGGGGAGTTTAGGAACAGGAGGAAATTCCCTTTGAGTGTGCTTGATACACATGGGTAAAACCACCAACCCTTGGGACCCAAAGTTTAACAAGGCCTATTGGGTTATTGGGACTTAGCCATATAATTAAAAAGCCAACTTATCATCACTCTAATTTTTTAATGTGGAGGACCAAAAAGTCACAAGTGGATTCTAAACAATCTTCCCCTCCTTGTGAGTTTTCAAAACCGCTCCCACTTGAACGGAAAAAAACCAATCTCCATTATGGGGCGTAAGCCAATTTCCAAACATGTTTGCTTCAAGTGGAACCTTACCACTAGTGCCTTACTTTGGCCCTCGATGCATTTCCCGTGTCTCCAAAAAACCAATTACATTATATCCAACATTCTTTGACCCTATTTCGGTTTTCCATAATCCCAGGGCCTAGATGATCCTTATTGGGCCCTGGTTCAAATATTCTGTAGTTCATCCCAATTGTTCCAGCACGCCCCGGAGGGGAAATTAGTTCACGTCTGAACTTGTACGATGGGCACTGACAAGTGAATTACATATTATTAATATCAGGACATAACGGGGAAGATTTGATAAAAACCAATTCAATATATTTTTAGAATTTAAGGAATAATTATATTTAACTGTGGGAGGGGGAAGAGCTCTTCCTCTATTAAAATTTTCCGTGGGAGAAGATTAAAAACGTTATCTTCTATTGTATAATTTAGGAAAAAATTAGTAGGGTTAAACTTTTCAATTCTGACCCGTCATACATATATTAACCTTAATAAAAATTAGTGCAAACTCATGCATGTTTTTTGTAATTTTGAAAAAAAAAAAAAGTTAATTATTTGATTTACTTGAGGTAGGTGTATGTGAGTTATCACTGCTTAGATTGGGTCAGGTCTATGATAACGTTATGGGGGAACCCATTCTTGACTAATGCCTTGTTGATGAGGGGAGGTGTATGGAGAAAAATGTGCTCTCCTCTATTCTACCGGGGGACAGTTTATAAAACGCTTATATATATATAATATATTTATAAATATTGGTTTTTAACTTTTTTAAACAATTAAAATTAATAGATATAAAAAAACATATTAGTACATTTACTTGCTAGCTTTATAATAAATTATTGACTTTAACACAAACTATTTCATAATTAATCAAAAGGGACTGACAATTCTTGATTTTTTCTGTTTGTGTGAGTTATTATTGTTCCAAAGTTATTATGGTATAAAACTTCAAATTCAATTAAATTTAAAAGGAACATATTTGGTCCAATTAGTAAACAATAGTTTTATAAAAACTAATGGGGGCAAAAAATGTCGGACATTTAAAATAAAAACATAATGTACCTATTTAAAAACAAAGGGGCAAAAAAATAAACTTATAAAAAAAAATTTTTAAATTAATTTGTGAAAAAAAAAAAAAATATGATTGGGAGGGACCAGTTGGTATCACTTTCAAAGCTATAAAAACGGAAAAAATTAAAAAATTAAAAAAAAAACTAAAAAAAACCCACCAGTCTACTTGGTTAATATTTATAAAATTTTTTAAAAAATTAACAAACTTGGGACTCTAACCAAATTGCTCATTTTTGGTTTTCTGAATTGCATAAACAAATTAAATTAAAATTTGGACTAATCTAAAAAAATTAAAGTAAAAAAAAAAAAAAAAATAAAAAAAACTATTAGATTATTTAGGTATGTATATTCAAAAGTGGCTTTTCAAGAAAACAAACACCTGAGATGCATGGAAAAAATGGGGAAAAAAAGGGTTTGTTAAAAACAGAGGTGGAACGACCGGGGGGGGGAATGGTGAAAAATGGATAAAACAAATTGAGTGTAAAAGAGGGGATGAAGGATTGATTTTTAGTTTTAATGTAAAAAAAAGGTAGTTATAAACAGTGAATGATTGTATTTTCAAAAAAAATTAATTTGAGTTACTTTAAAATATTGTACGAACAGGTTGTTGAAACAAGTTAAAAAACTCATTACAATATTTACTTGTAATTTATCGTAAAAAAAGGGTTTTTAATTTTTTAAAGTTCGACCAAAAAAAATTGACAATAATAAAAATAAACATATTTAATCATTATGGTTTGTTTTTTTTTACTAGATTAAAAAAATGAAAATTAAAAAAAATTACTACAAAAACAAAACCCAAAAATGAAAACAAAAGAAAAAAAATTATTTTTTTCAGTATTTATTGTTATATGCGATCCGTAGAAGAGAAATGAATAATTATTTTATATTAATTTAAAATAAGGAAAAATAAAGCAAAAGCAATGGATGCACACTGGTTGAATTGGTATTCAAAAGTTAAAGTTTATTTATTCTATTATTTTCATATTTCTTTTTAATATTAAGTTTTCCAAAATAAAACATTTTATATATTTAAAACATTGGCCAAAGTAATACACTTTTAATACATAAAAAATAAAAACAAAATTTGATAAAAAATAAAAAAATTTGAATTTATGTTAAAAATGATGTAGGTTTTAAATTCAAAAATTTTATTTCTTCAAAAACCAAAACGTTAATGGTGAAGCAGGGGAAGGGAGAGAGAGAGAGAGAAACACAAAAGTACAATCAATCCCAAGAATTTTCACTAATTACATGAGGTTTTGCTTTCAATGAATTTTCAGTTCGAAGGGAGAACGAGTCCAAAGTTTAACCAATGCGAGGGGGGGGACCACTTCTTCTCTTTTAGTCTCTGAACCTGTGGGATATTTTTTTTCTTTTCCATTTTCCCCTCTGTTTTCCCAACTTTTCTTTCCTCCTGCCGCTTTTCTCCTCCAACTTTGCCCCCTCAATTGAATATGGCACCAAAAATCCTCAAACACCCTTACTCCCTAGAAAATTCCACTAAACCTCAAGGGACCCATAGAGAGGTCCAACTCACTTGCTAGCTTCCATTATTCCAGGAAACTTCAAACAATTTCCTTCCATCATCTT